>NC_044033.1:411683271-412308271 GCF_901765095.1 Microcaecilia unicolor
ACATGCCCTTTTCCTGTCGCGAAAAAAAAAACCCCCAAAACTTTTTTTGCAGACGCTGTAAAAACTGGCCTGGCGTGTGCCTAATACACGTGCCTACACTGCTGCAGGCCATTTTTACCGTGGCTTAGTAAAAGGGTCCCTCAGGCACTCCTCACTTATAGCTTTTTCTCCCTGTAGCCATGTTCCCAGGGCTAGAAAACGTCCAGATGTGTGCCTAAAAATTCAGCAACTGAGCCTGACTTGGGTCAGCAGAAGCCATTAATGTGCTTCCAGCAGGATTCACTGGGACCTACTAAGCTGGGGAGGAAAGGGGCTTGAGGGAGAGGAGAGAAAAGTAAGAAGGTAAAACGAATAGAAATGCAAAAGGTGTGGCTGTCTCCACCACCCCCACCCCCTGATGAAAAAGTGCACAAGAGGAAGAAAATAATTTTGTTTAATTACCAGCACATTTATTATATTCCTTTGGGCATCTTGGTGTTTACTGCCAGCTGATTTCTACCAAGAGCTAAAAATGCTACCGCAGCTTAGTAAAAGACCTCCTTAGCTCCTCTCCCTATATTTCTCCAAAGTCTTCATAAGAGTAATAGCCAACAAGACCTGTAAACTTTCAGCTTGTATTTACCCAAGAGAGGGCTACTACTAAGATGAACTCCTGTAATGGGTATAGAAGACTAGTTAGTTTGTAAAACAGCTTTCCACAAAAGCACCCTGTTGTGTTCTGATACGCTTGGTTAACAACTGTAGTTTCATATGGTTGGTATCTGTGCTGTAATCTACAGGTTGTCCATTACAATACATATATACTTATATTTCTGCCTTTTTTTTTCTTTAACAGGCTTTCCAGAAAATGGATACCAAGAAAAAAGAGGAACAGCTCAAACTGCTAAAAGAAAAATATGGGATCAACACAGATCCACCCAAATGAGTTTGGAACTTTTTGTGTGCTTTTTTTTTTTAATTTAAGAAAAATAAAAGATGGTTTATGGAAGACCTGACTTCTCAGTGTAGTTTTCTGTTTTGGGGGCAGCTCTCTCCATTCTTAGGTACAGCCCTTTTCACAACCCCTTCCAGGAAATGGAAAACCTCATCCTAATATCCTTGAATGTTTGTGCGCTCCACCAAATATGCAAGAAGGGGACACCCCCCCCCCCACCTGCTCCCAGGCTCTCCAGTGTGCTGTGTTGGCTCTGAGCTCAGGCGTATAGTACCACTTGCAATATTTTAAACCCATTTTCCCTCTGGTTATATGGCACCCCATCCCACAGTAACTGCTCAAAGGGCCCTCTCGCTCCTTATCACTCATTGTTGCCCCTAGTGCTTTTCCTTTAAGTGCCTGTGTTTCCCTTCTCGGCACCAAGCAATTAATTGATGAAATTTTGTAATCCCACCTTCTGTGGTGCCCTTACAAAATATAGCTTCCTCCCCTCCCTTCCCCCAAACTATGCTGGGCAGACTTCTACAATCTGGGCCCAGTAAATGGCAAAGATTGATCAGGATCAAGGCTAGAATGGGCTTCAACAGCAACTCCAGTAGTTAGGAAGTAGGGCTGGTGCCTTGCAGTCTTCTACGGTCTGTGCCTCAGAATTGGTAAGTAGTAGGAAGAGAGAAAGTTTGTCTGCCAGTGTTTTAATCTTGAAGTGGAATTTGTGCAGAGTGCCAGATTCAACTCTGGTCTCCTTGTTGGGCAGACTGGATGGACCATACAGGTCTTTATCTGCCAACATTTACTATGTTACTATACTTCAGGGGAGTGTATCTAGAGCTTGCCTCCTTTCCCAGCATCTCATTCTCCAGTAGCCTAAATCTTATTGGAAAGGCTGTGTAGTGAGTGGGGAGCATACCCTTATTGTACAACATTAGCATAATATTGACATTGTTTTAAGATATGGCTTCTTCATGCCTTCTGCTCCAATAATGATACTAGGACAGTGCATTCAGTAAAGTGAAAAGAAATATCTTTCCTTCACAGTGTATGCTTCCTTATCCTGCTAGACTAGCCAGACTGATGAAGCAGTTGTAGGGCAATAAAGTTTATTCAGGCAAGAAGAGGTGGCCCGATAGAATTTCCCTGAGGCAGTGGGGATCCTGGGATGAGTTGGGTTCAGACTTGCATAGGGGAATCGAGTCTGTCATGCTGGATGATTTGGTTCTGTGGGCGATGCAGTACAGTCTGGATTTCGATCTTTGGTTCTGTCTTGCTCTGCACACATTTGTATGTTCCTTTCCATTCTGAACATACTACCAATAACCTTATCCATACTGTCACCACCTCTCACTTAAAAACTACTTCAACCTGCTTCTCACAGTTCTCCCACTGAATCATCTCTCACCACTCTTCAGAGCTGAAAGGCCTTATTTATTTATTTGGATTTGCTCACACCGTTTTCAGTAGTATCTCAAGGTGAGTTACATTCAGGTACACTGGGCATTTCTCTGGAGGGCTCAAAATCCAATTTTGTACCTGAGGCAGCAGTGTGATTTGAACTGGCCACCTCTGGGTGTTAAGACTGGTGCTCTAAACCACTAGGTTACTCCTCCACTCCAATGTTCCCCCTGTGTCACTACGGTTACATAGCCCTTCTCAAGTCACTTCCTTATACAGTTCAAATTTCTCTTGCTGACCTACATGTGCAGTCATTCTGTAGCTCATTACCTTCCCCTCATCGTCTACTCTCAGGACCTCCATTCATCAAGTAAGCCACTCTTACCTGTGCCCTTCTCAACCATCAACTCCACACTCCTCTGTGCTGTATACCTGGAATAATTTACTGAGTCAGTGTATTATGCATCCTATCTGGACCTATTGAAATCCAGCCTAAAAACTCATCTTTGTAAGGCTGCTTTTTAAACTTATCCCCTTATTCTCTTGTTAATACCTATGGTTTTAACCATTCCCATAATAAATTAAATTCTCTAATTCTGTTATTTGTCTTGAATAGATTCTAAGTTCTATTGGTATGCGTACATTGCTGTGTTGGCCTCATAGAATTTAAAGAAATTATAAACGGTAATAGCAGGATACTGTTGACAGGGAGAAAGCTTTTTTTCATTTGTTCAGATGTCAGCATGGCCCAATGCAAAAAGGAACTGGAGTGGTTTATTTAATCTGCCAGTAACAATATTTTATAAATGTAATGTTTAGAAATCTAGTAAGTTGTGCTCCATATAAAGTTGTCTCTTGTTTGAATGTAGCTGGTGCTTAAGACTTATAGCAGCCAGACATACAAGCTCTAACTCTTTAGTCAGTGCAGAGGTTAGAGGGTGGGCTGTCTTTCTCCTCGTCACATTTTTGACCCCAGTCCTAGCCCTGTGCCATGAGCAATAACTGGAAACCTGAAGTGTAGCCTCTTGTTGTGACAGTTGCTATAACAAACTGGAACATAACGCAGTGGTGTAGCCAGACAGCCAATTTTGGGTGGGCCTGAGCCCAAAGTGAGTGGGTGCACAATTTTCTCTCTGCTCCTGTCCCCTTCCTCCCAGCTTAGAATATACTTTAGCTCATGAGGAACCCAAAGCTCTATCAGCTGAGGACAGCCAGAACTCACTCTTACCAAGCTGATGCCAGCACCCCACACATGCTTAGTTATTGGTGGCTCAAGGATGTTGCTGCTGTCTGCCAAGCTTAGTAGAAGGGAGTTTTGGCTGCTGTCTGTATATTGGTCTTTGTGTTAACGATCGTCAGCGGTTACAATTGTCCAGAATACAGCCATTAAGATCATAAATTTTTTAACATTTTTTTGACCATGTTACACCTCATTTTGAAAAATGCTCACTGGTTACCAATAACGCAGCACATAACATACAAAATTATATTACTAGTATTTAAAATCAGTATTACAAATGAACCACTCTATCTAGCATGATACCTAATTCTGTATATTCCTTTGCGTTCCCTTAGATCTGGCCAGCATCACCATCTCACTGTTCCTACATATAAAGAGATAAACCATGAACATACCAGACACTGTATTTTTTTCTGTCCAGGCCCCAGAACTTTGGAATTTGCTACCAGTCTCCTTATAGCAATATCAATCTTTGCATACATTTAAAACAGAATTGAAAACCTTTTTTTTTTTTTTTTAAAGGATGCTTTTCTGCTTTTTAAGCTTCTTCTATTAGGTTTCTGTGGGGTCTGCTGTGACTGTGGATACAATAAAATATACTTTGTGTTTTAACCTTCCCTTTACTATTTGAATTGTAGTTCTACCCTTTTCTCACTTGTTTCAGGTCTTGTCTCTAGAAAACTTTTGTCTTTGTTGGTTACTCTTTGTGTGTGTTAGATTTTAAGCCATCTCGATGGTTTCTCCCACAGGTGCGATAGTCTTAAACTTGAAACTTCAGAGGAGGTCCTGAGCTGATGGGGCTTGCTTGGGAATCCAAGGGTCAGGACTGGTGTTAGACATGCTAGGGCACAGTGCAGAAAATAAAGAAGCCCCCCCCCCCTCCCAATTTTCTCTCCTCCCGTCCAGTATCCTCACCTACTATTACAATCACACTGACAGACCCTCACCAAATACCGAACAAGGGATCACAAATTAGAGATAAAAATATGTAGACAGAAATTGAACTGGGAACCTTAGTATGTAACAGTGGAGAACTACAAACAGAAATGTATTTCCTTTTCTACTGAACACAATAAAATGACATACGTATTTCAGTTAATAAATTCAAAATAAAATGCCTTTTCTACCTTTGTTGTCTGACACTGGACATTATATTTTTCCATTATGTTGGTTCCAGTTTCTCTTTTCCACTTTTCTATCTTCCTGCTAATTCTCCTTCACACAACTGCTGTCTATTAGTCTTTTCTCCTCTCTAATTCCATTCCTGACTACACTTGCCTCTGACATATTGATCTTTCCATTTTATTTATTTATTGCACTTGTATCCCACATTTTCCTACCTATTTGCAGGCTCAATGTGGCTTACACAGGCCTGTTATGGCATTGCCATTCCAGGGTTAAAGATACAATTGGTGTTACAAAAGATCAAGGGTAACAAAAAGAGCTGATCAGATAGTTGTAGAAGAAGACTTTCATGGGAGGGTGAAGTGATGAAGTGTTGTAGTTAAGCTATGGATTCTCTTAGCTCTTTTTGCTATTTTTTTCTGTTCTCTCTGTCCACTGAAATTTCACCATTTTTCTAACCCCTTTCCTTCTTTTTTTTTTTTTCACTTTTCAGATACCTATCAGATTTCCATCTCTTTCTTTTGTTCACTAGCTCTCCTATTCCTTATCTCGCTCTTTCCACAGCCTTCCATTCTTTTCCATCATCAGTCTACTCCCCATTAAAATATTTCTACCCCCTTTAATCACTGTCCTCCTCTCGTTAATTTCCTTGCCACCCTCTTTGGCCTCTCCCACATGGTTCCACCATCCTAGTGTCTGTCTCCCTCCAACCTTCTAGCCCAGCATCTACTCCCGCTTTCTTCTCTCCTCTCCACTCCTTCCCAGCATCTTCCTGTCTCTTCTCTATTTCCTCGTGCCCCCTCTCCAGTGACCAGCATTTCTTCCTCTCTCTTCCCTCTCACCCATAGTCCAGCATCTCTCCCTCACACCCTTCTGGCTTTGGATCAAACATCTCCCTCCTCCTCCCCCCCTCCTGTGCAGCATCTCTCCACCCTCATGTCCCAACATTGTTCCTTCTTTTTCCTCTTTCCTCCCATTGTCCACCATCTCTCCCTCTTGCATCCCAAGTCTAACATATCTCTCCCCCCCTCACCCAGCATCTCTCCATCTTACCCTTCCCTCCACCATGTCTAACATTTGTCTCCTGTGCAGCATCTCTCCTTCAGGCCCAACATTTCTTCCTCTGTTGTCCTTCACCCCTCCTGTGCAGCATATCTCCTACCCCACCCCACATGAAGCATCTCTCCCCTTTACACCTATGCCCAACAATTTTCCCTCTCTCCTACCCCTCCCCCCATGCAGTATCTCCCCCTCCCCCATGCAGCATCTTTCAAAGGGTCACTGGTAGCATGTAAGAATTGCTGCAAGCTGACCCAAAAGCCTTCTCTCTGCTGCGTTCCTCCCATGAATTTGTGTTGGAGTTGGGGTGGGTGGGGGGCGCAGCAGAGAGAAGGCTTCCAGGTCAGCTGCCGACCCTTTGAACAGGTGCCAAAGCAGATTTACAAAAAAAAAAAAAAAACAGCAGAAGCTTAGTTTGCTAATGTCACGTGCAAGGGTGCACCTCTGCTGGGTGGGCCTCTGACATAATGTAGTAGTGGCTGCAGTGAGACGATAAAGGGACCCCTTTTTTTTTTATATGTAAAGTGGAAATAAGACATGCGTTCCTGGATTCTGTATAGGTTGCCCAAATTTGGATGTGAATCACAGGTCTGTGTGTAAACTAGTTAATTAGGTGCTAACAATCAATTATTGGAGTTATTTGGTAGTAATTATGTGCGGATCTGCCTTGCACCCTATTCTGTAACAGGTGTGCCTACATTTCATAGCGTGCAATTCCAAAAGGAGTGTGGATCTACGGTTAGGGGCAGTGGTGTACCTAGCTTGCCTGCCACCCAGTGCGGGTCACTGCTGCACACCTCCTCCCCTGCCGCGGTGCATCACCCTCACCACCCTCCTAGCAAGGGGGTGCATAGAGCAGTCACGTGGCTGTCAGCTCTGCTGGTCCCCTGCCCCAGAAGAGGAAGTAATGTCAGAGGGGGGCAGGGGACCGACAGAGCCAACACCCGCAAAACTGCTCCGTGCACCTCCTTACTGCCTGCACCCTGGGCAAACTGCCCTCACCATTCCACTCTTAGTACATTACTGGTTAGGGATGTTCCCAGAATTTAGGTACAGTGTTATAGAATATCTGCATTTGCGCACCTGACTGCCATCAGTTGGGCACCAGCCTGTGGCAGGCATAAAGAAAAAAAAAAATCACTGTCTCGTCTCATCCCAACACAACACGAATTACCCCACAATTATCAACACCCCAGATCACACCCTCCCTATTTCAGACAGCCTGAAGATCCTCGGCATCATAATAGACTGCAACCTAACACTAGAGAAACAAGTGACATCCACAACCAAGAAAATGTTTTACTCAATGTGGAAACTCAAACGGGTGAAACAATTCTTCCCAAGGGAAACGTTTCGCAACCTGATACAATCAATGGTACTAAGTCACATAGAGGCTCATTTTCAAAGCACTTAGCCTCCCAAAGTTCCATAGAAACCTATGGAACTTAGCCTCCCAAAGTGCTTTGAAAATATGCCTCATAGACTACTGCAATGGAATCTATGTGGGATGTAAAGAACAAACATTAAAGAAACTTCAGACTGCTCAGAACACGGCAGCCAGACTTATCTTCAGAAAAACCCGATTTGATAGCGCAAAACCCCTCCGCGAAAAACTACATTGGCTCCCAATCAAAGAACGTATTACTTTCAAAATCTGCACAATGGTTCACAAAATTACAGTGAAGCCCCGGGATACATGACAGACCTGATCGACCTACCAAAATCATCACGAACGTACTTAAACCTGCACTACCCAAGCTGCAAAGGACTCAAATACAAATCAACTTATGCATCCAATTTTTCCTACATAAGCACACAACTGTGGAGAGTACTCCCAAAAGCCGTGAAAACCACGTATGACCACCTACACTTCACCGGAGAACACTAAAAACTTATTTGTTCAAAAAGGCATACATACCCTACCAACCCAACATAAATGCCTGACCGCTGCAACACAACGAAACCAAAATACGGTATGGACACAACACAACTCTTCCGTGTATGACGCCCCTATGTGGCTATACCACACGAACTTTACCTTATCTTACGTGGCAATACCACATGAACTTTATCTTATCTCTACATCAGTCTGTATTTGTCTACACTGGAGTCTGCAATCGCATCTCCGGCACTATGTAAGCCACATTGAGCCTGCAAATAGGTAGGAAAATGTGGGATACAAATGTAACAAATAAATGCTCACACTGAAAGGTGTGAAATGCGCACTAAGCTGGTATTTTATCAAAGACTGCACGCAGAGCCCCCTTTATAGAATACTAGCTTAGCACGATCATCCTGGCACCAAAACTTTGGACGCCATTTAGCGATTCTAGCCCACAGTCCTGAAACAGAATTGGAAATGGTTGAGAATTGTTTTCAGATACAAATTCTCTTAATGGGTTTGATCAGAAATGCTCTAGAGGCCAAATTTTGACCTCTGTACCCAGAGAGATAAGCAAAATGTGTGCAATAGCAGCATAGAAGTGCAAAGGGTCTTCCCTCTCTTTGCAAACTGTGTATACAGGACATCAACCTGGAAAGCTCAGTGCTGCACATCGCCACCTGCTGTGAATGTGTAAGATAATGACTGAAGGCAGGTCCTTATTTCCCACCCAGTTCTCTCTCTCTGCTGTGCTACTCAGTAACTTTCCCTGCATACGGAGGGTAATTCTGTAAGGAGCCTGCTAGTATTAGGTGGCAAGAACATGTATAAATGCCAGTAGTGTAGTTATTTGCATGCAGGAGTTTGCAGCTAATTAGTATTCTGTAAGTGGAGTGAGTCGGGGTGAATCGTTTTACTTTTTCCAAAAACACTAGGACTAGGGGGTATACAATGAAGCTATTAAGTACATTTATATCAAACCAGTTAAAATATTTCTTCGCTCAATGTGTAATTAAACTCTGGAATGCATTGCCAGAGAATGTAGTAAAAGCAGTTAGCTTAGCAGGGTTTAAAAAAAATGAATCATTTTCTAAAAGAATAAGCCATTATTAAGATGGACTTGGGGAAAATCCACTGCTTATTTCCAGGATAAGCAGCATAAAATCTGTTTTACTTTTCTGGGATCTTGCCAGGTACTTGTGACCTGGATTCGTCACTGTTGGAAACAGGATACTGGGCTTGATGGACCTTCAGTCTGTCCCAGTATGGCAATGCTTATGTTCTTATGTACATGCCTAGATGTGATAGTGCATACTTTGCAGGTGGGAGTTCACATGGGCAGTGTGATTAGTATGTAGATTAGTAGTTATTATTATCTGTGCACAGTTTCAAGCAATCTAGGCATAAGCATATGCACCAGCTCTGGCTTCTGTAAGTGTTTGTGCTTTGAATGTAGGCACATTTATGGCCACTTATATTAGTATTCTGTGAAGGAAAGTAAGCACCTGCTTTTTTTTTTTAATGGTGTAAGCATCATGTAAATACTTCCTTATAGAATGAACCTCATAATGTATGTTGCCTTATATTCTGACATGTAAGTAAACAAATAATGCATTAACAGGAGTTTAGAGCTTTACTTCTCTCATCCTGCTCCATAAGTGTTGAAGGAGGAGGCAGAAAACCATCTCTGTAGAATTGGCTTGCTGACATGTGACTTCTTTCTACTTAATTGGTGTCAGCTATCACAGCAACCTCTTGTGTTAAAGGACCAGTCTGGAGCTTAGTCAGCACTACTTGGTGGATGCTATTTATGACATGTTACAGGTTATGGCCTACAGTATGTCTTTGGCTGCCATGGCACGTCGGCAACTCTGGTTGTGGCATTGGGCAGCAGATGCAGCATCAAAGTCACATGCCCTTTCTGTGCATTACTAATTGTATCTGATATCCTGGAATGACAATGTCATAACAAAACTCTGTAAGCCACATTGAGCCTGCAAATAGGTGGGAAAATGTGGGATACAAATGCAATAAAAATAAAAAAAAAATGGTCTCAGTAACTTGGTAAAAACTGGGGGAAACTAAGCCACAGCATCTTCAGGGGGCTTTTGATCTCAATTTCGAGACAGCAGACGGTACGGGCCTGGTCATCAGCAATATGGTCAGAAGTTCTGCTTTCAGGCATGCCAATCTTCCTTTCATGTGACAAATGTGACAGTAGAAAAGAAAGCAATGAAAACAACAATCTTAGCAAATCACTTCTTACCAGCATAGCAGGAAGTGAGACTAAACAAAAACTAAACAGAAGATGAGACTGCAATGAAATGTAGCTGGAAAGCCATGACCACAAATGCTCACAGTCTAAGCAATAAAGTTCATGACCTGCAAGTCCTGATGTCAGAGGCAGACTTTGACATTGTTGTTATAACGGAGACAAGGTTCAATGATGCCCATGAATATGATGCAAACATACCAGGATACAATCTATTTAAGAAGGATAGAAATGGCCGTAAAGGTGGAGGAGTAGCTCTGTATGTGAGAAATTATATCACAGTGACTGAAATGCCTGGGGAAAGGAAGAAGCAATATAGATCACCGAGAAAAGAGATGATGGAACCTCTGTCCACATGGGTGTTGTCTACGGACCTCTGACACAATTGCAGGAGCTGGATAAAGATATGCTTACAGATATCCAGAAGTTGGGAAAGAAAGAGGTGCTGTTGCTAGGAGATTCTAACCTTCCAGATGTAGATTGGAAAGTTCTATGTATGGAATCAGAAAAAAAGCAGCGAGATCGGGGATGCCTTTCAAAGTGCTCTGCTCAGACAAATAGTGACAGAACCCATGAGGGAGGGAGCGACACTGAATCTGGTACTCACAAATGGGGAAAGTGTGTCTAATGCCTGAGTGGGTGGGCAGCAGTGATCATCAAACAGTTTGGTTTGATATAACAGCTAAAGTGGAGGGCAGCCACTCAAAACTCAGAGTCCTGGATTTCAAACATGCTGACTTTAGTAAAATGGGGGGATACCTTAAGAAAGAGCTAATGGGCTGGGAGGATATACAAGAAGTAGAAAGGCAGTGGCTCAGGCTGAAAGGAGCTATAAAATATGGCTACTACCCTTTATGTAAGGAGAGTAAATAAAAGCAAGAGAAATAGGAAACCGATATGGTTCGCCAAGAAAGTGGCTGAGAAAATAAAGGCTAAAGAGTTGGTGTTCATAATACAGAAAAACTCAGGAAGAGGAACACAGAGAGGAATACTAGATGAAACTGAAAGAAGCCAAGAGATATGTCTGGCAAAGGCAAAAGCAAAAGCAGAAGAACAAATGGCTAGGAAAGTAAGGAGGTTCGACAAGGAGTTTTTCAGGTATATTAGTGAAAGGAGGAAGATTAAAAATGGAATTGTGAAACTGAAAGATGCTGTCAACCGCTATGTGGATCATGATGAGGAAAAAGCAAACTTGCTAAACAAATACTTCTATGTTCACGGAAGAAAATCCAGGAGAAGAACCACGATTGACTGACAAAGGTACATATGAAAATGGAGACATGTTTTGCAAAGAATTTCACAGGTACTTATACTACAATGTAGCACCGCTGGGAAATATACAATCATGAGACAAATACGTTTGGGCACAACAAGAAACAACCCGTAATAAGTCTGCCAACACACGGAAGCTTGTTATCATATTTCCTTTTTTAAGTAATGCATTGAGATGATCCCCCACAAGATCAGGAGGACTCACATATGGGTGGGGTAAAGTATAAAAATCCCCTAGGTGCTTCTTGAACCCAGCATCCATGAGTCCAGCATTAAAACCTTCACCACACAGCCACCACTTTACTCTGCTTGTTTTTTTTTAAATCTAAACTTATATTATGTCCAGATTCTTTATAAATACTAAGGTCAATCCTCAAAGGAAGTTGTATGTTTTCCAGCAGCTGGTAAACACATAACCCCCAATATTTAAATTCTGTGGTCGTCAGATACTGGCACTGAACATTTGAGTATAAGACAGCTGCATGAAGTCATCTGCATGTCACCGATACTCAGCACCAGGCTGTATTCAGATACTGGGACTGAATATCCGGGTATAACACAGCTGCGGGAAGTGATCCGCATATCACCAATATTCAGCACCAGGGGACACACAATGAAATTACACGGAAATACTTTGAAAACAAATAGGAGGAAATATTTTTTCACTCAAAGCATGATTAAGTTCTGGAACTCATTGCCAGATGATATGGTAACAGTGGATAGTGAATCTAGGTTTAGAAAAGGTTTGGACAAGTTCCTGGAGTAAAGATCCAGAGTCTGTTATTGAGATGGACATGGGGAAGCCACTGCTTGCCCTGGGATTGGTAGCATGGAATGTTGATACTGTTTGGATTTCTGACAGGTACTTGTGACCTGGATTGACCACTGTTGGAAGCAGGATACAGGGCTAGATGGACCATTCTTAATATCCAGGTATAAGACAGCTGTGGAAAGTCAATTAAGTACCATCGATATTCATCACCAGGCTGTATCCAGATTCAGGCACTAAATTATCCAGGTATAAGACAGCTGTGGGAGGTCATCAGTCTGGCACTGATAATCAGTACTCAAACCTGAAAAAGTATCTAGTCAAGCTAGGGCAGCAATTTTGCTTTCTATCTTGCTGTGATAGTTATCCAGGTACTGGCACCCAGTATTAGTGGCATTTGAATTACTACAGGTTCCCTTTGGCTCAGCCCCTGGACCATCCTAGCACTACCCAGATAGTGCTGGTGCAGTCCGTAAAGATTTGGTGGCATTATCTGAATTATGCAGCTGAACCTTGAGGTGTGGGCTCCGTGAGCAGCATTTTTTCTGGTTAGGAGAAGTGGGTCATAATTTCCATATTCGCAGATATGCAAAGACTATATGGATAGTATTGAGCTCAAAACATGTCTAACTGCCTCCCCACTATCTGTATTGTGATGAATTAAAAGTAAACTGTAGCACTAAGTTACAGAATATAAAAATATACAAGCAGTAATGCAGTAAATACAATCAAGCACATAAAAAATGTTTCACTTTCAAGTAATTTGCAATATTCTATCTGACCACTAGATGTCATAGTAATGCTGAAAAATAAAAGTCCAGTGCTATTATCCTAGTGGCCACCAGAGGTCTTGCTAAAAGGGAAAGTAAAAGTTCCTAGAAATCATCCCTGTGAAGCACCTTGATGGGCCTTGTACACACATTCGTATGTGCCTGCAGGGCAACTATACACCATTCTGTGATGGCATTTAATTGCTCAACATAATACCTAACCACAACACTCACAAATAATTGCAAAAGTGGAAGGTAATGCCTCAGTGCTAAACACCCCATACAGGACTAATGTCCAAATACAGGGGCTACAGCAGTTACAAACACTGGCAACCTAACCACAAAAACAAAAAAAAAAACAGTGGAGAAAAAAAGCACAAGGCAGCAAAAAAAAACTCCACTCATTATATGGTATGTGATGACTCTACCTAGTGAAAAACAGGTACAACTGAGAAGAAAATGCCCAGCACCAAACAATCAAAAAAGCTATCAAAACCCATACAAATCAAATATTGCAAAACATACCTTTAGAACAGGGCTGCTTTTACCAATGGGCAAAAGGGGCAGCTGCCCTGGGCCCCTGCATAAAGGAGGCCCAGCTGCCCATTGGTAAATTCAGCCCTGAGCCTGAAACCTCCTCTCTTGCCTGCCCACTGCGGGTGCTACATCTCTCCCTCTCTCTTCTTCCCCCTTCCCATAGTCTTCCATCCTTGTCCCTGGCAGCAATTACCTCAGGCCACATTCAGCCAGCAGAGGGACCTTCTCCCACCAGCAGAGCCCCATCTGTGCAGAAACAGGAAGTTATGTCATACTAGGCAGAGCCCTGCAGGGAGAAGATCCCATTGCCGGCTGAATGTGGCTCGAGGTAATTGCTGCCAGGGACAAGGATGGACGCCCGCGGGGAAGAGGGGTGGAAGAAAGAGGGTGAAAGAGATATGTAGACCCACGGGAGTGGGGGTGAGACTGGATTAGGAGTAGGGGAGAAATGTTGGGCAGTGGAGGGGGGAGGCAGGAGAGAGGGGGGGGGGGTAAGATACTGGCCCTGGGGTAGCGGGAAGGAATGAGAGAGGGGAGAAGTTGAATAAGGGGAGAGACAAGGGCACAGAGGGGCAGGGGTCTAATGAAGCTGTGTCACTCCACAGGGGAGGGGTTGGGTGCTACCAGAGATGTGCCAGATCCTACTACTACTACTACTACTTAACATTTCTAGAGCGCTACTAGGGTTACGCAGCGCTGTACAATTTAAGAAAGAGAGACAGTCCCTGCTCAAATAGCTTACAATCTAATAGACAAGTGAACGGTCGGTCCAATTGGGGCAGTCTGGATTCACTGAACGGTAAGGGTTAGGTGCCGAACGCAGCATTGAAGAGGTGGGCTTTAAGCAAAGACTTGAAGATGGGCAGGGAGGGGGCTTGGCGTAAGGGCTCAGGAAGGTTGCTCTTAGCATAGGGTGAGGCGAGGCAGAATGAGCGGAGCCTGGGGTTGGCGGTGGTGGAGAAGGGTACTGAGAGGAGGGATTTATCTTGTGAACGGAGGTTACGGGCGGGAACGTAAGGGGAGATGAGGGTAGAAAGATAGTGAGGGGCAGCAGACTGAGTGCATTTGTAGGTAAGAAGGAGAAGCTTGAATTGAATGCGGTATCTGATCGGAAGCCAGTGAAGTGACCTGAGGAGAGGGGTGATATGAGTATATCGGTTCTGGCGGAATATGAGATGTGCAGCAGAGTTCTGAACAGATTGAAGGGGTGATAGATGGCTAAGTGGGAGGCCGGTGAGGAGTAAGTTGCAGTAGTCCAGGCGAGAGGTAATGAGAGCGTGGACGAGAGTTCGGGTGGTGTGTTCAGAGAGGAAAGGGCGAATTTTGCTGATGTTAAAGAGGAAGAAGCGACAGGTCTTGGCTATCTGCTGGATATGCGCAGAGAAGGAGAGAGAGGAGTCAAAGATGACTCCGAGGTTACGGGCAGATGAGACGGGGAGAATGAGGGTGTTATCAACTGAGATAGTGGAAAGTATAGGATCCAGCTCCCTTTTCTTGTCTGTGCTATTCAAGCCACCAGATCTGCACCACATCCTCTGAGCAGGATTTTCTTCTCTGCCAGCAGTTTACCCAAGTATTAGGAGCCACTCTCATGCTGCTGCCCTGGGCAAGACTCTGCACACCTTATGTTTTTCAAGATTACCTCAAAGCTTTTGCTGCTTCATGTATTGGAAAATAATTCCAGATTTGTATGCAATACTGCTTTTTATCATATGCCTCTCTCCTTATCCCTACTGGTGAGTGGGCCTTGGGATAGCTTTTCCTGCTATGGGGGTTTTCCCTGACTTACATCACTGTTAGGCACCTTGCTGTGCTGATAGGAAAATTAGTCTTTGTTGGCAGCTGGCTTTCTGCTCTAAGGAAAATGACAATTCTGTCTCCTCTGGCTCTGCTGGAGCTGCAGACTATCTTGAGTGTTGCTGCTGAAGCCTGACATTGTTGAGCTGCTCCCCACATTCACATCACCACTGTTCCTGTGGATTCAGCTGCACTGACAGAACATGTGCAACATAGCTGTGGTATCACGGCCTGTTTCCACTAAACTGTAAACCACCTTGGGTGAATCTCTTCATAAAGGCGGTTAATAAATCCCAATAAAAATAAAATAAACTGCTGAATGGGTGACTGCACAGATGCCAAGTTACCTAGTTCCAGGTGGGAGATTTTGGGACATCCTTAGTTTTGAAATGTACATCTCAGAGCAATGTGGGATTTGTAGTGCCTGATGCTGCCCATTGAAAGCAGTGCTGTAAGTCCCATAATGCACCAGGACTGGGTGCTCAGAAACCCAGGACTGTCCCAAAACCTCCAACCTGGAACTGGGTAACTTTGCATCTCTGAATGGTTAGCATTCCAGATGTTCTATGCCTGGGAAAAGCTAATCTTACTGAGGGGAGTTAGAACTTTCTGCTGAATATCCTGACACTCTCTTTTGCTGTCACCACTATATTTTGCCATGCTTCCAGTCTGCACCTTTCTCACTTGTGCCTTCCTTTCTCTGTCCTCAGTCCATGTCTCTTATTGATTTCCCACTCATCTCTTCCCAACTTCATCCTCACCTAATCTGCCTTTCTCTCGTACCCCAGCAATCTCATAACTCTTATTCTCCAGTTGCTCCTTCCCAGCTCAGCAGCTTGAGTCAGCTGCTATATACTTCCCTCCTCAACATCTCACTGTTTATTACTGCTGCGTTATTTATGCAAATTGGAAACTGAGTGGAGAATTGTGGGAGTGATGTTTGTGAGTTGGCTCTTAATTGAGTTGTTAGGGACACCTAGCAACTTCAGCAGACCTGGATAACGTAAAGGGAATGGGGACTTGATATACCACCTTTCTGTGTTGTTTTGCAACTATATCAATAGTATATACAGGTACTTATTTGTATCTGAGGCAATGGAGGGTTAAGTGACTTGCCCAGAGTCACAAGGAGCTGCAGTGGGAATAAAGTCTGCTGCACTAACTACAAGGCTACTACTTAAAGGCATGTGAGGGTGAGGGTAAGGGTAGTAACCTCAGTGAGGGGTGGGACTTGATATATCACCTTTCTGTATTTTTTGCATCTATATTCAAAGCAGTTTACATAGTATATACAGGTACTTATTATTTGTACCCAGGTAATAAAGAGTTAAGTGACTTGCTCAGAGTCATAAGGAGCTGTATTGGGAATTGAACCCAGATCCCCAGGATCAAAGTTCACTGCACTAACCACTAGACTACTCCTGCACTCTGTATAACCCTAAGCATCTTACTAGGCAGCCTACATGTTTGTCTTTGCTCTTTACCTGTCATCATTTACTATGTACTAGAGCAGTGCATGAAAGAGATTTGCATATAATGAAGGCAGTGCATGCAAATCAAGTTCATGCATATTCATTGTGGATATCCTAAAAATCTGACCTACAAGGGGAACTCCAGGACTGGACTTGGGAAATACTGTACTAGAGAGCTGCATGGGATTCCCGCAGGTATGGAAGAAGTTGCCATGGGATTCCTGCAGGAGTGTAGTCAAAATTTCTAACTCCAGAATGAGGCTTGGCATGCACTGAGAGACAATTGAAATACACAAATGAGGCTTCAAATGTACGGAGAGAGGCAACTGGAACACCAGACTGAAGCTTAGAACACTCGGTTGAATAGTGAATACCATCCGAAAAAAATACAGGAGGCTGTTGGGGTTGGAAGGAAACAGAGGGATGTAAGCAAGTAAATATATAAGTACATAAGTAATGCCATACTGGGAAAAGACCAAGGGTCCATCGAGCCCAGCATCTTGTCCACGACAGCGGCCAATCCAGGCCAAGGGCACCTGGCAAGCTTCCCAAACATACAAACATTCTATACATGTTATTCCTGGGATTTTGGATTTTTCCAAGTCCGTTTAGTAGCGATTTATGGACTTGTCCTTTAGGAAACCGTCCAACCCCTTTTAAAACTCTGCTAAGCTAACCGCCTTCACCACATTTTCCGGCAATAATAGTGTTGACTCCTGCAGGTATGGGTGGGAATGAGATTAATTGTTGGGATGGAATGGATCTTATTGGGTATGGGACGGATTCCATTGGGGATGGGTAAAATTTCTGTCCTCATGCAATTCTCTAGTATGTATCTGTAATAGGTGTTTTCCATATCACGCACACAAGTGGGTGACATCATCACTTGCTGCTGGGACAGAACAGCTACCTCTGAGCTTAAGAACTGACTGTAAATTTCTGAGCATGTGCAGCCCTTCCTGCACACAATAATCGCTTCATTTTGTTTCATAGCTCAAGAATGAAGGCGACTCTCAGGGTTGATCTCTAAGATCAAATAAAGACATAAGCCTACTGTCGTCTTGAGCATTAGGGAATACTTGGAGTAGAAGCCTTGGTTTCTTTCCTGGAGTGGAACTTTCTCTATTGTTTGGCTGTTAATGCTGGATTTCTTCCTGAAGCAGGCAACTATGGACTTGTAACCAAGACCACAGCAAAGGTCGATCTAGTGGTAGAGTGTGTAACCAGTGTCAGCAAACCATTTTTATAGTGTTCAGTTACCTGCTCCCAGTACTGAATACCTGACCCCCTATAGGTAGAACAGGATAGATATTCTGGAGCGGCACTGGCTGTGACTGCAGAGGTCAATCAAAAATTAGGCGATTGTTTTGGTTCTGCAAATGCCACCTGTTTTGCTTGTCTACTCACTGATGAGGTTTAGTGAAGGTAGGACAGTGAATCTGCTGAGGCTGCC
The DNA here is from genome assembly GCF_901765095.1 of Microcaecilia unicolor. NCBI lineage: Eukaryota > Metazoa > Chordata > Amphibia > Gymnophiona > Siphonopidae > Microcaecilia > Microcaecilia unicolor. The sequence goes on from NC_044033.1 coordinate 411,701,243, forward strand.
TAGTACAGGAAACAAAAGCTCTTTTATTACAATAGTAACTTCAGTGGTATTAGGATACACTCATTTGTCTTCAGGATGATGTACATGAGATACAGTGGAGAAGTGTTGTACAGTAGAGCAATGGTCCTTATAGTGCCTTCTATCTCCTTTACTTTACCTCCAAAAAGGGAATCCTTAATTCTAGTACATGGAGCCTCCTCGAGCAGACTAAATGTCTGGCTGAGTTCCCAAAGATGCATCAAATACATCATAGGCAGTATGTATAAGGCAGGTTCCACATTCATTCACTTCTAGAACCACTAGCTCAGGCTGCTTCTATGGGAATAGGCCGGATGGGAAGCTATGTACCGTTTTGAAAGATGATGTCTGTCTGTCTGTCTATCTATCTATCTATCTATCTATAAAATTGATGCAATATGAGCAGATGGCATTAGCCCCAGCACACCGCCTTGCTCAAATGGTCCAAGAACATAGGGCATAGGGTCTTTACGATGAGGGGTGTTGGAATATTTTTTTATTTTGAAATTCCTTTAATATGTCAGCTTCTCTGAAGTAATGAATGTTTTAAATCGAGGCATTGATGTTGACTGATTATTTTAAAGTATTCTAGTTTAATGGTTTTGATGTGATTAAATATTTAAAAGTGTGAGATGTTTGTAGGCCAAACTATGAAATTGTTTAGTCTTATTTGATATGTGTTGATTTTTATGTTCCTCTGTACTCCGCACAGAGCTGTAAATGGAGCAGATTACAAATGTTTTAAATAAATAAATACATTTTTAGGTTCCTCTGTACTCCGCCCAGAGGTGTAAATGGAGCAGATTACAAATGGCTGACTCAATTACCAATGAAGAATACAAAGTTGGATTTTGTTGAGACCTGGAACTGGACGGAGCTTTATACTTAACATCTATCTGTAATCCCCCTTTAGATTGGGATTACTGAAGAGAGTAAGTCCCTGTGAAGAGCCACTGAGGAGAGTGACTGGGAGGTCCCTGGGTGAGAGGAAGCCCGGCTCATGGGAGTGTTTATGGCAGTGGCGTAGCCAGACCTCGCGGTGGGAGGGGAACAGAGCCTGGTGGGGGGGGGGGCACATTTTAGTCTGCCACCCCGTCGCCTCACCCCCCCCACCTCACCTCCCCCCAATGCCTCGCCGCACCCACAGCAGCAAATACCTTTGCTGGCGGGGGTCCCCAACCCCTACCACTTTGCCGCTCCCCCGCTGCACCCCACAGCACCAAATACCGCCGAAGTCTTCTTCAGCGCCGGTCTCCTCACCTCCTCCCACCACTCCCTACCGCACCACATACCTTTGCTGGCAAGGATCCTCAACCCCCGCCAGCCGAAGCCTTCTTCCACACTCACTGCCCTGTGCTTTCTTCCTCCTGACGTCCTGCACGTTCCTTTAAGTGAAACTCACTTAAAGGAGCATGCACAGGACGTCAGGAGGAAGAAAGCACAGGGCAGAGAACGCAGCGTGCTGGAGACCGGCGCTGAAGAAGGCTTTGGCTGGCAGGAGTTGAGGACCCCCACCAGCAAAGGTATTTGGTGATGTGGGGCACAGTGGGGGGATCGCAAGGCGGTGGGGGGAGGCAAGGATACCGGCGCTGAAGAAGGCTTCGGCTGGCGGAGGTTGGGGACTCCCGCCAGCAAAACCAGGGGCTCAGATGAAATCTGGGGGGGAAGCAGGCCCCCATGGCCCCACCTAGCTACGCCCCTGTTTTATGGAATAAAATGCAGAAAAAAAGTGCAGGAAGCAAAGGGTGGAGGAGTTAGGAGAAGATAAAGTTAAGTGTTTGCCTTTAGAGGGATCTTTTGGTTGCTTGTATTTTGGCTTTCTGAAAATCCCCTGCCATTAGATCAGGAGGAGTAAAGGGGAAGCTACAAAGAGGAGTTGTGGCTCAGCAAAAGCGGCAGTTGTATTGAGGAAAGCTCTAAGGGTGTGGGTGGAGTAGAAACCCAATCCAGGAGCGTGAGAGTGGAGCCAAGGAGTGCCCATCCCAGGATCAACGCAAAGGACCATTCTGCAGGGAGGTCAGACCACAAGGGGCATGAACAGGAGCATTGGTCTATATGTAAATAGCCTTGTAAATAGCCCCCAGGAAGTACAGTAGTAAAGGCATTCCCCATGGAACAACCCAAAGCTGACTTTGTTTAAAATGTTTGATCATCAATAAAAACTGTTTAAATATAGAGTTATAGAAGACAAACATTCTAGGATCATAATAATACAACTTATGCATTTATATACATCTTAACTGTTTCATCAATTTTCATCAATTTTTGTACCATTAACTCCCCTTCAGCCACCCCCTCCCCTCCCCCCCATAGCCTCTACTCTGAACTTCTTACTTCATGGTATCATCCTTCAAAATCTAACTCCAGACTTTACCTAAATAACACAAGGAGTATATGTCAACTGAGTTCTTCTCAAGTCCAAAAGCTGACTTTAAGTTATTCAAGAGTACTTCAATCAATTGTGTTGTCAGTATATTAATTTTCCAGCTGCTTGCTGCAGAAGTTAAATAGAAGTTGAGTTGTTGTTAAGCTCTGGAGTGCAGTGCGGTTCCTGGACTGAACAGCTGAGTGGAACCCTGAATGGCAAAGTGGCTCCCAAACCCCCAAATCACTATTATGGACCATTGACCCCTCCCCCCCCCCCAGCTCAACTGTAAGTGGACTGAAATGAGATGCGTGGTAGGACTGGCCCAAGTGAAAACGAAGACTGTGAGATTTGAAGTGAGTGAGACAGTGAACATTCTTTTGTGCCCCTGGTCCGGAGCTAGAACCGGGTGAGACCCAGGTTACGTATTGTTTAGGAGACAGGCTGAATGGTAAATTGAACTGTCATATATGAAGCTAATATTCTTACAACAGGCTATGAATTATCTTTTGGACTCCTAATGTTCATAGAGGTCCCAAAGACATCACAACATGGTTAATTTTCCTGCTGGAGAGGAGAGGGAACCTGTTTTTGCCATGCAATCCTGAGTAACGAAGGCCTTCATAAAGAGATTCATTTTGTGCAAGAGGAGGAGATGGATCAAAGAGAATCTCTACTTCTACAGAGGACTTTGGAGGAATAAACTTGGGATCTAGATAGCCTTTGAGAGCACTTTGTGAGATTTTCAGGGCGGTAGTGCGAGGAAAATGGTAACGAGTGGCTTCTTTGAAGCTCAAAGTCTGGAATAGAGAGAGACGGATATTGATTAGAATGAGTGCCTGCCTCTCTTTGCAGGACTGATGCTCATGGACTGAGGTGGTTCCTTGATGTTGACTATTTCTTAGGTCCTTGCAGTAACCACTGACCATCTTTCACAGTTGCAGAGGATTAATTAGCCATAAACAGGATCAGCTTTGAAGCTATCTGAGGCTGAACCATTGGTTGTTGCAGATGAGAGGGCCAAGGTTGAACTGGGGAGCAAGAGGTCTGTGGTGAATTGGTCTGCTCATGTGTATGGTATCCAATATAACAGAAAAAGGGAGATAAACCAATACTTATAAAAAGTATCCAAAAATCAAGAAAATAGTGGAACTAGGCAGTGGCATCGCGAGGGCAGCTGACACCCGGGGCGGGTCGCCGCTGCGCACCCTCCCCCCTCCAGAGCGCAACCCCCCCCCCCCGAGAACATACCTGGAAGGCGGTGAGGGGCGGGCGGGAGGGAGTAACCTGTTCCTGGGCAGAGAGCAAGGAACCAGCGAGGCGCTGACACCCCCCAGCGGCGTGCACCCGGGGCGGACCACCCCACCGCCCCCCCTTCCTACGCCACTGGAACTAGGAAAAGCATTCCAAACATTACTGCTGTAATTGTCTATTGCTTATGTTTGATTTATTCTTACTGTACACCGCCTTGAGTGAATTCTTTCAAAAAGACAGTAAATAAATCCTAATAAATAAATAAAATAAATCAAGAAAGCATCAACTAACACCTAAATTAGAAGAGTATTAGTTTTATGTTATAGACTGTCTTTATAGGTTACATATTGAGGCATATTTTCAAAGCACTTTGGGAGGCTAAGTTCCATAGGTTTCTATGGAACTTTGGGAGGCTAAGTGCTTTGAAAATGAGCCCGTTAGGGTTTTTTTTTTACTAAAGATTAGCTCGAGTTACCTGCAGCAGGGTCCATTTTATTCCTATGGGCCCTGCTGCAGATAACTCAACTAATCTTTAGTAAAAGACCCCCTTGGCCTCTTATGAGCCATCCCATTTCAGGCCACAACCAAAAAGCCCACAAACTTCAATCATTTATTCTTCTCATATAATACAGCTAGAACAGAAATTTTTTTATTATGAAATCTCACTTCAAGAAATACATGAATACAACAAATGTGACAAAAAATGTTAAAAAAAAAGCACTTAGCTTAGTAGAAGGAACAGCTGTCAATGTTCTCAATTTGCAAGAGTCAAATGTGGATTGAACAGCTTTGTTACTAACCGTACTGAGAAAGGATGAAACTTGTCAGCAGTACTGGTACAGTCTCTTTGACAGGGTAGATTGTACAGGAGACTGATATGCAGGCTTGGGCTTGTGGGATATCCCTTGGAAACCATATACATTGATCTTTCCCAAGCACAAATACATCTTCTTCAGCACTTTAGAAGGCATTGTAAAAGACTCCTTCACCTCAGACCTGTAACAGCGTTCAGAAGATAGCTATACTTTGGGCTCAGGTGCATCTAAGAAATTTCATGCTAATTTTGAAGATACCTGGTGCTACTCTTTTATGGCTGGACTTTTGAGTCAGTGTGCATAGAAGTGGATGGAACTTCTGCTGAGGAGAACATGCAGAATCAGCTAATCTCTGCACAGTCAACACCCTTTTCTCTTGTTCCTAGGCCAGGAGATGTTTCTTATCACTTAATGATTTCAGAGTTGGTTCAGGCAGTCTTGATAGGGTGTGAGGACACTATCCACAATAGTTACAGTGAGGTTGGTTATAGTTGGAGCCCAGAGAAATTAAACACTTGGCAAGTTAGAATGGATTTTGAAGTTCTGGATCTTTCTCCCGTGCTGGGCAAGGACAGAACCCTGACTTAACCTAGGGCATTTTTGACAAAACACAAGCTTTGGGTTATTTTTTTTGGAACAAGATCATGAAAAACACCAGAATAAATATAGAGATTCCAAACCTCTCACATATAGGAAAGCTTTATTTTCACATCCATTTGACAGAGTGGAAAAAGACTGAGGAGACTTTGCGTGCATGCTACGAATTTTCTGTTTAGTTCTGAGCTCTAGATTAACTGTTTTGTCCCAGTGATATATTTGTGACCAACTCAATCTTGCTTGTTGACAAAAAAATACTATGCTGCTATTTCAAGAGCTTCCAAGGAAATCTTCCGGCACACCCTTCATTCCTCTTTCTGGTTATTCATGGTATGTTATGGTTAAAGTCTAGAAAACTGGCTGGATTCTTCTATCAATTGGGTCACTTGGCTATCTGTACATCTTGATTTTATAGCCTCTAATAGGGGACACACTACCCTAAAACAAGAAGCATTGATTAAGAAAACCATTTAGTCTGTCCTCAGCAAAGACTCGTCTTTTCAAATAGAGGTCAGATAACCAATGGACTCTCAACCCAAGCAGCTTGATTCCTCACAAGACAGTTGTGATTCTGCCTGGTGGACTCCAGCAGTCATACCAAGTGGCAGGTTTCTCAGAGGAGAGTCCAATTCCCAAGATAAATCCGGTCCAACGGAAAACAAAAAACAAGTAAGCCTCTGTCTCAACATAAACCTTCTCCATGTCCAAAACCTATAGCTACTAGACATTTCAACTTGAAAATGGAGTTGTGTTAAGTATACTTCCCTGAGATTAGAGGTCTGATACTTAGCTTTTCACTTATCCACACATCAGGTAGTCTGAAGTGATTTCATTCATAGCAATTCGTCTAAGAGGAAATTTAAACAGCTTATATACTGAATATGTCATTGCTTGCCAAAACAAACCAGGAAATGGACCTCGGTCAACAGAAGTTGATCAGGGCAGTTGGTGCCAAGTTCCTGCCTTCAAGATTCTGGTATATACTTATAGCAAATGAAGAAATGTAGGCAGAGGAGAAAATAACTGTACTACAGTTGAAATCTTTGGTTAGGCCACATCTGTACATTTCACTATTCTGGATACCATGCCTCAGATACTGAAAGCTTCAAGGCCTCTAGCTGAAGCACCTTTCATAAACAGGATTGCAATTTAATTTCTATTTAAATTTGGATAGGGTTACCATATGTCCGGGTTTCCCTGGAAATGTCCTCTTTTTTAGGGCACTGTCGGGAGTCTGGGCGGGTTTCCCACTTTTCATTGTTTGTCCAGGTTTCCCAGTTCGGTCACAGGACCTGCACGGCAGCAGCACTGTTCCAGCCTCAGCTGCAGGCAGCTCTCGGTCATCACCTGCCCATCCTCAGCTTCCCGACAGCCCTCCTTTCCGTCCTGTCGCCTTGCGTTTAAAACTTTTATTGTACTTAAAGTCGCAGTGGCAGTGAAAGCAGCAGGCTTGCCTCCAGCTTTCCCTTCCCTCTCAGTATCCCGCCCTCCTCTGATGTAATTTCCTCTTTCCGTGAGGGCCAGATACTGAGAGGGAAGGGAAGGCTGGTGGCGACCCTGCTGCTTTCACTGCCGCCGCAACAAGGTAAAATAAAAGTTTTAAATGCAGGGTGGCAGGAAGGAAAGGAGGGCTGTTGTGGGAGAAGAGGGCAGGCAGGTGGGGCTGGGGTTTGAACTGGAACTCGGGGGCTAAAAAGGGGGACAGGTAGGGGTTGGGGCAAGTCACTGGACATGGATGGGAGGGAAGAGCAGAGGAGCATCGCTGAACACGGATGGGAGAGGAGGGCAGGGGAGAAAGGAGAAATCGCTGGACATGGATGGGAGGGGAGGAGAATAACTGGACATGGAGGGGAAGGTAAGGGAGATAGGAGAATTGCTGGATATGGATGGAGGAGAGGGCAGGGGAGAGAGGAGAGTTGCTGGATATGGAGGAGAGGGCAGGGGAGAGAGGAGAGTTGCTGGACATGGATGGATGGAGGGCAGGGGAGAGAGGAGAGTTGCTGAACATAGATGGAGGGGAGGGCAGGAGAAATGCTGGACATGGATGGAGGGAAGGAAAGACAGACAGAGGAGATGCACATGGATGTATGGAGGGGAGAGGAGAAATGCTGGACATGGATGGAGGGAAGGGAAGACAGGAGGAGATGCACATGGATGGAGGGGAAAGAGAAGAAATTCTGGACATGGATGGAGGGAATGGGAGACAGAGGAAGGAGATGCACATGGATGGAGGGGAGAGAGAACAAATTCTGGACATAGATGGAGGGAGAAAGGAAAAATGATGGACATGGATGGAGGAGAGGGAAGAAAGAAGAAGGAGATGCATATGGATGGAGGAGAGGGAAGAAAGATGAAGGAGATGCATGCTGACGGAGATGAGGGAAAGAGAAAAGAGGAGAAAAACTACACAAGGATGGAGAAAATAGGCAAAAGCTGGATCCACTCTATACCTCCTCCAGTCAAGTCCGTGGAGGATCCAGCTTTTACCTATGGATGTAGGGCAAGAAATGAAGAAGAAAGGAGGAAAGTAAAGAAATAAACAGAAAGAAAGCCCTGGAAATGGAGTTAAGAGAACAGATAGAGAGCAACAGAATCAGATACTGGGACAAGCATGATCAGAAAAACAAAGTCACCAGACAGCAAAGGTAGAAAAAATCATTTTATTTTAATTTTAGTGTTTGGAATATGTCCACTTTGAGAATTTACATCTGCTGTTTTATTTTGCAATGTATAGTAATGTTTCTTTCTGCTTTTCTGGTATTGTGCTGCATGCAGAGTCTAACTTCTTAGGATTTCAGGTTAATTTTTGAAGAATTTGAAGAGGGGCTATCTCTGATCTGCATGTGTGACTGCAAGGCCAAGTGTCTGAATAGGAATCTGTTTGTTAGGTTCTGAGATTTTGATAACATATTGTATCATGATTGGCAAGATTGTTCTCCTAATTCCTGGTCTGTATGCTAATTTGGTGTGTGTCATTTAGGGTATACTGGAGCTATAATCAGTAAAATGTAATTTGATCAGAATTGTTTAAAGAAAGGCACAAATGATGCAGGCATGGCAGAGATGTTTTTGATGGTCAAGCAAATGTTTTATCCTGTCACCTAGGTGGGGAAAGAAGAATGGCCCTAAGAGAGCTGGGTGAGTTCTGTAGTAGGATGTGGGAATTGAAAGTCAGGAAAGTTGAATGTGGATTGGAATGGATAGGAGATTTTAGCCAGAAGCGGAGCCAGGTTGACAGAGCGGGGGGGGGGGGGGGGGGGGGGGGGGGCCAAGAGCGGACTTCTGCCGGCGCCGGCACACATTTTCAATGCAACACATTGAGAAAACAATAGGTGCCAGCAGAACTCCGTTTGGGGGAGCGGCCACTCCCCTGGCGCCCCCCCTCCACCGCTACGCCACTGAGTTTAGCCCCCAGCGGACTGGGATTCTAAATGAGAAAAATATAGAAAGAAAATGTCTCTTTCCCTGTACTTGAAGGGAGGGTTCTTTTAGTGTTGGGATAACTGAAGTTACAGGACTTGGCCAATAGAGAGGGCTGAGTGCTATCCCTGCTTTGTGGACTCTGTGAATCCTGTCAGAGCAACACAGGTCACAGATTACAGAGGGTTATAGTGAATACAGAGTGGTTTCTGTGCTCTGTGAAATTTGTGAATCCTGTCAGAATAATATAGGTCACAGAGCATTGCAAAAAAAAGAGTTAAATTCACTATTGTAGTTTTTCTGGGGAAAGGGGAGGGAAAAGGATGAATGGAGCTGGCCCTGGGGGCTCCTGTTAGGCCAGCCTCCCCAAGCCCAGGAATGCTGCTGAGGGGGACTTATAGATTCATTTAGTCTAGGACATTAAATGAAACTGAAAGGAGATACATATAAAAGCAACATTGGGAAATATTTCTTCACAGAAGGAGTGGTGGATGCACACAACACCCTCCCCTGGAGGTGATGGAGACACAGTGGCGTTCCTGGGGGGGGGCGGTGGGGGCGATCCGCCCCGGGTGCACGCCGCCGGGGGGGGGGTCCGCATATACAGCTGTGGGTCTGGCAGCAGTATATAGTTGAGAGTAAGTATGGGGACTTGGCAATAAATACCCTTTAGGCAAAAAACAAACATTAATGTTTACTAGATACACTTCATTCCCCGTCCCCAATACTCTCTAATCCCTTCTCTGGTTTATCTTTTGTTTTTGTGCCTTTCCTGCACCAACTCCTCCTAAGTGATACAGACAGGTATCTTTTTTTTTTTTTTTTCGAGTGGAGGAGTAGCCTAGTGGTTAGTGCAGTGGACTTTGATCCTGGGGAACTGAGTTCAATTCCCACTGCAGCTCCTTGTGACTGTGGGCAAGTCACTTAACCCTCCTTTGCCCCTGCTACAAAATAAGTACGTGAATATATGTAAACCGCTTTGAATGTAGTTGCAAAAAAACCTCAGAAAGGCAGTATATCAAGTCCCATTTCCCTTCACGTGGAATCAACTAGATACAACAATAGTACCTGTGGTGTGAAAACACCAACAACCAATCCAGCCAATATTTAGTCTGCACTGGCCAGTGTTTTCTTTTATGTTAAAGCTGACCGCTGTGAGCAGAATCAATGTTGGGCAGGTCCTGAAGATCAGGCAGGACCTGCCCAACATTGAAAAGGTGCCTTGGTACCCACCCTCGGCGAGTTCCATAGCCCCCTCTCACCTCCCCAAGGTGGTAAGAGACCCCCTCACAACCCCCCCCCCTTCAAGCCTACCTGAAGTCCCTGTGGTCCAGTGTGGGAGATGGGGGCAGGTGGAAAGCTCACTCACTCCTACCCCCAGTGCTTGCCACGACCTCTTGGAAAGTCTTCATGTGCTTCCAGTGGGTTTGGAGGGAGGGAGAGCGGAAGGGGGATTGTCACACTTATGCTGGAATCCGTAAGTTATGCAGGTGCCAGCCAATATTCAGTACTGGTACCCACATAAGCCAATTGAAAGCAGTCCTAAATTTGCCTTGTTAGCCATGAGGGTGGCAGCACTTGCAAACCTGCAGACTCCTCCCTGACTCCAACTCGTAATGCCCCTGTGAGGTTTAACACAAAAATGGCCATTATGTGCTGGTATTCAGTGGTACTGCCCAGGTTAAGTGCTACTGAGTGTGATTTAAGCGGGCAGGAGCTGCTGTCCCCATAAACTGCTTTATCAGGCAGACTGATTTTTTTGTACCCTCAAACACCACCTAATTAGCTGGAAAATAAACCCCTAAAGAAGCCCTAGTTATAACTCAACAAATGCGATTAATGAACTTGACTGGAATCCTTGGTTAGCTTACTTCCAGGTTTCCCTTTCAGGAATGCAGGAGTAGTTGGCCCACAACCAGGAAAGCCAGAGTTCAAATCCCACTAACACTCCCTGTGACCTTAGGCAAGCCATCTAACTATTCACTGCCTCAGGCACAATGCTTAGATTGTAAGCCTTCCTGTCCCAGGGAAATACCCAGTGCACCTGCATGTAACTCATCTTTAGCTATTACTGAAAAGGTGCACATTAAATCAATTCAATCCAAATTCCTGACGTGGTTGAGCACATGAAATCCTGTTCCAGCTCTCCTACACCCAGAATGTATGTTAACGTAGCTCCTCAAAGGCATTGCTAACATAAGTATAAGAACCACCTTCCATTCCTCTTTCTGGTTATGGTTCATAAGTATCAAGAAATGATGGGGTGAAGACTTCTTGCAGGTGAAAGCCTGGCTCTTCTCCCAAGCCTTTAATACATGTGATGACTTACTATTCATTCACTCTGCCCCTGAACCAGCTTGCAGCACACCCTGTAACTTAGACCAGTCCTCGTATCTTATTCAACTGTACACACAATTTGTCTTCAGTTTAGCCACCCATGTATTTATCTGAACTGACTTTGTATTACCAATCTTGCTCCATCTATATATATCTCAACTGCACTTGGCCCCTCAGCTTCATAGGAAGATGTTTCATTGTGTTGCAAGAACAGAATTAGCATCACATCTATGTTATTTGAATGTTCAAACGTATGCCTGTGTTTTATTTATATTATGCTGCTATTTGGCATTTTTTTGCACTCGACTCTTCTCTCAGCTTTATTTACCCATCAACAGCCTTTTTAAAGGCTTTATTTGGTTCACTTTGTTCAACTCCATCAACTGGTGTTTACCAAGTACGGGCTCCTGAGGCAGGCTGTGTTTGCAGAAACACGATGCCGTGTCAAGTCTTATCTATTATTAAAGAATATTTTGCCATCTCTCGTCTCCTTGGAAGAGTCCTTTTGATCACGCTACTCCCTTGCCTCTGCATATGAAATTCTATAGCAGTTTCCCAAGTCCAGTCCTGGAATACCCCTTTGCCAATCAGGTTTTCAGGATACCCACAATGCATATAATAGAGGCAGTGTATGCAAATCAAGTTCATGCATATTCATTGTGGATATCCTGAAAACCTGACTGGCAAGAGGTACTTCAGGACTGGACTGAGGAAACACTGTTCTGCAGTGCTGTTGAATGAGTAAATCCTATTACTAAGTTTTGATATGCCATTTCCAAGTTTACCTCATCGATTGTATTTACAGTGGGGGAAATAAGTATTTGATCCCTTGCTGATTTTGTAAGTTTGCCCACTGACAAAGACATGAGCAGCCCATAATTGAAGGGTAGGTTATTGGTAACAGTGAGAGATAGCACATCACAAATTAAATCCGGAAAATCACATTGTGGAAAGTATATGAATTTATTTGCATTCTGCAGAGGGAAATAAGTATTTGATCCCCCACCAACCAGTAAGAGATCTGGCCCCTACAGACCAGGTAGATGCTCCAAATCAACTCGTTACCTGCATGACAGACAGCTGTCGGCAATGGTCACCTGTATGAAAGACACCTGTCCACAGACTCAGTGAATCAGTCAGACTCTAACCTCTACAAAATGGCCAAGAGCAAGGAGCTGTCTAAGGATGTCAGGGACAAGATCATACACATGCACAAGGCTGGAATGGGCTACAAAACCATCAGTAAGACGCTGGGCGAGAAGGAGACAACTGTTGGTGCCATAGTAAGAAAATGGAAGAAGTACAAAATGACTGTCAATCGACAAAGATCTGGGGCTCCACGCAAAATCTCACCTCGTGGGGTATCCTTGATCATGAGGAAGGTTAGAAATCAGCCTACAACTACAAGGGGGGAACTTGTCAATGATCTCAAGGCAGCTGGGACCACTGTCACCACGAAAACCATTGGTAACACATTACGACATAACGGATTGCAATCCTGCAGTGCCCGCAAGGTCCCCCTGCTCCGGAAGGCACATGTGACGGCCCGTCTAAAGTTTGCCAGTGAACACCTGGATGATGCCGAGAGTGATTGGGAGAAGGTGCTGTGGTCAGATGAGACAAAAATTGAGCTCTTTGGCATGAACTCAACTCGCTGTGTTTGGAGGAAGAGAAATGCTGCCTATGACCCAAAGAACACCGTTCCCACTGTCAAGCATGGAGGTGGAAATGTTATGTTTTGGGGGTGTTTCTCTGCTAAGGGCACAGGACTACTTCACCGCATCAATGGGAGAATGGATGGGGCCATGTACCGTACAATTCTGAGTGACAACCTCCTTCCCTCCGCCAGGGCCTTAAAAATGGGTCGTGGCTGGGTCTTCCAGCACGACAATGACCCAAAACATACAGCCAAGGCAACAAAGGAGTGGCTCAGGAAGAAGCACATTAGGGTCATGGAGTGGCCTAGCCAGTCACCAGACCTTAATCCCATTGAAAACTTATGGAGGGAGCTGAAGCTGCGAGTTGCCAAGCGACAGCCCAGAACTCTTAATGATTTAGAGATGATCTGCAAAGAGGAGTGGACCAAAATTCCTCCTGACATGTGTGCAAACCTCATCATCAACTACAGAAGACGTCTGACCGCTGTGCTTGCCAACAAGGGTTTTGCCACCAAGTATTAGGTCTTGTTTGCCAGAGGGATTAAATACTTATTTCCCTCTGCAGAATGCAAATAAATTCATATACTTTCCACAATGTGATTTTCCGGATTTAATTTGTGATGTGCTATCTCTCACTGTTACCAATAACCTACCCTTCAATTATGGGCTGCTCATGTCTTTGTCAGTGGGCAAACTTACAAAATCAGCAAGGGATCAAATACTTATTTCCCCCACTGTATGCTTATATTTGGTAATTTTGCTATTGTTATGCTGTTAATCAAACTGTAAGTTTTCTGTCAAGCTGTACACTACCTCAGGTGAATTGCTTCATAAGGCAGTTAATAAATCCCCATAAATTAAGCACACAAAACCAACAACAATGAAAACCACACTGATTAAAAGAAGACCATCAACCAGAGAACTGTGAAGTAGTGAGTCTCTGTTTTTATTATTTTTAACATATTATTTCCATACAAGACAATTGTTTAAACAGCAGCAAGCAGGACAGCATCTGGAAGGAAAGCAGCACTGCAGGTAACTCTGTTTTGCTAATGCCCGTCCGTGTGCGAGTTACACAGGTGAATTGTGAGCACCCTTTTCTTGGTTTGTGTGTACAAGTAAGGCAGTAGTTTTGCAAAAGAAACTTTTTGATCGTTTGTGTGTGTTTGTGTATTTCATATCCCATGCAAATTAAATTAAAATGTACAACTTTGAAAACAGCATTTCAAATCAAGAGAAATTCTTTTTTTTTCCAGCGCAAAAGAAAAGCAAACACAAGTTTACAATAAACAAATTGTTGAACACGCCAACTGAAACCCCACCCTCTCTCGTCAGCATAAAAGCAGGAGCCAGGAAAGGTAATTAATTTAGGTTTATTCTGGAGCAAAAACATTTGTTAAGGAAAAGAGATGGATGACCATGGAGTAGGGAGCTCCCTTATCCACTCTACTTGGATTTACTCTATCTTGATGAGCTCCACATCAAAGATGAGGGTCGCGTTGGGAGGGATGACTCCAGGGTGGCCTGTGGCCCCATATGCCACATCAGGTGTACAAGTCAGCTTTGCCCTCTGTCCCAAACTCATCTGCAGTTTGAAGAGAAGAAATGAGAAAACAAAAATTATTTTGTTTTATCCGGTTTCCCAGTCTTGCGTCAATTTTACAGGTTTTCATTTTGCTTTACGTGCCAACCTCTCTCTTCCTAGCAAAAATTGAGGAAGTATGTGCAGATGTAATTGAAGCCCATTGTAAGCCCTTCTCCCCTTACTATTTTGTTGATGAGTAATCCAAAAATATTTGCAATAGGATTAGAAATGAACCAGCAAAACACACAGAGGATAATGCTATTACAGAGCCTTTACTAAAAGCGCTGGCTACGGCACTGCTTATTTCTAGAATAAGCAGCATAAAATGTATTGTACTGTTTTGGGATCTTGCCAGGTATTTGTGACCTGGATTGGCCACTGTTGGAAACAGGATGCTGGGCTTGATGGACCTTCAGTCTGTCCCAGTATGACAGCACTTATGTTCTTATGGCACCTCTTTTAAGCCTGCTTTTCTTTATAGAATGAAAGCACAAGTGGCCTTGAATGCCCTGACACTTAAGGTACCCGGCTGTTAGTGGAACATGCACAGATTATAGTATTCTGTAATTTACATATGTCCTTGTGCATTAAATCTGTGCGCATGGCCACTGAAAGCATACGTCACAAAATCCTGGTATGTACTTTTCCATGAGGCAATATTCTATGAGGCCACTTGCACGCGTGATTGAGTAAAATATCACCATTTATGTGTCTTCTTGGCACCTACAACAAGGAGGCTCCTTATAGAATTTGCCCCCAAACTGCCCTTTTGCTTGTTCTCTGCAAGGCAGTGCAATATTGTGCAGCTGGAAGAGACTTCCAGAAAACTGCTAGTGACTGCTTTGCTGTCAGTGATATGGGGTATTAAGAGAACTCATGCCATGTGCAGGTAGAGCACAAGTATTCCCCCAGTCAATAATCTTCTTGTCCCCATCTACATATCTGCACTTGGGCCTCCGCTACATAGAAAAGAATTTGCATCATATCTATGCTATTTGACTGTTCTATTGCATTGATTATTAGGTGTTTAACTGGTATTATGCTGACATTGTATTGTATCTATGCTATTTGAATATTCTTCCATGCTGTCAATTATGATGTTGCTTGTTTGAAGAAAAGGCAGCTGAGAGGAGATATGATAGAGGTCAATAAATAATGAGTGGAGTGGAACGGGTAGACGTGAATCGTTTGTTTACTCTTTCCAAAAATACTAGGACTAGGGCATGCGATGAGGCTACAAAGTAGTAAATTTAAAATGAATCGGAGAAAATATTTCTTCACTCAACATGTAATTAAACTGTGGAATTCGCTGCCAGAGGATGTGGTAAAGGCAGTTAGCTTAGCGGGGTTTAAAAAAAAAAAAGGTTTGGACGGCTTCCTAAAGGAAAAGTCTATAGACCATTATTAAAATGACTTAGGGAAAATCCACTGCTTATTTCTGGGATAAGCAGCACAAAATGTATTGAACGTTTTGGGGATCTTGTCAGGTATTTGTGACCTGGATTGGCCACAGTTGGAAACAAGATGCTGGGCTTGATGGACCTTTGGTCTGTCCCAGTATGGCAATAGTTACAGTGGGGGAAATAAGTATTTGATCCCTTGCTGATTTTGTAAGTTTGCCCACTGACAAAGACATGAGCAGCCCATAATTGAAGGGTAGGTTATTGGTAACAGTGAGAGATAGCACATCACAAATTAAATCCGGAAAATCACATTGTGGAAAGTATATGAATTTATTTGCATTCTGCAGAGGGAAATAAGTATTTGATCCCCCACCAACCAGTAAGAGATCTGGCCCCTACAGACCAGGTAGATGCTCCAAATCAACTCGTTACCTGCATGACAGACAGCTGTCGGCAATGGTCACCTGTATGAAAGACACCTGTCCACAGACTCAGTGAATCAGTCAGACTCTAACCTCTACAAATGGCCAAGAGCAAGGAGCTGTCTAAGGATGTCAGGGACAAGATCATACACCTGCACAAGGCTGGAATGGGCTACAAAACCATCAGTAAGACGCTGGGCGAGAAGGAGACAACTGTTGGTGCCATAGTAAGAAAATGGAAGAAGTACAAAATGACTGTCAATCGACAAAGATCTGGGGCTCCACGCAAAATCTCACCTCGTGGGGTATCCTTGATCATGAGGAAGGTTAGAAATCAGCCTACAACTACAAGGGGGGAACTTGTCAATGATCTCAAGGCAGCTGGGACCACTGTCACCACGAAAACCATTGGTAACACATTACGACATAACGGATTGCAATCCTGCAGTGCCCGCAAGGTCCCCCTGCTCCGGAAGGCACATGTGACGGCCCGTCTGAAGTTTGCCAGTGAACACCTGGATGATGCCGAGAGTGATTGGGAGAAGGTGCTGTGGTCAGATGAGACAAAAATTGAGCTCTTTGGCATGAACTCAACTCGCCGTGTTTGGAGGAAGAGAAATGCTGCCTATGACCCAAAGAACACCGTCCCCACTGTCAAGCATGGAGGTGGAAATGTTATGTTTTGGGGGTGTTTCTCTGCTAAGGGCACAGGACTACTTCACCGCATCAATGGGAGAATGGATGGGGCCATGTACCGTACAATTCTGAGTGACAACCTCCTTCCCTCCGCCAGGGCCTTAAAAATGGGTCGTGGCTGGGTCTTCCAGCACGACAATGACCCAAAACATACAGCCAAGGCAACAAAGGAGTGGCTCAGGAAGAAGCACATTAGGGTCATGGAGTAGCCTAGCCAGTCACCAGACCTTAATCCCATTGAAAACTTATGGAGGGAGCTGAAGATGCGAGTTGCCAAGCGACAGCCCAGAACTCTTAATGATTTAGAGATGATCTGCAAAGAGGAGTGGACCAAAATTCCTCCTGACATGTGTGCAAACCTCATCATCAACTACAGAAGACGTCTGACCGCTGTGCTTGCCAACAAGGGTTTTGCCACCAAGTATTAGGTCTTGTTTGCCAGAGGGATTAAATACTTATTTCCCTCTGCAGAATGCAAATAAATTCATATATTTTCCACAATGTGATTTTCCGGATTTAATTTGTGATGTGCTATCTCTCACTGTTACCAATAACCTACCCTTCAATTATGGGCTGCTCATGTCTTTGTCAGTGGGCAAACTTACAAAATCAGCAAGGGATCAAATACTTATTTCCCCCACTGTATGTACTGCATTGACATCATATTTCCAAGTTTACCTCATTTTTTGTATTTATGTTTAGATTTGGTCATTTTACTATTGTTATGTTAACAGAATTGTAAGTTTTAGGTTAAACTGGACCTGATGTACACCACCTTGGGTGAATCTGTTCATAAAGGTGGTTAATAAAATAAATAAATAAATAAATAAATAAATAAATAAATATGTCAGTTCTCTCTGGAGACTGCATTACATAGGACTATGGCACACCCAGAGCACATATGTATCTAGACTTATCATGCAACAAAACAAATGATCAATTAAAATTGTCCAAAATCAAAATTTATTCACCACAACAAGGTTAAAAATACATTAACTAAAAGCCCGACACAGCCATATTTCACCCTTTCAAGGGCTGTCAGGGCTATAAAAACCAAAAAGGTATAGTTCCAATATACCGTCTTCTACGCAGTAACAGCTTGTGCAAGTGGTGAATCTGGCTGTGAATAAATGTTGATTTTGGACCATTTTCATCGATCTGCTGTTTTGTTGCCTATTGTGGCTCTTGCAGATCACCTGCCCGTTTCCTTGGTCCACACTGATCACATCATAGAATGGATTCAGAGGGAGTTATCAGAACAGGTCTAAAACATTCTCTTGTTCCCTGAGCTATAGCACACGTAGCATGTTCCTTCTCAAATTAACACAACATGCAGCCTTGGCATGGTATTCTTACAAACTCAATGGCTGTTGTAGCGTGGGCTGGAAGGGGAAGATGAAAGATTACAGCATATTGCCTTTCCAAATCTGCGTAGGACGATGGGAAGCAACAATGACGAGGATAGATGGCTGGTGATGAGCGTTTTGAACAGGAGGGATCAGATTACCACTTCCTTTCAGGTACAGCAAATGTACATTATCCAGTGAGACCCCCACAGGAGAAATAAGGGGAATGGGATTTGATATACCACCTTTCTGTGGTTACACTCAAAGCAGTTTACATATTATATACAGGTACTTATTTTGTACCTGGGGCAATGGAGGGTTAAGTGACTTGCCCAGAGTCACAAGGAGCTGCAGCGGGAATTGAACTCGGTTCCCCAGGTTCTCAGGCCACTCCAGGTCAGAAGGAGCAGCCTAAATGGAGGTGCCCTGATGCAGCATAGGGATGGCCCATTCTATAACAGCCAGCAGGATGCCCTGATTCTGTTACTGAATTCTAGGCATGTTAAAAATGTACATGTGCCCACATACATCGGCCAATGGCAGGTGTAAATGGGCATGCTTAAGTACAGTGAGAAACTTGTTTCAACTCACAGTATTCTCTAAATTGTGTGCATTATGGGAAGACACACCCATATGTTGCCCTTGCTCCGTACGTTCCTTTTGCAATTCTGCGCTACAACGCTTATGCAGGCCCTTAGCGTACAGCACTCAGGTGCATTACTGCTAATTTTCTCTGCACTAGGCACGTTTTAGTGCAGGCACAGAGATACAGAATTGCCTTTATAATGATCTTTTATAAATGACCGGGAAGGCAAAGTCAGCAAAATACCATACATGTCACTCTAAGAGCGGTTTCTTCTAAACATTTCCTCTGTATATTTTGTTTGATTAACCACTTCTCGTGACAAACACCAAAATGGGTGTAACAAACCTTCCCTCCCCCCCTCAAAAGTAAATTTTTTTATCTAGCATTCACTGCTACCCAAGAAGATTTGTACAACAGTGAGTAAATATTGTGCAGTCATTTTTCTCTCTTTTCTACATTGAGCCCTTATCTCCCTTCCCCTTGCCTCAGTTTTCTCTCCTCAGCTTTCTTTGGACTCCTTTTATCCCCTTGAAAAATTCTCTCTTCTACAGTCTTTCCTCTTTCTGAACTCATCTCCATTTTTCTTTTTGGGTCACCTCCATCCCTTCCTCTCTTTCTTCCAGCCTCTTTCTCCAAAATCTTGATTCTCTCTTTTTTTTTCCCCATTACATTAATAGTGTGGAGTTCATTGGGTCTTGCAGCTGAATTGAGATATATTTCCTTTCTAGCTCTCCAGTCTCTCTCGCCGCTTCCTTCCTCTAATCACACTTCTACTCCTTTGTTTGCACCTGTTTCTAATCGTTTCATTTCAAAGGAATCCTTTTAGAAAGAATGGATCTACGGAATCTTAGTGGAGACTGGGTGGCGACGCTGGTATTTGGGAAGAAAAAAACGGTGCTGGGCAGACTTCTATGGTCTCCGCCCTGATCGTGACTGAATAGATAGGGATGTGCTTGAGTGTAAATTTTAAGGGGCTTCAACGTTAGCTTCAGAACTTTTAGTACAGGAAGAGTACTGGGCAGACTTATACGGTCTGTGACCTGAGAATGGCAAGGACAAATCAAACTCAGGTATACATATAAGTATCACATACCATGTAAAATGAGTTTATCTTGTTGGGCAGACTGGATGGACTGTCAGGTCTTTATCTGCCGTCACTTACTATGTTACTACGCCTTTACTCATCTATTTCCTATTACCCTTCTTCTCTCCATCACTCTTCCATCTCTTTTCTCTATTTTCCCCTGTTCCTATCCCCCCTTTTAGGGTTCTCTTCTCATCTCCCATTCTCTTCAAGGTTTAGTACCCCATCCCTCCCCTCTTTATTAGGCTTTTCTCCGTTCTTGTATATCTTCTACTTCCTTGCTCATTCAGGTCCTCTCTTCTGCTTGACAGCATCTTGGTGAGACCATAAGGTGTGGAAGACAAAGGCAGAAAGCAACAACAGAAACAGGAGAGGAAGGGAAAGAATGTCAGCAGTAGGACTGAGATGGGGAAAGGGACGAAGCACCTGCGGTGGGATCGGGATGAGGAAAGGACAGAGTGCAAACAGTAGGATTGAGGTGGTTACAGTAGAGGAAGGACCATGTAAGCAGACAGCAGCACTGACCAGTGGGCCGATGCTCAGAACTCCTGTGATAATCCAACAGCGCATAAACATAAGTATTGCCATACTGGGAAAGATCAAAGGTCCATTGAGCCCAGCATCCTGTTTCCAACAGTGGCCAATCCAGGTCACAGATACCCGGCAAGATCCCAAAAATGTACAAAACATTTTATACTGCTTATCCCAGAAATAGTGATTTCCCCAAGTCCATTTAATAACGGTCTATGGACTTTTCCTTTAGGAAGCCGTCCAAACCTTTTTAAACTCCACTAAGCTAATCGCCTTTACCACATTCTCTGGCAACGAATTCCAGAGTTTAATTACACGTTGAGTGAAGAAAATTTCTCAGATTAGCTTTAAATTTTTCTACATTGTAGCTTCATCACATGCCCCCTAGTCCTAGTATTTTTGGAAAGCGTGAACAAACGCTTCACATCTACTCGTTCAACTCCATTCATTATTTTATAGACCTCTATCATATCTCCCCTTAGTCGCCTTTTCTCCAAGCTGAAGAGCCCTAGCCGCTTTAGCCTTTCCTCAAAGGGAAGTCATCCCATCCCCTTTATCATTTCGTTGCCCTTCTCTGCACCTTTTCTAATTCCACTATATCTTTTTTGAGATGCGGCGACCAGAATTGAACACAATATTCGAGGTGCGGTCGCACCATGGAGCGATACAAAGGCATTATAACATCCTCATTTTTGTTTTCCATTCCTTTCCTAATAATACCTAACATTCTATTTGCTTTCTTAGCCGCAGCAGCACACTGAGCAAAAGGTTTCAACGTATCATTAATGACGACACCTAGATCCCTTTCTTGGTCCGTGACTCCTAACGTGGAACCTTGCATGACATAGCTATAATTTGGGTTCCTCTTTCATCACTTTGCACTTGCACCAGTCTCGTAAGGTCTGCTTGTAATTTTTCACAATCCTCCTGTGATTTAACGACTTTGAATAACCTAGCTCGCTAATGCTCAAAGGAAATGGTATTCAAATTATATGTGTGCAGTGAAAGCAAGTGTGTGTGCGTGGGTGTGTGTGTGTGTGTGTGTGTGGGGGGGGGGGGCAATATGCTTGGTGTATGTGCAGAAGAGTTTTGCGGAAAGCTCAGCTTCTGTGTGCATGCGCTTGGCAAACCCAAAAGTCAAGCACACATTGGAATCTGTTTTCTGTGTATTTAAATATAAGTGTTTCCAAATTTTTTTTTTTTTTTTAAACTAGAAAGGCTTATATTTAAAATGCAGGAATCAAATACCAATGTGTGCTTTCACTTTTGGGCTGCTCTGACTCACACACATTTGTCTCTCACGACCAGCACTTAGGGGCTCGCATGGGCTTCCTTCTGCTTCCAAATTATATAAAAACTGGCAGATTTTAAAGAATCATGAGAAATCCTCTCTTCAAATAGTCTAATGCGTGCTCCGAGCTGGCGTTATTTTTTCAGTGGAAGCACAGGGAGGAAATAGGAAATGACCTCATTAACATCTGTTTGACTACATTAGCATGTTATTTGTGCTAATCTTTGGCATACGAAGGGGCATACAATGATGTTGAGGGAATAGGTTTAGGAGTAATCTAAGGAAGTACTATTTCACAGAAAGGGTGGTGGAGGCATGGAATGGCCTCTCAGTGGAGGTTGTGGAGTTGAGGGCTACTACTACTTATCATTTCGATAGCGCTACTAGACGTACACAGCGTTGTACACTTGAACATGAAGAGACAGTCCCCTGCTGGACAGAGCTTACAATCTAATTAGGACAGACAAACAGGACAAACAAGAGATAAGGGAATATTAAAGTGAGGATGATAAAATAAGGGTTCTGAACAAGTGAACAAGAGTTAGGAGTTAAAAGCAGCATCAAAAAGGTGAGCTTTAGCTTAGATTTGAAGACGGCCAGAGATGGAGCTTGACGTACCAGCTCAGGAAGTCTATTCCAGGCATAAGGTGCAGCAAGATAAAAGGAACGGAGTCTGGAGTTAGCAGTGGAGGAGAAGGGTGCAGATAAGAGAGATTTACCCAGTGAACGGAGTTCCCGAGGGAGGAATGTAGGGAGAGATGAGAGTGGAGAGGTACTGAGGAGCTGCAGAGTGAATGCACTTATAGGTCAATAAGAGGAGTTTGACTATGCGGAGACGGATAGGAAGCCAGTGAAGTGATTTTGAGGAGAGGGCTAATATGAGCATAACGACACTGGCGGGATATTAGTCGTGCAGCAGAATTTTGAATATATTGAAGAGGAGCGAGATGGCTAAGTGGGAGACCTGTGAGAAGCAAGTTGCAATAGTCTAAGCGAGAGGTGATAAGAGTGTGGATGAGGGTTCTGGTAGTGTGCTCAGAAAGGAAAGGGTGAATTTTGGTGATATTATAGAGAAAGAAACGACAGGATTTAGCAGTCTGCTGAATATGTGCAGAGAAGGAGAGGGAGGAGTCGAAGATGACCTCAAGGTTACGAGCTGATGAGACAGGAAGGATGGGAGTGTTATCCACAGAAATAGAGAATGGGGGAGGAGGGCTGTTCCAGAATTTAAAAAGGCATGGGATACGCATGTGGGATCGCTTAGGACAAGGAAGAGTTAGGGGTTACAGAAGATGGGCTTCTATGTTCGTTTCCCGTGCTAGAGACCCTGAGCATTCTGCACTCACTAATGTGGGCGCTAATCGCCTCTAGCGCCTGCGTTTGGTCCTGAGCATCGGCCCACAGGTGAGGGAAGGAGAGACAGAGGCAGTACTGGTGGTAGCTCCCCTGGAGAGCAGGGACCCAGAGCGCTGGTTTCTGATCCATGCAACCCTTTCCTCCTTCCTGTAGCTATCTGTTAAGAGAAGAACTACCTGCTAGAAAGAAATAGCTGCAACCAGTGGCGTAGGAAGGGGGGGCAGTGGGGCGGGTCCGCTGGTTCCCTGCTCTTTCTGCCCCGGAACAGGTTACTTCCTGTTCCGGGGCAGAGAAAGCAGCAGAGCCGACGCAGCTCCCAGTGACGTGCACTGGGGCGGATCGGCCCTCCCGCCTGCCCCGCGCTGAAAGGTAGGGTGCGTTTCGGGGGGGGGGGGGGGGGTGCGCAGCGGCGACCCGCCCCGGGTGTTAGGCACCCTCGCTACGGCACTGGCTGCAACATTCACAAGCTGATACTCTGTCTGGTGGTGGTTGGTTAGGAGGGTAGGGAGAGAGGTACAAGCTTTATTCTGCTCTGTAGCTAAGAACTACCATGGCTATTCCATCTCCTCTGCCCATCCACAGTAACAAAGTTTTGACTCACCATTACTGTAAATAGAGGTGGCATTTGCATTGGAAAAACATGAGATTTTGCTTCCTTTTAGCTTGTAATATCATACCAGGAAATTTGCATCTTATCCATACAAAGACAGGAGAAAGGAAGCTATGTGCACCGACAAGAGGTTATAAAAGGACTGCAAGAACTGAAGGCACAAAGTTAAAAGACAAAATGCGAGCTATGTCAGAAAGGGATAATGCTGTGCACTATTTGACAAGCACCTAACATCTTTTACTGAACCGGGAATATTTTGAATTAAAAAAAGTTCATTTGAGTTTTGCATCCTCTCATGAATGCCATTTCCTTTAAAATGAGAAAGGGAGTGGGATGGTGGACAGCAGTTTCTTTTTTTACTCCCTTTGTGGTGTATGCTCACTTGTGCATGGCTGCAGCCGGAGGTAGTGAGCATGAGTGTATTTCCCTGATTTAACTGCAAGGAGGTGCACATCGCTAGGGTACCATACGTCTGGATTTACCCGGACATGTCCTCTTTTTGAGGACATGTCCGGGTGTTCGGACGGGTTTTGCCAGTCGCCCGTTTGTCCGGATTTCTGGACAAACGGGCAGGCGGCGGGCCTATCCTAGCCTCCCCTTACTTACTATCTACTGCCCCTGGTGGTCTAGTGACCTCTTCGGGGCAGGAAAGAGCCCCCTCTTTCCTGCCCAGAGCGCTGCCTTGCCCTGCATCCTGTTGCTGGTGACGGTCTCGGATTCAAAATGGCCGCTGAGAGTTGAGCGGCCTCGCGAGACTTCAACTCTCGGCGGCCATTTGAATCCCGGAGACTGTCACAGCAACAGGATGTAGGGCAACAAGGACAGAGCTCCGGGCAGGAAGAGGGGGTTCTTTCCGCCCCGAAGAGGTCACTAGACCACCAGGGCAGTAGATAGTAAGTAAGGGGAGGGGACGAGGGGAGGTGACGGAGGGTCAGGGGAATATGTGACCCGGGGGGAGGTGAATATGTGACAGGGGCAGGTTGTGGGCGGGGCGAGGGGTGGGTGTGAGCGCGGCAGGACATGTGTCCTCTTTTTCAAAGAACAAATATGGTAACCCTAAAAGGCACACCAACACCCTCATCCAGCGTGTTCACAGCAGCATTTCTGTTGGCTAGTCTTAAGCCTTTGTGATGCAAGAAGGGATCTTCCATAAAGACCGTGTCCTGTGGTCCTCTCTCTTCAGGATTCCTAAGCTTTGCAGAACTCAAAATAAATATCCTGCGACTAGACACTTTCCCTTATTGCAAAATATTTCCATCAAATTACTGCCGTTTTTAAACATGATTTTTGGTTTAACTCCAAAAGCCCGTACTCATTTTCCCTGAAAAGCATGTCCTCTGCCTTTATTTCTGGAGAGGGGAGGACAGCAAGCGACTTTTTACATCACATCAAGGATTTCAGATTGGCTGTCAGAGACAAGAATTCCCCCACTCATCACAGTAGGATGAGCTCTTCTGGGGCTGCCTCAGGGAAGACAAGGCCATAGAGGAGAGAGTAAATGAATTTGAGGAAGATATGGGAGAGATAGCAACGCCAGAAATGGTATTCAATTCTGATGAGTCAGAGAAACTGAAATAAACCTGGAAGATGTAATAGGGCATTTTGACAAACTTAAGAGTAGAAAATTGCCTGGTAAGCAGGAGAGGGGCTCCCCAAATACACATGCCACCAGTTACAGGCTTCTCCCCACTCCCTAATTTTTTATTTTTCATTTTTCATTTTCTTTTGAGAGATACCATTGCCAGAAATGGTATTCAATGCTGATGAGTCACAGAAACTGAAACAA
Source organism: Microcaecilia unicolor (assembly GCF_901765095.1). NCBI lineage: Eukaryota > Metazoa > Chordata > Amphibia > Gymnophiona > Siphonopidae > Microcaecilia > Microcaecilia unicolor. The sequence continues at coordinate 411,726,403 of NC_044033.1, forward strand.
ATCTCTATAAACCTGGAAGATGAAATGTAGCAATCTGACAAACTGAAGAGCAGCAAATCACCTGGACCGAATGGTATACATCCCCGAGTACTGACAGAATTGAAAACAGACTTGCAGAGCTATTGTTAGTAATATGTAATTTATCTTTAAAATCAAGCAGGGTGAGGGGGTCACGTGATGTGCTGAGAGGAGCGGAAGCAGAGAACTCTTCTCTTAGGCGAACCCTCCCCCACATCGCTCGGTAAGTGCCGACCGACCCCTGATACCGAACAAGTTCAATAAGAAGGATCCGCGAGTGCATGGACCAATTTGTCACAAGATTGGAGCCTAAAATGCCACCAAAACCGGGAAAAAAGAGGCGGACAAGTCCCGCGTTTCGGATCCCAAGATGGCGGCGGGCCCTTCGCCGGACGGGCAGGCGGCGATGTTTTCCCCCCCGCAACTTCAGCAGCTAGCGGAGGCTGTGAAAATTAGCCCTACAACCAGACCTACAGCAACTCTCAGGTCAGCTAGTGGCAGTGGAAAACCTTTTAGCGGACACGACGAGACGCACAGGAGAATTAGAACAGCGAGTGTCTGCCGCTGAAGACGAGCAGGCCGGAAGGGCAGCAGAACTCGAAGACTTAAAACGGACAGTGCGGAAACAATCACAGTTACTGGACGACCTCAAGAATCGGTCTAGGAGAGACAATCTCCGTATAATAGGCGTCCCAGAAACAGTGCCAGATCGTTCACTATCTAGTAGATTAGAAAAATGGCTGCAGGCGGAATTTGCGCTGACGGATAGTATCGGAGCTGTATGCCTGGAACGTGCCCACCGAGTTGGTAGGAAGAACAACACCGACCCACGGCCTAGAGCGGTTATGGTAAAAGTTCACAATTTTGTTCATAAAGTGGAAATTTGAGAGGAGCGCGAATGAAACGAGACTCGCTGACTTTTGAGGGATCGTCCGTCAAGATTTTTCAGGACTACTCATTGGCCTTACAAGAGAGACGGCGGGCCTACGGGAGAGTGTGCCAAAAGCTGGCAGACTCCAGTCAAAAATTCATGTTAACATATCCGGCCACTCTGCGGATCAATCATCAGAGCAAATGGCATGCCTTTTATTCTCCAAAAGAAGCGCAAGACTGGATGGCTGAGAATTTAAATCTTAATTTGGACCCTAATAGCCATCAAAACAAGCTCAAGTGAGGTAGAGGGTGAATTTGCCACTTTCCATTGAAGGTATGGGGGAATAAAATAACATTGATGGGGGAGGGGGAGACCTCACTTCATTGCATCCCACTGTTCGTCCCGATAGACATCATGAGGGGGATAGAATGGAGACTGGGGGGGAAAGCGAAGGGATTGGGAGGGGGGGAGAGGGATAGGGAAAGGGAAAGACTTGGCTGTCAGAAGGAAATGAAGATCATAAGAATAGGGAACTCACTGGTAATGCCCAGAGTAGGTCGTTGGTGGAAGAGATGTGCCTTTGCTGAAAGGGGAGGCTGGGAGGTATGGGCAACAATATACCCTTGGGCGAGGCTGGGCGCCCGAGGAGGCAACATTAAGAAGCGCTGGAGTACATACACCCGTAGGAAAACCTTTATTAGGTCTATAAGGTTCGCCTCCTGGAATGTGGGAGGTGTCTCCACCCCGATCAAGCGGACAAAAATTCTGGCAAGCCTTAAGCGCCATAAGGTCGACATAGGTTGCCTTCAGGAGACCAGACTCACACCTGAGGAACATAATAAATTAAAGAGGCAGTGGGTGGGAGAAGTCCATGCCGTGTCGTCAGGGGGATCGCAAAGCTGGAGTGGCAGTGTTGATTCGCAGGGGGCTGGCCACAAAGTCAGAGGTGGTAGAAGCGGATCCAATGGACGTTATATTATGATACGGCTATGGGTGCATCAAGAGAACTGTTAATATTGGGGATATATGGACCCAATACATTTGACCCCAAAGTTTTACCCAAATTTAGTGCAGGCGTGCCTCCTCTATAAGTCTGCTCATCTCTAGTGATGGGAGGACTTCAATTTGGTGATGGATCCTGGCGAGGATTGCTCCAACCCAGGGGTAGCTTCAAGAAGGGGGCCCAAAGTGCATGCACTCTCTTACTTTCAAAGAGCCCTTAACCTTATTGACACATGGCGATGTTTGCACCCAGGGGAACGCGATTACACCCATCTGTCTAGGGCCCATGGAACGTATTCCAGAATAGATTATATCTTTATTACCCAACCGGCCTTCCCCTGGGTTCTAGCTTCTAAGATTGGACCGGAGGAGATAACAGACTATTCGTTGATCTGGATTGACATGGAGGTACCAAAGTTTTACCAACAAGCCCGCAGTTGGCGATTCCCAGGCTATCTTTCACAAAGTAGTGAATTCCGAGAATTTCTTAGACAAAAGTGGGAAGATTACCTTCAAAATAATAGAGAGCACTTGGGTCAACCTGAATTGCTGTGGAGCGCTGCCAAGGCAGTTATAAGAGGTGAGATAATCGCTTATGTACATGCCAAAAACAAAAAACAGACAATAGCCATAGTGAGACTGGAGCAAGATTTACGAAAAGCAAAGGCCCAACACATTAGGCAGCTGACTGCAGAGACAAGAGAGCAGTTGAAAGCTATTCAAGTAACGCTTAACGCGTTAATACATGAGAGAAGGCAAAAATACCTAGCCTCCCAGCAATACAAATTCCGCAGGTATGGAAACAGATCAGGAAAGATGCTAGCGCAATTATTCACTGCATGGGGCCCCCGTCGTCCAATATTGACACTCAGAGACGAGCAGGGCATATTCAAAATAAGAGTGAAGAAATAGCTCGGATCCTACCAGATTCTTTGCTTCTTTATACAAAGCAGGTAGAGACCCAGATGAAGAGCAGGTTAAAAAATTCATGGATGAGGTAGGGATGCCAAAATTGACCGAGGGGGAACAAGAGGAATTGGAGGCACCCTTAGAGGCCAAAGAAATACAGGAGGTAATAAAATCACTGCCCATGGGATCTGCGCCCGGACCAGATGGGTTTCCTGCAGAATTTTACAGGGCTCTGCCCACCTCCTTCATCCGGTGATCAGTGCTTTCTATGAACAGTGGTTGATAGTGGCCGGTTCCCTAAACATGAAAAACAGCATCCATTACATTGATCCAAAAACCCGGGAAACCAGCCGATCAGGCAGATTCCTACAGACCCATTTCCCTGATTAACGTAGACCTAAAGATGTTGGCGAAGATCCTCTCCAAGGTTAGCTAAGATATTACCAAGGGTAATTGGAGAGGAGCAAGTGGGTTTGTTCGGTCTAGGCAGGCAGCAGGAATGTTCGCAGACTATTATTAGCTATGGCAACAGCTCAAATATCTGAAACACCAGCCTCTCTGTATGCCCTGGATGCCGAGAAGGCATTTGATCAGGTGGGGTGGAGATACCTGTTTGCAGTCTTGCGATATATGGGCGTCAGGGGTTGGTTTTACAACGCGATAGCTGCTCTGTACACGGAGCCGAAGCTTTAGTGCTAGTGAATGGAAGTGAGTTGCCCAGCTTTTCGAAATTGCCAGAGGTACCAGACAGGGCTGCCCTATGTCCCCGGCCCTGTTCATACTATCCCTAGAACCCTTACTGAGAGCTTTAAAGAAAACAGACAAAATTCCTGGGGTGGGGGTGGGGAGCGCAGTCATTAAAACTCTAGCATTTGCAGATGACTTGCTGATTGCGACCGTGCGCCCAATAGATTCCCTAAATCATCTGTTGCAGCTCATACAGGAATTTGGTGAACTCTCGGGATTCACCCTAAACATCAAGAAGACCTTGGTCATGGAAGTATACCCTGATAAAGCGCAGTCGGGAGTGGACAGCCCTCTGACAAGGGCAGATGACAAGATAAGATACCTGGGTACCACCATCCCGCAGAACTTGACGCGATTGTATCAGGAGAATGTGGAACCTTGTTTGAGACAACCCGCACTAGACTACGGCTCTGGAAGAATTTCCATTGTCCTTAATGGGTCGTATCGCAGCTTATAACATGCTGATTGCGCCCAAATGGATGTACACGTTTCAGACCCTCCCACTTTTTCTCAAGCAAGCAGATGAAAAACGTCTAAATAAACTTATACAAAGATTCCTGTGGAGAGGGTGCAAAGCCAGACTTTCAATTGCAATATTACAAATCCCACGAGAATTTGGGGGTCTGGGCCTGCTAAGTATGAGATACCTCACCATAGCCAGTGGCATGCGACATATCTCGGACTGGTATAGAGCAACCTCAGATTTCTCGGACACTCCATTGGAGACGACTTTAACTCAAGGAGTGCACTTCAGTTGCCTGCTGCACATGGGAAGGGGACCCGTCCCCCAGATCTTGCAACAATCACACATATTCCAACGGCGCGAGCAGTGTGGAGATGGGTCTGCGGATATCACCATTTCAAAAGTAAGATCACTCCCTTTTTGGCTATTTGTGATAACCCGGCCTTTCCGCCAGGTACTATCCATGGAGTTTTCCGCAGGTGGAAGGATAAAGGCCTTGTGTATCTATACCAAGCTTTAACTGCAGAAGGGCAACCAAGATCATTTGAGGACCTGCAGACACAATTTCCCTCCATTCAGCGGATCGCTTCCATACTGGCAGTTGAGACATTATATTAAAAGTCTGCCATGGAGTGTCTACAGAGGATGTGCAGGAAGGATTATCGTCAGCCTATTCCCTACAATCTCAGGACAGAGTATCCTCAGAGATATGGTGGTAGAACCTGATTATGAGACTTTATCCAAGAAATGAAACAAAGACTTGGGCACAAAATTGACATCAAGAGACATGCAGGAGTTTATATACAAGATACACAACTCATCCAAGATGGTCATGTACAGTGAAATGGAATACGGATTAGTAATGAGAACATATATCCCCCCAAGACGGGCATTCCATATGGGAATTTCCCCAGATGGCGCTTGCCCCAAATGTGGAGCAGGGGGAGCGACACTTGGCCATATGTTCTGGATGTGCCCTGGCATCCAAAGATTCTGGAACTCCCTCACACAGTTGACATCTAAGATGTGGGGGGCAACTTGGAAGAACGGTCCCCAGGCGTTGTTCGGGCGGCCGATATTAGTGTGTCCTGTCCCTAGGGGCTTCAAAAGCTTTACTCATAGGGCTACGCTGGTAGGGAAAAAGTTGATTCTCACTGAATGGATTACAAATAAAGTGCCAACATTGCAGCAGTGGCGATGCCTGATGATAGAATACATGAGATTCGAAAAGAAAATGGCAGACAGTGAAGGGGACCGGAAATTCACGGAGAAAGACTTCCATAAGATCTGGACGCCATTTTGGCAGACCATCCCCTCAGGGGGCAGAGGGCGCATCCTGAATATGTAAACTGGACATTTGGACATGAGAAGTGAATTCTCAGAGAGACTTTCCCTGGGCGGGGGTAGATGTAGGAATGGGAGGGGGGAGGGGATAGGGAGGGGGGGGGGTTTCTAGGTTAGCAGGAAGGACAACAAACGGGCAAGACGCAAGTAACCTATGGCAAAACATGGAATGGACTATAGTAGTATAAGTAATGCTTTCATTTAGCTAGTTTACTTGTGTTTTAGGTAGTGGTAGATGAGTTTCTTGATAAGATTAAGATGTTTAGGGGCAATGTAATATTGTTATGTATATTTGAAACTCAATAAACAAATTGAAAAATAAAATAAAATCAAGCAGGGTATCAGAAGATTGGAGGGTGGCCAACATAACGTCAATTTTTTAAAAGGGTTCCAGAGGTGATCCGGGAAATTATAGACTGGTGAGCCTGATGTCGGTACCAGGCAAAATGGTAGAGGCTATTATAAAGAATAAAATTACAGAGCATACACATAAGCATTGATTAATGAGACAAAGCCAACATGGATTTAGTCAAGGGAAATCTTGCCTCACCATCTATATTTCTTTGAAGGGGTAAATAGACATGTGGATAAAGGTGAGCCAGTCGATACTGTGTATCTGGATTTTCAAAGGGCATTTAACAAATGAATGACTCATGAATGATTCCAGAGGAAATCAGAAAGTCATGGGATAGGAGCTAATGTCCTATTGTGGATTAAAAACTGGTTAAAAGATAGAAAACAGAGTGTAGGGTTAAATGGAACTGCTGTTTTTTAAACATATTTATAAATGATCTAGAGATGGGAATAACTAGTGAGGTAATTAAATTTGCTGACAACGCAAAGTTATTCAAAGTTGTTAAATCGCAAGAGGACCTTACCAGACTGGGAGACTGGGCATCCAAGTGGCAGATGATATGTTTAATGTGAGCAAGTGCAAAGTGATGCAAGTGCGAAAGAGGAACCCAAACCACAGCTACATGAATCAAGGTTTCACATTAGGAATCACTGCCCAGGAAAAAGGATCTAGGTGTCATTGTTGATGATACGCTGAAACCCTCTGCTCAGTGTACAACGTCAGCTAGGAAAGGAAATAGAATGTTAGGTATTATTAGGAAAGGAATGGAAAACAAAAATGAGAATAATGCCTTTGTATCACTCCAAGGTTAAGACTGCAAATCAAATACTGTGTGCAATTCTGGTCACCGCATCTCAAAAAAGATATAGCGGAATTAGAAAAGGTACAGAGAAGGGCGATGAAAATGATAAAGGGGATGGGACAACTTCCCTATGAGGAAGGGCTAAAACAGTTAAGGCTCTTCAGCTTGGAAAAGAGACAGCTGGGGGAAGATAAGACAGAGGTCTAATAAAATACCGAGTGGAGTGGAATGGTAGATGCGAATCACTTGTTTAATCTTTCCAAAAATACTAGGACTATGCAATGAAGCTACAAAGTAGTAAATTTAAAACAAATCGGAGAAAATATCTCTTCACTCAATGAGTAATTAAACTCTGGAATTCAATGCCAGAGAATATGGTAAAAGCAGTTAGCTTAGCGGGGTTTAAAAAGGTTTGGATAATTTCCTAAAAGAAAAGTCCATAAACCATTATTAAGATGGACGGGGAAAAATCCACTGCTTCTTTCTAGGATAAGCAGCATAAAATCTGTTTTACTGTTCTGGGATCTTGCCAGGTACTTGTGACCTGGATTGACCACTGTTGGAAACAGGATACTGGGCTTGATGGATCTCAGTCTGTCCCAGTATGGCAACGCTTATTTTCTTATGCCTGTGTTGGGGCTTTACTACCTTGCAACAAACTTCAGGCCTCTGTAGGCCAGTCAAAAGCTCCAGCCAGCAGCAGTGCTTCATACCTGAGCAACTCCATCCTCCCAGCCTTTAATGACTTCCTGCTTGCCAATCTTGAACTTGAAAGACTTGTTCCTGTCTCGAGAGGAGTCAAACTTCTTTCCATTCTGCAGCATTCCTGCCAACATAAGACAGAGGGATTCAGTTTCAAGCCAGACATTAAAGAAAGGGGGGGGGGGGGGGGGGGAAGAGGGCGGAGGTCTCATTAGGAGAGGTCCTAGTGCTGAAAGGCCTCCTGTTTATCCTTCATGGAGCAAGAGTACTGTATCACTTACTCTCCTCAAAATATCAGCCTGTCTGTTTCCTGTCTCCTGCTACTGTACTTATTCCTGGCTCCTCTCTATCTTTTGTCTTTTTGGAGGCTTCTTGTGTGGAAACAGAAAGGATTCTTCATATTGTCTGTACCCCTCCTTTAACATCCTAGAGCTGCCCACAAATACATATGAAATTTAGTTATCTTCCATGAATGGCCAAGACTGTAAACCAGGACAATTGAATGTCCTCTTTTTGCTTAAACAGGACATATGATAATTTCTTAACACCCCCCCCCCCCAAACTGTTCTGTATAAAGTACAGCATCTGATTACACTAACCATACATCATGTAAGGAACAACAAGAAGTGTTGTAAATCTGACTTAATCTTGAATATTCAGGAACAAGGCCAGTCTTTATTTACTTATTGGGATTTATTAACCACCTTGATGAAGAGATTCACTCTAGGCGGTGTACATCAGGTACAGTTTAACATAAAACTTACAATTTTGTTAACACCATAACAATAGTAAAATAACCAAGAATAAACTAAATACAATAAATGAGGTAAACTTGAAGACAGTAAATTGAAACCTAATAATAGAACTACTGTGAAACAGTATCAAAAATATATACACTTTCACAGCACTGGAATTGAAATACCAGTAATATAATACAATGTTAGCATAATACTAATGATACCCCTAATAAACATGCATTAGAACAATTAGCAATTGAAGGGCCCTGTGCAGACTAGTTCAGTGCTCCCCCCCCCCCCCCCCCCCACCGGAATTAAGATTTCAAATGAGGTGTCAGGGATTATTTATTTATTATCCTGTTTATTCTTGTAAGCATGCCTTTTTCAAATAAGATACATTTAGACAAAGCAGCCCTTGATATTCTCCTCTCTTACTTCAGTCAAGTCCATTCCTCTACTAGTGACAAATGAAATGTTTTCACGCCCTGCTGCTTTACATTGCCCTGTACAATAATTATCTCCAATCTTATTCCCCCATCCAGGCTTTCTCTCTCTCTCGCTCCCCCCCCCCCCCAATCCACCTCAACCCCTATGGTTCAACTCAGTGGCATATCTCTCTGTCAAAACCCCAAACCTTTCCCCCCATATGTGCCTCAACTTGCATCAGCATTTTAGCATAGGCAGCTGGAGCAATTTTCACATCTCACTGGCCACTGAGCCCGGAGCCTGTTTGCTGCTGTGTCCCATCCTTGCAGAAGCAGGAAATGACATCAAAAGGGGGCAGGACGCAGCAGTGAGCAGGCTCCATGCTCGGCGGTCGATGGGATATAAAAAAAACTGCCACTGCCTGCCGCTCTCTTTGCTGAAAAATAGAGGCACATTAAGGTACAGAGCAGGAGCGGAGGGTGTTCCGAGACAGGGGAATAGAACATGCCGGGGCATCTAGGAGCGCAGGGCCCTGTGTTGCTGCCCCTGTCTATGACCTGCCCTATTCAGTAATAAACTTCCCACCTCCCTCCCCCCACCCGTTTGCCATATTAGTGTGAAGAGAGCTCCTTTGAAGGAAAGTAGGTCCACTTAATGGACAAGTATTATCACGGCAATAAGAAACTGTTAGGAAATAATGTTAAACCAACATTCAATCAACTCTCCCCCCCAACAACTGTATTTCAGAAGATTTGCATAATCCCATAATTAATTTCTGAAGTTTCCTTAATCAGAATGTCTGCTACAATAACATTATAATTAGAGCTTCTGATTTTAGGTTTTAACTGTTAAACACCCTTTATGCAAAAATATTAAATGTGTTTGTTGGAAAACACCACTTCCCCTGGTACTCTGTCCTCCTCGCATGTTTCGCATCCTCAACTCAGTGTTTGTGCCTTCCTGGCACTGGAGATTCCTAAATGTACATATCTGATTCCACTGGAAAAGCTGTGTTGTGAAAACACCACCACACAAATATTTTGTACCTCAAAGAACCCTAAATAGATTGACCCCCCCCCCCCCCCAATTAACTTTACACACAATTTCCAAAGCATACACAAAGGCCTGAAAATCAGCTACAAATAACTCAAAAGAAGCTCCTAGTTATTGTAAGGGAAGCTCTTGAGCAGCCAGGTACCACAGAAGATTTCACCAAGGTGCCTGGTGAAACTGCATTATTTGCCTATACAGGAAAGCTTTCTAATTGTAGTGCTGGCTGCTGAAACCTCCCCCTAGATGTCCTACGCATTTTAAAACCAGAAGCACCATAGTTGAAGATTGGGGATATCAATGACTGCAAACAAATATGAAAAATCAGAAGGCCGCAACAATATCTTGAGATGACAAGTCAGAGGGGGGCTATTTTCAGGTATTAAGAACATGCTTATTTGCAACCTATTTTTCTTTACAGAATGCTGGCTTAACATGTCAGAGCTGTGCTTATGTTTCCTGAGTGAGAACTTGCACCAGCTGTAGAGCCGATGTACTAAAATACAATAAACACAAAATTACATTAAGCATCCTAACGATCAGAAAGAAATAAAACCAACTTCAAGCCCTTTCTAAATAAGAATAAGGGCATGTACCCCTTTACCTCCTCAGGGAGTTTATTCCACCAGACTGGCGCAAGCACCCGAAAGGGTCCTTTTAGTAAAGGGTTGCCACATGGTAACCCGGAACTACAGTCAGCCCAACGCGGGTGCCGGTGCTACTTCCACCCCCAGCCGCCCCATTTCTGGCGATAGCGGAAATATTTTAAAAATATTTCCGCTGGAGCCCTTACCGCCACCTCAACGGGTGTGTGGTAAGTGCTTCCCCCCCAAAAAATGGCCATGCAGCAAGTGCAAACTTACCTCATGGCCATTTCATTTTTTGGCCTTTTTACCCACTGAGGTAAAAGTGGTCCTGGCACACAGCAAAAATGGCTAGCACAGTGTTCCTTTTACCACAGCTTAGTAAAAGGGCCACTAAAAGCCTTCCTTTTCCATCACGTTTTTACCAGGATATTTCTTCTGCGTTGATTTTAAGGAATGTTTAGGAATATATTGGTTTATATACCACTTTTGGTGTTTGATTTTTTAACATTTTGAAAGAATGTACCAGACCAGCAACATTAGGAGCTGGGAAGAACTACAATATAAGCAAAAGAAAAAGTGTGTGGGTGGGGATACAAAAGGATAACATTATACAGCAAAATAGAACATTAGGAATTATTAGGAAAGAAATAGAGAACAAAGCTGAGAATACTATAATGCTTTAGTAATGCTCTATGGTGTGACCACACCTCAAATACTGTGTGCAATTCTGATAACTGTCTCTGAAAAAAAAAAATAGAGAGGAATTTTAAAAAAGTACAGAGAACAGAACTGAAAATGATAAAAGGGGCTGGGACAACTCTATGAGGCAGGGCCGCCAAGAGACTAGGCCAGGCCAGGGGCAAAGCCGCCCTGCCTCCGCCCCCCCCCCGCCGCTGCCGCCCCCGTTGCTCCCCCTGCCGCTGCAGTCTGCGGTCTCACCTGCCTGCCTCCACGGCTCCAGGCCCCCTGCATTCAAGGCGGCAGTCGCAGATCGCCTCCCTTCGGGCCTTCCCTCCCTGTGTCCCGCCCTCGTCTGATGTAACTTCCGGTTTCCGTGAGGGCGGGACACAGGGAGGGAAGGCCCGAAGGGAGGCGATCTGTGACTGCTGCTTCGAATGCAGGGGGCCCAGAGCCAAGGAGGCAGGCAGGTGAGACCGGGAACTGCAGAGCCGGCGGCCTGACCCCAGTGCCGGGCCCCCCTTGGAGGCCCGGGCCCAGGGAATTTTGTCCCCCCTGCCCCCCCCCCCCCTTCTCGGTGGCCCTGCTGTGAGGAAAGGCTAAACAAGTTAGAGAAGACACGGCTGAGGGAAGATATGCTAGAGGTGTATGAAATACTGAGTGGAGTGGAATAGGTAGATATGAATCAATTGTTTAATCTTTCTAAAAATACAAGGACTAGGGGGCACACAATGAAGCTACTAAGTAGTACGCCTAGAACATCGAATAACATTTTTTGTCACTCAATGTATAATTAAGCTCTGGAATTCAATGTCAAAGAATGTGATAAGCAGTTAGCATAGTAGGGTTTAAACAGTGCTTGGACAAGTTCCTGAAAGAAAAGTCCATAAACCATTACTAAGGTAGACTTGGGGAAAATCCAGCTATTTTACTCTTTTGGGATCATGTCAGGTACTTGTGACCTGGATTAGCCACTCTTGGGAACAGGATACTGGTCTTGATGGACCTTTGGTCTGTTCCAGTATGGTGATGCTTATGGGTGGGTGCACAGTTACATGGTAAAACACATACACAGATTTTGGTAATTCAGGTGCAAGTATTTACACCAGCTTTATGCTTGTACCTAAATTAAAAAGGTGTGTATTTTAACTGTTATGTTAGTATTCTAGATAGGAAAGTAGGCATCTAGTTTTCTTTACAGAATAGTCATCACATAAGCGCAAGATTATAGAACTGTCCCCATGCTCCCGAACTCTATAAAAGTTACTAAAAACTGCGAACGCAATTTAATTGAAAACGAGCCAATTAGCGCTGACAATTGAAATTAACAAGCAATTTACTGGTGCTAATTGGATTTACATGCATAAATTTTACACACGGATCCCAAAAAGGGGGCATGGCCATGGGTGAATTTGGGGCATTCCCTTAATTTATGTGTGATGTGATAGAATAAAGAGGATCTGCACCTAATTTAAGTGTGAGGATTTACACAAAGGTTTCGCTAAATATAGTCGGACTCCCAGAACTAAGCGCTAATCTATAGACATCACCTAATTTTAAGCGCCATTTACAGAACAGCACTGTGCTATTTTCTTCTGTGCTGATTTTTAGGCGCCATTTATAGAATTTAGTCCATAATGAGTAATTTACAGTTCATCGATTTGACCATGCTTTCAATATGAGGTTTAAACTTAATTACATATCTAACACCCAGATAACGAAGCTGATCAGATTTCAGTATAACCTAACACCCTACTGTCAAGACTATCAGGGAAATCAGTATCGATCTAGCTACAATCGATGCCTCAGTTTTCACAACAGCTAGTTTACTGGAAGTTATCTGACATTATTAGCTTGAGCAATGTCAGATAACTTTTGCAAAGGTAACCTATTGTTTAAAAAAAAAAAAAAAAGGTATACAAATCATGACATCTGAATAGAAATGAAAATGAACGGCATACTGCCTCAAATCCAGAACAGTAAAAAAAACAAAAAACAAAAAAACAACCAACCCCCAAACCAGAGGAAGCAGGCAGATACTAAAAAGTACAGTTAACAGTGCGGACCCTTCAGGCACAGGGGACCAGAGTTCTCCCTTATGACTAACCCAGGATTCTCAATTCAGTCCTCAGGACACAACTAGCCCGTCAGGTATTCAGGATACCCACAATGAATATGCATGGATAATTTGCATGCTTTACCTCTATTGTATGCAAATCTGTCTCATGCATATTCATTGTGCGTATCCTGAAAACTTGACTGGCTAGGTGTTTTCTGAGAATTGGGTTGAAAACCCCTGTTGCTTATGTCCTAACAGAAAGGATCAAAACCATGCCAAAATACAAGATCCAATCCATAATTAATGCATGTGCTCTAACAAAATGTTATGACCTATTCTGGCTGCAGCATAAAAAAAAAAGGTAATAAGAAAGCTTGAACTTCATCAAATCCTTGAATGTGGTCAAGAACAGATAAAGAGCAGGACCATGAACGGCATGAAAACTGAACTGGTGCTGCTCAAGATAAGAGCATAAAGACAGTGGGAAGTGGGCTAATGACTCAAGAGACCAGGGCAACAAACAAATAATCTGAAGCAATTTATTGAAGACTCGACACAGTACGTGGTTTTATCTCCCTCGCTGTTTTTTTTCACCAAAGGTCTTTTTTAAGACCAACCACGTACTATAACATTTAAAGTAACCATCTTTTGGAAATTTACCCACTCACCAAGCTCCAAAGACTCCCGAGGCACACCTGTGGCTGAAACACAGATCTGTGTCGAGTCTTCAATAAATTGCTTCAGATATTTGTTTGTTGCCCTGGTCTCTTGAGTCATTGGCCCACTTCTCACTGTCTTTGTGCTGTTCATCTCTCGTGGGATTTTGGTGTTTGTCTACCTCTGGTAGACTCTTTGCCTCATCGCTGCTCAAGATAAGTCCATTTGTCAAAAGCTGCTGAAGCTATTCTAACACCTGTTAGTACACTTTGCCAGAAACAGAAAACTCAAAGTTGTGAAATAATTTCAAAATCATGTGCACATGTGTGTGTTTACGCACTGAAGGGGCAACTCTGGAACTGGGCATCTGACTGGCATCTATCCTATAAAGGAAAAGCAGGAACCTACTTTCCCTTACAAGATACTAGCTTAACAGGGTATATACGCGTGAATGCACTTAGGTGTGAGCATATCCCCCAGCCACAGAGCTGGTGTAATGCTCACGACTAGGTTCTGGTGATACGTGCGCAACTTACAGTATTCTGTAAGGGGGGGGGGGATTCTTTAAATGGTGCTCAAAAGTTGGTGCCGGAAAAAATCTGAACTAGGCGTGATTCTCTAAAGGACGTGTGCCCTTTACTGAATCACGCTTAGTGCCGATTCCCACGTCTAACTTTTGATGCTAAACTTATGCCTGCTGAAACCTGGTGTAAGTGCTGGTGCCAGAGTTAAGTGTGCTGAGACAGATTCTGTAACTATGTACACAATTTTTCGGAACACCCTTGAGACACCCCCTTTTCAGTTCAGCACTAAAAGTGTCAAGCGCCATGCCTTATAGAACACCATGCAACTGGATGCGTGCGCAAATTGTTAGCATCCAATTGATGTTAATTGGCTCATTAGCCAATTAATCTATACACATCTGGGAAGCACACGTAAATCCAGGTGCCTTATGTAGAATCCAGGGGCAAATGTATGCTCCACCTAGATGCCACCCACATGTATATCCACCTACAAACTATCCCCCGGATTCTACAAATCGCGCCTAGTGTTCTGCATCGAAATCCAAGCATATTCTTTAACAATGCCAATCAGCGTTGATAACAGTGCTTAACAAGCAATTATGAGCACTAATTGGCAATAATTAGAATTTATGCACATAACTCGCTAAGTGTATTCTGTAATGCACTGCACCTAAATTCTAATGAGCGCATCCATAAGGGGCTTGGTTAAGGGCAGGGAAATGGGCATTCTGAAAAACTACATGCATCATTATAGAATACACCTAATCTGCGCATAATCTAGGCACAGGGATTTACACCAAGTTTTACTTGGCGTAAATAGCCACAACTACATTTAGTCGTGTGGAGAGATGCTCGGCATTATTCTATATACGGGGCAGAAATTTAAGCCTTTTCTATAAAATTTAGGTGCATTCTACAGAATACGCCTAAGCGTATTTTTTTTTTTAACTGCACAGATTTTTTCAGGCGCCATATATAGAATCTCCCTCTATGCGCTATCAGAGATACACGAAAAGTTACAGAAGAGCGCTTAGGCAACATACTTTCACAAACATACATATATCTATACACATATGTGCATAACTGGCGTGTAAATGTTAGTTAATGCCTGCTTTACAGAATTAACCCTCAAGGGCATCATGGTCTGAGGAAGAGAAACTTCCACAATTTGTAGTAGAGACGTATCAATAGTATCAATACACATTTTCATGAGCCCAAAAGAACAAAGATATAAAACAGTGGTGGTGGTATTTAAACGCCCAACAATCTGATCAATATCAGAATTCCACCAGAAAAATACTAGCAACTTTAGAAGCAAAAAATTGGTGAGATTCAGTCCTATCAATAGGTGTCTTTAAAGAACCCCAGCATCACATAAAAATGTTCAAGCAGTTTATTCAAGGAGTTCTTAATCACACTCATAAAATAATGTCTTTTTTTTGTTGTTGCTACAAACAGCAACTTGGAAGTCCTGCAAGGCACAACCATAATGCTATTGGAAGACATCACTGAGCTGGTGCATCTTTTATCCAGCTTTGCTTCAGATAACGGGAGTTTGTCCAGTTTATGGACCACATGAAGTCAACTGATGTTCAGATAAAGTATTTCATATACAGTATGTGGTGCTGCAATCACCAAGCATACCCAGATAACTTTCAACCATGTTTCTCAATATTATGAGGACTGGCTGCAGAGATGATGATGGATGGGAGTGACTGATGACCAGGGCAGGGCACAATAAGGCTCCATGTTTTCAATCTTATGGGTTAGCCTTGTAGCAGGGTCTGCTGTGCCTCTCTACCTACTGAGCCAAAAAAAAAACAAAAGGAACTAAATTCTCTCTTGAAACCTCCGCCTCCCCCCTCATCCCATTTTTCCCAATCCTAAATCAAACCATCTTCCCACCAGTCTCTCTCCTCTCCCGGTTACAATCCTCCAAAACTCTCAGGCTTTCCCCAAACCAGTCTTTTAGTTTCCTGCACCATTTTCTTAGTTGTTCCCTTCTCTCTCATGCATGTTAAAAAAATGCAGGGTCATGCATTTGGGTTGTAAAAATCCAAGGGGGTAAAGTACTTCTTTGCATGAAAGAAGAGCGTGATCTGGGAATGATTGTATCTGATGATGTTAAGGTGGTCAAACAGGTAGAAAAGGCAATAGGAAAAAATGAAGTAGGGAGAACCAGGGGCGTAGCCAGACTTCACAGTAGGAGGGGGCCAGGCCTGAGGTTTGGGGCACATTTTGAGTGTCGCCCTGCCGCCTCCCCCCCCCCCCCCCCCACACACACACATAGCCTCACCTTCTTGCCACTTCTCCCGCAAAAACAAGTACCTTTGATGGAGGGGGTTGGGGCCCCCGGCCAGCCAAACCAGGGGCCCGGACGAAATTTGCGGGGGCCCAGGCCCCCCATAGCTACGCTCTGGGAAGAACAATGGTCAGCAAGAAAAGGGAGATGGTTTTGCCTCCCTGTAAGACTGGCGAGACCTCATTTGGTGTACTGCACCTTCAAAAGGGTAAACATGACAGGATCGGTCTAGATAGTGTCCCTTCCTTCCTTCTCACCCATTACTTCCCTCACCTGTAACTGTCTTGTCTGTCTGTATTATTTAGATTGTAAGCTCTTTTGAGCAGGGACTGTCTCTTTATGTCAGGTATTCAGCACTGCGTGTGTCTGGTAGCGCTATACAAATGCTAATAATAATAATAATAAAACAGTCAGTGGTCTATGACATAAAGCACATGGTAACTGACTTAAAAAATGTAAATATGCATAATTTGGAAAAAAAAGTGGGGGAGGGGAGATTTGATGGAGACATTTAAATATTTCCATTGTAATAATGTACAGGAGGTGACCCTCTTTCAACTGAAAGGAAACTCTGGAAAGAGGGGGTGCATAGGATGAAGGTAAAGATATATGGAACAGCCTCCCAACGGAAGGTTTGGAGACGAGGACTATATTTGAATTTCAGAAAGATTGGGACAAGCACAGAGGATCTTTGAGGGCGAGGGAGGCTTAGTACTATGGTTAGACAAACTAGACAAAGTTATAGCAGATAAAGACCATATGGCCTATGTTGTTAAGGAATAAAATGAAATTGTATATTTGGGGCTGAGAATCTTTTTCCTTTGCTGCTGCAGAACTAATGGTAGATGCCCTAGAATTTCTCTCCACCTTCCCCTGGACTACTATTTAGACAAAGAGAGCTGGCAGGCAATCAGAAGACAGTTGAACTTGCAAGGACCTTGCACTCTCCCCAGCTGTGACTGCACCTTCTGGCTTACAACTGAGTTTAGCTGTACAGTGCCTGAGAGATGGGAAGGCAATTAAAAGAAAAATACCATTAAAAAAAGCAACACTGAATATTCAACAGTCAGTGGCAGACCTCAGAAGGAAGCTGAGGCGTTCTCTTTGGCTGCTGCAAAGCTTCCAAGTTGTCACTGAATGACGGCTCCCAGAATGCTTCTACCTCTAAACCTGCCATTTCTCTGAAGTTTTTTACAGCTAAGGGCCCGCTGGGGCAATGCAAGCGGTTAAAAAAAAACAAGCAAAGTAGCAGGGAAACAGAAATATTCTTAATCCTGGTGTAGTGCTTGGTAAAAGAAGAAAAACAAAAGCATTCTTTTTCATGTCTAAATATTTTCTGGGCAGCTTTTTTTTAATTATTTATTTTGTTACATTTGTACCCCATGCTTTCCCACTCATGGCAGGCTCAATGCGGCTTATATGGGGAAATGGAGGGTTGAGTGACTTGCCCAGAGTCACAAGGAGCTGCCTGTGCCTGAAGCAGGAATCAAACTCAGTTCCTCAGGACTGAAGTCCACCACCCTAACCACAAGGCCACTCCTATTACATTCTAGCATCCTTAATAAGATAGCTAAACAAGTACATCAGCCATATTGTATAAAGTATGTAAATTGCTTTGGGTGTACCACAGAAAGGCGGTGTAACAAATCACTTATCCATTACCCCTTACACTACAATCCAGCTTAGTCAGTCAGTGAGATGGAGCGCAGGTCCCGTTTAAGCTTCCTCCAATGTTCATGGAGGACTGCAGAAGACATACCCAGCCTTCAGATACTGAAGACGTTAAGTATGACTGAAGGTGTGTACAGTGCTATTATAGACTGCTACAGTGCGACTTAAGTTGCGCATACAAATCCTGTTGTATTCTGGATTTGCGTGTGCAACTTAATAAGCTTAACAAGCCAGTAGGCGCTGATAATTGCACTTAACAAGCATTTACAGTAATTGATATTAATTACAATTTACACGTGTAACTGTCTAAGCGTATTCTATAAAGTGATACGCGTAAATTCTAAGATGCAGATCTGAAAAGGGGGTGTGGCCATGGGAGGGTTATGGGCATTCCTTGAATTTACATGCAGTGTTGTAGAATATGCCTGTTCCGTGTGTACGTAAGTACATAAGTAATGCCACACTGGGAAAAGACCAAGGGTCCATCGAGCCCAGCATCCTGTCCACGACAGCGGCCAATCCAGGCCAAGGGCACCTGGCAAGCTTCCCAAACGTAATTTAGGCGTAAGCATTTACACCAGGTTTTCACTGGCGTAAATGGCCGTGACTAAATGTAGTCGCAGGAAATGGGCACTGGGCGTATTCTATTAACTATGCCTAGATTTAGGTGTATTCTATAAACCGCACCTAACTTTAGGCGTAGTTTATAGAATACGCCTAGGCGGGGGGGGCGGGGGGGGGTTGCGCCGATTGTTTAGGCGTGATATATAGAATTTAGCCCTATATGTATAAAGTTCACAGGGATGAACTATAAAGTTGCAAACATAAGGTATCTTTCTTAGCATTAATTGTCTGCTTGACACAAAGCACGAGCGATAAATATGTATAGATAGGTCTAACAACTTTGGTTTATGGTTTATTTCGTTTGATATACTGTCCTTCCTTTGAACAATAACGGAGCGGTTTACAATTTACAAAATAGAATAAAAATAAAAAGAACGCCAATTTGTGACAGGAAGGCAAATAGAGAAGAGTACAGCTAGGTTATGGAAGGTATAAAACGAATAAGAAAATCAAGGAAAGGCTAGACAAGGGAGACAATTAAAAGCCAAGTGGTAGCAAAAGATAAGGAAAGAAAGGAAAAGAAAGGTTATTAGTTATTATTGGTTTCGATATGTCCAGTTCTACTTATACGGAATAAAAATAAGTTTGCTGATAATTATTTTCATGCAAAATAGAATCAACCGAAACCAGCATCAGTTATTGGTTAACTTTGTTTGAATGCATCATACAATTCTCATAAGAATAGGCAAAAAGAGTGGGATAAACATAAAGGAATCCTGTTCAAAAGGAATGGATCCTAAGGAGCTTAGCTGAGAGGGTGGCAGAGCCGGTGGCGGGAGGCGGGGCTGGTGGTTGGGAGGCGGGGATAGTGCTGGGCAGACTTACACGGTCTGTGCCCTGAAAAGGACAGGTACAAATCAAGGTAAGGTATACACAAAAAGTAGCACATATGAGTTTATCTTGTAGGGCAGACTAGATGGACCATGCAGGTCTTTTTCTGCCGTCATTTACTATGTTACTATGTTTGGTGCTTAGGGCAGGATGTTGAAAAACAAGGAAGCTAGGTATCGAATCCCTTCTCCTGCTTATAGTCCTTTTGATCTCGAACAAGTCACTTTGCCCTCTACTTCCCTAGGTTATCAACCTAGAGATGTAAACCCCAAGCTACCGTACCTGAAATGTAACTCATTCTAACTCATTTTGCGTATGGGTTTGCAAAGGCAAGTAATTAAATCCAAATCCAAAATTTAAGGAAGTTTGACTGTTGGAAGCTAAGTTAAAAAAAAAAAAAAAAATTGAAGATCTATGATAGCCAAGGGAGTAGTATAAAAGGAAAGGGGACTTGATATACTGCCTTTCTGTGGTTTTCGCAACTGCATTCAAAGCAGTTTACATAGTATGTACAGGTACTTATTTGTACCTGGGGCAATGGAGAGTTAGGTGACTTGCCCAGAGTCACAAAGTGCTACAGTGGGAATTGAACCCACTTCCCCAGGATCAAAATCCACTGCACTAACCACTAGGCTACACCTCCACTCCAAGTGCGTTATTGATGTTCACAATAAAGAAAAAAAGAGATCAAGGTAGTTACAATAAATGAGTTCAAGGTAGGGAAACAGTATGATATGATAGTGGTTAGAGCTGGAGGAATAACTAACTGAACAGAAGAACTGTACAAGTCATTACTGAAACCTCACCTGAAGCATTGTGACCAATTCTGAAGGCTTTATCTACTGAACACAGCCAGAATTAAAGCAGTCCAGCTAAGGGCAATCAAAAAGATGAAGGGTCTACATCAGAAGTCCTATGAAATAAGACTTAAAATCTAAACATGTAGGATTATGTGATACTCAAATGGTTGTCACCAGAGCTGACTATTCTTTTCTCAGTTCATAATTTTGTAAAATTTATACTGCTTAAAGAGGGAATGACCAAAAAAAATGGATTTAAAAAGTCCACAAAAGCTTCTGCTCCCATTGGCAAGATACCAAAATATGACCATCAGCAGCCAATAGCAGGGTCTGTGACCCTTAAAAATGGCACTAAGGGCTAATCATTAATAATCCATCAGCTTTATTATGTGCAAAAGATCTACAACTGTATATAAATAGGACTTATCTGGCAATTGCTGTTCCTTGAAAATAGGATACAGCACGTACAATTCCACGAAAAAGCCTCATGTTTCGAGCCAAAGCTTATAAAATACAGCCATGTCCTGATGTAGAGCTTTGGCTCGAAATGTGAGGCTTTTTCGTGGAATTGTACGTGCTGTATCCTATTTTCAAGGAACAGCAATTGCCAGATAAGTCCTATTTATATGTAGCTCTTTGAGTGGAGGAGTGGCCTAGTGGTTAGTGTGGTGGACTTTGGTCCTGGGGAACTGGGTTCAATTCCCACTGCAGGCACAGGCAGCTCCTTGTGACTCTGGGCAAGTCACTTAACCCTCCATTGCCCCAGGTACAAATAAGTACCTAAGCCACATTGAGCCTGCCATGAGTGGGAAAGTGCAGGGTACAAATTAAAAAAAAAAAATCTTTTGCACAAAATATTGATGGATACATGATTAAAGACTGTTCTAGATATACATTTACAGAAAAACAGGAGCTTACAATTATAACAAGATTAAAGCAGAAATTGAGGGTGCTGTATTCAGCACCAAGTGAAATTGCTGTGTTTGTTAGGCATTTAAGCCTTTGCTTCCCTTAAGATAAGATATATATGTGACCATCTCTGGGATAAGGTGAGTAAAGTACCAGAACCAAAATGTTGAGAATGGTCAATTCCTTAGCATCCCTCCGGACCGGCCCAGGATTGGACTGATGGGTTGTGCACGCCTACCAGCAGGACTAAAGGAAAGCAAATTAGCAGGTAAGGTCTAATTTCTCCTTTTTCAGGTTCTGGGTCCATAAGCAGCCTGAAAAAAATTACATTTTTGAACTTCTGTAACTTGTTAATTTTTTTTCACTTAATAGGATGGGGATTGGACTGTTACAAATTGTTTGCTCAACAGAATTCTTTATTTTATTTATTTATTGCATTTGTACCCCACATTTTCCCACCTATTTGCAAGCTCAATGTGACTTACATAGTACCGTGAGGTGTTAAGCCACCTCCAGTGATGAAACAAATACAGAATGATGTTATTACAGAACATTGGAGAATCAAGAGAAGAAGAGTGATATATTGTTCATTGCAGGTTATGGCTTCATTGTGTTGCTGAGTTCAGTTACTTAAGTTGGATCAGTAGTGAATGCCTTTTCGAACCTCATTTTTTGTTTCTGGAGACTTTAGTCACCTTTTCCCCAAAATGGTCACATATACCATGTTATAAAACCACACAGATATCCATGCAGTATAGAGGGGCAGCCCCATGGTTAGAGCAGGGACTGCGAACAAGGCACCCAGGTTCAAATCCCACTTCAGCTCTTCAGGCTTGTATGTTTCTTATATGTTCAGTACAGTAGTTTTTTTTTAATCCCTGAAGGGCTCATGGTGTAAAAAATAAAATAAAATCACAATCAACTGAAGGGGGATTTGATTGCTGCCATAGCCATTAGGCTACTCCTCAACTCTGCACAACGTCTATTAAGAAGTTAATTTAAAAAAAAAAGATTTAATACCACCATAACCCATAGTTCCTGAAGCCGTCAGACAGCCCAGTATCCCTTGCTAGTTTCACATTCAGGGGAGGGAGGGGGACAGCAACTGGGTAATAAAGGAGGTGATTTACCTTAATCCTTCCAGTGGAGAACTACTCAAGCAGAGGATCTTTCCGTAACCTGGACATGCCAAGTTCCAGATCTAAATAACAAACATCCATTTTTTGTCCCCTTCTGAAATCAGAGTTGGATGTTCATATTTTGGCTCCTCCCTGCTCCTGCCCTTGCCATGAGGACATAATGCAGTTTTAGCTGTCCATATCCTGGCTTTATGAAATCAGGATTTTGATATCCATGCAATATGGATGTCTAAATGCCAGTTTTCAGAAGTCCAAAACACAAACAGAACTTCTAAAATATGGGCCATAGTGTTATCTGGATTTTCAGAATGCATCTGATAAAGTACCTTATGAAAGATTCCTGAGGAAATTAAAAAGGCAATGTCCCATTGTGAATTGGGAACTGATTAAAAAAAAGTAATTTTAAATGGTCAATTTTCTCTATGGAGGAAGATAAATAGTGGAGTACCCCAGGAATCTGTACTGGATTGGTGCTTTTAACATTTTTATAAATGATCTGGAAGTAGGAACAATGAGATATGTCATCAAATTTGCAGATAACAAATTATTCAAAGGTATGAAATTATCTGTGGTTTGTAAAAAAATTGCAAGAGGACTATGCAAGATGGAAGACTGGGTGTCCAAATGGCAGATGACACAAAATTTATTCCAAACTGTCAAACTGCAGGAGGATCTTGGGATACTGAAAGACTGGGCATACAAACTTTAGTAATGCCTCTGCTAATCAACTGCAGAAGTCAATAGTCTTCCTTCCCAAAGCATGCTGTCAGTTGTGTGACAGCAAACTCTAGATATGTGAAGAAAAGAGGCAACTGCCTCAGTTTCACCTATCATCATAGCCTGGGTGCCCATCAGTTTCTCTCTCATAACCCCCCCCCTCCACCCAGTCTAACTCCCCACTCCCAGCCTATCTATCTCTACTCATAACTCCCCCCTGCCTTCCCCCTGTCTCTCTTGGGCCTCCCTAGTTACTCACAGCGCTACCTGAAACTGCTTCTCTACGTCCTGAATGGAAATTGGGTTCTGCATATACTTGAGCCGTGCAGTGCAGGAAGTTGGGAATGTCTCACGGTTTCAAGTCCGGCGAGACTTCATGAATGCCTGTACTGCGTGGCTCATGTATAAGCAGAGTCTGATCACCATGCAGGGTGGCGAGTAGTTACAGGCCATACAGCGGTAGGAAAAGAAATATATCAGGGATATAAAATCCTAGGAACCAGGATGAAATTTCCAGGCCTGGGATTTGTCGAGTCCTGGTCTATGACATCTAGATTCTTTTCCCGGGTGGTGACTTCTAACTTGGAACCTAAAATCGAGTAACCATTTGCAGATCATTTATAGATATGTTAAAAAGCATCGGTCCCTGTACTGATCCCTGCAATACTCCTCTATTCACTTTCCTCCACTGAGAGAACTGGCAGTTCAACTCTAATGTTTCTTTTATCCAAATCCCAATCCTCAGCAGGAAATCACCACCTATTCCCATAGCTTTTTGATTTCCTTACGATTCTCTCATGAGGGACTGTCAGTGAACTGCAAATATTTACTCCCCGATATTCAGCCAGTGGTGGGCAGCGCTTTTGCTGTCCTTCACCGGCATTAAACCCAGATATTCAATGTTGGGCCGTTTCCGTTGACTGGCATTGAATATCCGGTTTCATTTTTGACTGCAGCAACTTAACTGGTTAAGCGGACATTCAATGCTAACCAGTTAAGTGCTTAGCAGTTAAAGAGGCCTGCTATTTATGCGGCCTATTTTAACTACTAAACTGCGGATATTCAGCGAGAAATAACCAGTTATCTCTCAATGAATATCCATGGTTAGGTGCTAAAATGCTATTTAACTGGCCAGGAGCCATTCCTGGCCGGTTAGTTTTGAATATTGGGCTCATTGTTGTTTAGGACAAATCACTTGCTGATGAAAATACCCTGTGGTGACAAGTTTTCCTCTTGTCCTTTTATTACAGATAATTAACTATAAATTTAGAGATATGCCTGGGATAGGTAGAAGCTTGGGGGGGGGGGGGGGGTGAAGAAGACTAAACTTAAGGCAAATAATTTTAGACCCATTAAGTAAATATCTACCTTTTAATGTTCTAGGGCTTTAACAACTATATTTAACTACAGGCAAAAGAATATTAGACTATTTAAAACAATCTAATAATTGTTTGCTTTTTTTTTTTTTAAATTAAAACTAATTTTATCAATAAATCTACAAATGTTCTTCTATCCCAAATTTTAAGTCACCAGGAGGCTCATTTTTGAATCAGAAAAATGTCCAAAAAGTAGCATAAAGCAGCAGACAACTTATCTTGCCAAAATGCCCAAAACACTATTTTTGAAACACAAGGGGGCACGTTTGGGTACAATTTGGGCGTTTTCAAAACTTCTACATTTTTCTGCCATAATAGAACAAAGCAGAACCGTTCAGGGCTAAAAGCTGGATGTTTTGGTCTAGACCTGTTTCAATCACGACTAAATAGCAAAAAGGTGCCCTAAATGACCACTGGAGGGATTAAGGCTTGACCTCCCTTCCCCAGTGGTCACTGACTCCCTCCCAACCCCCAAAGATGCGAAAGAAACAGTACATACCAGCCTCTATGATAGCTTCAGATATTATGGCCAGTCCTATCAGAGCAGCAAGCAGGTCCCTGGAGTAGCATAATGGTTGGTGCAGTGCACTATAGAAAAGGGGGCCCAGGCCCAGATCCCACTCTAATTGTTACACTTGTGGTGGAAAGTGTGAGCAGTCCAAAACCCACCAAAACCTAGCCCTTATGCCTGCAGGTATCACCTATATGTGGGTACTTTAGGTTTTTGGTGGGTTTTGGAGTCCACACCCAGGGCTGGCCCAAGGCAAGATGCTGCCTCCCCCCCCCCCCCCCCCCGGCCGAGGTGCTGCCCCCCTTCATACCTCCAGCCCATTTGTGGCATTGCCCTGCTGCTCAGGCACCTTTACTGCGGCTGCCTGAGCCTCTGACGAAACAGGAAGTTACATCAGAGAGGTGGCCGCAGTAACGGGAAGAGGCAGGTGCCGGCGGCAGGGCAGCGTCCCTTTACTGTGGCTTCCTGAGCCTCTGACGAAACTGGAAGTTACATCAGAAAGGTGCAAAGGGGAGATGCCGTTCTTGAAGAGTGCCGCCTGAGGCCCCGCTTCAGGTGGCCTAATGGTCAGGCCGTCCCTGCCCACAGCAAACAATGTAAGGGGGTAATGGTGAAATATGTACCTGGGACCTTCTATGTGAAGTCCACTGCAGTGTCCCCTATGGCACCCCACTGCTCTGCTGAGATGTCTGTGTGGCCAGTCTACTAAGAATGTTGGCCCCCCCATACATCCCAATGGCTTGTTTTTGTGTGTTTTTCCCTTAGACTATTTATTTTTAAATGGTCCAAAAAGACAGATGCACTCTCCCTGATATTCAGCCAGCACTCTCCCTGATATTCAGCCAGCGGCAGGCAGCACAGTTAGCTGCCACCACTGGTGCTGACCTCAGATATTCAATCCTAGGCCGTGGTTTCAGTTTTGGCTGCAAATGTTCAGCGTTAGCTGGTTAAGTTAACAGCAATTAAAGATAAAGGGCTTAAACAGCAGGCCTATCTTAACCACTCAACTTAGCTGATTTGGCGCTGAATATTCGTGCTTAGCAGGCTAAGTCATGTGACTACCCGCTAAGCGCTAATATTTAACAGAGATAACCGTCCAGGAGCTGAATATTGGGCTCACTGGGCACAAAAATGTCTAGCAAATTGTTCATTTCTGAAACAAAAAGATAGACTGTTTTCTGGTTCGAAAATCGATCTGTTTGTCACTTGATCTTTGGACGTTTTAAGCAAAATGTCCAAAATCGGATTTAAACATCATGACGGAAATACCCGTCTGTCAGACTTGTGAGTTCTTGTGCCAAGTACAGCGCTACTGAGCCCGGTACTCGGACCAGGTTCCGCTTGGCGGCCGGACAACCCAGGATTTCACCTGCGCTGACCGCCGTTCCCCAGAGGTTGAGCCCCTAGGTGCGGGCGGCCTGCAGGACTTACGAGACGGAGCAGGAAGCGGGGTGGTGAACATAAAGGCCAGACTGGCAGCAGGCAAGAGAGTGATCCAGGTACAGGCAAAGTCAATAGGTAGGCAGCAGGCAAGGGAGTAATCCAGGAACAGGCAATGTCAACAGGCAGGCAGCAGGCAGGGGAGTGATCCAGGTATAGGCAAACAACAGGCAAGAGAGTAATTCAGGCACAGGTAAAGTCAATAGGCAGGCAAGCAGGTCACGAGAATAATCCAGGTACGGGTGAAGTCAGTAGGCAGGCAGCAGGTCAAAAGAGTAATCCAGGCACAGGCAAAGTCAGCAAAGAGGGACAAAGTAGAGAAGAAGCATACTACTGAGCAAGTAACACCTACCAAAGTAGAAGCCCAAGCATGGAGTCCAGGAAGAGCTCAGCTGATAAAGGGCTGGCGTCTGACATCAGCAGGGACCAGCAGGGAGAAGGAGCACAGCCATAGGACAAGAGCAAGGGAAGGAGGAACCGGAAGACCAATAGGAGAGAAGCAAGGGAAGCCAGGCAGAGAGAGAGCAGACCCAGGTGCATGGAAGCAAAGCAATCAAGGAGCCTGCAGCCAGAGAAGAACTACACACACATGGCTCAGGGCTGTGCCAGTCAAGTGTGCGTGTCGACCGGACCCCACGCAGCCCAAGGTCGCCGCTTACGTTGAGGTAGGGGACATGACACCTTCCAGATCTCCTAGCAAAGTAATGTTCATGTCTTACCAAGAGAGGCTTATTCTTTCAGCACTTCTTCCCACAAATAGGCAAAAATACAAAAGACTTAGGGACATGTCATGAAGTTGCAAAGAAGTATATTTAAAACGAACTGGAAAAAAATGTTAATTCACTCAACGCATAGTTAATGTTTGGAACTCATTGCTGGAGGAGCTCCTTGTGACTCTGGGCAAGTCACTTAACCCTCCATTGCCCCAGGTACAAATAAGTACCTGTATACAATATGTAAGCCGCATTGAGCCTGCCATGAGTGGGAAAGCGCGGGGTACAAATGTAACAAAAATAAAATAAATAAATGTGGTAAAAACAGTTGGTGTAGCTGAGTTAAAAAAAAAAAAAAGGTTTGGACACATTCCTGGGGAAAAAGCCAATAGACTTATTAAGATAGACCTGCGGAAAGCTACTGCCTTATCTCTTGGGTAAACAGCATGAAATTTTTCTACTATTTGGGATCCTGCCTGGTACTTGTGACCTGGTTTGGCCACAGTTATAAACAGGACACTGGGCTTGATGGACCTTTAGTCTGACCTAGTATGGCAATTCATACGTTCTTAAGTACAGGAAGGGCTGGAACAATGACAAATGAAATTGAAAGAGTGCAGACAGGAGTATTCTAAGGAAATAATTGCTTAAAGAACGGGTATGGGGGCTGGGAGGGATAAGAACAGTACTGAATAATGATCGGTGAAGGAGAGGAAGGGATTGCAGAGTAGAGAATGTCATGGAAGCGGGTAGCTGTGGTAAACTGCGGTAATCCATGGTTACACCGTGGGAACAGCAAAAATTTTCCATATTTTACTGCGGATGCAAACCAATTATTTCCCTGCCCTGCGGGAGCGGCAGAAATCCCTATACCCACAGTAAAATGGACACCTACCTTTTACTGCTGGGATAAGGAAACTTTGGTAATCCAGCCTCCAGGCACACATGCAAACGCACATAATCCTTCCCAAATGCTGGCACGTCAGTAGTCCCCTCTCCACCCACCAGAAGAGATGACCCTGACTGGCCTCTTTTCATCTTTCACTTCGCACTACTGCCACCACACTATTAAATAGTGTGCCATCACAGCATACCATTTTGTGGGTTATTTTTCAATGTGGTGGTGGGTAATGGTGTAGTTGTACTTACTACTAAGGCTAAGGAGAGAGAGTAGCAGCTGTGGGCTGCACAGCAATAGAGGAGAGAACAGAGTAGGGTGTCAGCTAGAGGATTCACTCAGGCAGGATTCAGCGAGGAGCATAGGGAGCGTGAGCCCAGGAGGAATACAGTACACTGGCAGACATTTTGAAGACCACGGTAAGGTGCCCCCCAGCCCTGCCCCCTCCCCCCCCCAACATGTCAGCTTGTGCAGCATATGGATTTACACAGACGAAGTATTATTGGTTTCATCAGTTAGAGTAGTAATTAGTTCATTTGGAGGGGCTGGTTATAAGCACACCCTGTATTCTTGCAGATAAAGGGCCACCAAAACAGACATCATGTTATGAGTATCAGGTGCTCAACAATCAGACTTACTATTTACAGTGGTGGAAATAAGTATTTGATCCCTTGCTGATTTTGTAAGTTTGCCCACTGACAAAGACATGAGCAGCCCATAATTGAAGGGTAGGTTATTGGTAACAGTGAGAGATAGCACATCACAAATTAAATCCGGAAAATCACATTGTGGAAAGTATATGAATTTATTTGCATTCTGCAGAGGGAAATAAGTATTTGATCCCCCACCAACCAGTAAGAGATCTGGCCCCTACAGACCAGGTAGATGCTCCAAATCAACTCGTTACCTGCATGACAGACAGCTGTCGGCAATGGTCACCTGTATGAAAGACACCTGTCCACAGACTCAGTGAATCAGTCAGACTCTAACCTCTACAAAATGGCCAAGAGCAAGGAGCTGTCTAAGGATGTCAGGGACAAGATCATACACCTGCACAAGGCTGGAATGGGCTACAAAACCATCAGTAAGACGCTGGGCGAGAAGGAGACAACTGTTGGTGCCATAGTAAGAAAATGGAAGAAGTACAAAATGACTGTCAATCGACAAAGATCTGGGGCTCCACGCAAAATCTCACCTCGTGGGGTATTCTTGATCATGAGGAAGGTTAGAAATCAGCCTACAACTACAAGGGGGGAACTTGTCAATGATCTCAAGGCAGCTGGGACCACTGTCACCACGAAAACCATTGGTAACACATTACGACATAACGGATTGCAATCCTGCAGTGCCCGCAAGGTCCCCCTGCTCCGGAAGGCACATGTGACGGCCCGTCTGAAGTTTGCCAGTGAACACCTGGATGATGCCGAGAGTGATTGGGAGAAGGTGCTGTGGTCAGATGAGACAAAAATTGAGCTCTTTGGCATGAACTCAACTCGCCGTGTTTGGAGGAAGAGAAATGCTGCCTATGACCCAAAGAACACCGTCCCCACTGTCAAGCATGGAGGTGGAAATGTTATGTTTTGGGGGTGTTTCTCTGCTAAGGGCACAGGACTACTTCACCGCATCAATGGGAGAATGGATGGGGCCATGTACCGTACAATTCTGAGTGACAACCTCCTTCCCTCCGCCAGGGCCTTAAAAATGGGTCGTGGCTGGGTCTTCCAGCACGACAATGACCCAAAACATACAGCCAAGGCAACAAAGGAGTGGCTCAGGAAGAAGCACATTAGGGTCATGGAGTGGCCTAGCCAGTCACCAGACCTTAATCCCATTGAAAACTTATGGAGCGAGCTGAAGCTGCGAGTTGCCAAGCGACAGCCCAGAACTCTTAATGATTTAGAGATGATCTGCAAAGAGGAGTGGACCAAAATTCCTCCTGACATGTGTGCAAACCTCATCATCAACTACAGAAGACGTCTGACCGCTGTGCTTGCCAACAAGGGTTTTGCCACCAAGTATTAGGTCTTGTTTGCCAGAGGGATTAAATACTTATTTCCCTCTGCAGAATGCAAATAAATTCATATACTTTCCACAATGTGATTTTCCGGATTTAATTTGTGATGTGCTATCTCTCACTGTTACCAATAACCTACCCTTCAATTATGGGCTGCTCATGTCTTTGTCAGTGGGCAAACTTACAAAATCAGCAAGGGATCAAATACTTATTTCCACCACTGTATAAATAATTAAAAAAAAATCATTAATTAGGTTGAGACCTTGGAGCATTTAACATCTTCTTTTCTCGTGCCTACATCAAAAGAAAAAGATGCCATGTGGGAACTTGCTCCTTTTGTTTTGTGGAATGTAGTGGTATATTATAAAAATGAACTTGCCTTTTTTAATTACTATTTCAGAGCGAGGTAATGAGGGAAGGGCGTCCTTTCATGCAGAAGTTCAGAGAGTCAGTCTAAATGTGGCAACATTGTCCAGTTCAGCACACTATAAGTTCATACGAAGTTAATTATGTTCAGTGGAAAATAAATCTGTTGGCTCAGGCTGTTTGCTATGTGAATATTCCATCACTGTTTTGTTATTGTTACCAGTATTACATATTAAGGGCATTTGATTTAAACTTTGTTTTAATTCGTTTATTCAGTCAAGAGAATGACTCGGGGACATTTTAACAGGGTGAACAAGATCTAACATTTGCTACAGGAGGTGTTTCTTGACTTGGATCTCAGAGATATGGTTGAGACTGGAAGGGTAGAGGGTGGCAGGGGGTTTATTTCAGTTGCTCATTGGAAATAGATCATTTTTGTTTGCTGTGGCTGTGCTTGGTTAACAGCTCAGGCCTTTCTGGCACCTTGGTAACAGGGGCGTAGCCAGACTCACTATTTTGGGTGGGCCTGGGCCCAAGATGGGTGGGCAGAACTCCGCTCTGTCTCACAAGTGATTTGGGGTCTCCCTCTCTAGCCTGCATGCCATATGGTCTCTCAAACACCCCCCTCCCCCGCATACCTTTTAAATAACAGATTTAAACCGGCAGAGAGCAGCAACTAATACACACTGCTCATGTTGGCCCCACAACCATCCCTCTGATGCAACTTCCTGTTTCCGCATAGGCAGGAATACATCAGAAGGAAGGCCGTGGGGCCAGTGCGAACAGTATGTATCAGTCGCTGCAAGTATGAAGGAGAGACAGTTGTTGGGAGTTTTCGGCTGTGTCAGGTTCTCAAAGATAGTCTGGAATCATGAGCCCTTGGGCTGCTGACGAGGAGCGGAAGCAGCAGGCAAAACCCTCCAACCAGGACTGAACCAACAGGACTGGCTTGGCAGGGACCAGAATCAGGAAACACAAGCAGGATTCAGGAATTAGCGTGACTGGAACAGGACCACCTGCGCTTGACCGCCGTTCCCTAGGGGTTGAGCCCCTAGCTGCGGGCAGCCGGCAGGACTCACTGGACCGAGTGGGGAGAAACAAGCTAGACTAGACAGGGTTCAAGATACAGGGTCTCAAACAGACAAGATACAAGGTTCACAAACAGAAGGGGAAGGAAGCCAAAAGCAGACAGGGAAGGAGCAAACAGGACAGGATTCAAGACAGGATTCAGGAGACTCAAACAAGCTAGGAACACAGACTAAGACTAGGAATACTGACAAGAAACAAGGCAAAGCAAGACAAGGCAGAAGTGCAAAAAGCACACAAACCTCAACCTTTGGCATTGCAAAGGCAAAGCCCACAGGCGCATAAAAAGACCGTCACCAGCTGAGGCTCAAGCTGCAGGAATCTCAAGGCAAGTAAGGGTAAGGCTAGCTGCCAAACTTCCAACCAAGTCTAGAGGGATAGAATATCTGGACTGGACCGAAAAGAAAGTCTGGAATGTGTAGGGAGACAGCAAGACAGTCTATGGCAGCCACTGGTTCTGGCCACCAGAGGGCGAAGTGAGAAAAGCCAAGGAAAAGTCACAATCATGACAGGCTGGTGGGGCTTGGGGATCCCTGCCAGCTACATCATAGGTGTACTGATACTGGGTGGGCCTGAGAACAAAGTGGGTGGGCCTGGCACCGCTTGGTAAGTGGAGCAGGGAGGGAATATAGGGGAAGGGATGTTTGTGAAAGGGGAGGAGGGAGGGAAGATGGGGGGGATGTATATTCTATTTTCGCTTTATAAATGACAGTTCAGAATATTGTTCCTTTTTATACTGTAATAAAAAGATTTAAATATAAAATCAACTGTTTGAGGATTCTGTTGGTCGGGGACAGAGTTCACAGGGACAGGACAAACTTTGTCACTGCATCATTTTCTATTGTAGAGTTGAATTGGTGTGAACAGGCTATATGATCTATTCCTATCACTGTTATTTTTAATGTTTAAAATAACAAGGCCCTGGCAAGTGATACAAAATTACAAATTTGCTCCAGACTGTTGAAATACAAAACTCTTTATTGAACACATGCGCTTCAAAACCTGCTCATGTGCATTTTAAAATCTGTAAATACACACACAACTCTCTTCTGTCTTTCATACCCATTCACTCCTGTAGCGTGTCTGCTTAGTGACTCTATAAGCGTTTAAAGTTTTATACAACTTGCTGTTTTGAATATTATTGCACTGCACATTATATTTCACATTTTACATTCCTCAAATAAATATCACAGTGTTACACAAAATTAAAGGCAAACATTCTTTGTAATTCTGCTGTCTTTGATCTTCCAGTTTCCCTTTCTTACAATGTCTATTTTGAGGATTTGCAAAAAGTCTCCAGTGCTTTCCTCAATAAGTAAATGAGTCTGCTTTCAATACTCCTCAGGCACTACGTTGGAGGAATGAGTTACTCATGGTAAAATTTACTGTGGTCCTTAACCAAACGTCGGTTCCTCTATGCAGGACCGCATTTCGTTTTCTTCCTCAGGAGGAACCACCATAACATTTAAGCTGATCTGCTTGGCAGCCTGCCAGCATGAACCCTTCTCAGGTCAGAAATCAACTGCCGTGGCTCTGATTTCTGACCTGAGAAGGGTTCATGCTGGCAGGCTGCCAAGCAGATCAGCTTAAATGTTATGGTGGTTCCTCCTGAGGAAGAAAACGAAATGCGGTCCTGCATAGAGGAACCGACGTTTGGTTAAGGACCACAGCAAATTTTACCATGAGTAACTCATTCCTCCAACGTAGTGCCTGAGGAGTATTGAAAGCAGACTCATTTACTTATTGAGGAAAGCACTGGAGACTTTTTGCAAATCCTCAAAATAGACATTGTAAGAAAGGGAAACTGGAAGATCAAAGACAGCAGAATTACAAAGAATGTTTGCCTTTAATTTTGTGTAACACTGTGATATTTATTTGAGGAATGTAAAATGTGAAATATAATGTGCAGTGCAATAATATTCAAAACAGCAAGTTGTATAAAACTTTAAACGCTTATAGAGTCACTAAGCAGACACGCTACAGGAGTGAATGGGTATGAAAGACAGAAGAGAGTTGTGTGTGTATTTACAGATTTTAAAATGCACATGAGCAGGTTTTGAAGCGCATGTGTTCAATAAAGAGTTTTGTATTTCAACAGTCTGGAGCAAATTTGTAATTTATAACACGAAGGCTCCGGTAGTATATTTGAGTCCCTGATTGTACAATATAAGTGATACAAAATGCCACAAAATGGGCTCAGCAGGAAACCAATTACCAATAAAATTTCACAGAACTGGGATAATATGATCTCTTAAGTAGCCTAATGGTTAGAGTAGTGGGCTGAGGACCAGGGAAGCCAGGGTTCAAATCTCACTGCAGCTCCTTGCAATCTCAGGCAAGTCACTTAACCCTCCATTGTTTCAGGTACAAACTTAAGATTGTAGACAGGGCCAGGAAAATACCTACTGTACCTGAATGCAGGGGCAGACTGACAGCAATCTGGGCTCCTGGGCACTAAGGGTTATAGGCCCCTAACCACCTATCAAAAATGATTAAACTAGATGGAAGTTAGGGGTGAGTCTGCCTTTGGGTGCTGCCCTGTCTCAATGGTCAGTCAACTCGTGCCTG
This sequence comes from Microcaecilia unicolor, assembly GCF_901765095.1. NCBI lineage: Eukaryota > Metazoa > Chordata > Amphibia > Gymnophiona > Siphonopidae > Microcaecilia > Microcaecilia unicolor. Next base: position 411,760,302 of record NC_044033.1, read on the forward strand.
AATGTAACTCACCTTGACCTACACCTAACAAAAAGCACAAGCTAAATCCACGATCCCTTTCTTTCCTATCTTAACCACACAGCAGCATTATTTTGTAAAAGAGATGATTCAAAGATGTATGGAAAACCCATATATAAGGAATTGCTGAAGACTAACTAGGGTGTAGCAAATGTGTGAATGAAACAGTCAGGTTTGCAGAACTGATGTACAATTATATTTGTCTTGGGTGCTGGAGGTAGGAAAATACACCTTAGCAGGTGAGGCTAATTGAGGAGTCATACTTAGTAGAATCTCATAGAAAACCCATATTGTATACCTCAGATTTTAAAAGTAGAGGAACCCCATTTAACCTCCTTACCCCTAAAAATCCAGTTAACTCACTCACTGTTCTTTTGGTGGTGTTAAACCCAAAGTTTGTTATTGGAGATTCATGGACAGATGTTTTGAAAAACATTATGTTTATTTTATTTATATCCCGCTTTATACCCAAGGCGGGTAACAATGCAACATCCATAATATAAAAAAAAAAAATAGAGACCACTAATCAATACAATAACATCAATTCAGCATAAGTACAGCAGCAAAAGACACCAAAAAGCATCACTGATCAATAAGATGGTCCAGCAGGAAACATTTCAACATATGCTTAAATGATGCTGTGTTCTATTGAATTTTCAAAGAGAAAGGCAGTTTATTCCACGCCTGAGGTCCAGCCACAGAAAAAGTACCAGCTCTTGTAAGTTGTAGTCGAAGACGCCTTAGATCTGACATAACAAGCAAACCAGCATTAGCGGAATGCAACACCCTTGATGATACATAATACTGAAGAGCTGCAGGCAAATAGCAGGGAGAGCCATGGTATAAACCCTGACGGACCAGCAACAACAGTTTAAATTGAATTTGCTGTGCCACAGGCAACCAAGCATAGTTGCTGCAACATAGGTGATATATTTATTTATTTATTTATTAGGATTTATTTACCGCCTTTTTGAAGGAATTCACTCAAGGCAGTGTACACTAAGTATAGACAACCACAGAAGTAAAAATATTCAAATAATACAAAAGTATGGTATAGTATACTACTTACAATGTCAACACAATACGCAATAGAACATTTTAATTGATAGTGAAGGGTAAAGCAAAGATGGAACACATAGATAAGAGAGTAAGAAGAGTTAGAAAGAGTTTTTCCAAAAATTGGTTATTTTTCACCGAGCAGATTTCTAGTGTGTGATTATATGATCAAACCGTGTAATTCACTGTATTCACAGCAGACTCTCTCCAGCCTTAGTGACAAAATTCTGAACATTAGGGGGATAATTCTATAAGCCGACGCCTCCATTTAGATGCCTCAATTCCGCAGGGCCAGAACCTATTCTACAACAGCATCTGTAACCCTTATATAAGACCTGTTGTAACTGCCGATTATGTAAATACAAGAGGGACACGCTCAACTAAGAATATTCTGTCAGAACGTGTATCGTGGCGACAAAAAAGCACGGTAGCGTACCGTACACTTGTTTTATTTAACAAAATGTATAGCCTCCACATCCAAATATCTGAGTGGGCTACAATAAAATATATATAATCATAATCACACACACAAATAAAACCACAATAAAAAATAATGTGTGTGTGAATGACAGTATTCTAAACACTTATACAACACAGGGCTTGAAAATGCAGCTGCCCAGTTGAAGAGCAACCCTTTAGATGTAATACTGTGGGTTAATTTGCCAATGGTTTTAAGTGGGCTGAGGTAGATATTAAAGAGAGAGAGAGAGAGAGAGAAGGACATGAATTAAATTAACAAATTATGGGTAATAAACACATTATATAAGTACAATGCACTAAAATTTGATATGATTAAATAACCTTTGATTAATCCAAGAAACTTACTACATACAAATAGTTCTTTACATTTAACTTTTTATTGAACTTAATTAGTACATAAGACACTTAAACAATATACAAATCAAGTGAACCACTTCATTCATAAATGATACCATAAATATATACATACTGTAACCCCTACCCCCCTTTTCCAAGACCCCCAATACACGAAAATATGAGTGAGGCCTTTTGCTCGTATAGCCTCCCACTAAACCATCCAACCCATCTATCTCCCTCTCAATGGTTCTTTAAATCACTGAACACACACAAACACATATAGAGAAAAAGGAAAATCACAGGGGCTTTTTCACTAAAAGCTTAGTGCATGCTAATGGACATTAGTGTGCATTACATGCTCTGTGACGTATTTTCTGCCTCTGGACCATGTGAATTTTTAAAAAAGTTATGAAATTTATCATAACATTAGTAAGAATGCGAAATGATTTCCACTTGAGACCCATGTTCTCTCAAAATCTCTAGGTTTCCAGTTAAAACCCAGCTCAGGTTGGCAGGGACAGAAAGCTATTTGCAGCTGTTTCACAGCCTATGTGAAATGTCCCACCCATTCCAAAGGGAGAGGTTTTCATGGCTCTTAAGAAATGGCTACGATTTAGAACAGGCTTAGGATGCCAGAGACTAATTCAGTGGGTTGTCTAATCAGAAAAAGGGATATTAAACTGGCAAGGTGCTGAGAGGACAATTTCAACATCACTGCCCAGGCCATCTCCGTTCCCCAAATAGAATTAAAAACCTTAGATTCCAGGGCTGGCTGACACCCTTCACAAACACAAAATTCAATACAGGCAAAAGCACAAAAGAAACCAGAAAATATTTCCATTGTCTGCTGAAACATTAGTGTTCGGTTCTTTCAAATGGAAAAAAATGCAAGAAGCAAACCAAGTGCACTTCTTAGAACTCGTTAGAAAAGTAACACCCACGCAGTGTAAAATCAATAGCTTGTTACCTTTCATTCTCATATTCATTCTTTGCAGGTTGGAGTCTCTACAGAAAAAACGTCAACCACAGAGTTACTGTAAGAAATGTCACACAGTGAGATGGCTTGCTATGTGGATTGGAATCCCAACTCATTTCACAAGTGGCCTGTGCAAAATATGAACTCTTGCCTCTAGAAGCGAATGAGGAAGTGTGAACACAAGGTTCTAGCTACCTTCTGCAATGAACCATATTCTTCAAACTAGAGAGTTACACGGGGACAGAAATTTCACCCATCCCCAATGTAATCTAACCCGTACCCACCAGTACCCGCTAAGGTTCATTCCATCCCAACCCATACCCGAAGGAGTCAACACTATTATTTACCTGCTCGCAGCCCTCTGTTTCCTCCCAACCCCAACAGCCTCCCATGTTTTGTTGGGATGGTATTATTCAACCAAAGTGTTCCAAGTCTCAGTCTGGTGTTCCAGCTGCCTCTAGGCATTCCAAGCCTCATTCTGGAGTCACCATAGATTTGGACTACACTCCTGTGGGAATCCCATGGCAGCTTCTTCCATCCCCATGGGAATCCTGTGGAACTTCTTCCATACCCGTGGAAATCCCATGTGATCCATGGGATTCCCACAATCCCTATTCCAATGCAGCTCTCTACATCAAACAGCACAGACTCCAGTACTGTTCAGTGGAAAGGAAATTCTAAACCAAGTTTTGATATGACACTGAAAATTAAGTAGACTAGGAGTAAGAGAATGTTTTTCTTCACACAAAGGCTGGCAGATGCATTAACAGACTCCCAATAGACATGGAGAAGGCATGGACAAATGTGAGTCAAATTTACTTGAAATAAAGAAACTTCAAACTATTGTGGGTAATATAGTAATTGAAAAGGACATTGCACAAAGAAAGACTGAATTCTTTGAAAATCAACTTAGACGCAATAACCTAAGAGTCCTAAACTTTCCCAAAACTCCTCTGATACCTCCTTTAGAAATGTTAAAGAAGTACTTTACCGAAATTTTGGGAATTCCAAAGGAAGCTTTACCTCCAATTCTAAAAGCATACTATATTACCGGAGCCAAAACAGTTGCTGTGGAGGCTCCAGAACTGAACTTAACTCAATTCCTTGAAACATATTTAGAACCTATAACGGAGCGCACGACTCTTCTTGCATCCTTTGCATTCAAAGCCGATAGAAATCATATAGTCAGACTTTACTTCAGATTTATTTCATCTCAATTTCTCGGATCGAAGATACAAGTGTTTCCGGATATTAGTAAATCTACTCAGAGAAGGAGGAGAGAGTTTCTGGGGCTGAGGCCTTGGATTCTATCACTAGGTGACACTTTTAAACTGAAATTTGCATGTAGATGTCTTATTTCCTTGAATATGGTTTACTATGTATTTTTTGAACCAGAAAAATTGAAACAATTTATAGTTGCTAAAGAAAGGGGCTGTGAAGTAGTTCTGGAAACTCCTATAGGAAGCTAAAACCGCTGGCAGGGAACTGGATTCTACCCTCTCAACTTAGTTTGTAGAGTGTTTTGCTCTTAACATTTCTTTATTTCACTACTTTGTATCTTGATCAACCATAATGTGGACTAAGTAACAATGTTCATTTCTTATATGGTCCTTATATGTAAAGGATGAAAGATATGTTTCTGCTTTTCATGTAATTCTTGATTTTCCTACATTTGCTTTAATGTGAATGTATATTTGAAACTTATAAATAAAGTATTAAAAAAAAACAGAGAAGGCACAAACGGTGTCAGAATTTAAAAGCATAAAGCCAGCACAGAGGATAGTGGTGACTGGTGAGGGCGATATCCAGGGTAAACCAAGAGATCATTTCCCACTGGTTATATGCTTGGTTAATCAGGACCTGTACTTTCTTTGGTGCTCTGTTGGCGTAAGACCTGGAAGATGCATGTGTCACGGCCATGGTCTGTGTTCCCCACTCCGATGTCCTGGTGTACCTCCTAGTCTGCGGCACTCCTCCAGGTGGCGGTCTATCTCCATGCTGCAACCCCGTGTGTTGGCCGGCGCTGGCTCCTTAGGGCATGTGCGCTGAAGGAATCATTTTGTGCTTCTGCAGCAGTGACACCGGAAGACCCCTCAGGGACCATCACTTCCTGCTTAGCAGGATTCAAGGAGCCTCCTGACTTGGTCCTGGCTCCTTTCTAACAGGCTGCTTTGTTGGTTCCTGCCATGCGCTACTGACTTGCTTTGCCTCTTTATCCTGACCTACCTGCCTGTCCCCAGTCCAGTTTACCTTGCCTGTCTGTCTCCAGCCCAGCTCCAAGCCCTGCCTTGTCTCCAGCTCCAAGCTCTGCCTGTCTGAATCCAGTTCCAGTCTGGCCTAATGCGTTGGCCCTCATTCTGAGCCTGCCTTGCCTAGTGCTGTGCTAAGCCCGGGTGGCTCGCCTGTCGCTATCCGCCGGTGGCCTAAGGGCTCACCTTCCTTGGATCCGTGACAGCATGTTTTGTCCGAGATTATCCTTTGTTGAAACCTGTTATTTAAAGAAGAATTTGGATGGAGGGGAACTTACAGAGGAGTAGAAGGACACTGGTAGAATAAGATGTCTTATGCTGGGAAACAGCATTATGTATACATATGTGACACATTGCTGTGTTGACTGTTAAGGACGATGGGTATCAGGATATGAAGTGTTAAGGAATTATTTGGATTTAGCTCACACCTTTTCAGTAGTAGTTCAAGGAGTGTTATATTCAGGTACACTAGGTTTTCCCCTGTCTTTGCGTGACTTACAGTCTAAGAGGATCTTTTACTAAAGGTTAGCGTAAGTTATCTACCACAGGACCCATTGTATTCATATGGGCCCTGCTGCAGATAATTTGCGCTAATCTTTCGTAAAAGACTCCCCAAGTTTGTAACTGAGGTAACAGAAGGCTAATGGGTCATTTCTATAAATGGGCACCTAGAAATACCTGCCACTGGGTGCATCCCTGGCGCAAATAACTGGTAGTGACGTGCATATATGCACTAAGCCAGTGGTCCCCAAACCTGGTCCTGGAGACACCCCAGCCAGTCAGGTTTTCAGGATATTCATGAGAGATTTGCATGCACTGCCTACACTGCATGCAAATCTCTCTCATGAATATTCATTGTGTATATCCTGAAAGCCTGACTGGCTGGGGTGCCTCCAGGATCAGGTTTGGGAACCACTGCACTAAGCACTATTTTTTAAAGGTACCGCTTTTAAGTGCTACAGTGCTTAACTGAAAGGGACATATACATGGGTAGAGCTTGGGCGGGCCATGGATGTGTCACCAATCGTCACGCACAACTTATGGGAAAATTAGGTTCTTACCTTGGTAATTTTCTTTCCTTTAGTCATAGCAGATGAATCAATTACGAATGGGTTGTGTCCACCTACCAGCAGGAAGAGATAGAGAACACTGAAAACCATAGTGCCTCTAGGACGGCTAGCTCCATCTGCCTCTCAGTATTTTGAAGCTTTCAAAGCAGTGTTAAACTGCAAAGTAGCATAACATGAACTTTCCTCACAGCGAACGAATGCCCCAGAACAGGAGCAATAACACAAAGGAGGGACAAACTCAACCTCCTGTAGTAGAACAGAACTCCTGAAGACTGTTTTCCAACTTCTCCCAATGAGGGAACATGTCTGCAGGAAAAACTGAACACAAAACAGAGCAGAGTCAATCAGGGAGGGATCATGGATTCATCTGCTGTGACTAAAGGAAAGAAAATTACCAAGGTAAGAACCTAATTTGCCCTTCCTTGTCATCAGCAGCAGATGAATCCATTACGAATGGGAAGTATCAGAGCAATCCCTAGATAAGGCGGGAACAAGCCACACTACGCGCAAGCACTTGTGCTCCAAAAAGAGCGTCCCTCCTGGCAGCCACATCCAGCCTGTAATGACGGGCAAAAGAGAGCTTAGAAGCCCAAGTAGCTGCACTACATATCTCTTGAAGAGAGAGTGCTCCTGTCTCAGCCCAAGAGGAAGAAATCGCTCTTGTGGAATGTGCCTTAAAGGTGTCAGCCGGAGGCCGGCCAGATAGCAGATATGCAGAAAAAATGGCTTCCTTAAGCCAATGGGCTATAGTGGCTTTAGACGCTGGAGACCCTCTGCGAGGACCTGACAACAATACAAAAAGGTGATCAGAGGTCCTGAAAGCATTAGACATCTGCAGATACTGCAACAGAGCCCTGCGCACATCCAGAAGGTGCAACTGCCCAAATGATTCCGGAAACTCCTCCCTAGTAAAGGAGGGCAGATAAATAGGCTGGTTTAGGTGAAACGCTGAAACCACCTTAGGCAGGAAGGAAGGCACTGTACATACCGTTACTCCGGACTCTGAGAATTGCAGAAATGGGTCTCGACAGGACAGCGCCTGGAGCTCAGACACCCGTCTCGCCGATGTAATGACCACCAAAAAGACTGTCTTGAGTCACATCCTTCTCCGAAGCTCGCCTCAGTGGCTCGAAGGGCCGGACAAGGGGCCCGCACGGGAGGTCGGAGCCGAAGCATACCTCTAAGAAACCGTGCAATGTCCGGGTGCGCAGCCAGGGAGAGGCCAGCGACTTTCCCCTGAAAACATGCCAAGGCTGCCACTTGAACACGCAGGGAATTATAGGCCAAGCCTTTTTGTATACCATCCTGCAAAAAGTCTTGAATTGGCGAGACAGAAGCCCGCATGGGTGTGATCGCTTTAGAAACACACCAAGCCTCAAACTGGCGCCAGATCCGAACATAGGCAACGGAAGTGGAAAGCTTGCGGGCCTGCAAGAGAGTGGAGATGACCTTGTTAGAATAGCCCTTGTCTCTCAATTGCACCCTCTCAATAGCCATGCCGTAAGACCAAAGCGGCATGGATCCTCCATGGTCACCGGGCCCTGCGTCAACAGGTTCGGTACCAGAGGCAAAGGAAGGGGAGCCTCCACCAGCATCCGCCGGAGGTCCGCATAGCAAGGCCGCCTGGGCCAATCCGGGGCAATGAGGATCACCACTCCTTGATACAGCCAAATTCGCAGGAGGAGTCGCCCTATTAAGGGCCAAGGAGGGAACACATACAGGAGGCCCGGGGGCCAGGGTCGAGCCAAGGCATCCAATCCCGCCAAGCGAGGATCTCTCCGTCTGCTGAAAAAGGACGGGACTTTGGCATTTGTGCTTGAGGCCATAAGATCCGCTACGGACGTTCCCCATTTGGCACAGATCTGAAGGAACACTTCGTCTGCCAGTTCCCACTCCGCAGGGTCGATTTGATACCTGCTTAGAAAATCGGCTTGCACGTTGCTCTGACCTGCTATGTGAGCTGCTGACAGAAGCTGCAGATGTAGCTCGGCCCAGTGGCATATTTGAGCAGCCTCTGCGGCCAGTGCTTGACACTGAGTGCCGCCTTGTCGATTTATGTAGGCCACTGCTGTCGTGTTGTCCGACAGAACTCTTGACAGCCAGTCCCTCCAGAGTCTTGTGAAAGGCCAGAAGAGCCTGGAATATCGCTCTCAGTTCCAAGCGATTGATGGACCACTCCGTTTCCTCGGGTGTCTACAGACCCTGGGCATAGCTTCCCTGGCAATGTGCTCCCCAGCCCTTCAGGCTGGCATCCGTTATCACCAGACACCAATCGGGAAGCACTAGCGGCATTCCTCACCGCAGCATGCTCTCTCAGAGCCACCACTCCATACTGAGTCAGGCCGCAGGGAACCACATGAGTCTGTGTTGATAATCCTGGGACATAGGAGACCATCGTTGAAGCAGGGCAATCTGCAGAGGTCTCATGTGCGCTCTCGCCCATGGCACCACTTCCAAGGTGGTAGTCATCGACCCCAACAGCTGGACAAAGTCCCAAGCTCGCGGGCGAGGCATCCTCAGGAGCAGACGGACCTGATTCTGAAGCTTGCACCGCCTTTGTACGGGTAGAAAGACAAACCCCGAGGCCGTGTCGAACTGGACCCCCAAATATTCTAGAGATTGAGAGGGGGTCAGGTGACTTTTGGGTATATTGACGACCCAGCCCAGAGATTGCAGTACTGAAACCACTCTGGCTGTTACATGACGATTCTCTTCTGCAGAGTCTGCTCTGATGAGCCAGTCGTCGAGGTGCGGGTGAACCCAGATACCCTCTCGCCTGAGAAAAGCAGCTATTACCAATTACCTTGGAAAAGGTTCAGGGAGCTGTGGTGAGGCCAAAAGGCAAGGTCCGAAACTGGAAATGTTTTCCCCAACACCGCAAACCGGAGGAACCGTTGGTGTGGGGGCCATATAGGAATATGCAAGTAAGCTTCTTTTAGGTCCAGAGACGTGAGGAATTCTCCTGGCTGTACCGCCGCAATGACGGAGCGCAGGGTTTCCATGTGAAAATGCCGCACTCTTAGTGACTCGTTGACTTTAAGTCGAGAATGGGCTGAAAAGACCCGCCTTTTCGTGGCACCACAAAATAAATGGAGTAACGACAGCAGCCGTGTTCGGCGGGAGGCATGGGGATCACCGCTCCAAGGTGCTACAAGACTTGTAAGGTCTCCTCTACCGCCGCCCGTTTGACGGCAGTGCCGCATCGGGACTCTACAAACACGTCTCTCACCGGGGTACTGACTTCCAATCGGTAACCTTCTCTGATCAGGTCCAGGACCCACTGATCTGAGGTAATCTTGGTCCACTCCTCGAGTAACATACAAAGTAGATGACGGCAGAAAAAGACCTGCACGGTCCATCCAGTCTGCTGAGGTGGAAGGAGGTGTTTCAGAGAGCTCTGCAGACTTCCAGTGGGAAGGGAGTGAGGCCTAGCTCCCTCCCCAAGGATGTGGAGGGCCTCTGGGGAGTGTTCCCCAGGACAGGCCCAGGCCATGGGGCCTCTTGGGCTCAGGGACCAGAGGGTCAGGAAAAGCGGTCCCCTCCCTTGCAGTGCCGCAGGGAGGAGGGAAAGGAGCCCTGTGGATAGAAGAAGGCCAGACTCCAAGGGAGGAAGCCAGACTGGTACCCCCCTCGCGGCCGCACGACATCCAGCAGGTGAGGGGGGGAGAGAGCTGGCGGAGGCCCTAGAGAAGAGCTGGTCTGAGAAGTAAAGAGTGGTAATGGAGATCTGTCAGGAGGCCCTGCCGGAGGTGGAGGAGGAAGGCAGAGAGGACAGTGACAATCTAGAGGAGGAAGAGCTTGTGGACTACTGCCAGGATCCAGAGGACCCGGCTAGTGGCATAATTAAAATGGTGAAGAGAATTAAAAGTACGGAGGAGGAGGTGGTGGAGCTGGGGAAGCGAGTCAAAATGGCAAAAGCCCTGAGCAGGCTGGCCCCAGCAGAGCATCGCAAGACCTATATGAAAGAGGAAACCAGGCTGCTTAGGCTTCTCCAGAAAAAAGAACAGCTGCTGAGGGCCCTGAGGAAAGGCCCTGGAAATCCTCTGAGAGAACGCTATATCAACAGAGACAGGATGGCCTCGGGGGGGGGGGGGGGGGGGGGGGACAGGCCCCGTCAGCCTCGGTACAGTGGAAGCAACAAACAGAGCAGGAAGGAATCAGCCCAGGCTTTGGACCCAGAACATTGAAGCATCAGGGGAGCTGCCAGGAACAAGCACCCAAAATACATTAAAATTCATGCAATACCTTGCTAGTCAGTCGGGGCCTCTGCAGGCAGCTTCTGGAGTAAGCAGGACTGAAGGTGGGTCTGTGGAAGCCTCACTGAGAGCACCTGAGTGTGGGAGAGCAGAACAGGAAAAAAACTTTAACACTAAGACTTTTCACATTGTTGAAACAGAGGCTGGAATTTCAGGAGAGAGACCTTTTTCCACAGAAGTGGTGGTGAAAGTTGAAACAGAGAACTTACCTAGAGAAGAGGCAAGGGGTAGGCAGAGGCAATTGCAGCCACAGGTTGTCCTGTTCCCATTGCCTGTAGTAGGAGCAGACGGCAAGGAAAAAATGCCTGCCCCAGCACAGCCTGGGAGGCCTCACACACAAAGCTCTGAGGAGCAGGATGTTCCAGCCAATCAGCCTGCAGCAGGGCTAAGGACTGAAAGTGGAGATGTTCCAGCAGGGAGCTGCCTCTTAAAAGAGAATGCAGGAAGAAAGGCAGGTGAAGACGAGGAGTGGTTTTCGATAGAGAAAGCACATGAGGACACACAGTGTTCCCAACAAAAAGGTTCAGAATGGCAAGGCACTGCGCTGCCGGGTGGCGGGATGCCACGCCCGCCCAGCACATTGGAGCAGGAGGCGCCAGCCAATCGGGCTGGAGGAGCAGGGACGGCCGCAGAGGAGCTGCAGTGGCCGGTAGGGGAGAATGCTACAGCGCAGGAGGATTCCCCACATTTGGGAGAGCGAGCGGTGCTGGAGTGCGGGAAACCACGCTTACTTGGCAAAACAGGAAGTCCCAACGAAGCAGGACGCCAGAGGGGAGACCAGTTCCCAGGAAAACAGCGGGCCCGCACAGGGAAAGCTGGAGCAGCACGTTGCAAGGAGGGACCCAGCACAGAGAGCAGGTTCCAGGGGGGAAGGAGGGGGGGAGGAGCGGGAGGTGTTTGCCTTGCAGTGTGCGCCAGAAGGAAACTTGACTGGTACCTTTGACTTTGAAGTTGGCCAGGCTGCGGGGGTGCGAGCCAGGGGCGAGTGTTCGGGCCGGGGGGGGGGGGGGGGGGGGCGGGGGGGGGGGGGGAGGGGGTCAGGGGCATTGGGAGGGGAACAAGTATTTAGGGGAACCTGCTCTCACTGTCTCTAGCGAACGTGTTGAAGGGGACAATGGCAGGTTTTTTGCTGCAGGGGAAATGGTACAGAAGGACACTGTGAAGGCAGGGCTTGTGCAAAGTCTGCTGATAGGAGGGAGGGGAGGGAGGCTGAGAGGGGGGGCGAGAGAGAGGGGGGGTACGGCGCAGCAGGAGCAGGGGGGTCTCAGTGCAGGAGATGGAGGAGGGGGACGGTGGGGGGTGCAGGAAGAGGTGGGGAAGGATGGGGGGGAGGGTGGGGGGGCCAGGTTCCCAAAAGGAGGAATGTGGTTCAGTTAAGGTGGGTGGGGGAGGGGGGATGCCAAGTAGGGATGAGGCCCTGAAGTTGGTCCTGGGTTTAGGATTTCTCCCAGAGGACCTCTATGCCTGTATCCACCCGGTGAATATCCCAGAATATGATGTTAGTTTTCTGACCCAGCGAGGCATGGAGGTCTTCTGGGAGAAATACGAGGGGGTAAGGGGGAAAGGGGATTGGAGAAACTTTAGGGCTGTACCGATCAGCAGACCTGACCTGGTGCAGGTAACCCTGCTGGTCTGAAACGAATCCATCTCAGGGGCAGACCTGGCCTTCTGGCTACAGCAGTACGCAGAATTGCGTACCCCCTTGTCCAAGCTCCCTGACCCCAGTAGGGTGTGCGCGGGAGGATGGGGTGCGCAGGTTAGGCTGAAGCAGGCAGGGCACGTGACCCAGCACATTCCCTCCGCGGCGTTCAATGGCAGGGATCAGATCCTCTGCTTTTACAAGGGGCAGCCACGGCAATGTCACAAGTGTGGGTCATTCAGACATTTTAGTATGTCGTGCCCAGTATGGCAGTGTGGGAAGTGCGGGTCTAAGGAGCATCCTACGGAGTCTTGTGCATCTATTCGGTGTAATTTGTGTGGGGGTCTGGGGCATGCATTCAGAGCTTGCCCTTGGGCCTCCCATAACGGGGGAGAGGAGGACATGGGAGGGGGCGGTCCAGTTCAGAGGGAGAGGGGGGGGAGGGGATGTAGGGCGAGAGCAGGTTCCCAGGGTGGGGGGAAAGGGGCTGCGGAGGGACAGGGAGTGGGAGGTGGGGGAGAAAGGGCGGAAACGGCAGGAAGGGGCAGATGAGGGTTGGACACGGGTGTCAAAAAAACAACGGAAGGGGACAGGGGTATGGGAGGAAGGGGGAGGAGGCAGGAATGGGGATAGAAGTAGAGAACAGATTTAGGGGATTGGAAGATGAGGGAGGGGGTGAGGAACTGGCAGGAGAGGAAGGAGAGGATGGGATGAACCGGCAGGATGGGTTGGAAAGCATGGCAGATGCTGAAAAGGGAACAGCGGGTAAAAGGAAGAAAAAGAAGAGGGAGAAGGCTTTGAGGGACGATGAGGAGGAAATGGTAGTGGAGGAGGTCAGGGAGGTGGGGGGCAGATTGGGGGGGCAGGACAGGAGGCAGGGATGAAGGCAAGAGAGGGGAGGGAGGATGGGCTGGAGGCAGGATTGACGGAGAAGGGGGGTCGAAGAAGGGGCAGAAGGGGCGGGAGAGGGGGCAGGGGGTGAGAGGGGGGAGGGTCAGTGGATGACTCCCAAGGAGGGAGGGAGGTGGGCGACGAAAAGAGGAAGAAGGGGAGGAAGAAAGTAAGGAAAGGGTGGGGGCTTTTTGAGCAAGGGGTCCGGGACTGGGCGGACGAGGAAGGGGAGGGGGAGGGGGAAGGGATCCCTGGAGATAGTATGGAGCAGAGGGAAGGTAGCCAGGAGGGCGGGGGTATGGAACGGCACAATGATGGCGGGACTGCTGTTAACATTTGCCACACTTAATGTGGCTAGTGTCGCCTCCCAGAGGGCAAGATGCTTGGCGTTCGATGGCCTCTCTGCCATGGCGGCGGACTGTTTTCTTCTGCAGGAGACCAGGCTGCGAACGCTGGAGGAGGTTCGGCGGGCAAAGCAGGCCTGGAGATGGGGGCCCTCTATTTGGGGTCTGGCAGGGGAACGGTATGGGGGGATAGGCATCCTCTTCAAAACCTTTAGAGATCCAGAGGGTGGTGGAGCTGGGAATTGGGAGGTGTCTGGTGTTAGATGTGAGACTGTGGGGGGTGGCTTTGTGGGTGATTAACATCTACGGGCCGCAAAGCAAACTGGAAAGGGCGGCATTGTTTGGGAAAATTCGGCCGTACCTTTACACCTCACGGCAGCTGGTGTGTGTGTGTGTGGGGGGGGGGGGGGGGGGGGATTTTAACAGTCCTGAGGAAGGAGGATGGGGGGGGGGAGGGCGGCGCAAGTAGGTTACAATGGGGTACGGCTAGCACGGATCATGAAGGGAGCGGGATTGGTGGACGCGCACATAGAGTTTGGTGGTGGGAATCAGGGTTTTACTTTTGCCCGGGGCACTTGTAGAAGTAGAATCAACCGGTTTTTAGTTCGGGGAGGGGCGTGTGGGAAGGCACCAAGGGTGGTAGAGGTTGATTTCTCAGACCACAAGATGGTGCTGGTCGAGCTGGGGGGAGGGGGGATTCACGGATTGGGGAAAGGATTGTGGTGTTTAAATCAGAAATGGTTGAGGGAGGGGTGTTGTACCAGGAGTATCTGGAGTTTCTGGCAGACCAGGTATCCATTCAGGGTGTCTTCCCTTCCCTAGGGGACTGGTGGGAAGTTTTGAAACACTGCACCAGGGGGTTCTTTCTCCGTCAGGCGAGGAGGCAGGGGAGGGAGGTCACCCGGCTAGGAACTGCTCTGAGGAAGCGAAGGGACAATTTGATTTCCAGGGGTGGGAGGAAGGAGGACATTGAGGCCTTGCAGCAGGAGGTGGAACGGGTACAATACAATCGGTACTCCCCTCGTCTATGAGCGGGACTTCGGGAAGCTGCTCAGCCCAAACCCATATGACTGCTGTAAGGAAAGAAGGGAGAGGAGGGTGGTAGAGGGGTTAAGGGATGAGGGGGGGACGCTCCAGCAGTCTAGGGAAGGTATCTTGCAGGTGGTGGGGACCCACTTTGGGCGGGTCTTTTTGGACCAACGGTTGGGGGAGGAGGCCATGGCGAGGTACATTGAGGAAACCCCAGAGGTGGGTAAGGGGGGGGCCTCAACTTCGGGCCTTGCTGCGGCCGTGGATGCTGCGGGAAGTACAGGAGGCCATCGGGGCCTTGCGGCGCAGGACGGTGCTGGGGCCGGACGGACTCCCGGCAGAGTTCTACCAGCAGTTTAGGGATCAGTTGGCGCTGGTCTTGTTGGCAATCTGGGAGGCGGCACGAACAGGGGGATCCTTGCCTGAGTCGATGGGGGCATCAGCTTTGGTCCTCCTTAGCAAAGGCAAGGACCCCCAGGATGTGGCAAACTGGCGGCCGATTGCACTTCTGAACACCGACCGGAAGATCTTCGCTCACATGCTCCTTGCCTGCATGAGGAAGATCTCCGGGGAAGTGCTGGCGGCCCCGCAGGGGTGTGGGGTCCCGGGAAGGGGGGTGCTGGAGGCAGTGGCCTGGGTGAGGGAGGGCCTGGAACGTAGTCGGGCAAGAGCACCAGCTTGTGGGTGGGGCCGGAGGGACGGCGGTTTAATTTAGGGGGTGGGTTCCCGGATGGGATAGAGAAAATGAGGGTTTTGGGAGTGTATTTTGGGGGAGGGGATTACGGGCGGGAGAATTGGGAACAAAGGATAGCGGAGGCGAGGGAGAAGGTGGATCGCTGGAAGGGGTGGCGGATGCCCATGGAGGACCGGGTCCGGTTGCTGAAGAGCCAGGTGGTCCCCATGTTCCTCTTCCTGAGCTACATCTGTCTCCTGCCGGAATGCTGTTTCACGGCAATTTACAGCGTGTTCTTTCAACTCCTGTGGGGGAACAGGATGAACCCAGTTAGATGTAATATTACTTACCGGTCGCGGGAGGAAGGGGGGGGGGGTGGGAATGGTAAACCCAGTCTTGCTATTCTCCTCCCTCTTCATCCAGTTTAACCTGGGGCGGGCGGGGGATCTGGATGCCCCAGGATGGGTACACAGTGTTGTCCAGTGGTGGGAGGGATTTTGGTTGGGGGGAGGTAGGGTGGGACGGTTGCGGAAAGGTTTCCCGGAGGGGGTAGGCTACTACAAATCCTTGGTAAAGTTGGTTCGGCTGTGGGACATTACATGGGAGGAAGTTAGGGCAGGGCAGAGGGAGATCTGGGTGGAGCGGGTTCGCTCCCAACGCTTCTCCTCACCCCTGGCTCTTAGGGATGCTCCGGAGCCCGTGCTGAAGCAGGGCCTGTTTTATTTCGTCCAAACGCATCCCACACAAGTACAGGGACATTGCCTGGCTATCCCTACATGGCAGGTTGTATGTTAGGGCAAACCTTCGGTGTAGGAACCAGCAGGACCGAGACTGCCCGAGGGGGGAGTGTGCTGGCCGGCTGGAGACCATGGACCACTTCCTGAAGGAGTGTCCATTCTCCGTAGCGGTTTGCCGGAGAGTGGCTGCCTTGCTGGCCATCCCCAGCTTCACGTCCTACACCTATGCGGACTGGGTGTATGGGAGGCAGGGGGAGATGGGGCGGCTAGAGCCAGGTACCGCCTTTCTAATCTCAGTTATCATCAGATACTGCCTATGGATGGCTCGCTGCGGGGTGTCCCTGGGCCAGGAGTGCAGGTCTGCTGAGCAGGTCTCCTGGGACGTTGTCCGAGCTGTCCAGGAAGTGGCCCAATGGGAACGGGTGGAGGTGGGGGTAAAGACCTTTGGGGTTTGGTGGAAGCATGTACGCTTGAAGTTGAGTTGAATGTATGGGGGGGGGGGGGGGACGGTTTTTTGTGTAAATTTTGCATTTTTGTATAAAAGTATAGAGGGGCTGGCTTTATAACTGCACAATGTAATGTATTGAAATTTGATTTTCCGCTTTCATTTAATAAAGGAATTCTCCAGTCTGCCCAACAAGACAACTCATGTGTGCTACTTTTTGTGTATACCCTACTTTGATTTGTACCTATGCTCTTCAGGGCACAGACCGTATAAGTCTGCCCAGCACTATCCCCACCTCCCAACCACCAGCCCCGCCTCCCAACCACCGGCTCTGGCACAGACCGTATAAGTCTGCCTAGCACCATCCCCACCTCCCACCACCGGCTCTGGCACAGACCGTATAAGTCTGCCCAGCACTATCCCTGCCTCCCAACCTCCAGTCCCGCCTCCCACCACTGGCTCTGGCACAGACCATATAAGTCTGCCCAGCACTATCCCCGCCTCCCAACCTCCAGCCCCGCCTCCCACTACCAGCTCTGCTATCCAATCTCGGTTAAGCTCCTGAGGATCCATTCCTTCTGAACAGGATTCCTTTATGTTTATCCCACGCATGTTTGAATTCCGTTACCGTTTTCATCTCCACCGGTAGGCGTCCTCCTACAGCTGTAAAGGAGGAGTGGACCGGTATCCCATTATTGTGGAGGACAGCCTCGAACTCCTGGCCTTGAGCCTGCCACTGCGGAGCTTTTGTCCGAGCAAAAGGAGTTCCTCTGCTGAAAGCGGGCACGTTGAGTAAACCCAGCAGAGTGCCGCGGGCGATACCTTCTAGCTTCACGGAAGCGAGGTCTGGAGGAGGAGGAGGAAACCACTTGACCCTTTGAAGAAGGCCACGGCCTATCCTCAGGTAACTGCTGGGGTTTAGTATCCCCCAGGTCTTTAACAATCTTCTCCAACTCCTCTTCAAATAACAGAAGTCCCCGAAAGGGCAACTTCACCAGCCTTTGCTTAGAGGCCATGTCAGCCGCCCAAAGCCGTAGCCATAAAAGGCGGTGGACGGACACCGCCACAGACATCTGTTTAGCCGAAGCTCTGATCAGATCATAGAGAGCGTCAGCTAAAAATGACAAGGCCGACTCCATTCGCGGTGCAACCTCAGCGAGGGACTCCGCATCATCCACGGGCTGTTCCACTGCCTGTTGCAACCAAGAGAGGCAGGCTCGAGCAGCATAAGAACTGCAAACAGACGCCCTTAAGGCTAGGCCCGAAATCTCAAAGGACCGTTTTAGCGCTGATTCCAGCCGCCGGTCCTGAATGTCCTTCAGGGTGACCCCCTCCCTCTACTGGGAGGGTGGCCTTTTTTGTCACCGCTGAGACTAAGGCATCCACTTTAGGCATCCCAAAACGGACCAATTGCTCCTCACTCAGAGGGTAAAGATGCCCCATCACCCCGGCCACTTTCAAGGGCCCCTCGGGGTCAGCCCATGAGCAGAAATAAGCTCTTGGATGGAGTCATGCAAAGGAAAGGCACAAGCAGGCTTCTTAGTACTCGCCATCCTCGGATTACCAGAGGAGGCCTCACCTTGAACAGGGTCATCAATAGAGAGGGCCTGTAAGGCATCAGAGATAAATGCTGGCAGCTCATCGCGGTGGAAAATTCGAACTGCAGTGGGATCATCCAAATCCAGTGGCAAACCGGCACCTTCCTCTGGCTCTTCAGACAACGAAGGCCTGCCAGATCCCTCAGAGTCCCCACAGCCCGACCACGGGGGGGGGGGGGGGGGGGGGGGGGGAGGGCGCCACTCTCTGACGGGGAATTTACCCGTCTATGCTTAGCCTGCATCCAACACTCAGGGGCATCCACGTCTGACACCAGCCCCAGGCCATCATCAGTTGGAGGGGGACCAGGTAGCAACACAGTGTCAGACACCTGCGGCACAGCTCTTTTCAGCATGAAGGCTTTATGTAAAATAAGCACAAACTCGGGGGAGAAAAACTCACCCTGACCTCCCGTCTCCGAATTAGGAGCCACGGGGAACGGAGCTCCTCTGGTAGCCTCCAAGATGGCGCCCGCTGCCAGCTCCATCGAGCAGGAAGAATCATAGCTCGCCATGCTCGTACTGGCTCTACCGTCTAAACAGCAGGTTTTACAGAGCTCCGCTGCTGATCTGCGCTTGCCACAACAGGAACAGCACTTAACTCCCTCAGCAGCCATCGCCGAAAAACAGCGGAATAAAATTCAAAATGGCGGCTTTGCACCAAAATCACCCCGATCGGAACGCCGTCTGCGGGCCCTCCCCGGAGGAGCTGAATACCGCTCTTACCGCCACGGACCGAGTCCACGAGCTCCGGTCATGCTGCACAGTCAGGAAAAGCCTCAGAAATAGCAGCGCTGAAAAGCGCGGTTTTTTTTTAACGCTGTGAGGAAAGTTGAAGGCAAACAGCTACAGAGGCACTCCGGAGGCAGAAGAGGGTGGGAAAGGCAGGGAAAGGGTGAACCTATATGCCCGCATCCACACAGGGGGGGTGGGAAAGGCAGGGAAAGGGCGAACCTATATGCCTGCATCCACCCCGGGGGGAGGGTAAGGCAGGGAAAGGGCGAACCTATGTGCCTTTAAAGTGGGCTCCACTTAGCCACAGCACTCCTGCTAAAACTGGCAAAAGCACAGGAGCCACCCCAGGCAGAATCTTGAAGGAGCTGAACAAGCTACATCCAACCCTGCTGGGAGACAGAGAAATACCGAGAGGCAGATGGAGCTAGCCATCCTAGAGGCACTATGGTTCTCAGTGTTCTCTATCTCCCCCTGCTGGTAGGTGGACACAACCCATTCGTAATGGATTCATCTGCTGCTGATGACAAGGAAATGTAGAATATGTTTATTAAGAACTTCAGATACTGCCTTTCAGTGGGCACAAGCAAAGTAACATAGCATAGTAACATAGTAGATGACGGCAGAAAAGACCTGCATGGTCCATCCAGTCTGCCCAACAAGATAACTCATATGTGCTACTTTTTATGTATACCCTACTTTGATTTGTACCTGTGCTCTTCAGGGCATAGACCGTATAAGTCTGCCCAGCACTATCCCTGCCTCCCACCACCGGCTCTGGCACAGACCGTATAAGTCTGCCCAGCACTAACCCCGCCTCCCAACTACCAATCCCGTCTCCCACCACCGGCTCTGGCACAGACCGTATAAGTCTGCCCAGCACTATCCCTGCCTCCCAACCACCAGCCCTGCCTTCCACTACCGGCTCTGCCACCCTATCTCGACTAAGCTCCTGAGAATCCCTTCCTTCTGCACAGGATTCCTTTATGCTTATCCCACGCATGTTTGAATTCCGTTACTGTTTTCATTTCCACCACCTCCCGCGGGAGGGCATTCCAAGCATCCACTACTCTCTCCGTGAAAAAATACTTCCTGACATTTTTCTTGAGTCTGCTCCCCTTCAATCTCATTTCATGTCCTCTCGTTCTACCGCCTTCGCATCTCCGGAAAAGGTTCGTTTGCGGATTAATACCTTTCAAATATTTGAACATCTGTATCATATCACCCCTGTTTCTCCTTTCCTCAAGAGTATACATGTTTAGTTCAGCAAGTCTCTCCTCATACGTCTTATAACGCAAATCCCATACCATTCTCGTAGCTTTTCTTTGCACCGCTTCAATTCTTTTTACATCCTTAGCAAGATACGGCCTCCAAAACTGAACACAATACTCCAGGTGGGGCCATACCAACGACTTATACAGGGGCATCTACACCCCCTTTCTTCTGCTGGTCACACCTCTCTCTATTCAGCCTAACAACCTTCTAGCTACAGACTAAAACAAAAGGAGGAAAGGAACTTTAAATTAAAAAGGACAGAAGGGAAAACAGAGGAGAAAATACAAGCAATAGAAACAAGACTATGGGTTGAAAGCTGGCAAGTTAATCCAGATACATTTGCTTAGCCTGGGAACGCCTGGGTAAAAAGGTTAAGTTTTTAGCACAGCTTTAAAAGAGGGATAAGACAATTCTGATTGTAAGGAGAAAAGGAGAGAATTTGACAAGGCAGCGACCAAAAAAAAAAAAAAACGCGCACTTCCAAGGTTGAGTCAAACCAAAAATGGAAAACTGAGGGGTATTTGTAGGCTATGTTCATAAGCTGAGCCAAGCATCCAAGTTGGACTGTAGGGAGTAATTTATGAAGAAAGATAAGGAGGAGATCTTGTGGTTAAGTGTAAGGATTTTGTGCTGGATTCTGAAGACAACAGGTAACCAGTGATATCGATGAAAACAGAAGGGAAACACAGTCAAATCGTCCTGCATCCAATGGAGGTGTTCTGAACAGACTGTAGCCTCTTGAGAAGAGCAAAACCTAGTCCCACATATATGATGTTGCAACAATCTAGTTGAGAGGCCACCAAAGCGTACAGAAGAGTTGTGTATTATTGGTCATCAAGGCAGCTACGAACGAACAGAATGGATAAGTCAATGAGAATGAAAGCAGGATCTGACCACAGCGGAGACCCAAGTATCAAAACTAAATTGGTAGTCAAAATGTACATCCAAATAGTGGAAGGCGTCAACCCAGGGGGAAGAGAGGGATCTGGGCCCCCAGGCAATAAGAGGGTCCATATCCCTCCCCCTTCTCCGATGCATTGTTTCTCCCTCCCCTCGATGCACCATCTCTGCTCCCTCCCTCCCTCCCTCCCCCAGTTCCAACATCTCCCCCTCTCTCCTCTGTCCCTGGATCTGACTCTCTCCCCTCCCGTTTTCCTTAAAAGTTCCTCTCTCTGTATAGGGCCCTGGCTGTCTGCTGCTGACCGGAATTTCTTTGCCGTGGCCCACCCTTGCGGAAGCAGGAAGTTACATCAGAAAGGGGTGGGTCATGACAGAGAGAAGGTTCTGGTTAGCGGCACGTGCTGGGGCCCTGAACGGACAGAGAAAAGGACTTTTGAGGTACATGGGGATAGGGGGAGGGGGAATATCAGACCCAGGGACGGAGGGTAGAGAGATGTTGGATATGTGGGTAGGAAGTACTGGGCCCCTAAACTACACTGGGTCCTCGGGCACTGCCCAGTTGCCCAAATGGTCAGTTTGCCCGAGTCAACCAGAGCCAGAGGTTTATCATGAAGTGAAGGAGCTAAGAGTAAACGAAGAGGGGCATAATTGAAAGGGACATCCTCGTTTCGATTTGGACGTCCTCGCAGAACATCCCGATCCAGGGGTGGGGAAACCCGTATTTTCGAAACAAGATGGATGTCCATCTTTTGTTTCGATAATACAGTCAGAGACGCCCAAATCCTTAAATTTGGTCATCCCTAGACAGTCGTTTCTGATTTTCGGCGCTAATCGAAACCAAGGACATCCATCTCAGAAACGACCAAATGAAAGCCATTTGGTCGTGGGAGGAGCCAGCATTTGTAGTGCACTGGTCCCCGACATGCCAGGATACCAACTGGGCACCCTAGGGGCCAGTGCAGTGGACTTCAAAAATTGCTCCCAGATACATAGCTCCCTTACTGTGTGTGCTGAGCCCCCAACCCCCCCCCCCAAAAACCCACTACCCACAACTGTACACCACTACTATAGCCCTTACGGGTGAAGGGGGGCACCTAGATGTGGGTACAGTGGGTATTGGAGGGCTTGCTGTTTCCTCCACAAACGTAACAGGTGGGGGGGGGGGGGGGGATGGGCCTGGGTCCGCCTGCCTGAAGTGCACTGCCCCCCACCAAAACTGCTCCAGGGACCTGCCTACAGCTGTGATGGACCTGAGTATGACATTTGAGATAGGCAATCAATATTTTTAAAGATTTTTTTGAGGGTGGGAGGGGATTAGTGACCACTGGGGGAGGTCATCCCCGATTCTCTCTGGTGGTCATCTGGTCAGTTCGGGCACCTTTTTGTGCCTTGGTCGTAAGAAAAACACGATCAGGTAAAGTCGTCCAAGTGTTCGTCAGAGACATCCTTGTTTCTTTCGATTATGGGTCGAGGATGTCCTAGTGTTAGGCACGCCCAAGACCCGCCTTCGCTATGCCTCCGACATGCCCCCTTCAACTTTGGCCGTCCCTGTGACGGAAAGCAGTTAGGGACGTCTAAATCGGCTTTCGATTATACCGATTTGGACGACCCTGTGAGGACGTCCATCTCCCGATTTATGTCGAAAGATGGGCGTCCTTCTCTTTCTAAAATGAGCCCAGAAGTGGCCAATCAGAGATACAGGAGGAGAACCCTATCAGTTGCATGTGTTGATTGGTGCACCTAGGCATACCCACAGCCAAGAACCTGGTGTCACCCTCCTAACTTTTGGTGCACGAAATTCTATAATGACTTAGATGTGCCTAAGTGCCGTTATAGAACTGGCGCTAAGCATGCCTCATTGTAGCGCCTACTTCTTGGCACCAAATTATACAATTGCCCCCTAACTGACTTTCCCAATGTCACAAGGAGCAGCAGTAAGATTTGAACAGTGGCTTCTCTAGTTCGCAGCCTGCAGCTCTAACCACTGGTCTACTACTTCACTCAAGAGCAAGTATTTCACATTTTTATTGGGATGTTAATATGATTGTATGGTACTGTTTGTGAACTATGCATAATTCCTTTTTTTTTTTTTTACATCAGTGATAACTGGTTTTAATCTGTATTTATGCATATATTTTATACCTTTATCTTAAAAGATGTTATAGCAATTTGTTCCTGCAAAATAACATGGATAGTTATAATTAGAATGATGCTATATTAAAAGTTTGAAGGTCTAGATTTATGCACAGGGCTACTAGAGGAACAGAAGTTTGGGGACATCAAAGTGCCTGCCTGCCATGTAGACTGTCAATTCCACACTCACCTGAAACACCAACCCCATTTCCTCCTACTCTCAAATGGACCGCCGATTTCATTTTTGACCATCCATCTATGTCCAGTCCCTGATCCCCTGCTCTCCCCCTCACTGCTACAATTTGGACCAAAGGCAATAAGCATGGAGACTGAGTCAGACTGAAGTGGGTGGAGCTGTGCCTATCAGTGCAAAAATCGATGTGTCCAGTCTTCTATTTAGAATTTGGTTGGAGATCTAAGTGCCAGATGTTCACACTTGGAACCTGGCTACCACAGACACCAAATCTGGCCAGCTGCTATTACAATGGAGTAGCCTAATGGTTAGTGCAGCAGGCTGAGAGCCATGGAAACTGGATTCAATTCCCACTGAAGTCCTTGTGACTCTGGGCAAGTCACTTAACCCTCCATTGCTCCAGGCACAAACCTATATATAACATGTAAACCACTTTGATTGTAACCACAGAAAGGCAGTATATCAAATCCCATCCCCTTTCCCTTTCTGAGACTCCCTCTTCCACTCCCCCCCCCCCAAGTCTGAGGAGCAGAGAGCTGGCCTGAGAGTTGAACCCACAGCATCGTCACTGGGTGGCCTTCTTGATCAAAATTTTCCAAGTATGTTTGATTTTCTTTAATCCTAATTAAAAAAAACAAACAAGTTAAGCTTTCCCTTTCGGTTACACATCTCTTCACCAGTTCACTACCTGTTCGTGCCCCCGTGTAGATGTACAGGCACAATGGGCTACACTCCAGCAGTAACATAGTAGATGACGGCAGAGAAAGACCTGCAAGGTCCATCCAGTCTGCCCAACAAGATAACTCAAAAGTGCTACTTTTTGTGTATACCTGACCTTGATTTATATCTGTCATTTTCACAGCACAGACCGTAGAAGTCTGCCCAGCACTAGCCCCGCCTCCCAACCACCAGCCCCTTCCCCCACCGGCTCTGCCACCCAATCTCCGCTAAGCTTCTGAGGATCAGAAACACTATATGTTTGCAAAGGAAGCAGTACTATTAAAACAGTGAGAGAAGCTCAAGTGTGCAATGTGTGAAAAATCTTTCTACATCCTTTTAATACACGCAATAGTTCTGTAATTCCTGTATAACAGCTTACTTGTAACAGTGCAATCTACTGTGGGAATAAAAGGGATTTTTGTACAATCCTCATTTCCTCACCAATTCCCCCATATTAGGGGGTCCTCAAATCCAGTCCTTGAGGTCCACAACCCAGGTTGTTTTTCAGGATTTCCACAAAGAATATATATGAAATCTATATGCATTCACTGCTTCCACTGTATACAAACCAGTGGCGTATCTACGGGGGGCCTGGGCCCCCCCAAATTGGATCCGGGGCCACTAAAACCGAGCAAGCATGCAACGTGAGGGGAAGCAGGGCAGGCAATGCACAGAGAACAGCGCTGGAGAAAGGCTTCAGCTGGCGGGGGTTGGGGATCCCTTCCAGCCAAGGTTTGTGGGGTTGCAGCGGGCCAGGGG
This sequence comes from Microcaecilia unicolor, assembly GCF_901765095.1. Lineage (NCBI taxonomy): Eukaryota > Metazoa > Chordata > Amphibia > Gymnophiona > Siphonopidae > Microcaecilia > Microcaecilia unicolor. Next base: position 411,784,808 of record NC_044033.1, read on the forward strand.
TTGCGGCAGGGATTTGGGCCAAACTCTGCCTCCCCCCACACACACTTTGGGCTACAGACCCCGCAAACGTTGAGATGAAATACATATACATTGTGAAAATCCTGAAAACCAAGTTAGGTTGTGGACCCCTATATTTAAAACAAATTCAAGTGCATTCATATCAAATTATCAGTTAGCATTCGAAGATGACATCCATCTGCTATCACACATGGACCCTTTCAGCATATGTGCCCTCCCTACTTCTCATCGCTTATCCACCTATAAAAGTACTATAGGCTTATTCACATTCAGTCCGAGGGCTGCAAGCAGATCAGGTTTTCAGGATATCATTAATGAATATGCATCAACCTTCTGCAATGAGATTCCTAAATTGATAACTCTCCAAATACAGTAACTACATTAAGTTCATATTAATTCTTTATTATTATCAAAAAGATATTTAAAATATTAAAGAAGCTACAGTGCCATTGCTCCGGACACCTATATGAGTCCCATCATGATTATGCAGCCAATATTTGGAGAGAAGCTGAACCCCTGAAGACGCAGTGAGCGAAACGCATTGCGTGCGTAATATTCTGAAAGAAGTTAAACCCCTGAAGACGCAGTGAGCGAAACACATTGAGTGTGTAGGGTTGGACTTGTTTAAAACCACGGGAGTACAACAAAAGTTCACAAGCAGTGGAGAGAAAGAAAATAATCACAGGTTTGACTAAGGGAATATAAACATTGAAGTACCACTGAAGATAGCGGAGGAAGCCTGCATCATAGTAACACGCAGAGGAGAATCACTATTTGTATACTACAATGAGAACAGCATAAAAGTGGCTTTAAGATCAGAATTTGAGAGACTTGAAAGTGAAGAATGTTCTCTAACTACAGGAAGGAGCCACAAACTGAAAAAACAGCAAATTTAAAAACATTGTTATCACATAATAAGTAATATTATATATATGGGACATCTCTGTACCTCTTGAATCAATCTGTGTGAGTTAAAGTGTAAAGTATGAATGTGGTTAGTAGTGAATGAAGGTGTGTTAGAATTGTGGATGTGAAAGAGAGGAAAAGTAGGAGAAAATTATTAAATTTTATTGTAATATTATTAAAAAAAACCTAATATTTTAAATATCTTTTTGATACTAATAAAGAATTAATATGAACTTAATGTAGTTACTTTATATGGAGAGTAATGAATATGCATGAGAGAGACAGATATAATGGATGTAGCGGACATGAATATGCATGAGAAAGATTTGCATAAGGGATATCCTGAAAATCTGGCCAGTTTGCAGCCCTCAAGGACTAAACATGACCAAACCTGGTTTATAGCACTCACGTAACACCTGGGGGACACATAACTTATATTTTTCCACTGACAAAGCCAACAATTTGAGCTACCGAGTATTAAATAGTATATCATGTGTGCCACAGTAAAGATGATTGTATCTTTTAAAAAGTTCAACCAACAAGAAATCAATGCAATCCAGTTTCTTCTTCCAGATGAAAGGCATGTCTTTGAAATTACAGTCACTTAGAGATTCAATGGGCATATACATTTCTTACCCCCCCCCCCCCCCCATTACTTTTTTTTTCTCTTTTCAGTCTCTCTGACAGCTATACAATTAGACCATATGAGTGGGTTGACTATTCAAAAGAAAATTACTAAGTCAAATCAAGCAGTCATCTTAACACCCACAAGAACAAAAAAATCTTGCCATTCCATTTTACTACTCAGCTACTACTTTGCCACCTCCTCACACACAATTATGCAAGAACCGCATGAAGAAATGCACATCAGCATGAGCAGCAGAACAAACTGTCCACAGAAAGCAAAGGAATCCGTTTTGCATGTGGTTCTGCATTATAAATCCACAGTGTCTTAGGGGCCAACCAAATTAGTTACCGTTATCAACCAAGCTCAAGATCTTTGCCAATTCATTTAAAACAAGAAAACAATTGAAAAACAAAATGTCATGATGTGTGTGTGTGTGTGTGTGCATTTAAGAGTATTTTAGCTTTCAATCAGCTTGTACAAGTTAAGCCAAATAATGCAGGCAGGGATGTTCAGCTTTTCATTCCTTGATCTTATTGATTAAAAACTTATATACCATCAGGCTTATTTTTGAAAAAGAAGGACGCTCATCTTTCGACACAAATCGCAAGATGGGCGTCCTTCTCACAGGGTCGCCCAAATTAGTATAATCGAAAGCCGATCTTGGGCATCCCAAACTGCTTTCTGTCGCGGGGACGACCAAAATTCCTGGGGGCGTGTCGGAGGTGTAGCGAAGGCAGGACTTGGGTGTGCTTAACACATGGGTATCCTCGACCCATAATGGAAAAAAAAATGGCGTCCCTGACGAGCATTTGGACGACTTTACCTGGTCCTGTTTTTCATACAACCAAGGCACAAAAAGGTGCCTGAACTGACCAGATGACCACCAGACGGAATCGGGGATGACCTCCCCTTACTCCCACAGTGGTCACTAACCCCCTCTCACCCTCAAAAAGCATCTTTCAAAATATTTTGTGCCAGCCTCTATGCCAGCCTCAAACCTCATACTCAGCTCCATCACAGCAGTATGCAGGTCCCTGGAGCAGTTTTAGTGGGTGCAGTGCTCTTCAGACAGGTGGACCCAGGCCCATCCCCCCTACCTGTTACACTTGTGGTGGTAAATGTGAGCACTACAAAACCCACATCACCCAAAAGGGCTATGGTAGTGGTGTACAGTTGTGGGGGGTGGATTTTGGGGACTCAGCACACAAGGTAAGGGAGCTATATACCTGGGAGCAATTTCTGAAGTCCACTACAGTGCCCCCTAGGGTGCCCGGTTGGTGTCCTGGCATGTCAGAGGGACCAGTGCACTACGAATGCTGGCACCTCCCAAGACCAAATGGCTTGCATTTGGTCGTTTCTGAGATGGGCGCCCTTGATTTCCATTATCGCCGAAAATCAGAAACGACCAAGTCTAGGGACGACCATCTCTAAGGACGACCTAAATTTCAAGATTTGAGCGTCCCCGACCGTATTATCGAAATGAAAGATGGGCGTCCCTTCACCGGGACATTTTGAGAGGACGTCCTCAGCAAAACTTGGGCGTCCCTTTCGATTATGCCTCTCCATATCTCCTAAGAAAGGCCAGAAGACAGTTCACAGGAAACAGCCATAAATAATACATTAGTCATAGCAATAAAACATTTCAGTAAGATCAATACAAAAAGCAATAACTTACTAAATAAAAATACCATATTTCACTCATTAAGCTAACTAAATGCAGATGCAAATAATTAAACCATGCATTGTTTTCAAAACATGACATCTATTGATTTTGGTTCACATAGAATTAAGTTCCAAAGTGCAAGTCCCACCAATGAAAAAAGGGACAATTCTGTCTATCAGTTTAATCTTGAAGGAATTTGGAAACAAAATCTTTTGAAGAGTGGAGAATCCTTTATGTTACATGCCACTTATCACAAATTTTGAGGTGCTTCTTTTCCATACTTCTTGCACTTTTTTCAACCTCAGAAATGTCTTACTATTGCCCCAAATTGAAACACCAGATTGAAGACAACTACAACATTAATTTTAGCATAGTCAGGGCTGGCCCAACCATTAGGCAAGATTAGGCGGTTGCCTAGGGCAGCAGCAGTCAAAGCAAAACTATAGGTCCTGCCATCAGCATATACTTTAACCCAGAGCATGACAAACACTAGGCGCCAGGTCACCATGGCGACTGAAAAATAGGGCCTGGCGCCTGGATTTTGCTGGAGCACCACAATGCAGCAAGCAGCTCCAGCTCAACTTTCTTCGCCTCCTACCTCTCACTGCGGCAGAATTCAGGGCAGGAACGGGCAACAGCGGCTTAGCTCTCACCAGGGCTTTTTTGAGGGGGTACTTGGGGGTACTGAGTACCAGCACCTTTTCCACTGTCTGCTAAACTTGACCAATGGTTCTCGTATTTTAATGAAAGAGCTCAGGTTCTACATACAAATTCTGCCTTGTCATAGATTCTATGACTGGTTGCAGGGGTCCTGGCTATTGTAGGGTGGGTCCCTCAATGATCACTCCACCCCTGAAGGGTGGCCTGGTATTTGAGTACCGGCACCTTTTTTGCTAGACAAAATGCACTGGCTCTCACTCTCTTTTCCCCTCCTCTGCTGAGCTTCCTCGGCAAGGAGGAAGTGAACTGCAGCACAGTGCTGGCTTAGACTTAACTGCTTATATGAACCGCGAGATGCTGCTGTGGCTGAAAATGAGAAGGGGCCAGAGAAAAGGTGAGTGTGCAGTGAGGGACTGGAGGTGGAGGTGAATCATGTGCCATAGGATAGGAAATTGGGGCAGAGTAAAGGGGTGAATGTGCCACGGGAAGATTGGAGACAGATTAAAGGGGTGAATGGGAATGGGAGCAGCAAGCTGAAGGCTGGCCATGGGGGGGGGGGGGGTAGAGTGGGGAGGGGACGATACAGTAATAGCTGGGAAGAGGGTGAGGAGAAAGACACACACACACACACCCATCCACCTTGCTCCAGCACCCTCTCCACCATCAATGACACACACTATCCTACCTTCCTCCAACCCCCCCACCCATGACACACACATTCACTTTTCTCCAAGCCCTAGCCCTCTCCCTCCCTGGCTCAGACTATCCCATCCACCTTGCTGCAGCCCTCCCCTACCCATGTATACAGATCCCTCCTCCCATGGCATATACCACTCTATCCAGCTTTTTTCCAGGCACCCCCTCCCTCCCTGCATACACACCATTCCAGCGCAAGGAGGAGCTGCAGAGAACCAAAGTGGCAGAGAAGGCAGAAGCAGCCCAATGTCCAGTTGGGCAGCTCTTCCTCTTGCTGCACTGAAGTGGTGTATGTTCAGGGAGGGAGGGAGACAGCCAGAAACAAAGCATCTGTACCACACTGTACTGCAGCAGCAGACCACAAAGAATTCTGAGCAATCTGGGGATGTTAGGAATTCTAAGTAAATTCTGCATTGCGCAATAGTGCAGAATTCCCCAGGAGTACCACTTTAATAAATAACTTCCTTTGCAATGTATGCATTGTCCAGATGATATCTAGACACGTTTCTGAAAAACAGCTTTTAGATAACCATATTGCATGGACATCCAAAAATCCCGATTTTATAAAGGCAGGATATGGACATCTAATAATGTTATGGGCCTTACCCTCTCAAGTGGCTTGGGGAGAAGAGATGAAAGCCAAGCTGTTTGACTTTCCTCCTGTTTTGTTTTTTAGGCGTGGTCCATCTGGTCCATGTTACAAAGGTGGTATTTTTACTCAATGTTCCAGTCCAATGTAAACCTTTTTAATCTTTGCACAAGCTTATTTTACTTTGTTTCTATTTTCATTTTATTGTAGTCTCCCTTTTGAAAGGCAAATACTAGTGCAGTGCTTAACTAATGTGTAATGTTGTAGTACTGTGAATGTTGCAATCCATTCTGTTTTAACTGCGGTATGCAGAATATACATTATTAAGGAACTATACTAGAAACATAATGTATGCCTTGATTAGAACATCCTGTATTTTTTTTTTTCAGAGAAAGACTATGTGGAAAGTGGTGCTTCATTAGGTATAGGCAAGTTTAGATCAGTTTTTATCCTTCCCAGAGGCTGAGATTAAGAGGAAAATGTTTGCAGGAAAGATCTTATACACCGTATTGGAAAATAAGGACCAAAATGATGACAGAGCTCTCCTGCAATCCAAAACACTGCACAGATCAACAGGATTATCATGAAAAAATACATGCATTCAATTAACGTAGGATTTATATACTCTTTTATGCTATCTATTAGATATTAGACATCACCACAAAATAAGTGCAAAAGTATTTTATGTTCACCATAGTGCACCAAAATATGGCATTGCCAGCATGGCTACGTAAGCCCACAGAGAACTAATGGCTGCACCTTCTACCTGAAAAAGGATATGATCTCCACAGGACACATACACTTGGTTTCCCCCAAAATTACCAGGTTTGCAAACGTATCCGACTTTTCCTTCAAACTGCTTCCATTTACTGATTTGATAGTATTACTGATTTGATATTATTGACTCCTGAGAAAGGCATGTTTTACGCCGAAATGCAGGACTGTGCCAAGTTGATGCTTTAGTTTTTTGTATATTTTAATGAATTTGCCCTTGTGTGGGAGTTTCTGTGGTCGCTCCCCAATTTATTTTTTTTAATTTTTATTATTTCATTTAACCATTTAAAACATTTTCCATCACACAGAAAAAAGAAAAAGGAATACAAAAGAAATTTACAAAAGAAAACAATATAATTCCGACCACTCAGTGAAACCTACAAGACCTCAAAATAGTGTGATAAACTTTTAACTCCTATCTAAACAGTCACTTAACATGTCCTGCTAGAAAACTTTCTAATTGGAACAATTCCCAAAAGACACTCAAAGAGTCTTCAGTGGGAGACAGTACCTGAACTTCAGATTGATTCTTCATCCCCAAAGGGATCATATGTTTATCCAATGGGCCTTCTGTAAATGGAGTAGAGATCTTGGGCTTAACAGCCCCTTTACACTTCCCCATAGCGATAAGGAAAAACATCCAAAACAATAAAGTTAGCTTCTCCGGAGCCCCCTCAGAGCTCAGGGACAAGGCGTGCCCCTTTCGGCATACTCCTTCGGCCACATACCGCAAAGGTGCTGGCCTCTTGAAGCACTAGGGGAAGTATCAGATGACAGTGCTTGATGGCAGAAGGCACCAGACCAGCACCAAAGGCTCTTACTTCTCCCGCAGCTGGTAAGTGGGAGAGGGGCTCCCCAAACACACATGCCACCAGTTACAGGCTTCTCCCTGCTCTCCAATTTTTTTTTTTTTGAGTGATACCACTGCCAAAAATGGTATTCAATACTGATGAGTCAGAGAAACAACAAATCTCTATAAACCTGAAAGATGTAATGGAGCAATTTGACAAACTGAAGAGCAGCAAATCACCTGGACCGGGTGGTATATATCCCAGAGAACCAATAGAATTGAAAAAAATGGACTTGCAGAGCTATTGTTAGTAATATGTAATTTATCTTTAAAACCAAGCAGGGTACCAGAAGATTGGAGGGTGGCCAACATAATGCCAGTTTTTAAAAAGGGCTCTAGAGGAGATCTTGTAAATTATAGACCAATGAGAGCCTGATGTCGGTGCCAGGCAAAATGGTGGAGACCATTATAAAGAACAAAATTACATAAGCATGGATTAATGAAACATATTGTGGTTTGAAAACAGGTTAAAAGATAGAAAACTGAGAGTAGGGTTAAATGGTCAGTATTTTCAATGGAGAAGAGTAGATAGTGTGGTTCCACAGGGGTTTGTGCTGGGACCTCTGCTTTTAAACATTTATAAATGATCTAGAGATGGGAATAACTAGTGAGGTAATTACTTTTGCTGATGACACAAAGTTATTCAAAGTTTTTAAATCGCAAGAGGATTGTGAAAAATTACAAGAGGACCTTATGATACTGGGCATCCAAATGGCATACGATGTTTAATGTGAGCAAGTGCAAAGTGGTACCTGTGGGAAAGTGGAACCCAAATTATAGCTACGTGATGTAAGGTTCCGCATTACATAAGTACATAAGTATTGCCATACTGGGAAAGACCAAAGGTCCATCGAGCCCAGCATATTGTTTCCAACAGTGGCCAATCCAGGTCACAAATACCCGGCAAGATCCCAAAAATGTACAAAACATTTGCTTATCCCAGAAATAGTGGATTTTCCCAAGACCATTAATAATGGTCTATGGACTTTTCCTTTAGGAAGCCGTCCAAACCTTTTTAAAACTCCGCTAAGCTAATCGCCTTTACCACATTCTCTGGCAACAAATTCCAGAGTTTAGTTACACGTTGAGTGAAGAAAAATTCTCTCAAATTCGTTTTAAATTTACTACATTGTAGCTTCATCGCATGCCCCCTAGTCCTAGCATTTTTGGAAAGCGTGAACAGATGCTTCACATCTACCCATTCAACTCCACTTATTTTATAGACCTCTATCACTGTCCAGGAAAGGGATCTAGGTGTCATTGTTGATGATACACGGAACCCCTCTGTGCAGTGGCAGCTAATTATTAGGAAAGGAATAGAAAACAAAAATGAGAATCCTATAATGCCTTTGTATCACTTCATGGTGCAACCGAACTTCGAATACTGTGTGCAATTCTAGTCACCACATTAAAAAGGAAAAAAGAAAAAAGATAGTGGAATTAGAAAAGGTACAGAGAAGGGTGGCAAAAATTATAAAAGGGATGAGATGACTTCCCTATAAGGAAAGTCTAAAGTGGCTAGTGCTCTTCAGTTTAGAGAAGAGACGTCTGAGGGGAGATAGGTAGATGTCTATAAAATACTGAGTGGAGTGTAACAGGTAGAAGTGAATCACTTGTTTACTCTTTCCAAAAATACTAGGACTAGGAGGCACGCAATGAAGCTACTAAATAGTAAATTTAAAACAAACCAGAGAAAATATTTCTTCACTCAATGTGTAATTAAACTCTGGAATTTGTTGCCAGAGAATATGGTAAAAGCAGTTAGCTTAGTAGGGTTGAAAAAAGGTTTGGATAATTTCCTTAAAGAAAAATCCATAAATGCAGGAAAATCCACTGTGTATTACTAGGATAAGCAGCACAAAATCTGTTTTACTGTTCTGGGAGCTTGCCAGGCACTTGTGACCTGAATTGGCCACTGTTGGAGACTAGATACTGGACTTGATGGACCTTCGGTCTGTCCCAGTATGGTAATGCATATGTTCTTATGTTCTAATATTTTATTTCATCATCCTGTTGTAATCTGCATTCCTGTGTAGATTACTTACAGGCATGTAGACAGGCATCTTGTCTGGGTATTTTAGTTCTGAGAGGTTTGGGGGGTGGGGGGGGGGAGGAGGATTCAGCATGCAAAGCTGCTACTGTCATTATGATAGCAAAAGGTAGTTTTAATGTTGTGGTTCCCAAACTTCCTGTTGCTTTGTTAAGAATACTAAAAGCAGTAAATGCAATGGCTATGTGCATGCATTTAAAACTAGCTAGCAATGAAGATCAACAAAAGGGCTGTAACAAACTATGAAGTTAGTCTAACAAAAACATATCACTTGCAACTGCTTTGTAAATTTTAGCCCTAGAAGATGACAAAAACACTTTCACCTATGCCTGTAAGATGCCTTTCTTTCACTACTGTTACTGTAATGGATAAAGAGGTTCTTTTACTAAGCTATGGTAGGGCTACTGCACGGGTAGTGCGTGCCAAATTGACCCTACTGCTGGGGTAGCGCAGGCACCTGGCGGTAATTCCGAAGTTGGCGTGTGCTATTCCCGTGGAAAAAAAATAATTTTCTATTTTCTACTGTTGGGAGGCATTCCCAGCGGTAAATGGCAGTGTGGCCACATTGCCGCGCACTGCCCGATTACCGTACGAGTAGCACGTAAGCGCATACTGCCAAGTAAATAGGTGGCGGTAAGGGCTCACGCAGGAAACAGCCACATGCCAGTTTTAATATTAGCGCACAGCCATCTACCGCCCCATTAAAAATAAGGCCTTTTTACCTGCCACAGTAAAAAAAATTGGCCCACTGCGTGCCAATTTCATGCGCCCACACTAGCTTAGTAAAAGGGCCCCACAGTGAACAAACAATGCCCTGAACAACAGGGTGGCATTCATAAAAACAACTTTGGCTTTCTGCCTCCCAATCTTGCTTTATGCTCATCAGCTGCCACTGACAATTTACAGAGAGGTAATGTTAGTGAGAATGTCATAAAATGCATACCTTAGAATTTTTAGGAGATTGCCCAGAGAGCAGTGGGGAAGGAGAGAGAAGAAATAATTGGATTCCTACATTGCTGGTATGTCTCTCCTCCTTGGTACAGAAGTAAAGGATTCACAGAAAGCCTGGCAACTGCCAGACAGCTGGAACCACATCTCTAAATTTGGTAACTATTAAAACCCAGCAACTTCCTAGGTATGTCTGCACCACCTCCCCTTGCTTTCTGTTACCCTAGTCCTTCTCATTTCTCCACTGCTTACACTTCTCCATGTCCCCACACTCTCTTTTCTACTCCCAAACTCTGGCCCTCATGATCAAAAGCCCCCCAAACTCCCAGAAATCGTTGTGGCCGCCTCCGGCCAAAGGCTATCACACACTGTTAATCCATCACACGGGGGTGGGGGGGGGGGGAGGGGGGGGGCTGGAGGTCCGGTGGACCTCCAGCCCACACCAACTCCTCCCCCCCCAGCGTTCTCCATTGAATCCCTGGTGGTCCGTGGTGACCCTCCCTCCCGGCAGGCCCCCCTACCTTTCGCTGGAGGAGGGACGCAGCCTGCCTGCCTCCCTCCTCTTCCTGTCAACGCCGCTGCAAAATGGCGGCGCCCAGCCCCGCCCATTGCATCCTGGGATGCGCTGGGTGGGGCTACAGACCATGTAAGGGAGCTGGTGTTGATTTTGCCGCGGCCAGAGACCCAATCTTTGGCGCGCTGGCCGCTGATCATTAGGGATGAATGCATTAAGCGCTGATTAGCATGCATTTGCAAGCTAATTGCGCTAGAAGCCCTGTTTAACATGCATTTGCATGCTACTTGTGCTAAGAGCCCTCGAGTGCGTTGTTTCAGGTGCTCGAGGGCTCTGATCATGGGTCGGCAGATAAAAATGAGATTACAATAAATATGATTAAATAAAAATTGAGGGGTCCTTTTACAAAGGCACGCTGAAAAATGGCTTGCGGTAGTGTAGGTGCGGGTTTGGGGTGAGCGCCAATCCATTTTTCAGTGCGCCTGTGAAAAAGACCTTTCCCCCCCTTGAAAATGGATGTGCGGCAGAATCAAAATTGGCACGCGTCCATTTTGTGTCCCTGACCTTACCGCCAGCCATAGACCTAGTGGTAAAGAATTTGGGCGGTAATGACCTGGGCGTGTCCGCTACGCAGGGCCGTGCCGATGCGGTAAGCGAGGTAAGCGCCGCAGGGGGGCGCCCACCTCTGGAGGGCGCCGCCGCGGTGCTTACCCTCGCCCCGCGCCGCCGAGGACTTTAAATTACCTCGGTCGCAGGCTGCAGCAGCGTCGGTGAAAGCCCTGCCGACGTCTCCCTTCCCTTGCACTCATTGGTTCCCTCAGTGTCCCGCCTTCTTCTGACGTCAGAAGAAGGCGGACACTGAGGGAACCAAGAGCGCGGTGGGGGCGGTCCGCCCCGGGTGTCAGCGGGTGGGAGGTGCTCCGCTCCCGCTGCTCCCACCCTACCTTCTTAAAAAAAAAAAAAAATCAGTAAAGCGGCGTGGCAGGCAGCGCAGCTTCGCGTCTGCCCTGCTTGTAAAACAAGTAGATCTCCTCGTCGGGCCTTCGCTCACTGGGTCCCGCCCTCGAGGAAATAGGAAGTTACCTCAGAGGAGGGCGGGGACCCAGTGAGCGAAGGCCCAACGAGGAGATCTACTTGTTTTACAAGCAGGGCAGACGCGAAGCTGCGCTGCCTGCCACGCCGCTTTACTGATTTTTTTTTTTTTTTAAGAAGGTAGGGTGGGAGCAGCGGGAGCGGAGCACCCCCCCCCCCCCACCCGCTGTCATCTCGACAGAGCTGGTAGTGGGGTCGGATCAGGGGTGCCCAGATGGCAGAAGGGGATGGGGATGGGGAGGGGAGCCCAGATGACAGAAGGGGATGGGAGCCCAGATGACAGAAGGGGATGGGGAGGGGAGCCCAGATGACAGAAGGGGATGGGGAGGGGTGCCCAGATGGCAGAAGGGGATGGGGAGGGGAGCCCAGATGACAGGAGGGGAGCCCAGATGGCAGAAGGGGATGGGGAGGGGAGCCCAGATGGCAGAAGGGGATGGGGTGGGGTGCCCAGATGGCAGAAGGGGATGGGGTGGGGAGCCCAGATGGCAGAAGGGGATGGGGAGGGGAGCCCAGATGGGGTCTGGGGCTGAAAGGGGAGGCCATAATGCAAGGCATGTGGATGAAGGGAGCTGGAACTGGGGGCTGAAAAGGAGGGTAGGTGGGATAAGGGGGCTAGTACTGGGACTGGGGGCTGAAAAGGGACAAGAGCTGAAACTGTGGGGACTGGGGGCTGAAAAGAAGACAGGGAGAAGTGGCTGGGGCTGAAGCTCGGGACTAGTGAGAGAAAAGGGCTGCGTTTGAAACTGGGGGCTGAAAAGGGGACAGGGAGAAGTGGCTGGGGGCCGAAGCTCAAGACTGGTGGGAGAAAAGGGCTAGGGCTGAAACTGGGGACTGGTGGGATAGTGGGGCTGGAACTGGGGGCTGAAAAAAAGGGGCAGAGAGAGGGGACAGATCCTAGATGGAAGGGGGAGTGAGAGGGACCTTGATGGATGGGAGAGGGAGGGCAAATGGTGGATTGAGCGGACAGAGAGAAAGGGCAGACAGTGGATGGAAGCGATAGAAAGGGCAGACAGTGAATGGAAGGGGGAGAGAGAGAGGGCAGACAGGGGCAGATGGTGGATGGAAGGGGGCAGAGATAGAGGGCAGATGTAGATGGAAGGAGCATGGAGAGAGGGCAGACATTGGATGAAGGGGACAGCAGAGAGGGCAGACACTAGATGGCAGAGAGAGAACAAAGACAGATGCTGGATGGAAGGAAGGAAGACAGTGAAAAGAAGATGAGGAAAGCAGAAACCAGAGACAACAAACTGTAAATAAAATATTTACTTTTATTTTTTTGCTTTAGGATACAGTAGAATTGTAGCTGTGTTAATAAATGTTTATAATAGGTAATCTTTTTATTGGACTAATTTTAATACATTTTGACTAACTTTCGGAGAACAAAACCCCCTTCCTCAGTCAGGATAGGATACTGTAACAGCACTATACTGTATTGACCTGAGGAAGGATGTTTTGGCCTCTGAAAGCTAAATGTATTAGTCCAATAAAATGGTATTATTTTATTTTCTATATTTGTTTTATTTCTATTTGTTAATTTGTAAAGTGGTGATTGGTTCTTGTTAGTTTTTTTTCAAATTTACATCTGCAGTCTTTATATTTTGCACAGTACTAGGGGACATTTTCTGTTTCTGTGGTGTTGCATTGTATGCAGAGTCTGGCATCTTGGGGGTTCAGTTTAATTTTTGTCTAAATAGCGTTTGGAATATGTCCACTTTGAGAATTTACATCTGCTATCTTATTTTGCAATGTATAGCAATTTGTTTCTAAGAATATTGCTGACAATTCCTGTCAGTGTGGCAAGTGGTGAGCAATCATTTTCACCGGGGGGGGGGGGGGGGGGGGCGTGATCATTTTCACAGGGGGTAGGGGCGCCAACTGATAGTCTGCAGGGGGGCGCCAGAGACCCTAGGCACGGCCCTGCCGCTACGTGTGCCAGAAAATAAAAAATATTTTTCAGACATGGGCCAAAAATGAAATTACTGCAAGAGCCACGCGGTAGTCGGGTGGTAAGTCCATTTTGGCGCACGTAGGCGGCTTAGTAAAAGGGGCCCTGAAATGGCCCACCCTATCTACTTGGTAAAGTGGTTAGGTTTGTAACTGTTGCTCCATGCAGGATACCCCTCCCCACTTCCCCTCACTGCCTTCCTAAAAAGTGCAAACATTTTATTACTGTTTTGAGCTGAAATACACGTTTGGTTTCTATCCTTTTGACTTTTAGGATCTTTTGCACAGATCCAACTTTTTAAAATTCTGCCACTTTTTGTGTCAATCATCTACTCTAGGAGGGCATTCCAGGCATCCACCAACCGCCCTGTGAAAAACTGCCTCTGCTGGTGCCTGCATTAAGCCAGCACAGCAGTCTGTTGGTACCCTGCTGTTCTTAAAGCTCTCAAGACCAACAGCTGAGAACTCTCCAAGTAGCCAGAGGAAACACAGAGGGTGCCTTTAGGTCTGAAGACCCAAGGCTGGTAGTAAATAAAAGGAAGCATTTCTTATGGAAACGGTGTAGTAGCCGTATTAGTCCACTTTTAAAAGGCAATAAATAGAAATAAACCAAACCAAAATAAGATATGATAATACCTTTTTATTGGGCGACCCTGTCGGAGGATCTTAAGGCAGTGAAACAATGTGATGAGGCAGTGGCTGTAGCCAGAAGGAAGGTAGTCTGCACAGAGGCATTTGGAGTATTGTATCTTGCTAAGGACATGAAAGTATTCAAGGCGGTTCAGAGGAAGGAAACAAAAATGATATGGGGCTTGGGCCAAAAGACATATGAAAAGAGACTTTTAGATCTCAATATGTATACCCTAGAGGGATATGGGGATAAGTTACAGACACTTTAATACTTAAAAAGGTATTAATATGCAAACTAAACTTTTTCAGAGACAGGGATATGGCAGAACTAGAGGTCATGAGTTCAGGCAGCAGGGTGGGTGACTTAGAAAGCAAAGTCAGCAAATACGTTTTCACAAAAAGAGTGGTGGATACTTGGAATGCCCTCCCGCGGGAGGTGGTGGAGATGAAAATGGTAACGGAATTCAAAAATACGTGGGATAAACATAAAGGAATCCTGTTCGGAAGGAATGAATCCTCAGAAGCTTAGCGGAGATTGGGTGGCAGAGCCGGTGGGGGGGGCAGACTTCTACGGTCTGTGCCGTGAAACTGGCAGATACAAATCAAGGTCAGGTATACACAAAAAGTAGCACATATGAGAGTTTATCTTGTTGGGCAGACTGGTTGGACCGTGCAGGTCTTTCTCTGCCGTCATCTACTATGGTACTTATGTTATATAACACAATCAATGCAATCACAAGTTTTATATGTCGCTGCAAGCCCAAAGGAAGGAACTAGCTGTATCTAGAAATTACAAAAATGTAATATTCAAGAAGAATTAAGTAATATTAACTGATTTAGGTTTTTTTTTTTTTACTAAGGTGCACTAGAGTTTTTAGCTCACGCTAGAAATCAGCTGGCACGAAATGCTGAGACGCCCATTATACTCCTATGGGTGTCTCAGCATTTAGCACCAGCTGCTTTTTACTGCGAGCTAAAAACACTAGCGCACCTTAGTAAAAGACCCCCTTAAATATTTCCTAAAGTTTTCAATTTTCTCCTGAAACTTTATCTCTGACCTAACTTCATAGGGCTCAGCATTCTGACATTTTACCGCCTGATATCAAAACACTGAAGAAAAACATTTCTTTTAAATTTCATCCCTGTGCTGGTGGAAAGTGTAATATCTGATTATATCTATTACAGACAGATCTTTTTTGAAGATCTAGCATCCTAGATAAAGAAGATTGCACTAATCTAAGTGAGATAACATAACAGCTTGGGTAATAGTCCTATACTGATCAGGAAAGAAGGTTTGCTTAATATGACTAAGTTTGTAGAATATTTCCTGAACCACTTTTGTTGTTGACCTGAGCAACCACAGCCATATCTGAGTCCAGAATGACTCCTAATACCTTTAAAGAGTATTCTAATACAAAACTCCTTTCCTGAATTAGTAATGTACTAGAGGGAGCTGCAGAGGTTTTACCTCTGTTTAATTTTATGCAATGGTGTTTTGCCCAGTTTTCAACCCTATGAAAAAAAAAACATTCTTGAACAACCAGACTGCTCAAAACATCAATTTGATTTTTTTTCTTGGTAATTAGGCTCTCTTGAAACATTATTCCTTTATTTTCTGTTGTATCTTAAATGGAATTTGTTTCTCACTTTTGTGCCACAATTTTGGATTAAAAAGGTGTGCTATGTTTAACAGTACAATACTGCAATGCTCTGATAACGATGGGCACAGCAGGATCCTGACTTACTCATATATACAGTGAAGGAAGCAGCTAACATTTCAAAGGACGGAAAAATCATTAAACTAAAAATGGTAAACCTGAATTTTTATAAGCAATATTGCCGAAGGGCTGTCTGGTATGGTTTGCTTCTTTGTCGATGATACCAAAATCTGCAATAGGGTAGACACCCCTGATGGTGTGGATAACATGAGGAACTTAGTGATGCTTAAAGAATGGTCCTGAATTTGGCAGCTAAGATTTAATGCTACAAAATGCAGGGCCATGGATCTGGGCTACAAAAACCCAGGAGAGTGGTACAGTTTAGGGGGTGATGTACTTTTATGCACAAAGGCCAGACAGGACTTGGGGTGCCCATAAGGTGGCCAAAGAGGTAGAAAACGTGCTGGCAAAAACTAGAACAATGCTTGGGTGCACAGGGAGAGGAATGGCCAGCAGGAAAAAGGAAGTTAGAATGCCAGTATAGGTCTCTGGTGAGACCTCATTTACAGTACTGTGCAAAATTCTGGAGACTGCACCTTCAAAAGATATAAACAGAATGGAATCAGTCTAGAAGGGAACTACTAAAATAATGGTCAGTGGTCTTCGTCATAAAGTATACAGGGGCAGACAAAGATCTCAATATGTATAATGTGGAAGGAAGGCAGGAGAGGGGAGATATGATAGAGACGTTTAAATACCTCCAAGGCATAAATGCACAGGACACGAGTGTCTTTCAATTAAAAGGAAGCTCTAGAATGAGAGGGCATAGGATGAAGGTGAAAGGGTACAGATTCAGGAGTTACCTCAGGAAATATTTCTTCACGGAAACAGTGGTTAATCTGTGGAACAGCCACATGGTGAAAGTGGAGGAAATGAAGACTAACTGAATTCAAGAAAGCTTTGGACAAACATATAGGATCTTTAAGAGAAAGAAGGGACAGCAGATGGTATGGATGGGGCAGACTGGATAAGCCTTAGGGTCTTTATCTGCCTTCATTTTTCAATTTTTCTATGTTTCATATGTGTTTAAACTAACAAGTCGCTTAATCAGAGTGTTCTTCACTAGCACTGCAGCTATGAATTGGCACTTGTTCGTGGAACACAGAGCACCTGTCCCTTCTGCCTGCACATCATATAAATTAAGGGTGCTGTCTCTCATAGCTCTGAGTAATGAACACAAGCACTATGTGCCAGAGCCTAAATTTAGCAATGGAAAAGTAGTACCTTGTGCCCAGATGAGATCTGGCCAAACTGCAGTTCTTGGACCTACCTACACTGCCTCAGAATTAAGAAAGCTATCCCAGGCTGATTGTGGCTCTCTTGGCAAACTTGCATGCCACCCGCCTAAACTGGGGAGGAGAACTGCTAGGAACGAGAGAGAGAGAGAGAGAGAGAGAGAGAGAGAGAGAGAGAGAGAGAGAGAGAGAGAGAGAGAAGTAGGGAGGAGGAGGAACCTAGAATGCAAAGCTGCTACTGTTGGCAGAAAGTAATTTGAATATAGTGGTGGTTGGTTTGGAAAGAATACTAAAAAGAATCTAAGGGTGTGGTAATATATCAAACCATCAGATATCACTGTGCAGCAATGTCATTGCATTGGTGGTGGGGGGGGGGGGGGGGGATCCTCCTCCCCAATATCTGGAAGGGGGTATGAAGATCCTTGCCAGGTTGATTCTTAAACCCATGAACTGTGTGGATGTTTTTGCTCATTGGAATCACTGCAAGGGCTCCATCTGGTCGACTGAAATAGAAGTTTAAGTTAAGTTACATCCAGTGACCAGAGAAGAGGGTTTCCTCTTATACCTTTTTAAGTTCTGGAAGCAGGTTTCTGTCCATCCCTCCTGTCTTAAGAGAAAGGAGAGAGAGATTTACCCCCACTTCTCCCGGAAGCGGTGAGGTCTGGTTTGAATGGAGCTGTTCCCAAATATTATGTTGGTTTGGAAAGAAAACTAAAATGAAAACCAGTCGAATAATATATAAAACCATTAGATATTGATTTCCAAAGATAGATTTTATGGTTTAACTGCAGGGTGCCACTGTCTCACAGCAACAGGTATTTCCATGCTTCTCGGCCACTAGCTGGCAGTACACATAGCAAGTAGTAGCAAACTACATGGCTTAGTCACTAGGGCCCCGATGATCAGAAGCAAACGCGGGCGCTAGAGGCCAACAGCTTCGTACTAGAACCTGCGTGTGCTCCCGACCGATGAACAGAGCCAGGGAGCGCTAGTAACAATGCGCTCGCCAGCTCTGAACGCAATAAGCATGCTAATGCATGCTAAACAGGGCATTAGCTATTTCTCCCCAATGCTCAACAGGCAGTGGGCCAAACATTGGCGCTGCTCCCGCAGCAAACCCTATGCCAGCTCACAGCTGGTGTTAAGGAGGAATGGGGAGCCCTGTCCAGCATGCATCTGCATGCTAGCAGTCCCCCTATACTCCCCCCCCCCACAAGCAGTCCACGCCCTGGTGGCTAGGGCCCCCCCCCCCCCCGACACGAGGGATCGGGGGGCTGGAAACCAGGTGGATCTCCAGCCCCCCCTAAACTCCGCAACAACCAAAAAAGTAAACCCTGATGGCCCAAGTGGGCTGCCATCCGAACCCCAAGCTTCCCTGGTGGCCTAGCAGAGCTCCCCCTCCCGGTACCTTATCGCAATTATTGGCACTAATTAGGTTTAATTAGAACATCTGTGCCTAAGTTTTACGTGCAAGTAAAAAAAAAAAGGGGCATAGAAATGGAAGGGTCAAGAGCAGAATGGGGCACTCCTAGCGTTTATGTGTGTGTTACAGAATATAGGAAATACGTGCATAATTTAGATGTGTACATTTGCACCAGATTTCAGTTGGTATAAATAGCCGCACCTAAAGTTAGGCTTGATTTCCGGGCCTAAGTGCTATTCTATAAACCATGCCTAACTTCAAGCGTGGCTTATAGAATAGCGCTTTTTTCGGTACCATATATAGAACCTAGCCCTTAGCCTGCATCATTCCTAACTTTAGGCGACCTTTTGAGAATTACCCCCAAAGGCTCTCAAACCACATTTCATGACCTCATGAATTTACACTACTCCCTCAGCTTAGTGAGGTTCTCACATATCCTTAATGACCTGCTTCTTGCATATATGTATACATTATATGAGAAAAGATTTGAACACTTCATAAATCTTTCCTCTGGAAAGTGCCAAAGTGGCAGGCTGGATCTGCAAATTTCGCAATGAACTGAATGTAGATGGATTAATATGGAAAAGCCATGAGGATAAGCAAAAGTCACTAATATAGGAGTCTTTTTACCAAGCTGTGGGAAAAGTTGGCCTTAGTGTGCCCTTTCACGGGTTCTTCACGTGTACTAAAACCATTTTTCCCGCAGCTGGAAAATGGCCAATTTTCTATTTTTTTAATTAATACCTTATGCGTTACTGTTCATAAATCTTAGAAACTATGTTCGCACAAACTCAAAAATACCTATTGATAAACATAAATATTAGATATGGACCATCAGCGGTGCTGTTCCCAAGATGAGAAGGGTAGTTAGTGGGGTTCCTCCAGGGTCTGTGCTAGGACCGCTGCTTTTTAATATATTTATAAATGATTTAGAGATGGGAGTCACTAGCGAGGTAATTAAATTTGTTGATGACACAAAGTTATTCAAAGTCGTTAACTCGCGACAGGATTGTGAAAAATTACAGAAGGACCTTACGAGACTGGGAGGCTAGATGGCAGATGACGCTTAATGTGAGCAAGTGCAAGGTGATGCACGTGGGAAAAAAGAACCCGAATTATAGCTACGTCATGCAAGGTTCCACGTTAGGAGTTACGGACCAAGAAAGAGATCTGGGTGTCGTCGTCCATATACACTGAAACCTTCTGCTCAGTGTGCTGCTGTGGCTAGGAAAGCGAATAGAATGTTGGGTATTATTAGGAAAGGTATGGAAAACAGGTGTGAGGATGTTATAATGCCGTTATATCGCTCCATGGTGCGACTGCACCTTGAGTATTGTGTTCAATTCTGGTCGCCGCATCTCAAGAAAGATATAGTGGAATTGGAAAAGGTGCAGCGAAGGGTGACTAAAATGATAGCGGGGATGGGACGACTTCCCTATGAAGAAAGACTAAGGAGGCTAGGGCTTTTCAGCTTGGAGAAGAGACGGCTGAGGGGAGACATGATAGACATATATAAAATAATGAGTGCAGTGGAACAGGTGGATATGAAGCGTCTGTTCACGCTTTCCAAAAATACTAGGACTAGGGGGCATGCGATGACACTACAGTGGAGTAAATTTAAAACACATCAGAGAAAATGTTTCTTCACCCAACGCATAATTAAACTCTGGAATTCGTTGCCGGAGAACGTGGTGAAGGCGGTTAGCTTGGCAGAGTTTAAAGAGGGGTTAGACGGTTTCCTAAAGGACAAGTCCATAAACCGCTCCTAAATGGACTTGGGAAAAATCCACAATTCTGGGAATAACATGTATAGAATGTTTGTACGTTTGGGAAGCTTGCCAGGTGCCCTTGGCCTGGATTGGCCGCTGTCGTGGACAGAATGCTGGGCTCGATGGACCCTTGGTCTTTTCCCAGTGTGGCATTACTTATGTACTTATGACTCTAGGGACTCCCAATGCACCTTATGTCATCAGCCCTGTTAACTCCTCATACCTTCAATCTTTTTTATTCATTCACCACATAAAAATATTTGTTTGAAATTATTTTACAACTTCATATATAAAAATACTAAAAACACTTATCTTCATAAGTAAACTTTCAAAGGGGAATCAGTGGTGACAGGAATTCATGTTTCGCTAGATAGCTGTTTCAAGGCTTTCCCCTTTCACTGTACTCCAGATTGGTTCTTAAATTCCCCTACAATATACGTTGCCATTAGCATGCAGCCAATAAAAAAAAATTAGCGTGTGAGTACTTACTGCCACACGTTATGTAGGCAGTGAGGGCTCACTCACTAATCCTGTGCTAATCAGCTACCATGTGGTAATGTAGAAGCGCTGATTAGCGCAGAAACGCCCACTCTCTGTCTCCCTGATACACATCCTCCATGGAAAAAAGCGTACAAATTCTTTTGCACATGATTTGTGTGTGCTAATGTCAAACTTACCGCAGGGCGCCTGAGCATGTCCTGCGGTAAGCTCGCTTAAGATGCACTAGTTGTGCGTTAGCATCTAACACAGCTTAGAAAGAGGGTTCCATAAGCATTTGCACTCCCTTTAGTCCCCATCCTATATAATAATTCTCACCTCCAACGTTCTGAGGCTGCCTGGAACCGTGGAAAAGGAAAGTGGAGTAGATAAAAGTGATGTCATTCCTGAAGTGCCACTGATTGGCTGCTATGACATGCTGCAGGACGTTCAATAGACAGGAGTGGAAGTGAACAAAGCAAGTCTATGGTAAGCAAGGAAGCCCATTGGTTAATCTCTGATTCCACTCCCCAAAGCAGCCGTCATTCCTATACACAAAAAAAAAAAAAAAAAAAAAAGGAAACCTAGGAGCTGCTTCTCATGGCCGTTTTTACAGCTGTTTCCACTGGACAAAAGGAGGGGGGGAGACACACAGACCCTGCAACTGGGAGGGAGGGAGGGAGGGGGGACACCCCTGCAAATGGGAGACATATCGGGGGGGGGGGGGGACGACCCTGGAACTGGGAGAGAGGGGGGACCCTGGCACATACTCCCATTCTCACACACACACTCGCACCCAGTCTCACTCTCTCTCTGTCACACACACTCGCACATTCACACTCACTCAAACATACACACTCCGAGGAAAACCTTGCTAGCGCCCGTTTCCTTTAAAACAGAAACGGGCCTTTTTTACTAGTATTAAATAATAAACTGGCCAATAAACAAAGTAGTCGCAAAACTTGGCTGTAGCTTTATTTACAAACCAATTCATAATTTAAAACAATCCTAAACACACAATTCAACTTCAATTCCCCTGTGGCAAATTCAAGCGACAAGACGGTGCCATACTAGCCACTTATTTACTAAGGGCCCTGTTTACAAAGGCACACGTTTTTAGCGCGCGCTAATCGTGTAGATACCCATAATATTCCTATGGGTGTCCTACATGGTTAGCACGCACTAGAAACACTGGCGTGCCTTTGTAAACAAGGCCCTTAGTCAAACAAATCAATTTTCAGTCTGCGGTGTCACAAGACTGAAACAAATTAATAAACTAGCCAACTTAATATATCTCATTTACTGAACACAGTTGTGGTGCATGTGTTACAGCATTCTGTGAACAATTCCCCTTAACATCAATTACAAGCCTTTCTGGAGGAAGCCAAAAGGAAGAGGTAAAGGTTTCCTCTACTATTACCTACCACCCTAAGCCACGACCATAAACAACCCCAACTTCTTCAGCCCACCCTTATCATTTACTAAACCTGCTCTTGTTGCGGGTGGGCCGCCGAACAACCCCGCCTCCCACTCTCCACACACTGACAGAAAATCAGGTAAGATCCCTTCCCACTATGTTTCCCCGCTCTGTTCCCTCCTAAAACTCCTCCCTCTTTCAATCAATTCTCAGTACTGTATAAACTTGTACTGCACTTCGCATGGTCAGCTCAGCCAAGTTAAATGCCCACCGCTCCATTTCAGCGCTCAGGGCTCCAAAATGTGAAAATGTTACTACAGTTTACTAGTAAAGAATGATTTTACAATTTAAGGTGCTTGTGGCCCTGAAAGGTCACTTATTTCTTCAAAGTATGTAGAGGGCATCAAACTCAAACTTAAGAGAAAGATGTATATATTCAGAAGAATTTAAGTACTAAAGGAAGATCAGGACTAATTATGATAAAATATCAGCAAAAAGCTGAACTAGCAGAGGCAGTTTTTAAGAAAGTATCCAATGTCTGTGAAAAGCAAATGCTTGTTGCACAAGTATGGTAGGTAGGAATGGGAACGGAAGGGGAGAGTCTGCAGAGGACCCCCCCTTATCTTGGAAAATTTTCCACTTGTATCTGTCATGTGTAAAGAACAATTAAGGATCCTGAAGACAATTATTCTATATTACTGCAGACAGGACTCATAAATTCATAGCTCTCTTGGGTTAAAAATGAGGCCCAAGGCAGAGGAAAACAAAGCACCTCGAACCACAGAAACACCTGGGTTTTGGTGCCATTCAGCAGCCGAGGAGATTCACAGGCCACATTTGATTTTCCCTTGAGAATCGTCCCTGTTTTTCCTGGAAACCTCTTGACATAATGAAAGGAGGAATTGAAAAGCTTTACTTATCTTGAGTATTCAACACAATGGAGAAATTGCACAGAGCGCACAGAATCACAAAATGAGATTTCACATCTGCACTCCATGCTCTACAAATATCTCTTATTTGTGGGTGGGAAGGAAACATCAGGATGAATATGAACCAGCAGTGACAGAGTAACATAGTAAATGATGGTAGATAAAGGCTAGCATGGCTCATCCACTCTGCTCAGTTAAGGCTATTAGCACTGCAACTGCCACTTTGTGCAGGTTATACCCTCTTTGGTTTAGAAGGTTACCCTCCTTTATGCTTTTTTGTTGCGCGAGAGTCATTTAAGTTTTGGTTTGAATGGAAATCTGTGTTTATCCCGTGCCTTTTTCAATCTCATCACTGTTCGTGCCCATCACCACCACTGGGAGGGCATTCCAAGCGTCCACCACCACCCCTTCTGTAAAAAAATTTCCCGATGCTGCTTCTAAATTTACCTCCTTTCAGCTTCATTTCATGTCCTAGCACTAAATCTCTCTCTATTCACTCCTCTCTCAAATCCAACATTCAGTAGGCTTTAGGTATCTGCCACAGTGTCAAAGCACAATTTTAACTTCTAAGGATAAAAAAAGAAATCTCTCTTATTTTTTTCAGTGCCCGGCTTTCTGTAATTCACATATTTTCAGTCAGATTACTACAGACAGGGAAGAGCAGTGTCAAAGTGTCAAGTGTTTTATGGCTTGAATCAGCATTGCTGCACCATGCGAAGTTCAATGGGGAAGCAGAAAGATGCTT
This sequence comes from Microcaecilia unicolor, assembly GCF_901765095.1. Taxonomy (NCBI): domain Eukaryota; kingdom Metazoa; phylum Chordata; class Amphibia; order Gymnophiona; family Siphonopidae; genus Microcaecilia; species Microcaecilia unicolor. The sequence continues at coordinate 411,808,483 of NC_044033.1, forward strand.
CTCGCGTCTAGACTACAGCTCCTACTTCGGGAGGTAAGCCCAATTCAGCGGTTCACCTTAGTGCAGACCGGTTTTCGTTGAAACTGGATCAGCGGCAAGCTCCCCTTCAACCCGTAAGTTCAGGAAACTGGAGGGCAAACGCCGAACCATGTGATCCAGAGGGTACTGCCTTTGCAAGTGGAAGAGCAGCCGGTTTGGACACCGATTGGGGACCTGCTGGAGCTGCTAAAGGAGCTGTTACCCAGGCTCCTGGTGTTATCTTCTATAGGAGGGCTCTGTTTTTATGGGGAGTTGCAGAAGCCTGAAAAAGTGGATATGGAAGCCCTACGGGTAGCAATTAAAACCCTGGACAATTCCCTAAAAATTTTGTTTTCTGGGATCAAGTCAGAATGAGAACGTGCAGTCCAAGGCCAAGGTTCAAGAGGAGATGGTGCAAAAGCATGAAGAGCGTTTAGATTCCCAGGACAGGAAGCTGGCAGAAGTAAGATCTGTGGAACTTGTGTTGATTAAAGAACAGGAAATGTTACAACGTAAAATGGAACATATGGAAAACCAGATGAGGCAGTGGCGTTCCTTGGTCGGCTGCCACCCGGGGCGGATCACCGCTGCGCAATACCGCCCGTGTGCAGCATGACCCTCCCCCGGGGTGCAGCGTCCCCCCCCCCCCCCGGCTCACCACCTCTAAGTACCCCCCACCCCGGTGCATCCATCTTAGCTGCTGGGGTACAGGGAACAGCCGCACGGCTGTCAGCTCCGCTGGTTCCCTGCTCCCTCTGTCCCAGAACAGGAAGTAACAGCAGAAGGAGCAGGGAATCAGTGGAGCAGACAGCTGCGCAGCTTCTCCCTGCACCTCTCCTGCAGCGTGCACCCGGGGTGAACCGCCCCCACCTCCCTGCCCTCGGTACGCCACTGAGATGAGGAGAACAATCTGAGGTTTTTAAATTTTCCAAGGTCTCCAGTAATTGCTCCTCTGAAGATGGTCCATAACTCCTTTCGGGAGATACTGTGTGTGCCAACTGAGAAAATGCCACCCATTGTGAGAGTTCAATATCTGGTCCTGGAAGGGACCGGTGGATCACCTGCACCAGTGGGAGAGGTTGGGGTTTCTCCTGATTCATTGAATATGTCAGTGTTCCTGGAAAGCTCTCGAGGTTCTTCCCTGAAGAACTACCCTATTAGTAACCTTTGCTTTGGATCACGATACGAATCATATTTTACATCTTTACTTCCACCGTTTACAAGACCAATTTTTTGGATCTACTATTCGTATATTTCCTGATCCATCTCAGGTGACACAGAGGCGCAGGAAAGAGTTAGCATTTAAGCCTAGAATCAAGTCCCTTGGTGCTACCTTTATTTTGAAATTTCCTGCTAAATGTTGTTTAACGTTTTGTGGTAAAAATTATGTCTTTTTTGATCCAAAACGGCTGCAAGAATTTGGGGGGGGGGGGGGGGGGGGGGGGGGGGCTAAGGAACTGGAAAGGGTGGGGACTGCTCCTCATAGTTAGCACGAACCGGCTGTAGAATCTGTAGTCTTATATGTCCTTTAGCAGTTTCTTTCTTTTTCCTTTGTTTCTATTTCTTGTTTGGCCCTGCCTTTATATTACATATGGAGGGGCATAATCGAACGGGGCGCGCCCAAGTTTTCATGAGGGCCTCACAGGGCGGCCCCGTGAAGGGGCGGGGAAACCCGTATTATCGAAACAAGATGGGCGTCCATCTTTTGTTTCAATAATACAGTTGGGGACGCCCAAATCTCAACATTTAGGTCAACCTAAATATTGAGATGGTCGACCTTAGAGATTGGTCATCCCCGTTTTTCGGCCATAATGGAAACTGACGCCCACCTCAAAAACGACCAAATGCAAGCCCTTTGGTTGTGAGAGAAGCCAGAATTCGTAGTGCACTGGTCCCCCTGACATGCCAGGACACCAACTGGGCACCCTAGGGGGCACTGCAGTGGACTTCAGAAATTACTCCCAGGTGCACAGCTCCCTTACCTTGGGTACTGAGCCCCCCAAAACCCACTCCCCACAACTGTACACCACTACCATAGCCCTAAGGGGTGAAGCGGGCACCTACATGTGGGTACAGTGTGTTTTGGAGGGCTCACATTTACCACCACACAAGTGTAACAGGTAGGGGGGGATGGGCCTGGGTCCACCTGGCTGAAGTGCACTGCACCCACTAAAACTGCTCCAGGGACCTCCATACTGCTGTCATGAAGCTGGGTATGACATTTGAGGCTGGCAAAAAAAAAATTTTACGTTTTTTTTTTAGGGTGGGAGGGGGTTGGTGACCACTGGGGGAGTAAGGGGAGGTCATCCCCGATACCCTTGATTTGTAATTGACTTATCATTAAATAAATAAATATAAATTACATTGTCTTGCAACCTGAAATTCTATTAAATAAAATATATATGTAATTATACAGTCACTGGTAACTGGTGATCATATAAATTTACTATCCACGCATTTTCAGGGCGGATCTAATGGCCCGACACTATTTGAATAAATAGCCAGATCTGGTGGTGGCGTGAGGGTGGGCTGTAAAATCATCTGGAGACATATATATATTTTTTTTAATTAAGTGCTGACCGCTGTGGGCTCAGGCCTAATTTGGCTACTGGCAGTGAATACCTGGATCTCCGTGGGCTGCTGGAAATTATCTGGACCTGGCTGATATTCAGTGCTCATACCAGGGGAACTAACCAGACATTTAGGACTGCATTTTAAATGGTCCTACTTCCCCAATTAGCTCTCCGGGTACTGGCACTGAAAATTATTGGCAGTGCCCGTATAACTTCCAGGTCTGAGTCCCTGGACTCCCCTAGCACTAACCGGAGAGAGGTACATGGTCAGAACCAAAATTCAGTGGCACTATCTGGCTAAGTGCCACTGAATAGTATCATTTGGGCTGGGCAGGACCAGCAAAGAAAGGGAGTGGGGGGGGGGGGGGGGGGGGCGTTAACTGCATATAGCAGCAGTTTCAACCCTAATCAGCTTATTGGACAGACTAAAGTGGGTCGTTTTGGGTGTCATCTATGTTACTATGCTTTCTGCCAACTTTATTTCTCAAGGCCTGCATATACAGAGCCCTCACTGGGTTATCTGCAGGAGAAATGTGGCTTAAGCTTTTAAAAAGGCAGGATCGCAGGAGGTGGATTTGTCGAGGTGAGTCAACACAGCTTCTATATGGCCAGTCTGAATCAGCAGTGAGCACCAGAACTACACTCCTTTCCCATTTGTATTCACGCATAAGGCTTTGAATCATCCTTTTAAATGAGAAACAAATATTCTTCCCAAGAAATATGTAGGCATAATCCCCCAGATACTATATAGAGCGACTTAAGTTGCACGCGCAAATCTGGCCGTATTCTGCATTTACTTAACAAGCAAATTAGCTTAACAAGCCAATCACTGCCGTGCGTTCGGCGAGCGTAGGCGCCTACACAGCTTAGTAAAAGGGCTCCTTAGGGCCCTGTTTACTAAGCCGCGCAAACTTTTTAGTGCGCTAAAAAATTATCACGCGCTGCTAGAGACACCCATAGGAATATAATGGGTGTCTATCATTGGCGCGTGATAATTTTTAGCATGCTTTAAAAAGTTTGTGCGCCTACAGTGCGGCTTAGTAAACAGAACCCTTAAGCAGCAGCAGATTACCAGTAGTTTGAAACATACTGTAATACAATAGTTCATAATTTATGATTTGCGCTTCCGAGCATTTCTTTTTAACCTAATTTGCCAAGGGCTGCTGCAGCATCCTGGGAAGTGAAATGATTTTAAGTTGCAGCTTGAAGCTTTTCTGAAGTATGGCAGATTTCCAATTTAAGATGGTTCACATTCTAATACATTTACTTCAGCAATATGCCTTAATGTCATTCTCAGAATCACCATGCCTCACATTTAAGAAGCAAACAGATAAAAAATCTTACTAGGGAAATAAACGCTGAGCAGAAAACTTGAGAGGAAAAACCATTCAACATAAATGTCATAAACAGACTTCATAGAGATTTTTAAACATTGCAGAATGAACAGCACTGCTCTGTTTGTTCTGAAAAGCAATACAGTACTGTATTACACAGCAACTTAGAAAATGACGGCAGATAAAGACCATGTGGCCTATCCATGCCATCTACTATCTCTTCCTTTCCCTCAGAGATCCTATGTACTTGTCCCAATATGACAGATTGTTTAAAGTTTGCCATATGGAGGTGATGCATACAAAATGCCGGGGATGGACTGGACGGATACAGGGTAATTTTTTCAGAATACGCCGATGGAACCCAAGTTTGGGAGGGAGGTTCTGTAAGCCAAGTTTAGGCTCTCATGTAGAAAGCTGAAATCCAGAACCTCCAGGACAGCATTCTCAAAGTACTCCCTGTTCCACATACAGAACCTAAGAGACAGGAAATGCTCTGGACTCTCAATGTGTGGAACAGACAATGCTACAGGGAGGGATTTACATTATGTTATGAACTGGGGCAACATTCTGGGGAAGGGGGAGCATATTCCAAAGAGATGGGTTCTACCTTAACCAAGCTGGAACAGGCTGCTAGTGCTAATGTTTAAAAAGGAGGCAAAGCCCACAGCATATTATTAATTGGGAGAAAGATTTAAGGGAGGGGATGGAGGATAGGAAGTGGAAATGTATATTTCAGAACATTGAGAAAATCTCAGTGGCATCAAATTTAGTGGAGAATGGAGTATATAGATGGCATCTGATGCCAATGAGGATAAGCAAATTATATCCACAAGCAAAGAATGGATGGGAAGGTGGGCACATACCTCCATATGTGGAGGGGATGCCTGAAGAAGAGGGGATACTGGTAGGAATATATATGAATTATGGAACCCTAAAATGCTTTTATTACATCAGTATGAGAGAGGTAATTGGTAGAAGAAATGTGAATTTCTGAAATATTGATGGGTGTCCATTAGAGGTGAAATAGCACTACAATGGAAGCAAGTCCAGCTCCCAGGTACAAAGGGGTTTGTGAGAGGGTGAGCAAATTATACAGCCTGGACTGATATGACAGTTTTGAAGAAGGGGAGAGAGAAGAACGTTAATGAATATTGAGAAAATGATCAGGTTTGGTGAAAATGGGAGAGGTAAAAATAATTGTAAGCACTTCATAGCAGGGGAAAGGTGATTAGGAGGGGGGCCAGAGGGTAGGTTTAACAGAAATAGTGTTTTCAGACAATTCTACAAATATTGTTCTGTGATGAAAGATCTTGTTTGTGATGGAAAAGTCAATAAAAGGTTAAATTTAAAAAAAATAACCAGAAGAAAAGAAATAGTGCATAAGCATAAATAAAAGGAAGATAAAGTGCCTTTTAAACTACAACCCAGGGGAAAGCTGACAATTGCACAAGAGTGCATGTTTGTAGGGGGTAAGGAATCTCTGAAGAATACTATCAAAACAGGGAAGACACGACACCCCAATAGGAAGGTGGCAGTAATGGAAAAAGTAGCCCAGCTCTTTTAAGTGAAAAGTATGCAGAACTTTAAAAGATGACTTGCTTTTTTTTCATCTCATTAACGTATTATTTATTAGGCTTTATTTAACGCCTTTTTGAAGAAATTCACTCAAGGCAGTGTACAGCAATGATAAGTGAAACATAAGCAGCAATAAAAATATTCAAACAATAATACATAGTATGGCATAGTTTGCTACATTCCAATGTCAGCACAATACACATATTATTCCCCAAAAGAAGCCGGGCAGGCAAAACAGGGGCCCTTGCTGGGAATATATACTTTTGAGTAAGCTATAAAGAATGTGAAATTTTATTAATACTCAAAACTGCAGATCATTAATGGATCTGCAATTTCTGCATTACAACTCCAGTGTCTTTGAATGTTACACTAGATGCCTTAAAGCTAATTTTTGGCTCTGAGTTCATACATGTTTTGAAAAATGTATTTTTTTAAAAGAATTTCTCAAATTTATTATTTTGAAATTTAATTTGCAATGTAATTTTACTGGAGTTTATTCTGACCTACAGTATGATGATTTTTCCCTAGGGTTATATTACCCTGGGTTTTTGTATTGATCTACTGAGGTCTTTTTCTCTGTGGATTATGTTTCTGTATTTTCAAGTTTGGGTTTCATATATGGTTTGATTCCAGTTACCACTGGTGTTAGTCTACATGAGGAAATGCTAGGGAGGTAAAGCTCTTACATGAAATGAATGTCTGATTCATGGAGTAGCTGGTCCAGGAATCAAGAGGGAGAACTATTTAAAATCTAGTCCTCAGTGGAATCCAGGATTTGATGAAAGAGAATTGGGGCCACTTGGTAAGTAATCATACAATGATCCAATTTGAGGGGTCCTTTTACTAAGATGCACTAATGGATTTAGCACACACTAATGCTTAGCATTCGTTAAATACTGTGCACCTCATTGTATACCACAGTATTACATAGGATTTGTTAGCACACCTTAGTAAAAGAACCCCCTGGGTTCATAACCCCCTGGATACATGACAAACTTAAATCGACTTACCAACCAGAAACACATCAAAATCAACACGAACATATCTAAATCTGCACTACCCAAGCTGCAAAGGCCTCAAATACAAATCAACTTACGCATCCAACTTTTCATACATAAGCACACACCTCTGGAACACATTACCAAAAGCCTTGAAAATGACGCACGACCACCTAAACTTCCGGAAATCACTAAAAACTAATCTATTCAAAAAGGCATACCCTGCCGATCCAACCTAAATGCCTGATCTCTGCGACACAACAAAATTAAAGTACGTAATGGACATAACTCCGCTGCACGTTTCTCTAAATGTGACTTTGCCACATGAACTTTATCCTGCCACAGTATCACTTTGTATTTGTTCTCACTGGAGCCGGCAAATGCCTTCTGGTACTATGTAAGCCACATTGAGCCTACAAATATGTGGGAAAATGTGGGATACAAATGCAACAAATAAATAAATAACTGAAATGAAGATTCTATGGTACTCTATTACATTATAAAAGTAAAGTAGCCTCAATAGCCCAGGGAACCTATAATTAGGACTCCACTGAATTGGCCTGCATCATGGGCTCCTCCTGCCCTCCGAAAAAACTCACAGATGACAAAAAAACTCCCTATCTTGGGGAGAAAAAGTGTTGGCGTCCTATATTAACATTCGCCATTTTCTGAACCAGTGTTCGCAATGGATTGAAAAGAAACACATTTTTTTGTTTTCTGACATTTCTCCTGATGAAGATTGCGAAACAGTGGGGTCCCTTGCTGTCGGGAAAGTTTGTAAGACACTGCGAGTGAAAAAATCTTTTCAGTATTACCCACTTTGTGAAATTTGGATCTGATCTAACCTCATTATTGGAGTAAGGTGTGATTGAAAGAATTGAACCAGCTATTGGAAATTCTTCAATTGTCGACATCGTGGAATCAGGACACTCTAACTTTATAAGAGGCAAAAATTCTGCGTCTCAAGATAAGTGATTGTTTTTTGAGCGTTGGGGTTCATTTTTGTTGTTTAGCTCATAACGCAACTGTGTCCCATTTCTGAATGTTTTCAAATCACACCATCAAGAGGTTTATGAAGTGAATTTATATTTCTTTACATCCATTTAATACTCTCTGCAGTGTTGTGCATTTACTTTGATATCTTTATAATAAATTAAAAGACTCCGCTTTCCGTTTTTTGTTCACAGAACTTTTTCTCCCCAAGATAGGGAGTTTTTTTGTCATCTGTGAGTTTTTTCGGAGGGCAGGAGGAGCCCATGATGCAGGCCAATTCAGTGGAGTCCTAATTATAGGTTCCCTGGGCAATTGAGGCTACTTTATTTATATAATTCATTGATTACATTTCAGAGTTCTGCACTCATCTACAGATTGTATAGCAGGAGTGAATTTTTGAGTTTTTGTTATACATTATTGCACTCCAGACAATTATAGATTTTTTGATTACTCTATTACATTAGCAATTCACTTTTAAAAGGGCACACATCATAAATTTCAGAAAAACTTTCATTTGGATTTAAAATGCAAAAACAGGAAAGATAAAAAGCATTGATAAGGAAGTGAAAAAAAATAAAAGAAAATTATAAAAGAAGCTTGACCCACAGGCAAAAAACATTTTTAGATGTACTATAAGTAGGAAGCCTGTGAGGAAGTCAGCTGGACCATTAGATGATCAGGGGTACAAGGCACACTCAGGCATGAAAAGGCCATGCTAGCAGACTAAATGAATTCTTTGCTTCAGTCTTTACCGAGCACTATGTAAAGGGATTACCCATGCCTGAAATGGTATTTAACAGTGAAGACTTAGAGGACCTGAAACAAATCTCAGTTAACTTGGAAGACATAAGAGGCCATATAGACAAACTAATAAGTAGCAAATCATCTGGACCAGAAGGTATACATCACAACAGAGTGCTGAAAACTGAAAAATAGATTACAAATTAATGATGGACCTGCAATTTCATCAATAAAATCATCTAGGGTACGTGAAGATTGGAGGGTGGCCAATGCAATATCCATTTTTTTAAAGGGTTCCAGGGGTGATTCGGGAAACTATAGACTGTTGAGCATGACATCAGTGCTGAGCGAAATAGTAGAAACCATTGTAAACAACAAAATAAGCAAAGTTTAAATGGGATAAAAAAAAACATGGATTAGATAGGACAGAACCAACATAGATTTAACCAAGGGGAGTCTTGTCCCATCAATTGCTACACATTTTTGAAGGTGTGATTAGACGAGTGGATGAAGGGTAACCAGTTGATGCAGTTCATTTAATTTTTCATTTCATTTATTACGATTTATAATCCACCTTTAACCAAGGTGGAGTATAAAAATAAACCACACATAAAAAACAAAGATATAACAAATCCAGGTCACAAATAACATTCAAAAAAGTCCAAACTACTGCAAAATATTAATAGTCCCAAATCTGCCTGCATAGGTAAGCGCTGTCTCCATAAACACTTGAAGACTGTCAAGTTTTTCTGCCTCCTAAGTGTCACTGGCAGCTTATTCCATCCAATCGGACCAGCGGTGGAATAAATTCTCTTCTGTGTATATTCCAATCATGTTTGCCAGAAAGACGCGACAACCAACAAACATGCATCCTCAGAGGGAAGAGTTTGTTGTGCTATATATCAATGGAGATGTTCAAACAAACAATGACATGAATCCTGACACAAACTTTGGTATCAGTAGTTTAAAATCTAATACGTTCAGCTACTGGCAACCATCACAGTTTCTTAAGAAAAGGAGTAATGTGATCGTATTTAGACAAACCATATAATGAACGTAACAAGCCTGTCTCCATCTTAGTATTATTGAGTTTTTCAATAATTTAAAACTTGATATAAGGTACTAAAGATATTAGTCTAATATAAAAAAGCCTTTAGCTTATATGGTATATTGTGTGATTTATTTAGTGTTTTCTACTTTTCTTCTTAGAAAGTAATGAAATGTAATTACGAGGACTCCTCTTCCTCTTTTGTTATCCTGATTAGAATAACTGATGTAGGGGCTCATTTTCAAAGCACTTAAACTTACAAAGTTCCATAGTAACCTTTACAGAAACATTTAGAGAAATGGTCATTTAACTCTACCCTCTCTGTTTTCTGTCCAATAACCAATTCCTAATCCACACCAGAACATTGCCTCCTACCCATGGCTCTAATTTTCTCAGGAGTCTCTCATGAGGAACTTTATCAAAAGCTTTCTGAAAATACCAAAGCTCCCACCTTGTCTCTTCCCAGTGGCCCTTCGAAACCCTCTTAATTCCTTCACTGGCAACTCCTTAAATTAAAAAACAAACAAACCCCAAAACAAAACAGTAAAGTCCTCTGATTTTCCCTTCCCTTAACAACCATAACCTGTCCTGCACTGAGGCAAATATTTATTTAAAACATTTATAACCCACTTATTTTATAATACAGTAAGCAAGGAACAGATTCCAGGTAGAGGAAGATGAAATAGATTCAGTACAAATATTTAGCAAGGCATGTCTGGATAAAGTTAATCAGACAACTTTATCCAGATGTTCAGCCCCAAAAGGTACCAGGTTTAAAGTTAACCAAACTTGACCAGTTTAATTCAGCTTGCTATTTGTGCAGCCCAATTTAACAGGTTTAAGACCATCTGTGCTGTCTGTAACTACCTGCACCCCTGCCATGCCTCAAACTCTCTCTCTCACTCGGTGGTGGCTAAATTTTGCCATCCATAAGTTGAACAGACAAAATTTAATTGGTCCGGGGGGGGGGGGGGGGGGGGGGGGGAATTCTGAAATACCAATATTTGTCCAAGTGACTACTAAAGTTACCTTGTCAAATCTTTTATATATCTATATCATTTATTAATAAGATGACAACTATAATGAAAAAAAACAATTAATTGTACTGAAAGGTCAAATAGCCTCTGAGGCATGTTACACATATGATTAAGATGAGACATTGTAGTTGTTTTTCTTTGTATAGTTCTCCGTTTAGTTGAGAATGGAGTGGTCTGTGGTTAGAGCTATGGGCTGTGAACCAAGGAAATGAGGATCTAGTCCATTTTCTCTCACGCTGACATTTGTGATCTTTTTTTTGTTGTTGTTACATTTGTACCCCGTGCTTTCCCACTCATGGCAGGCTCAATGCGGCTCACATGGGGCAATGGAGGGTTAAGTGACTTGCCCAGAGTCACAAGGAGCTGCCTGTGCCTGAAGTGGGAATCAAACTCAGTACCTCAGGACCAAAGTCCACCACCCTAACCACTAGGCCACTCCTCCACTCCATCTTGAGCAAATCACCCTATTTCCCCACTTAAGCTCAATGGGGAAAGCACTTATAACTGAAAAATACTGTTAATTTCCTGTAGCAAAAATTAGAAAGGTAGTCTACAAACACAGAAATGTTTATTCACACCTTCAAAGTAATGAAGCAAATTGGTGAGGCAAGACCTCCCTTGGCTGAACCCATGCTGACTCTGTCCCATTAAACCATGTTTGTATATGTGTTCTGATCTTTATAATAGTTCCCACTTTTTTTGCCTAGCACTGATGTCAGGCTGCTTACCAGTCTGTAATTTCCCGAATCACCCCAGAACCCTTTTTAAAAATCTGCATCACACTGGCAAACCTCCAATCTTAGGTACTACGGACGATTTTAATGATAGGTTAACACGTTACTAACAGCCGATCAGCAATTTAATGCTCGAGTTCTTTGAGTACCTTTGGATGTATGCCATCTGGTCAGGTGATTTATTATTCTTTAATCTGTCGATTAGCCTCAGTTTGTCTTCCAGGTTCAGCGAGATTTCTTTCAGTTCTTCTGCATCATCAGCCTTGAAAACCATTTCCAGTACAGGCAGATCTCTTATATCTTCTTCCGTAAAGACTGAAGCAAAGAATTCATTCAGTTTCTCCGCTATGGCCTTGTCCTCCCTGAGTGTCCCTTTTGCTCCTTCATGATCTAATGGTCCCACGGATTCCCTTGTAGGCTTTCTGCTTCTGATGTATCTGGAAAAGTTGTTACTCCCGAGCAGGGGCGTAGCCACGGGTGGGCCTGGATGGGCCCAGGCCCACCCACTTTCCCTCCAGGCCCGCCCACGTTGCTCGCTCGCTGACTTTTCTCCGGCGTCCGGCTGCAACGGAAATTCTTGTCCTCCCCACCGGCGCTACCTCGGTCCCGGCATTCTTTTCTTTGATCGTCGCCGGCAGCGCTGCCATTCACACAGGCAGCTCCGCCCCCCTCTGCCGCGTCCATCCGGCCCTCTCTGATGCACTTCCTGTTTAAGTAGGAGGGCCGGATAGACGCGGCAGAGGGGAGCAGAGCTGCCTGTGTGAATGGCAGCGCTGCCGGCGACAATCGAAGGAAAGAATGCAGGGACCGAAGCTAGAAGAAAATCGCTGCTGCCAGCTGACTCAGAAGGGGCCAAGAGAGCAGCTGGGCGTTCAGTTGTTTGGTGACTAGTGAGTGGGAAAGCCGGTGATGCTGCATATGGGGGGGGGGGGGGTTGGAGAGAAGATAAAATTGTTGGGCTGCTTGGGCATGGGAGTGGAGGGGAGGGAAAGAAAAGAGTTGCTACAGAGGGGGTGTAGGAGTGAAGGAAATTGTTAGGGAGGGGAGGGAGAGATGCAGGGGGGTGTAGGAGAGGGATACATGCATGCATGGGAGAGTAGAAGAAAGGGGATCATTATTGGGATATGGGGGGAGAGAGAGGGATAATTGCTGGATGTAGGGTAGGGTGGGGAGGGAAGGAGGGGTGAATGACAAAAGAAAGAGAAATGTTGGTCCTGGGAGGGAGGGGAGGAAAAGGTACTGCACAGGGAAGAGAGGGATGAAGGAGAAATGTTACATGGTGGTGGGAGAGAATGCTGCAAGGGGGAAACAGATGTTAGACTTGGGATGCAAGGGTGAGAGAGAAGAGGAAAAGAGGGAACAATGTTGAACATGAGGGTGGAGGAGGGGGAAGAAGGGGAGAAATGCTGGCCCCTGGGGGGAGGGGCAAGAGGAAAGAGAGAAAGGACAGGAAGATGCTAGGAGGGGCTAGAGGGTGGAGAGAGGAGAAAGAGGGAGCAGATGCTGGGCTAGAAGGGTTGGAAGGAGGCAGACACTGGGATGGTGGAACCATGTGGAAGGCCAAGGGGGGTGGTAAGGAAATGAACGAGAGGATGATAGTGATTACGTGGAGTAGATTGAAGATGGAAGGCTGGAGAAGGAATGAGATGGGGAATAGGAGAGCTAGTGGGTGAAAAAAGGAGATGGAAATCTGATAGGTATCTGAAAAGTAAAAAGGAAAAGGATTAGAAGATGAAATTTGAGTGGACAGAGAGCAGGAAAGAAAAAAAAAGATAGGAAAGGGCTAAAATGAAACAAACATTAATATGTCAGTGTAGTGAGGGAATGGAATGAGAGTGGAGAAAAGTCAAATGAATAGCAGCTGCTTGAAGGAGAATTAACAGAAAGACAGGAAAGTGGAAAAGAGAAACTTGAACCAACATAATGGAAAAATAAAATGACCAGACAACAAAGGTAGAAAAGACATTTTTTTTTTAATGTATTAACTGAAATTTGTTAGCTTGAGAAATGTGCATAGCGGATATCATTTTATTGTGTTCAGTAGAAAAAAGAAATACATTTCTGATTTTATTTCTCCACTGTAACATGCCGAGGTTCCGAGTTCAATTTTTGTCCTACATATTTTTATTTCTAATTTGTAATCCCTTGTTCTGTATTTGGTGAGAGTCTGGGACCTAGCATGTCTAACACTAGTCCTGACCCTTGCTGTAGCTGGTAGGGATCCCCAACCTACATCAGCTGAGGACCTCCTCTAAAAGCAGCCAAAACTCCCTTCTACTAAGCTTGGCAGATGGCGGCAACATCCTTGAGCCACCGATAACTAAGCATTCATGGAGTGCCAGCATCAGTGTCTCAAAGCATTGTTGCTACTGCTGCTTGCCAAGCTTGGTAAAAGGGATTTCTGGCTGTCTTCGGAGGAAGTTTTCAGCTGACAGAGCTTGGGGATCTTTATGAGCTAAGGTAAAATTATGTATAATCATACCTGATAATTTTCTTTCCATTAATCATAGCTGATCAATCCATAGACTGGTGGGTTGTGTCCATCTACCAGCAGGTGGAGATAGAGAGCAAACTTTTGCCTCCCTATATGTGGTCATGTGCTGCCGGAAACTCCTCAGTATGTCGATATCAAAGCTCCATCCGCAGGACTCAGCACTTAGAGAATTACACCCACGAAGGGACACTCTGCCCAGCTCACCACCGCCGAAACGGGGGAGGGGAATTAACCCAGCTCATCCCCACACAAGTGGGGGAGGGGAATCCGTCCAGCTCATCCCCGCGGAGCGGGGGAGGGACACCACACCCGCCGATGCGGGGGGATCTGGCTTATCCTGCAACCGCAACCGCGGGAGGAGCTGACTGACCCTAACACCGCCGAAGCGGGAGGGGTACAAAGCTGCCCTACAGCCGCACGAAGCGGGAGGGAGTGCCGGCAGAATTTATGTCTCAATCCAGCCCCGTAAAACGGAGGGGAGAGGAATGCAGCAGCTCACTGTAACACAAAGTCGTCTCAACTCTTGAAGAATCCAAGTGAAAGAAGAACTTGAACACGAAGTCCTCCTGAAGTAACTGAAGGCTAAACTTGAACCTAAAATTCAACCAGAATATAAACAGTACAGATATCTGGGAGGGGCTATGGATTGATCAGCTATGATTAATGGAAAGAAAATTATCAGGTATGATTATACATAATTTTACCTTCCATATCATCAAGCTGATCAATCCATAGACTGGTGGGATGTACCGAAGCAGTACTCACCCAGGGCGGGACATAGAAATCCCTGACCTCAACACTGAAGCTCCAAACCGGGCCTCCGCCCGTGCAGCCACAGTCAAACGGTAATGCTTGGAGAATGTATGAGCCGAAGCCCACGTTGCCGCCTTGCATATCTCTTCCAAGGAGACGGATCCGGCCTCTGCCATCGAGGCCGCCTGAGCTCTCGTGGAGTGAGCCTTCAGCTGGATAGGCGGCACCTTCCCCGCGGCCACATAAGCCGCTGCAATGGCTTCCTGGACCCATCTTGCCACTGTAGGCTTAGCAGCCTGCAGACCCTTACGAGGACCTGCAAACAGGACAAACAGATGATCCGATTTCCGGAAATCATTGGTCACTTCCAAGTATCTGATGATGACTCGTCTCACATCCAGATATTCAAGAGCGGAGTACTCCTCTGGGTAGTCCTCCCTACGAAAGGAAGGGAGACAGAGCTGCTGATTCACATGGAAGCGAGAACCAATCTTGGGCAGGAAGGAAGGCACTGTGCGAATAGTCACTCCTGCCTCAGTGAACTGCAGAAAAGGCTCTCGACATGAGAGCGCCTGGAGCTCGGAAACTCTTCTGTCTGAAGTGATAGCCACCAAAAAGACTGCTTTCAATGTCAGGTCTTTCAGAGATGCCCTCGACAAGGGTTCCAAAGGCGGCTTCTGCAATGCTCTTAGCACCAGGTTGAGATTCCACGCAGGCACCACTGAGTGCAGAGGAGGGCGCAGGTGATTAACTCCCTTGAGAAAGCGCACCACATCTGGCTGCGAAGCCAGGGAAGCACCCTTCAGGCGGCCCCTGAAGCAAGCCAGAGCCGCTACCTGGACTTTAAGAGAACTGAGCGACAGGCCTTTCTCCAGACCTTCTTGCAGGAACGCCAACACTGAAGAAATTGGAGCAGTGAAGGGAGAAAGTGAGCCTGCTTCACACCATGCTGCAAAGATACGCCAAACCCTGGCGTAAGCAGTAGAAGTAGAGCGCTTCCTCGCTCTCAGCATAGTGGCGATGACCTTGTCTGAGAAGCCCTTCTTCCTCAGACGCTGCCGCTCAATAGCCAGGCCGTAAGACCAAAGGGAGAGGGATCCTCCAACACCACGGGACCCTGATGTAACAGGCCCTGCTCCACTGACAGCCGCAGAGGATCGTCGACTGAGAGCCTGAACAAGTCCGCATACCAGGGACGTCTGGGCCAATCCGGACCCACCAGGATTACCCTGCCGGGATGCTTTGCCACCCGGTCTAGCACCCTGCCCAACACGGGCCAGGGCGGGAACACATAGAGGAGCTCTTGTGTCGGCCACTGTTGGAGAAGAGCATCTACTCCCAGGGATCGAGGGTCCCGTCCTCTGCTGAAAAAGCGCGGCACTTGGCCATTGGCCGATGACGCCATCAGATCTAGGCTCGGCTGGCCCCAGCGCTTCGTGATGTCCAAGAACGCCTGAGCAGATAGTTGCCACTCTCCGGGCTCCAAGGTATGGCGACTGAGAAAGTCCGCCTTGACATTCATGACTCCGGCAATGTGGGCCGCTGAAAGCTGCTCCAGGTTCGCTTCCGCCCACTGGCAAAGACTCATAGCCTCCTTGGCTAGAGGGGCGCTCTGGTACCTCCCTGGCGGTTGATATAGGCCACAGCCGTGGCATTGTCCGACAGGACCCGTACAGGCTTCAACACCAGTACCGGGATGAACTCCAATAACACCAACCGAATGGCTCTGAGTTCCAGGAGGTTGATAGACCACTTGCCTCTGCAGGAGACTAGAGCCCCTGCGCTGTCCTTCTCAAGCAGTGGGCTCCCCAGCCCATCAAAGAGGCGTCTGTCGTGACGACAATCCACTCCGGGGTCACCAGAGGCAATCCTGCAGACAACTTGTCTGTCTGCGTCCGCCAGCTCAGCGCCTTGCGCACTGCTGGGTCCACGGGAAGGCGCACAGCATAATCCTCCGACATCGGAGTCCAGCGCAGCAGCAGAGATAGCTGTAGTGGTCTCATATGAGCCCTGGCCCAGGGCACTACTTCCATCGTGGCCGTCATAGAGCCCAACAGCTGCACGTAGTCCCAAGCCCGAATAGGAGAGGCTACTAGGAACTAGTCCACCTGAGCCTGAAGCTTGACAATCCGATTGTCTGGCAGGAACACTCTGCCCACTTGGGTGTCGAATCGAACTCCCAGATACACCAGGGACTGAGTCGGGCGCAGCTGGCTCTTCTTCCAGTTGATGATCCATCCCAGGGAGCTCAAAAGAGCAACTACCCGGTCCATAGCTTTGCCGCACTCTGCATAAGAGGGGGCTCGGATCAACCAGTCGTCCAGATAAGGATGGACTTGTACTCCTTCCTTTAGCAGGAAGGCCGCTATGACCCCCATTACTTTGGAAAAGGTCCGCGGAGCAGTAGCCAACCCGAAAGGGAGGGCTCTGAACTGGAAGTGTCGTCTCAGGACTGTAAAACGCAGAAAGCGTTGGAGAGGAGGCCAGATGGGAATATGCAGGTACGCTTCCTTGATGTCCAAGGAAGCCAAGAACTCTCCTGCCTTCACTGCCGCTATAACAGAGCGGAGAGTCTCCATGCGAAAGTGCCTCACTTTCCAGGCCCGATTGACCCCTTTGAGGTCGAGGATAGGCCGGACAGAACCTCCTTTCTTTGGAACCACAAAGTAAATGGAGTAACGTCCCTTGCCAATCTGATTTTTTGGCACCGGAACGACCGCACCCAGGCGGATCAGGTTGTCCAAGGTCTGCTGCACTACCACAGCTTGACCGGAGACTTGCAGGGAGAGAGTACAAACCCGTCTCTTAAGGGTTGGCAGAACTCTAGCTTGTAGCCGTCTCTGATGACTTCCAGCACCCACGCGTCTGAAGTTATAGTGGTCCACTCGCCCAGAAACGAGGACAGCCGTCCTCCAATCTGCACTGGGGCGTGGACCAAGGCCCCGTCATTGGGTACGAGACCCTGGGGGAGGACCGGAGGGAGCACCTCCGGGACGGCGGTCTCTGCGAAAGGAATGCTGCTTGGGGGAGAAATTCCTCTTGAAGGAAGAGGGGGCAGAGGAACCCGACTTGCCCGGGCGGTATGGAGGTATCGGGACGAGTACTAACCCGAGCCCTGACCTCTGGTAATTTCTTGCCCTTAGACGTGCCGAGATCGGTCACGATTTTGTCCAGCTCGACCCCAAAGAGCAACTTGCCTTTAAAAGGCAATCTAGCCAGGCGGGATTTAGAGGCGTGGTCAGCAGACCAATGTTTCAGCCAAAGCCACCGCCGCGCAGAGACTGTCTGAGCCATGCCTTTAGCTGAGGCTCTCCAGACATCATACAGCAAGTCTGCCAAATAGGCTAAGCCCGATTCCAGGGCCGGCCAATCAGCCCTCAAGGAATGATCCGAGGGGGAAGCCCGCTGCACCATAGTCCGGCACGCCCTGGCCACATAGGAGCCGCAAACTGAGGCATGCAAACTTAAAGCAGCTGCTTCCAAGGACGACCTTAAGGCCGCCTCCAATCTTCTGTCTTGGGCGTCCTTTAGGGCCGTGCCACCTTCCACCGGCAACGCCGTTTTCTTAGTCACCGCAGTGATTAAAGAATCCACGGTAGGCCACAGATAGGCCTCACGTTCACTCACAGCCAAAGGATAGAGGCGGGACATAGCCCTAGCCACTTTAAGGCTCGTTTCCGGGACATCCCATTGAGCCGCAATTAAGGTGTGCATGGCATCATGCACGTGGAAGGTTCTAGGCGGGCGCTTCGTCCCCAGCATAATGGCAGAGCCAACAGGGGCTGAGGGAGAGACGTCCTCCGGAGAGGAAATCTTCAAAGTGTCCATGGCCTGTAACAACAGGTTGGGCAAATCCTCTGGGCTAAAAAGCCGCGCTGCAGAGGGGTCATCCGCTCCATCCGAGCGGGGATCTATCTCCTCCAAGGAATCCGCAAAGGATCGTTGGGAGACCTCAGACACGCTGCCCTCATCTACATCGGAGGAGACAAAAGTCCTCCAAGGCCTGGAAATCAACCCGAGGGCGTTTACCTCTGGGAACCTCAACCTCTTTATCAGAAGAGGGAGCAGGGGCAGCGTTTTGCATGAGGAAAGCCTGATGCAGCAGCAAAACAAACTCGGGGGAGAAACCCCCCAGACTGTGCACTTCCGCAGCCTGGGCAACAGCCCTAGACACACTCTCAACCGGCGCTCGCAATAGCGGGGGAGAGACATGCTGCGCATCCAAAATGGCGTCCGGCGCGAAACTCCGTGAAGGAGCCGCGCGGGAAGAACGGCGCTTAACTTTAGCCGCTTTTGTGCCGTCGCCCAAATTAAGGGCGTTCATGGCATTAATGTCTCCAACCTCAAGGGCGGCCCCGAAGAAGCCGTCCGAGCCGCGTGGCCGGCCAAGATGGCGGAGGCGAGGAGCGGGGGATGGGCGTTTATGGCGGGAAAAAACCGCCACGCCGGAGGAACGACCGGGACATTCATCGGTCACTAAACTATCACCCATCAAGGGCGAATCAGGTTGTAAAACCCCCGCATCCCCTCTAGAAGCGCTCCAGCGATCCGGGGAGCGACCCTTTGCGCCCTCGCCCTCCGACGCCATTGCCACGAGGAGAAGAATCGGGGAACCCCCTGCCCGCTATAAAAAGGTAAAATTACCTGCTTGCCGCTCCGAGCTGTAACGAACTGGTGTCCCAGTGAGTAGCTGCAATGAACGTTTAAAGAAACGTCGAATTAAACGCCTTTAAAGACGTTTAAAAATATTTTTTTTTTTTTTTTTTTAAACGGAGCCAGCGGGAGGGGGGAGAAAAGGAGGGACCTGGTACCACCAGGTTTGCACTTGCTCAAAAGAGCCCTCAACCCCAGGCCTCAACAAAACCTAAGGATTAGGCTTGGAGGCCTAGCCAGAGCTGCTGCTGTGTGTGACCACCACCTGCTGAGATAGAGAACATACTGAGGAGTTTCCGGCAGCACATGACCACATATAGGGAGGCAAAAGTTTGCTCTCTATCTCCACCTGCTGGTAGATGGACACAACCCACCAGTCTATGGATTGATCAGCTTGATGATATGGAAAGTATATTTTGAATTGGGAGGTGCCGGGGGAGATGTGGAGAATGCGGGGAGGAAGGGGACAGGGACAGAGAGAAAATGTTGTGCCCACCCACTTTGGGCTCAGGCCCACCCAAAATTGGCTGGCTGGCTACGCCACTGCTCCCGAGTTTCAGCAAGTTTCTCTTCATATTCTCTTTTAGCCTTCTTTACTAACGCTCTGCATCTTTGCTTCTTATTTTCTTCATTTGGGTCCTTTTTTCCATTCTTTGAATGACACTCTTTTGGCTAGAAATTTCATCCTGGTTCCTAGGATTTTATACCCCTGATATATTTCTTTTCCTACCGCTGTACGGCCTGTTAACTACTCACCACCCTGCACGGTGATCAGATTCTGCTTATACATGAGCCACGCAGTACAGACGTTCATGAAGTCTTGCCATACTTGAAACCGTGAGACATTCCCAACTTCCTGCACTGCACGGCTCAAGTATACGCAGAACCCAATTTCCATTCAGGACGTAGAGAAGCAGTTTCAGGTAGCGCTGTAACGAGGGAGGCCCAAGAGAGACAGGGGGAAGGCAGGGGGGAGTTATGAGTAGAGATAGATAGGCTGGGGGTGGGGAGTTAGACTGGGTGGAGGGGGAGGGGGTTATGAGAGAGAAACTGATGGGCACCTAGGCTATGATGATAGGTGAAACTGAGGCACTTGCCTCTTTTCTTCACATATCTAGAGTTTGCTGTCACACAACTGACAGCATGCTTTGGGAAGGAAGACTATTGACTTCTGCAGTTGATTAGCAGAGGCATTACTAAAGTTTTGTTTTTGCAGAGGCACAAAATAGGAAAAAAAAATCTTATGCAATTTTTAAGAGAGTGACTGCTAATGTGGGAGGGGATTCCAAACCTCCCCCCAACTTCACTGGGAATAATGTTGGAAGAGTGAGAAAGATCTTAGATGCTGGCTCCTAGATTTAATGAAAATTTGTCCAGGCGTATCATAGCATATGTTGAAATCTTCTGTTCAGTGTGCAGCAGAGGCAACAAAAGCAAACAGAATGATAGGAATTATTACTTATTTCCCTGTCCTCAGAGGGTTACAGTCTTAAGTTTGATTTGCCCAAAATCACAAGGAGGAAGCAGCAGGATTTCAGACGGCTTCTCTGGTTGTCAGCCTGGTGCTCGATCATTTTCATAACAGCTCTGTATCCAGTCTGGATTTTATAGACCTTCATCATACCTCTCCTCAGCCCTCTGTTCTCCAAGCTGAAGAGCTATAGCCTGTTTAATTTTCATTTGTGAGATGTTCCATCCCTGTAAGCCAGGGGTTCTTAACCCAGTCCTCAAGACACACCTATGGAACGATGATCAGAAGCAAACACAGGAGTTAGAGGCTGTTAGCGCCATACTACTTATACGGTCTGTGCCAGAGCCGGTGGTGGGAGACGGGACTGGTGGTTGGGAGGCGGGGTTAGTGCTGGGCAGACTTATACGGTCTGTGCCAGAGCCGGTGGTGGGAGGCAGGGATAGTGCTGGGCAGACTTATACGGTCTGTGCCAGAGCCGGTGGTTGGGAGACGGGACTGGTGGTTGGGAGGCGGGGTTAGTGCTGGGCAGACTTATACGGTCTGTGCCCTGAAGAGCACAGGTACAAATCAAAGTAGGGTATATACAAAAAGTAGCACATATGAGTTATCTTGTTGGGCAGACTGGATGGACCGTGCAGGTCTTTTTCTGCCGTCATCTACTATGTTACTCTTTTGGCTGTACTAGCCTCTTTCACTCCACCTTTTAACCATGCTGTATGGAGGAGTAGACTAGTGGTTGGAGCAAACCTAGGGAGACCAAGGTTCAAAGCCTGCCGATACTCTGGTGACCTAGGGAAGTTACTAACCTTCAGGTACTGAGTTAATATGCACTAATGCCATTAACGTGCATTAATAATAATTATTAAGTCCCATTTTATACTCCAGCCGCTGGACTCTAAGCCTGTCAGTTACAGTAAATAACTCACCTTGAGCAACTATTAAAAAACAAATGTGCACTAAAAATATTTTTCCTGCTGTGCTGAACGGCAAGGATTGGAACTGATTACTGATAAGAACTTTACCTGATGGGGGAGGAGTGAAGTGCACTCTTGTCTGCTTCAAGGACATTACAGCTAGGTAGGTGGAACTGTGATTAACGCTGGCTTTACTTGAACTTTATTTTGATTTTTCTTTTTTTCCTTGTGGAAATACCCTGATAAGAAGCAAAGGAATTCTGGATTAGATAGGGATCTGGAATGTGGTAATTTTTTGTGTTTCCTGCATCTCAGCTACCCAAGGAAGCGAGAAGATCCTAACAAGGTTCTATTGAGGTGACACAACCAAGGGGCCAGTTACATTATTAATGGATAAGTAATTTAATCAATGTTTGTTATTTGATATGTTATTTCCAGTATTTGATTGGTTACATTATTTTGTGATCTGCTTAGAATGTGGTGGTAGCAGTGGACTATAAACTTGTTTTGTAATATGCAATCTGCAAAAGGGTAGACATTCATGATGGTGTGGACAACATGGTCTGGAATTTAGCAGCTAAGATTTAATTCTAAAAAAATGCAGAGACAAGAATCTGGACTGCGAAAACCCAAGGGAACAGTATAATTTAGGGGGAGAAGAACTTTTGTGCACAAAAGAGAAGTGGGATTTGAGTGTGATCCTACGTGATGATCTTAAGGTGGCCAAACAGGTAGAAAAGGTGAAGGTGAAAGCTAGAAGGTTGTTTGGGTGCATAGGGAGAGGAACTGCCAGGAAAAAGGAAGCGATGATGCCCCTGCATAAGACTAAGTTGAGACCTCATTTAGAGTACAGTGTACAATTCTGAAGACCACACCTTCAAAAAGATATACATTAGGATACAGTGGGTCCCAGAGGGTACCTACTAAAATAGTCAGTGGTCTTTGTCAAAGTTTATGGGGACAGACAAAGATCTCAATATGTATACCTTGGGAAAAAGGCGGGAGAAAGGAGATATGAGAGAGTCGTTTAAAACCTACATCACGAAACGCTTAACCACTCGCCTGGGGCTACCCCTGCGGCCACTTAGAGGGTCTATCCCCAGCACAGCTCAGGTCCGCATGCACCTGCCGCTTGTGCTCTACACTAGTACCCTCCTCCCACCGCCTGGGTCCCAACCGCCTCTGAGCTAGTCTCCCGCTCTCAAATTATCCCCAGTGATTTCTAGGTTACTGGGACCTCACTCTCAGTGGTCTCACAGTTCCTGGAAAGCACTCACAGACCCAACACATAAACCACGAGGATTCTTAGTCCAGACAAGCTGAGGCAATAAACTAAAAATGTTTTTATAACATGAAAACATTAGAACAATGAACAGAAAAGGTGCGATCAGCAAAACAATAACAGGTAACTGAAATATGGATCAATTATAACACTATCTAAACATTTGTTTACTATCTAAATAGTACCTGGGGAGATCAGGACATGTCACTGTTCACAGGGCCTCAGCAAAGAGATCTTTCTCTCTTTTCTCCCTGGCTAAGCCTGGAGAAAAAAGCCCAGTACATTCCTAGATGAATTGAGCTCCTAGGCCAATCAGAGCCCCGAACAACAAGTTTTAAAAATAACTGGCCACATCACTGCAGGTTACCTCTTATCTGTGTTAACTAAAGAAAGAAGGGAAAATTAGGTTCTTACCTTGGTAATTTTCTTTCCTTTAGTCATAGCAGATGAAGCCATTACGTATGGGTTATGTCCATCAACCAGCAGGGGAGATAGAGAGCACTCAAACTTTCACAGTGCCCTCTTGGCCAGCTAGCTCCACTGCCTCTTCAGTATTTGAAGCTTCCAAAGCAGTATGGCAAACCGCAATGGGAATCACAAGAGCTTTCCTCACAGCGAACGATGGCCCATCACAAGGGCATGAACTCATAAAGGAGGGAATGCACATCCTCCTGGAGGGAATAAACTCATCCTCCTTATTGTATAAGTGGAGGGGAACACACGCGCCTCCTGGAGGGAATCACACATCCTCCCAACACACTGGAGGGAATTAACTCATCCTCCTATTTATAGAACCGGAGGGGAACACACGCGCCTCCTGGAGAGAATCAACACATTCTCCAAAAAAAACATGCTGGAGGGAATGAACACATCCTCCTAAATTTAAACTGAACATGAATCCTGAAGATTGTTTTCCAACTTTCTCCCAAGGAAGGAACTTCAGGAAATTAGAACAGAACCTGAAAAAACAGATTCACAGCATACAGACAATCTTACAGGGAGGGCTCATGGCTTCATCTGCTATGACTAAAGGAAAGAAAATTACCAAGGTAAGAACCTAATTTTCCCTTCCTTGTCATCAAGCAGATGAAGCCATTACGTATGGGATGTAACAAAGCAATCCCTAGATAGGGTGGGAACAAGCCACACCACGCGCTAGCACTTGTGCACCAAAACGTGCATCCCTCCTGGCAGCCACATCCAGCCTGTAATGTCGGGCAAAGGAGAGCTTAGAAGCCCATGTTGCTGCACTGCATATCTCTTGAAGAGAGAGTGCTCCAGTTTCAGCCCAAGAGGAAGAAATCGCTCTAGTAGAATGTGCCTTAAAGGCTACAGGCGGAAACCTGCCCGGCCAGCAGATAAGCTGAAAAGATAGTTTCTTTGAGCCAGCGGGCAATAGTGGCTTTAGACGCTGGAGACCCTCTGCGAGAACCGGATAGCAAAACAAACAGATGATCAGAAGTCCTGAAAGAGTTAGTAACTCGCAGATACTGCAGCAGAGTCCTGCGCACATCCAAAAGGTGCAGCTGCCCAAAAGATTCTGGAAACTCTTCCTCTGAAAAAGAGGGCAAGAAAATAGGCTGGTTTAAGTGAAAGGCTGAAACCACCTTAGGCATTCAAAGGATCTAGTGTACAACTACGATCCTGCTGAAAATCAGGTCAAAAACCTCTGTTCCAGCGTCTCTGCGTTTAAAAACGCGACACAACTTTTTTTTTTTTTTTTTAAGCTGTGAGGAAAGCAGAGGTATTGAAGACTCCGGAGGCTCAGATGAGTGGGAAAGGCAGGGAAAGGGCGAACCTATATGCCTGCATCCACTGTTGGTGGGTAAGGACAGGGAAAGCAAGGCAATATGTCCACATCCACAGAGGTATGGGTAAGGCAGAGAAAGGGCTAACCTATGTGCCTTTAAAGTGAAGCTGCTATAGCCTCCAACACCCCGGTTAACAACTGGCAAGCCAGGAGCCACCTCCCGGCAGATTTTTCTGGAGCTCGAACAAGCTGCAGCCACCCTGCTAAGGGAGATAGAGAATACTGAAGAGGCAGTGGAGCTAGCTGGCCAAGAGGGCACTGTGAAAGTTTGAGTGCTCTCTATCTCCCCTGCTGGTTGATGGACATAACCCATACGTAATGGCTTCATCTGCTTGATGACATGGAACAGTCAGTTCTCTGTAACCACTTTAAACATAAGCATGCACCACCTGCTGGCCAAACTAGAGAAATACACGTCAAGAATCAATTAAGGCAGTTTTACAGGCTTAAAAGCTTTTGAAACCCACTGTTTTGTCACAACCTACGTGGCATAAATTTCAATTGAAAGGCCATTCTGGACTGAGGGGGCAAGGGGTTACTCACGGAAAGGGTGAATACATAGAATGGCCTCCCGGTGGACCACTATACAGGATCTCTAAGGAAGTGAAAGAGAGTAGATGGCATGGATGGGAAGACTGGATAGGCCACATGATCTTTTCTCTGCTTTCATTTTTCTATGCTTTTTCTATATTTCTAAAGAACCCCAACTGGTAATACATTTTCAACTGAGTTTTAACGGGATGGAGACCAGTTGTGTGTGCATGTATACAACTGGGAGTGTATACATATGTGTACATATCTGTATGTATGTACCATGGGAGGGGGAGCAATGTGTGCTTGCTTTCAGCCTGATGAAGAGTGGGTGTATGCACAAGTGTGATGCCTCCTTCCTTGGCTCCTCACCTCCACCTCTTCTCAGAATTCCTCCTGGGCTTTTCAAATGCAGCACCAGCTAGTTTGTCCCTGCCGATAGGGCCCATTCTCTTCTGGGGTGGCATCATTCATCACCACCACCTCTGTCCTACTCAGTAGCACTGCAGTCAGTGGGCAAAGGCTCATCTTGCTGCTGCATTGCTCCATGACACAATTTCAAAAGCTTACAAGCCAGGCAGCACATTATGTTCCGTACAAGCAGCTACTGAAAAACCAGATCCATATTATTGCTTCCCTTCACAAAACTCTTATTACCAGTAAGTCTGCCAAATTTATCAAAGAAGGCGTTATGCTAAGGGAGTCCACCCTCTATTTAAGGAAGACTGGGTTTCCATTTAGAACAACACGTATGCAAGTCCTTCTACTACTCTTAGTATCTCTCAATATAATATTGCTACATTTTACCACTGAGGGGTTGTATGTATTTGGGCTTCTTTGTTCTCATCTTGTTTAAGGGTTCTCAGATTAGACCATTCCAGTTCAAAGTGTGATGTTTTATCATGGCTGTTCCTGACATAGTAATAAGAGATACTGAAGTTATTTAGGTGTCCTACTAATCCTACTTCAACTGCCTGACTTCTTGACTGTGTTGTTTCATGAAAACCTGTCATTACCAGAAACTGGCACATTTATTCACTGTAGACTGCTTTACTATACCACAAAAAAAGACACCTAAAGTGGTTCACATCAATCGATCATCAATAAACCATAAAGAGTACAAACAATATAAAACCACAAATAAAAACACCACACCTTGTAATAACAGAATACGGCCGCTAGACTTATCTTTGGGAAACCTAAATTTGAAAGTGCAAAACCCCTAAGAGAGAAACTTCATTGGCTACCACTTAAGGAATGCATTGTGTTCAAGATATGCACGATTGTTCACAAAATCATTCACGCAGACGCCCCAATATACATGTTAAACCTGGTGGACCTACCTCCCAGAAACGCCACAAGATCATCCCGCAAATTTCTCAACCTGCATTATCCCAGCTGCAAAGGACTTAAATACAAGCTGATGCATGCCTCCACCTTCTCTTACATGGGCACGCAGATATGGAATGCATTGCCTACAGACTTAAAAACAATCAACGAAACAAAAAACAACTTTCGAAAATCTTTGAAAACATTTTTCTTCAACAAGGCTTACAATGAGAACCTATAGCCTTACTGAATCACCCCATCAATCCGCGCAATTATGAATTCCCACCTTACATAACTACCCTAATCACTCCCTTCTTTCCTTTCTACTCCTTTACCCAATCGCCACACATCACTAACTGTACTCGACAAACTGAAATAACAATGTTATTAAAACTATGTAAGCCCCTAAGTAATAACAAAACTATGTAAGCCACATTGAAACTGCAAATAGGTGGGAAAATGTGGGTTACAAATGCAAAAAATATATATAATATAACAGAACAAAAACAGCAGGTAAAAGCTATTGCACTTTTTCTTTCAGAACTCATCAAGCCGCGCTATACTATAAACAAAACACCAGCCAATTATTCCACATCTCATATGCTACACACGCCCTATTCTAATTCACAAAAAACATCAACACATCAAAGGAGAAATTGAGGGAAAGCGAGAAGCATATGGCCGTGGAGAAATAGCACAGAAAGAACAGGAAAGAAGAGGGTCAAGAAGCATTTAGAGAATGATATGGTGACAAAATTTGTCCCCATCCCGGCCCCATCTCCGTGGGTTCTGTTTCCATCCCCACCCCGTCCCATCCCCGTGGGCTCTGTCCTCATCTGCAGAAGCCTCAAAACACTTATAATTTTATATATATATATATATATATATATATATATATATATATATATATATATATATAAAAGGTAGTCCTTCCCAGCTAAGTATGGGAGATGGGGAGGATAGGGGGGAGGGACGCGGGGCACCCGAGTGTAACACCCCCAGAGGCTGTAAAAGAAAGAAAAGAAAACCTTATCTGTCCAGCGTCTAATAGAGAATTCCTAGGCACAGAAGGAGAAGTAGCAATATTGTTTTTATTATTAGCCTCTAAAAGAGAAAGAGAAAGAAAGAGACTAAAGGGCTCGCTTCCTACCTGCTGGGAGACTGAGAAAATACTGAGGCTAAGGTCACATGGCCAAGGCTCCTATTCGCTCTCTAGAGTCAGTTTTTCTCAGTCTCCACCTGCTGGTAGGCGAGCACAACCCATCAGTCCAATCCTGGTCCGATCCGGAGGGACGCTAAGGAACAATATGCTGTGCAACTGTTGTGTATAAATTATAAATAGAAAACAATAACAACAACTAGCAGCTATAATAACTCCCACCACCACCACCACCCTCTACCCTTCCAACTCCACCAATAGCTGACTTCTACTACCTCAAGGAATCCTAATCCACCCTGTTAAATTGTCCAGGGGTACAAAATACAACCCGTTCTGTATGCCCTAGAGGGGAGAAATATGCCCTATGAAGCACTGTTATGATTTTTTAACCTGTGGATGAATAAGAAGTCATCAATAATCTCAGGATTCAGTCTAGCTCCCCTGTCTTTAACAGTCCCTCCTGCAATAGAAGATGTCTTCTTAGAAGATGTACAGGATCCCCCATGCAAATTTTGATAACTGTGGTCAACACGTTTGTTTGTTTTTCCAAAAAATAAAAATATTGTCATCTGCAAACAAACATAAATAACAGTCCGGTTCATTAACAGGCTTCAAAGTAGAAAGTGACACAGGGACAAAGTTTGTCCCCATCCTCATCCCCTTCTCTACGTATGATAAAGATTGCTTATTCCAGTGCAGCAAGAAATCAAGAGTCAGTTAACCCTCCACTACCTCAGATACAATACTTAGATTGGGAGCCCACTAGGGCAGAGGAATTACCTGCATATAACCACTTTGATTATAGGTCACAGAAATGGGGTATATCAAATCCGATTACTAGAAGGCAGAAAAAGAGAAAACACATTCCTACAAGATTAGATAACAGTATTTTTTAGTAAATGAAGAAATTGTAAGCTGGAGGCAGAGAGACCAATGCAATGAAAATTAGGAATAGTTAGGTGAAAAAGACAAAAAGCTTGATTCATTCATTTTGGTGTTGGAAAATACATCCAAAGTTGAATAAAGTTTTAAGCAATTCCCTCAACAGGGCCAAATAGTGGGAAACTGCACCACTGCATATAATAAAGGAAATCATACACTGCTCCCAGATAGAATGCAAGAACTGCGTTGTTCTCCTATGCAAGAGCCTCATTCTCCACTTGTCAATGTGCAGTCACTGATACTTTATAGAAAGAGCTGGAGAAAGTGATCTGAGCACATACATGATGTAAGCAAGCAGATGAAAAAAAAAAAACAAGATTGTACAAATGAAATAATTTTTATCAATCTTGGAAACACTTGCTCACCCAAGCTGGGGAAAAAAAACTGGTATGGCAACACAAATGAAAAACCTCTTATTGAAAGGGCAGAAAAAGGAAAGAAACCACCACAGCTTTAACAAGCTGCAGGACCCGAAGATATGCTTGCTGGCAGGCAAAGTCAGCACGTGCAGAACTGTCAAACACACGTGCCGGTATCTCCGCAATTTTTAGTCTGCATCCATCCATCAGGAATTCTTCTCCACAGGGGAAACAGCCTTCATTGGACACTAGGCACGAATGAAGCAATCCTTTCAAAAGCCCTAATCCCTTTCCACTATGGCCAGTAAGGCTAAGGCCACTAGATATGCTGTTATGCTGAGAGATGGTTGTCACCTACTCTGAATCCCCAGCAGTCATACTGCCTTTGTCCTCCTCCATCCAGCAAGCACTCCCAGGCCATCTACAACTCAATCAACATACAGTTTGGTTGGCATAGAGCCCACCATGCCCTGCACATTTCCTGCTCGCACTGCTCCAAGCAGAGGTGCATGTTACTATTCAAGGAAGCTCCTGTGGGTGCAGAGCTGTCTGGAGCGACAAGCTCAGAACAATCCAGACCCAGTCTCCAAATTGCTCCTGGGTTAGAGTGGGGCACTCTACCAGAAGACCTCCCCAGAGCCCAGGGTAGTGGAGCCAGGATGCCCTGTTGGTTCACAGAGGATCCCTGAGGACCAGTTCCCTACAGGTCTATCATATTCCATCACAAAAGCTGAGGCAGAGACTTCTCTAAGTATTTTTTTTTCTGCTCTGTCCGACAAGTTGGCGAGATACTACCTGCCGTGTTATTATTTTGCTTTGCATATGACACTTTTTCTAACTTAGACTGACTGTTCAAGCAATGACTTCTTGACGAGTAGTGAATAAAGCAGACTGAAATTAAGCAGTGTTCACATGAAAATGCTTTTATAAATGAGATGAAGAGAACACAAAAGACTAAGAGTAGACATGACAACTCGGAATAAAATATTAGCTTAGCTGCAGGTGTTATACTCTGCCTTCTTTCTTAAGCTTTGATTAATCTCTCTTTTTAGTTATTTTAAATGTGTGGCTGAAGTGAAACAATGCCAAAAAAGAAAAAAAAAGGGTTATCATTCAAGTCCCTCTAGCAGGATAAAGGCTGAGAAGAAGCAGACCAAATCTCAACCAGAGATCATGCTCTTTCATTCTTTGGCTAGCCTCAAAATCCTCCATCTCTTAACAGACTACATTCTCTGATAGTATAGACAATACTAAATATTATCTAAAAGACCAAGGATGAAAATTGAGGGGGCCTAAACAGCCCTAGACTTGAAGCAGTCTTAACCTGAGTGAGGTGGCCTGTATGAACAAGTGCTAAAGAATGATATTAAGACAGACATCAAAAAAGAGAATTAAAAAGTATGTCTTCTTTTAAAGCTCAGGTTTAATCATTCTATTAACTGAAAAGTAATCCATAAGGTAATCCCTGACAGAAATACAAGTGATTCAATTGCTGCACTATGCACAGCATTTGTAAAAGGAATGTAGACAGCCAGCATGCAGACAACTTGTATTTCGGTAACAGATAGTCTGCACAAAGACAATTAATTAAGCATAAGACACCCTTTCCTAGTTGCTTAACAAGAAGGAAAGCAAAGCCACTGGAACCCCAACTGTGAGTTTAGTGGAATTGTATCTTTATGTATTTACATAGTGTGTGATATACAGGACTCCATCACAGACAGAAAAAGCAGACAGAGATTTAATTGAAGACATTCAAAATATAGCTGTGAAAGAGGAAGTGCAACTAATAGGTGGTGTTAATATGCCAGATGTTGATTGGGGTATCCTTATTGCAGAGTCTTTTAAAAGAAGGGAGATTCCGGATGCTCTATAGGGGGAACTATTCCAGATGTTCATAATAGAACCCACGCAGAATGGGGCCATACTGAACTTAGTGCTTACTGAAGGGGAGAGTGTTTCTGATGTTACAGTAGGTGAACATCTGGCATCCAGTGATCCCCAGATGGCGTGGTTTAATATTAAGATAGACGTGGAGAGGGTTCATTCAAAAGTGAAGGTTCTAGACTTAAAAAAAAAAAACACCTAACTGGGGATTAGCTCAAGGAATTGCTGTCTGGATGGGAACCTCTGGAAGAAGTTGGAAAGCAGTGAGCAAAACTGAAAGGAGCTATTATAAGGGCAACAAACCAAGTAAATAAAAGAGGAAAAGGAGGCTGCTTTGGTTCTCAAAAGTAGTAGCTGAAAAGGTAAAGAAAAATTAGCCCAGTGGTTTCCAAACCCGGTCCTGCACCCCAGCCAGTCAGGTTTTCAGTATATCCACAATTAATTTTCATGAGATAGATTTGCATGTAGTGAAGGAACTGCATGCAAATCTCTCTCATGAATATTCATTGTGAGTATCCTAAAAACCTGACTGGTTGGATGCCTCCAGGACCAGGTTTGGGAACCACTGGCTTAGCCTTTATAAACACAAGAGATCACAGAAAGAGGAAGACAGGCGACAATATCTGGAAAAGCTAAGAGAAGCTGGCAGAGTAGTCAGAAAAGCAAAGAAGCAAATGGAAGACAAAAATAGACAATACGGTAAAATGGGGGGGGGGGGGGGGAGACATTTATTTTAGATATATTACTGATAGGATGAAGTGCAAAAGTAGTATTGTGAGACTCAAAAGGTGAAGGGGATGAATATGCAGAAGCTGATAAAGATAAGGTGAAATTGCTTAACACATATTTCTGTTCTGTGTTCACAGCTGAAGGGTTGGGAGCAGGACCACAGAAGGCCAACAAGAATAGGAATGGAGGTTGTGGTAGCCCCTGAACGATTTTCAGAGGACTGTGCTCATGAGAAGCTAGCTAAACTAAAGGTGGACAAAGTGATGGGGCCGGAAGGAACACAGGGAAGTTCTAGTGGCTCCATTGGCTGACCTTTTCAATGCTTCTCTAGAGTCGGGAGAGGTCCCGGAGGACTGTAGAAGAGCAGATGCAGTCCCTCTCCACAAAAGCAGAAGTAAGAAAGAGGCTGGGAACTATAGGCCGGTAAGTCTGACTTCTGTGGTAAGTAAATCAATGGAAACGCTTTTAAAACAAACAGAGAATAGTAACCCTAGTGGTTAGGGTGGAGGACTCTGGTCCTGGAGAACTGAGTTCGATTCCCACTTCAGGCACAGGCAGCTCCTTGTGACTCTGGGCAAGTCACTTAACCCTCCATTGCCCCAGGTACAAATAAGTACCTGTATATAATATGGAAGCCGCATTGAGCCTGCCATGAGTGGGAAAGCGCGGGGCACAAATGTAACAAAAATAAAATAAAATAAATAATCCAATGGATTACAGCGGTGTTTCCTAAGTCGGTTCTGGAGTACCCCCTTACCAGTCAGGTTTTCAGAATATCTAAAATGAATATGCATGAAAGAAATTTGCATATAATAGAAGTGTATGCAAATCAAGTTAATGCATATTCACTGTGGATATCCTGAAACCCTGACTGGCAAGGGGGTACTCCAGGACCGACTTGGGAAACACTGGATTGCAGGACCCAAGGCAACATGGTTTCAGTAGAAGCAGGTCTTGTTTGACAAACCTGATTCATTTCTTTGACTGGATGACCAGTGTTGGATCGAGGGAAAGCACTAGATTTGGAGTATTTAGATTTTAGCAAAAGCCTCTAACACAATTCTACATAGGTGACTAATAAACTGAGTGCCCTCGGTATGGGCCCTAAAGTGACAGAGGGTAGTAGTAAATGGAACTCATTCTGAGGAAAACGATGTTACCAGTGGTGTGTCGCAAGGTTCCGTTCTTTTTACATTTTTGTAAGAGATATTGCTGACGGGCTATCTGGTAAAGTTTGCCTCTTTGCAGATGATGCCAAAATCTGCAATAGGGTAGACACCCTTGATGGTGTGGATAACACGAGGAAGGACTTAGTAGTGAAACTAGAGAAATGACCTGGAATCTGGCAGCTAAGACTTAATGGTAAAAATTGCAGGGTCAAGCATTGGGCTACAAAAACCCAAGGGAACAGTACAGTTTAGGGGGAGAAAAAAAATCTTTTGCTCATGAAAGAGGAGCGGGACTTGGGTGTGATTGTATGTGATGATTTTAAGGTGGCTAAACAGGTAGAAGGATGCTTGGGAGCACAGGGAGAGAAATGGCCAATAGGAAAATAGAGGCAACGATGCCCCTGTAATAAAACTCTGGTGAGACCTCATTTAGAATACTGTGTACAATTCTGGAGACTGCACCTTCAAAAAGATAAACAGGAAGGAGTCGGTCCAGAGGGTGGCTACTAAAATGGTCAATGGTCTTCATTGAGCCTCAATGAGCCTGCAAATAGGTAGGAACTTGTGGGGTACAAATCTAACAAATAAATTATTAAGCATACGAGGACAGACCTAAAGATTTCAATATGTATACTTTGGAAGAAAGGCGGAGAGTGAAGATACAATAGAGACAGTTAAATACCTATGAGGCATAAATGCACAGGAGAGTCTCTTTTAACTGAAAGGAAGCTCTGGAACAAGTGGGCTTAGGATGAAGGTGAAATGGGAAAGACTCAGAAGTAACCTGAAGTAATACTTCATGGAAAGGGTGGTGAATTCGTGGAACGGCCTCTTGGTGGAAGTGGTGGAGACAAAAAACAGTATGGGAATTCAAGAGAGCTTGGGACAAGTACAAAGGATCTCTAAGGGAGTGATAGGGAGAATAGATGGTACGGATGGGCAGACTAGATAGGCCATATGGTCTTTATCTGCCTACATTTTTCTCTGTTTCTATGTAGAGTATAGCAGGATAAAACCCGCAGCTGGGAGGAAGGGGGAGTGAGAAAGGAATAAGCAGATGGTGTTTGAGGATGAGAGGAAAGAGAACACATGATTACAAGGGTGAAAAGGAGATACTTAGAAAAACAGGACGACAATAGGAATAAAAGGAATGAGGAAAGAGTCAGATATGGGGGGGGTCAATTTGATAAAGGTCACTTAATGTTAAGTGCCAACAATTCTAACATGGCACTTATGCACATAATTGCTGTTACACAATACTAACGTAAGTTGGAACTGATGCACCTAACTTTAGGTTCAAGGTTCAATTTTATTTAATATACCGCAAATCCAAAAAAATCTAAGCCATTTACAATGGAATAAAAAACAAGAAAATTAGAGAGAAAGCAATGGAATGACAGGTAGTAGGGGACAGGGATCAGGTTAACCTTAAGTATGAAGCAAAAGGAAGGAAAGAAAAGGGAGAAAGAAACGGACAAATAACACACAATTCCAGTGCCTCAAAATTCAGCAAGTAGGTTATGTTATGGGATCCACCGACATCAAAGCCATACAGAAGAAATATGGTTTTCAAGGCAGCTCTGAAGTTCAAATGAATTATTAAATTAAAGCTTGTTAATTATTCAGCCAATAGTCACATGTTCATTAGTTATTACTTCACTTGATTCTATGTAATTCTATTTACTCCTGTTTTATGTAAGTCACATTGAACCAAACATGTTTTGGAATAATGCAGGCTATAAAAACTAATACATGAAATGAAATGAGAAAGCTCAGAATGGAGATCTAAAGGAATAAGATTCCACTGGATAGGAGCAACCACTGAAAAACGGGTAGATGTGAACAAATCTAAGTGAGAAGGGGTAACACATACATTCTGACTAGATAAAAGCAGATCAGTTTGGTACAAAAGGAAGGAGTAAACTAAACAAAACCTGTGGTATCCCGGAATGGAGAATTTGATGCGATAGCACTAGAACCTTAAATATAATCTGGTAATGGATAGAGAGCCAGTGTTCAAGAGAGGAATGACACTATCAAAATTTTCTAACCCCATGAAGGAGCTTAATAGCATATTTTGAATTAGTTATAAACAGAGTAAATAATAAAGAGAAAGACCATGAAAAAGAGAATTACAATAATCAAGGCTTTAGATTACTAAAGTGTGAACAAGCAAAGGGGACTGTAAGTCAAAGAGAGAATGGGCAGCCCTAATCTGTCTCAGAGTGAAGAAAGACGTTTGCACGATGGTAGATACGTAGTTGGAGAAAGAAAGCTGATTGTCTACCACACCAAGGATTTCAACAGAGTCCTTCAGTGGAATGGACAGACCATTCCCCCCCCCCCAAACATGTCCACCATCTCTACCCCTCTCTCCTTCCCATCCTGCACCTCTCCTTCTGCCTCCCTATTCTTATCATGCATCCCCCCCTCTTTCTTCCTTCCACCCCACAAATGGTCTGAGTACTTTTTTTGTTTCCTTCTCCCCCATCTCTTCACGTAGTCCAGCAGCTCCCCTTCTTGATACCCCTCTGTGACCCTCCCATCAAACCTTATTTTTGCGGTTCTTTTGTATTTTTTGCAACAACAGCGTCTGTACCTTGAAGGTACTGTGGATCCTCGTGTTTGAGCGCCAGGAAGTCACTGCCTGTCCTACCTCCCTGACGCATGCTTCGTTGCATGTGGGCAGAACCCGGCAGCAACTTTCTAACACTCAAATGCGAGGCTTCACAGTGCCTTGCTCTTCAAGGTACCGACGCTGTTGCTGCAAAAAACTATAAAAGGACTGCAAAAAGAAGGTTTGCGGGGAGGGTCACAGAGGGATATGAAGAAGGGGAGATGTTGGACCACGTGAAGCGGGGAGGAGGAGGAGAGAAAAGATGTGCAGAACTTTGCTCTACCCCTCAGCAAGAGCTTCAGCTTCCCCAGCGGGAGTATGGGAGATGACTCGCCAAGATTTGGCAGGTCTGCAGTGGGACACACCAGGGCCGCAGGGCTCCTGGGAGTACGAGGCCCTGTGCTGCTGCCTGTCTAAAACCAGCCCAGTCGGTAACCTTAGACAGGAAAGAAAGTTCAGAGACAGGCCAGTAAATCAAGGGATCAGAGGAATCTCAGGAATGATTTTTTTTTTTTAGAAAAGGGGGGGGGGGGGGGGGACAGCTGCTTTCCAGTTGTGAGGAAATGTACCAGAAGAGAGGCTGGTCACAATCATAGTATGAATATATGATATCGAAGATAGACTGATTTGTTTCAGAAAACATGCAGGAATTGGGTCAGTGGGAGCAATGATAGGTCTTGCAGAGGATCAGAATGAGATGGTAAATTTAAGACAGGACATTGCACAAAAGCTAACAGTCTTGTTGTGCCCCGGAGAAGATTCAGTCAAAGGAGAAGAAGGGGGGAAGAGATGGAATTCCTTATATCTTCAACTTTTTTGGTGAATGCCTGGAAAAGAGCATTCAAATTCTGTCCCGATGGCCATGTCAAAGGCTGGTGTAAATGTTTGCGCCTGTTGGCAGCTGTGCATGTAAGTGACAGGTTATAGTGCACAACTGCAAGGCGTAGCTACGGGGGCCACGGGGGTCTGGGCCCCTCCAAATTGGCTCTAGAGCCTCTGGTTTGGCTTGCGGGGGTCCCCAACCCCCGCCAGCTAAACAGTTTGTCTAGCGCTGGTTTTCGGCTCTCCGCTGCATTGCCTGCCCTGCTCTTCCCCTCACTTTTAGTGAAACTGAGCATGCGCGACTTATAGTGTGCTCAGTTTCACTAAAACGAGCATGCAAGCGACGTGAGGGGAAGAGCAGGGCAGGAAATGCACAGAGACCTGCGCTGGAGAAATGCTTCAGCTGGCGGGGGTCCCCAACCCCCGCCAGCAAGGTATGTGAGGTGGTGGTGGCAGGGAGCGGCGAGACAAAATGGCCCCCCCCCCACACACACTTTGGGCTCTGGACCCCTCCACGTCGAGGTCTGGCGATGCCACTGCCCTGACCCACCCATTTGCATGCCCCTTCGCAGTTGTATGTTATAGCATTTAGGCGCTAAGTTTCTAGAATTTAATAGAATGAGCCAATTAGTGTCAATAGGCTTTTTAACAAGAAATTGGCACTAATTAGATTTCATTTAGACCAATGCATCTAAAATTTACGCAAGGCCCAAAAAAGGGGGTGCAGAAATGGGAGGGTCATGGGTGTATAAAGGCAGATCAGGGGCATGGTTTTGAGTTATGAACATAATTACAGAATAATGGGAAATGGGACTTGATATACCGCCTTTCTGAGGTTTTGGCAACTACATTCAAAGCCGTTTACATATATTCAAGTACTTATTTTGTACCAGGGGCAATGGAGGGTTAAGTGACTTGCCCAGAGTCACAAGGAGCTGCAGCGGGAATTGAACTCAGTTCCCCAGGATCAAAGTCCACTGCACTAACCACTAGGTTACTCCTCCACTCCTGATGCTCTGTGTGTAAATTTAGGCATTGGAATTTGCACCGCGTTTTCACTGGTTCAAATGGCGACGCCTAAATTTACAAGTGACCTATTTGCTTAAGTATTAATTTTATAAGCAGGTATTTTTCAGCACTGATTTTTTTTTTAGGCACCATATAGAGAATCTAGCCCTTAGCGCCTACTTTCACAATTGTGTTAAGTGTGTAACTGGCTCTATTCTGTAACCTGAGAGTACAGTTGTGTGTGGTAGTCGTTAAATTGTGCATGCTGGTTTGTAGTATGAGGGGGATGGTGGGTAAAAAAGGAGCAAGATGGAGAGGAAATGCATGGAAGAGAGTGTGGAAATAGGGTAGGGAGACTGTAGGTGGGCTGAAGAAAAGGAGAAAGAGTGGAAGGAGGTAACGCAGAGAATGACACGGGGATGGGGACCCGTGGTAACTCGTGGTTAATAAAAAAAAAATTACTGCATTAACGGCAGGTGCGGGAGCGGTAAAAAGCCTTGCTCCTGCAGTAAAAAAACAACAACAAAAAAATGCAATTACTGTGGGTCTGGCATCCCAGTGCGTCTTCCTTCCTCCCTTCACCACCGCATCTAACTTGCAGCCATGGGGAGGATCCCTACTGGCCGGCTCCCTCCTTCTGCCTTCTGATGTAACTTCCTATTTCACAAGGAAGGGAAGGGAAGGGAAGGGAGAAAGGTGCTGGAGTCCCATTGGGGGGGGAAGGAGGGCTGGACAGAGGGAGAGAGGTGCTGGAGTCCCATGGTGGAGGGCTGAAAGAAAGGGAGAGAAGTGCTGAACACCCATGTGAGGGGCTGTAGGGAGGGAGGGAGGTGCTGGACCCAAGGGGGGAGCTGGAGGGATGGGAGAGAGAGGTGTTGGGACTTCCATGGGGGGTGGGGGTGGCTAGAGGAAGGGAAGGAAGAGAGACACATTGGTTTGGGGGAGGAAGAGAGGGGAGGTATACAGAAACAGAGAGAAGATGATAGCTATGAAGGGGAGCATAGGGACAGGCATACGGATGGCATATGGACACAGAGGGACAATGCCAAACATGGGGGAGAATAGGAACTCAGAAGGGAGATGCTGAACTTGGGGGACAATGATGCTAGACACAGGGATCAAGCATAGAGAGAGTGGTGATATGGACACAAGGGATATACTGGACAGGGAAATATAGGGGACACAGAAGGGAAGTGCTGAGCATGGCAAAAGATAGATACACAGAGACAGAAGATGGATGGTAAACATAGAGAAAGAAGAAATGTCAAATGGAAAGGAGGCCCTGGTGAGCAAGTTAAGGGAAGACAGAGGGAAACAGAAACCAGAGCCTGGGACCAACATGATTTGAAAAATAAAATGACCAGACAACAAAAGGTAGAAAAAAATGAATTTTCTATTTTGTGTTTAGAATATGTCATATTTGAAATGTGTATCCTGCCAGAGAGGCTATTAGATATGGGTTGGGGACCCCAAAGCCCACTACCGGGCCGTGCCTTCTTCAGCTTCCAGCAGGATTAGGGCTCTCTCTGGCCAGGGGGCAGTTGTCCTAGCTGCACTCCCCTAACAGCATCCTTGGCATGTGTGATCTTTATATTTTGCATTTCCTCCTATACTGTGCATCTCTTTTTATTTCTTCATTGTGGCTTCCTGGGGGGGGGGGGGGGTTGGTTTAATATATGTTTATCATTTTTGGTCAGCTATTATGTATTTGGCTTTTGTGTTCTGTGTGTGTGTGTGTCTGTGACCAAGGTATTCTGTTAGCAAGAATTTTCTATGTAGTATTCTGTAATAATTTGGCTTGTTCAGTTTTCCCAATAGTGGAGGTGATATTTGTGAGGGAGGAGGGGGAGACAGTGGTTTTGTTGATCCTTGTTCTGTACTGTTTGTGATTCATAAAACAGTTGTACAAAATATTGTTTCTTTTTAATATGTTAATAAAATGAATTATAAAAATCATAACTGTTCAAGGCTTGTGTGATGGGATTAGACAGAGCTCGCCTGTAATGTTCAATTGAAATCCTGTTTCAGATCCCAGCTACAACGTCCCTAAAATCTCTATTGCTCAAAAAGCCAGGCAGGAAATCTTCAATGACAAAACAAATTGTTGTGAAAGGCTGGTTAGAAAAAAGAGCAAACATTAATAAAAAAGTAAAAATAAATTGAAGGGCAGAGAAAAGCCTTCAATATTTAACCATTTTGTATTTACAATTCTACAATATCAGCCTATTAACTGATAAAAATGCAGACTAATTTATCTAAAATGCACTACAAACATTGAATTGTATGGCAGAATACTCTGACCCATGTGCTTTGAGGTTGCAGGCTTTTCTACACTAAACAAACTATATTTTAACCCTGTACACAAGAGTTCGAGAGAGAGAGCGCGCAAGAGCACTCTTGCTGCCTACTGTGGAAGTTTGGGTGTTTTGCTGGGCAGAAACTGAAGCGGATGCACCTCCTTCCCCAGTTCCTGCGATTGTTATCGATGCTGTGGAACTACATCGAATGGGAAGTGAGCTCCAAGGAGAGAATTCTAAAGAAATCACAGCATCTAAACTATTGTCTGCAGTTCTGGTCGCTCCACCTCAAAAAGGATACAGCAGAACTTAAAAAAAAAAAAAAGTACAAAAATTAATACGGGGATAGACCAGCTCTCTTATAAAGAGAGGCTAAATGAGTTAGGGCTCTTCAGCTTGGAGAAAAAGATGGCTGAGAAGGGATATGATAGAAGTTTATAAAATCATGAGTGGGGTGAACAGTCAGTTGATCAACCTTTCAAACAAAAAACAAGAGGACACTCCATGAAACTAATGACCAGCAGATTAAAAGCAAACTGTATAAAGATTTCTATCATACAGCACGTAATTAAAAGCTGTAGAGCCTATTGCCAGACAACGTGGCCAAGGCAACTAAAACAATGGGATTCAAACGTTCCTGCACAAAATATCCATAAAATCATACAAGAAGATTTGAGAACTGAGAAAGCCATTGCTTATCCCTGGAAGTGAGTTATGGAAAACCTGATCTATTTTTGGAGGGATGCGCTGGGTACTTGTGAATGAGGAGCACTGCCCGATTACCGCCAGGTACACTTTGGCACTACAAAAATAAATATATTTTTGTAGCACCGGATATGACGGCGCACCAGGGGTGGGAAGTACTGCTGGGCTGCTGTGGTAGCCTGGTGGTACTTCCCGTTTAGCGAGTGGTAAGCCCGCATTGGACTTACCGCAGCTTAGTAAAAGGGGCCCCGAGAGAAAGCGGTGGGGGATGTGTGTGCCAAAGGTGGGGTACTAAGAAAAAGAGATAGAGAAATAAATAGGGAATCCTGCTGGGGAAAGGGGAGAGGGAGAAAGAAAGCTGAGGAGTTTTCACACTGGAGAGGGGGCAAAGATGAAACCTAGGAAGGGGATCAAGCGCATGAGTCAGACCTTTTTGT
Source organism: Microcaecilia unicolor (assembly GCF_901765095.1). Classification (NCBI taxonomy): domain Eukaryota; kingdom Metazoa; phylum Chordata; class Amphibia; order Gymnophiona; family Siphonopidae; genus Microcaecilia; species Microcaecilia unicolor. The sequence goes on from NC_044033.1 coordinate 411,848,902, forward strand.
TGGGGAATTTTACACACACACAAAATTATAAAGTACAGAGAATTTTGCCAAATAGTCAACATTTCTACACAGGATTCCCCCAGGTTGAAAACTTACCTTGTAGGACTCAGATATTATTGCTGCAAAAGGGGTTTCCATCAAATATTGAATCAAGGGGTACTGTATGAAGATGTGCAATTAATACTTTGGTTTCTTAAGTCAATCTTAATTTTTAATCTTTCCAACCCAACAGATGTTGCAACGAAATTAAAAAATAAAGGGTCACGAATGTCTATATCTGTGGACAAAATAACTAAAAGTTTAATTGAACAGGACCTAAACCAGGGTGTGGGGGGGAGGGGCAATGAAAAGATACATTGAGTTCCAAAATGGAGCAGATCAGACCAGGCGTTCCAAAGAAATAAGTTTCCCTCAAAAATGTCCCAATGCATTTCTACAGGAGAAGCAGTTTCACTTCTGCAACACAAACTTTAACACACCAAAAACAAAGCAGAGAAAAATGCTCCTTCCACACTGCCTCTTCTCCACACTCCCGGTCATATAGATACAATACAGACACATAGAAACAAAACAAAATACACACATCCAAATATTTGGAAACACACACCAAAGGATTGAAAATAATTAAATGAATGCACTGCATATTCTCTCCTCCCCCCCTCCCCCAGTGTGGTCACATCAGAGCATGTACACAGATATGCATATACTGCCACTCAATTTTATAAAAGGCCTTTCCACTTGCAAAACAAGCTTGGCACGTGAGAAAAAAAGCTTAAAAATTACCCCCAATACATCCAACACTGAGCTTCCCAAACCAAGTTGTGACCCAAAACTGGGGGGGGGGGGGGCTCCATAAGAAGTCATTAGTCTGTGCTGATGGGGCATCACACGCACTTTCTGTGGCTGTGTGAATTGGGGTCACGACCACAGAAAGATTTGTGAGCATTGGTCTAACGAAAGGGACAAGTCTCAAATCTCAAACTGTTCTAGCATCAATGGTCATTAAAACTCTGCAAAACAAAATCTATTTATAAGCCTCAGTCATGCAGTGTGAAACAAGCAAGCATTCCATACACCCCTGCAAGCTATCAGATACCCCATCCACCTACCCCTCCCCCCCCCCCCCCCCCCAAAAAAAAGCAAAAAGCTTTCACTTATTCCTTTCCATTATATTTTGGAGATTAAAACAAAACCGACTCATATCTAAAGGACTGGGATGCAATTCCCAAAATGAAAAATTCCAAATGCATCCCCGGATGTAAAAAATGAAGCCAATCCCTACAACGTTCCAGTGTTGACTGATCCACACCTTTCTGTTCATTCCAAGAATTTGCCTTCACTATCTACTTCAACAATGGAATTAACGAGCTATGGCTTTTTGGAAGAGCCTCTGGTCTGGCTCACTTACTTTCTACTCCTGTGTTTTCAAGCCTAGTCAAAGCCTGATAACCGAGAATCAGGGGATATAAAGCCAGCCACAGCTTCCACGTTATCCCACATGATCCGTAAGACAAACGAACATCCCAGAATCTCTGCCAAACAGGAATCGGCAGGAAGTGAGGAAGGGCAGGAGCATGGAAGTAACAGACACCCGGCTGGTCCCACCTTTCATCTCTGTCCTTGTCCACACATCACATTTTAAGTTTGGAACGTTTACAAACTAAACAAAATCCCTCAAAGCTATTACATTCAAACTTCTGAATGTTAATCTGTGCCTACAATGACCTGTTATACTCCTCATCCATCACTAATCAAAGTGATAGGTAAAACAGCTGTAAATCTGTTTGACAATCTCCTCCCCGTAAATTCTGACCAAGGAGTCTCTTAGTACTAGTACAGTGCTGTAGCAATATTAAGAAGCTCTGCTTCCCATGTGCTTAACTATTGCCATGGGTACTGAAAGTACTGGAAAAGATAAATTGATCAATATTATCTTTTTCATAGAGAGGAAAAAAAAGCCATTAGAGTCTATGAAAGGAGGAGTTAATGGATAACATTTTTCCACTTGCCTCATCTCTCTTCAGGCTTTTTTTTTTTTTTTTTTTTACCTCTGCTGCTGAACACCAGTTCCCAAACAATGCCTAACACAACACACAGAGACTGCAGCACAGGAAAAGCTATGCTCATTTCCCATTTGGCAGCCTGTGGAGCAGAGTTAATGGTTAACTCACGCAAGCCTGGAATATTCTAGTTTGGCTCACTGCTGCTTTGCTTCTACCCAAGACCGCACAAAATAAGCAAACTGGTGAAAAATATACGTATTGTATAAAAACTCTCTCGGTTCGAACAAAATTGAAACTGTACAAAACAGGACTTTAAAAAAGTCATAGACAGATGACTTATGGGACAGAATACTTACTTGCACAAGCTAAAGATTCAGGACCCTAGTCACAATTTTTAGCATACTAACCATGTAGATGCCCGTAACATTCCTATGGGCGTCCACATGGTTAGCGCATGCTAATTTTTAGCTAAAAACGCTAACACACCTTAGTAAACAGGGCCCTCAAGTGTGGCTCAAAATATGCTTATCAAATAAAGATGAGCATGCATTGTAACAAAATGTTTAAAAAATACATTCCAGAGCACCTTACCTGTATAATGTACAACACAGGTCTGACCCTTCTTTGGAAATGTTCTTCCTGTTTAAAAACACAGTTCAAGAACATTAAAATTCATTTTCCAGAATGATTTCAGAAAGTATTACCCCCCTCCCCAATCTATACCTATGGAAAAAATGTTTCACTGGTACATCTGCCTCCACAGGCCTTATTCAAAATATGTGAGCTTGGTTGTGATATTATGGCTAAATGCTTTCATGAGAAGATCCAGGGCTTAGAAAGACAGTTAGAAAAGGGATTTTGGAATGGAAAAATGGGAAAGACTTTTGTGTTCTAGGGTTCTGCAACTACTTTCATCACTTTAGGGAGTGGAGTTTATTCCTGTGGCAATATGGCTGATGGCATCACTGTTAGACCCATGTCTCTAGGGGTCGACTGTGGCAAAATGTCAATTTTGAAAGAAGATAAATGCCTAGCTAGCTCATAGCAAATTCTTTGGTGATTTTTACAAATGTGAAATTGATTTGTATAGATCACAAAAAGTTACAAAAAAGCTGTTTAAATGTTATAAATATATATGTCACTTTTTGCATCACATCACAAAAAAACTACTTGGGAGTTTTTAAGACCAATGAAAGAAATGTGAACCACTTTAGAGACAAAAGAAATGTTATATGAAGGTATTTTTGTCTGTGGGTTTTTTCCCTCCCTTAAAATGATGTGATGATCAAATTTAAATTATTATATTGACATCCCTGTTAGACTCATGTCTCTTGGAGTCCATTGTGGCAAACTGCCAATTTTGTATGGGGGATATTATAACCATTGTTAATAAATTATTGTCGTCGGAGGGGTCCCCTCCGTCTTAAACCGCTATTGAAAAAACAATTGACCTTGACAAGCATTAGAACCAGTTAGTAGTTATGCATAGAAATGCCTTATTCTATAAACCCCATGACTAATTTCCATCGTGCACAACTCCGAAGCGGGTGTGGCTATGGGAGGGGCATGGGTGAACCAGGGATGTCTGGAAATTAGACAAGAGGTTACAGAATAAATGCATTTCCGCACCTAACACCATTAGATGGGCATGAGAATTTACACCAGCTTTTGGTAGACGAAAATGCTCACATCCCAAGTTAGGTCCAAAATCCACACTAAGCTGGTATTCCATAAAAGCCATTCCATGCATAATAGCCCAGATAGAATCGCGCTTAGCAAACATCATCCCGATACCTAAATCTGGGTGACCTTTACCGAATTCCCCCCTAAGGAGCCAGAGAATTAATCAGCTGGTGTTGAATATGATCTCTGCTAAAGTTGACTGAGAAGAGGGCTCTCATCCCAATTGCAAGGCGTTTGAGGTTTTACATGGCTGCCAACCAAGTTTCAGGTGTTACAGAGCTGACAACCCATTTTGGATGACTTGAGATTATCATTAGATAGGGGGATGGACTCAGTCTTAATAGTTTTAGATTTCAGTTTGCATTTGTTCCCTTGGTAACTCGTTTCTACAGAGTAGATCAGCTGTTAACAGTTGGTAGCCATTCAAGATATTACCTCACGTTTGTCAGGAAGTTTCAAACTTTTACAGATAACATCTAAAGTATCCAGCCAAAATAGCCCCGACAAAAAAAGCTCCCGACATAATAGCCCGACATAACAGCCACTGGCAAAACAGCCTGCCCACAATATAGCCCTTGACAAATTAGCCCCCTGACAAAAGGGCCCGATCAGGCTGACCAGAATATGGCACTGCATTTTTTTCTAGGGGATATTTTGTTAAGGGGGCTATTTTGTCAAGAGTTATTTTGTGGGAGGGGCCATTTTGTCAAGGACTATTTTGTTACTAGGCTGTTTTGTCGTGGCTTTTTTGTCAGGGCTATTATGTCGGGGTGCCGACATCTAGCTACAGAGACACCTTCATGGTGAGAACAAGAAAGATATCTGGATAGACTGAATGATCGTAGAATATGAAGACCGCAGGTAAACCTTCAGAGAAACAGAGGTTTTGTAGGTATGGAAGCCATTAATATAGTTACAAAAGCCAGTGATTAAATGGCAGAGGGTAGAGATGGTGGCACATAATCTAGTCCGTAGTTTGGGAGAGGAATCAGCCAGTGCTCTGCCTACAAAGCCACAAACTGCACTGGTGGTAAAAGTTTGCTATCACGACTTACACCAACTGAGGTTGTGTGGGATCTTCTTAGGTAAAGACTGTGCAAACACTGAATGAAATTTTGAGCGCTGAGTGATATAACTGCAATACAGCTTATTTAAGGTTACCATTGAGATCTATAAGCATCCCCTGCTGGTGCAAGGTTCTGCCACGAGGGTGCTAGAACAGAAGCGTTTTCAAGAGCACGGATGCTCTGTATTAAGAGATTTACACTGCCTGTCCATTAGCTCGAGGGCTGAGTTTAAAGCATTGGCACTGACTTTTAAGCTACAGGAGAGGAAAACTAGTATCCCAGTCCCATAGATATGACTTGTGTTCACAGTATGAGAATTTGAGGCTCCTGAGGTAAGAGCAGCACATTCTACAGAGTGCATTTTCACTTGTGACTCAGATGTATAGAAAAAGCTCCAATAGGCGCAGTGTTTAGGAAAACTTGTTTAGGAAAACACTGAAAAACTCACCTGTTTAGGATGCTGCAGGGTCCTGGAATTTTAAAGAAATAGTTATGCATCCCAATGGGTCTCTGGAGAGATTGATATATATGTTCTGCTGGGTATTATGTGTATGTGATTATTATTGTGACGGTTTAATTGTAATCTACCCCCTGGGCTTTGCTGTAAGGATGGGATAAATACTTAAAGTGTGTCCATGGGGGAAAAGCTTAGTAATTTTGTGGCAAATGGGAGGAAACTGTTCAGAACATCTAGTGGTAGCATTATAATTACATTATTTCAGTTTTTGATTTGCTATCCAACAAACACCATATTTCTCAATTTCTCACTATTCTACACATCTACTCACCACTCGGGGTGGTTTCTAAACCAAGAGACCAGTGATAAATGTTTGAAATAGGTAAGAATCCCACACAGGTTTTTAAGTACAGAAAAGCAGGTCAATCAAAGCAAGGCCTCTGATTGGATCTTTAATGTATGGATCTTTTCGTATAAGTGTCATAAGCAGGGCTGGCTGCTGGACCAGGTGAAGCACTGGCTCAGGGTGCTGGTGATAAAGGACACCAAATCCCCGGCTGAAATTTATTCCTTTAGAAATTCAAAGGTAAACTAGACTGGGATTTTGGCATCTTATGTCACCAGTGCCCTACCTGGTCCACAGGTTGAGCAGGCCCTGGTCCTGTGTGTCACTGTCAACTGAACAGGTGTTCAAAAACAACTCTCATCTCTAGAGGCTTCTGGTCATTCCAAATTTAGAAAGATCAAATGGACCCTCCTCTTACAAAGTGCTCAGTTAAATCCTGCTAAAAAGAAGGGGCATACAGAAACTTTGCTCTAGATGTCTTCAGTTTAGGTCTACTAGATTTCAAGATGAGGTTACTGACTTGTTGGGGCCGCCCAAACCTCATTTAAAACAGCAGATGTACAGGAGACGGGAAACACGAAACACCGACAAGACGGCTGCAGCCCGAACTATATTTAAAGTTTGGCCGACTAAGGATATGTTTAGAAACATTGCAGCTACTAAATAAGTTTTACCTCTCTCTATTTTAAGCGAAAACCATGGCAGTTCATTTCAAACGGCACCCATCCGACCTTAAATCTGTTCTAAAGAATTCAACGCGTAAGAACAAGCTTTTTCTATTAATATACTGCACAAACCAACAATGTCATTGACTTTCTGATGCTCCTTTTTCTTAGGTCGTATTTCATTCATTGGGGGGGGAGGGGGACGTGAAGTCAGCATACCTCAGCCTATCCGAGTCACATCAAAATACCGAGAATATGTTTTTAATCAACCCACTCAGGCCAACCACCCCAGACTCGGTTCCGTCTCCCACTCTGGATCGGGTTCCTAGAGCCAGGGGACTGCACTGCAGGGCGGCACTGATCGCTGGCAAACCCCAAGACCGGCGACAAAAACACTTTGCTAGCGATCTTCCTCACAACATCCACCATTCAAAGCTACTGTGCTTACAAAAAGAAAAAAAAAAAACCCAACAACAAAGAGCCTGTGATGTGGTCTGGTCTCCGAGCCAAGTCCAACTAAGCATCTGCGCCAGGTCAGGGAAGGGTCACCTCTGTCTAACTCAAGCCAACTCGCCGAGGTCATCAGGGATCAACCACGGCGTGCCAGAGATTAAAAAAAAAAAAAAAAAAGGTACTTTATATCAACTCAGAGGGGTCCATCCAGAGATGATCTTTAAATAGATCTTTGAAAAAGCACATCTCGATTGTAATTCCCAGAAGACAGGGAAATACCTACTGTACTTCAATGTAACTCGCTTTGATAAATTACTAAAGAGGCGTCAGCTAAATCGCCATGCAAAAATCTTTTACATTTTCTTGCAATAGGGAGAAAAATCATAGCCTCCCAAAACAGCGATCTTCCTGTTTCCCGGCTCTATAGCCTTTGTTCCGTCTGACGTTTTTAAACCTTGGTCACGTATTTACCGTCCCCAAAGAGCTTTCATTTGTTAAAGATTTGATTTTTCTGAGTCGGAAAGTTGCGCTCGCTCTACTTAAAGACCTAGATTTTAGAGCTTTTCTAAACGGGTACGGAGTGGGACTCAACGGGGGGGGGGGGGGGGGGGGGGGGGGGGGGACTCAGGATCGCGCGAGCACACGTCCATAATGACAGTGGGAGACAGGGCAGTGAGGGGGAGCTTAATGCCTGTGCTGTACACAGCACACGCTTGCAGGAAATCGGAATGCATTCCATTCTTATTTATGAAAGGCGAAGCTGGAAAAAATATTTCCCGTGCAAGTGCACACTTTGGAGAATCCTGCCACCGGATATTTTCGGAAATGTACTCTCATCATAGCCACGAGCCTCATTTGCTTGAATAATTCAGATATACGTGTGCTATTTATCTGTATAACGAGTTAACACGTCAGAGAAATAAAATCAATATACGCACGATACATACACACGACATCCTTCTAAACTGGAACAGTCTCACAAAGGAGTCTCACACACGCAGCCTACGTGTGCCAGAGTCCTTCGATCACATACTGTCCGCCAGGCTGAATCAAAACGAGTCCGAGCCGGTGCCATGCAGAAGTTAAAGAACCCTGCACACCCTGTCCTTTGCTTCCCTCTGCAATGATCTCTCCCCTCTCTTGGCATGTCTACGAGGGCCATTCATAGAAACAACACTGCACACAGAGCCCAGCAGCCCCTGATCGCCATGCTGCAATTGAACACCAAAGACTGCTATTTCGCCCGAAAAAGACCACCAGCCCAACCCCCCCCCCCCCCCCCCCCCCAGGAAGGCCCCGGCAGCAAAGCGCACCGTCTCCGGGAGATATGGTCTCGATCTCCACTCCCATGCTGATTGCTTCGGTTCCGCTTGCTCTCCTCCCTACCGGCCTCCACTCTGTGAATGTTTCCCCTCCGGCCACCAGGCGAACATCTCCGAGTCCCCCCCTCGCCCAATGGCAGAGGCCGGGAGCCAGAACCAGCGCCAACCAATCGCCTTCGATGGGGTGGAGGAAAAAGCGATTACGGCAGTACCTCCTCCTCTGCCTCGGTGTTGTCGTGTGGGCTGGGGAGGGAGCGCCTCTCGCGCTTGGTGGTAGTGGGAGATGGGCTGTAGAGCTCTTATATAAGGAACTATGCGGTGATTTCCTGTGCAGTCATCTTTACTTGCTTTCTGTTTGTTGCCTCTTCAGCATGCTTTATCGTTGATTTCATTTTTTCCCCACTACAATTCGGCTTTGCCAAGGGTCCTTAGGTCAGCATACTCTCAATGGTGTTGATTGGCAGAGCGTTAAAACTGTTCAAAATCAACAGCAGCCTAAATAGCTGAGCGGGAATAGTCCCATCCCATTATTATTTGAGGGGAGGGGCGGCGACAAGGCGTAAGGAAGTCTCCTCTCCATCCCTCTCGGATGGACGTGGATTGGGTGTGGGTAATGGGAGAGAGGAGTGCACAGGCTTTTCTGTCCCCATCCACTTATAACTCTCTTTCATGAACACGTCAGATCATGATGCTGTTTCACACAGGCCCATAATTCTCCTCATCTCTCCAGTCCACCACAAACCCTCAGTGTCACCATTGAGGTACAAACTTACATTGTAAGCACTTTTAAGTCTCACTGGCAGGTACAAACTTACAGTGTAAGCACTCCGGGAACAATTAAATACCTGCTGTACCCCAATGTAACATTCATTGAGCTCAATTCCAACCCCCTTCAATCTGTTTAGATGTGGCTTTAGCAGGGTGAGTCTGATGCAGCTGCCCTCATCCCAGCCTCATCCTCTCTCTTCCATTTCCTTTCTCCCTCCCCTTTGTTCCTAGAATACCCTTATTCTGTTCTAATCCTCCTCCTTGCCAAGTAGCCTTTTATCTGCCCTGGCAGATCCAGGACCCTGGTTTATTGAGCATCTGCAGAGTACCCCCTTGGCAGGGGCTTGGGACAAATTTAGTGTGGTACATGTGAGCCAATGTATGTGCTCATTACTACTACTACTGCTTATCATTTCTAAAGCACTACCAGGCATACACAGTGCTGTACAAACCAAGCTGAAAATTGTGCCAGCATATAACACAGGATCCCACAGTTACCCACCTGGGGAAAAAAAACATTCAACATAAATAGCAAATTCACACAACCTTTAAAAACTTTGTGCCACCTGTGGCAGTTACAAAATCTCTCTATATTGAAAAGAGTCTGAGCATAGTGGTCCTTAATGTGATCATGTCACGATGGGATTACTGTCATGCTATGTACATTGGTCAAACTAAAAAGAGTTTGTACCAGCTCTGACGATAGATAGAGGGTTGCAAGCAGTGTGACAACATTATATCCTTGCTGCAAAAACACAATGGCTATCAGTACCATACAGGGCCAAACTTAAAGCACGATCTTTGATTTTCAAAGTGCTTGTAAAAATGTACCTGAAGAATAAGCTAGCCCTCTACACGCCTCAGTGGCCCCTAAGGTCCTCTAAAGGAGCATCACTATCCAGGCCCGCCAAGAGACAAAGCCGGGCCCAGGGCAAACAATCTTAAGGGCTCCTGTACCCCTTGCTGTGAATTTTGGAGTTGGCTCCTTAGCGGTGTGCACTCAGCCCAGCCCCCTCGCCTCAATTCCTGCTTAAACCTCAGCATCTGCTCCAGGGGTGTAGCTACGTGGGGCCACGGGGGCTTGGGCCCCCGTAGATTTGGTCCTGGACCCCCCTGTTGACGACCCTCTCGACCCCCCTTCTGCCGCCAACCCTCCCCCGCCGTGGGCTACCTTTGCTGGCGGGGGACCCCAACCCCCACCAACCGAGGTCCTCTTGCTTCTCGCGGAAGGCTTTGTTCTATTTCTGACGTCCTGCACATTGTATGTGCAGGAATTCAGACTCACTGAAACAGAACGAAGCCTTGCAGATCAAGGCTTCGTTATGTTTCAGTGAGTCTAAATTCCTGCACGTACAACATGCAGGAGACAGACCGAAGCTTTGCGCGGGAAGCAAGAGGACCTCGGCTGGCAGGGATTGGGGTCCCTCGCCAGCAAAGGTAGGTTACGACGGCAGCAGCGGGGGAGGGTTGGCGGCGAGAGGGGGGGGTCGAGAGGGTCATCGGAGGGGGGCAAAGTTGTTGGTGGTGGGGGGCTAAAATGTGCCCCCTCACCTGGGCTCTGGACCCCCCTCCTGCCAAAGTCTGGCTACGCCCCTGATCTGCTCCCACCTCAGTGTCTGTTTTCTCTCTTGCGCTTGTGTGTGCTGGCTGAGACCCAAGTTCACGTTAACTCTTCTCTACTGCCATAAATCCTCTTTCTGCCACATCCTCTCCTGTAGAATCCAAAAGATACTCAGGAAAAACATATAGTGTGTGCAGATAATACATACATATAAAAAAGCAATAATAATTGTGTATGTTGGTGTGGGATTCAAAGATAGGAAACAGAGACGATGCTCTTCCCTAGCATACAGCCAAGTGAAATCAATGTTCACTAACTGACTGAAGCTTCACACCATCATTGGACACAACTATGTGAAATAAGGCACCAAAACATAAACAGTATATCAAAATGAACACAGTATGTGTATATATAAATCAGTGTCTCTATTATCTGCACAAATTATAGTGGGCAGTCTCAAGCTTACAGTCACTAGTTAAAGCAGTCCTTGAGCAGTTCATAAATGGTATGTATAAGTACATAAGTAGTGCCATACTGGGAAAGACCAAAGGTCCATCTAGCCCAGCATCCTGTCACCGACAGTGGCCAATCCAGGTCAAGGGCACCTGGCACGCTCCCCAAACGTGAAAACATTCCAGACAAGTTATACCTAAAAATGCGGAATTTTTCCAAGTCCATTTAATAGCGGTCTATGGACTTGTCCTTTAGGAATCTATCTAACCCCTTTTTAAACTCCGTCAAGCTAACCGCCCGTACCACGTTCTCCGGCAACGAATTCCAGAGTCTAATTACACGTTGGGTGAAGAAAACTTTTCTCCGATTCGTTTTAAATTTACCACACTGTAGCTTCAACTCATGCCCTCTAGTCCTAGTATTTTTGGATAGCGTGAACAGTCGCTTCACATCCACCCGATCCATTCCACTCATTATTTTATACACTTCTATCATATCTCCCCTCAGCCGTCTCTTCTCCAAGCTGAAAAGCCCTAGCCTTCTCAGCCTCTCTTCATAGGAAAGTAAAAATTCTGCTTAGGAGCAACAATGCTCTCAAAAACGTTTTGTCAACATGTCTACCATGAGTTTCATGCTTTCAAACAACTTCAAAATGATCCCCGTCTTATTATTAAACCAGCGGACAAGGGGGAGTTCAGTAGTGGCTCTCAATTCCAATCAATATTGTTTGGAGGTTTCTAGAGACCATGACAATTTACTCGATACCAACCCTTCTTCTTATTTAGAACCCATTATTAAATCTGTGGTACAACAGGTTTTTAACCAGGGTACCATTACTAAGACTGAATTTAGGTTTTTGAGTAGCATTCCATCTAGATTGCCAAGTTTTTATATAGTACCCAAGGTGCACATGTCCATCCAGCAACCTCCTGGATGTCTGATTGTTTCTCTAAAAGGCACTATTTTGGAACCGTTATCCTGTTTTGTGGATCATATTTTAAACCCGTGGTGTTGGAAGCAAAATCTTATATCAAGGACACCACTGATTTTCTACGTAAAATACGAGTTATATCAGACCTTTCACCAATGGATGTAACTAGCAAATCCATTGGTGAAAGGTCTGATATAACTCGTATGGACTTAGAGGCTCTTTATTCTAACATTCCCCAAGAGAAAGCCTATGCTATTGTAGATGCTACACTTCGTCGTATAAAACAGGGACATTGAATTTCAGCTAATTGTTTTTAGTTCCTTGAGTACCAAGAAGAACAATTTTTTTGTACACGATGGGAAATTTTATTTACAAACTCATAGTGTAGCCATGGGCTAACTTATGTCACTCAATTTGAAGAACGGTATCTGTACATCTCCCTGTGATTTTCCTTCATTAAACTATGGGTGAGATTTATAGATGTTATCTTTTGTATTTCGACACAGGATTTAACAACTAGACTAGCTAAACACCAAAAATTCACATTTACATTTCGCAGTGAACTGAAGTATGGAAAGGGTTACCTTTTTAGATACTGAAGTCATTAAAACTGGCTCTCATCTGTATACTACGGTATAAAGAAAAGCCATAGAAAAAAACACTTACTTGAGATATGATAGTTGCCATCCTACAAGATTCAAGCATTCTCTGCCTATTAGTCAATTTCTTAGAATACACAAGATCTGTTCCCCAAATCTTGAATATAAGAGGCAAGCAAAAACTGAGAGATTTTTGAGAAGAGGTTACCCTCATCTTGTGGTTAAACAAGCCTACTTAAGAGCTCCCTATGTGCAGCTGGAACTGTTACTCCAAAGCCAAACTTGGACTCCTATGGACAAACAGATTTGTGTTGTTTCTTTTTCAGATCAATCTGCTTGAGTAGCAACCAGCATAAGCAAGCATTGGGCAATGCGGTGGCGCTGGAGACCGGCACTGGACAAGGCTTCATCTGACAGGGGTTGGAGACCCCCGCCAGCCAAGGTATTTACTGTAGCAGTGGGTGGGGAGCGGTAGGACGGCAGGAGAGGGGGGCAGCGAGGCAGCAAACCAAAATGTGCCCCCTCCCACCTTGGGCTGTGGCCCTCCCACTGTGAGGTCTGGCTACGCCCCCTGATGTGCATGAGCACAGGAGAGAGTGACATAGCTCTAAAGTGCTACTGAAAATTTTCAGTTAGAGGAGAAACTTGAAAGAAAAGCAACTGAGGTATGTGGAAGATTTGAAATGAAAGACAGTTAATTTGTCTTAACTAGATTCAGAAGTAGGGAAAAGGGACAGAGTGTGTGTGAGAGCTGAAGCTGTTTTTAAAGTGAATAGATGCTGTTGTTTTGGAGATAAAGTGATGTGGAGAAAAAAAACCAGATGGATGATTAAGATATTCCTTTTCAAGGAGATAAACATTAAAAAAAATTAAAACATGAGAAAACAATGATTTCAGGATTTTGGTTCTCAATTTAAGGGCTCTTTTTACGAAGTAGTGCTACTGATTAGCATGCACTGAATGCGAAGAAGCCCATGGGAATTGAATGGGCATTCAGCTAATCGGTAGCACTGCTTTGTAAAAGAAGCCTTGAGCTGTGAGGTATTATTGAATGTCTTTAGTATAATGTGCCTGGATAGAAGTAAATGAGAACACAGGTTCAGCTGAGCAGGAAACTAATATGATTTTTTTCTTTAAACTGACAAACTGTTTTTGAGGAGTTGTTTACTCAGTGCTGAAGTGAGCATTCTAATGGAGGTGCTGCAGCCTGACAAGAGGGCTCTGATAGATAGAGCTGCTATATTTTCTCAATTTAACTCAGAATTTAAGAAAAGCCAATATTTTTTTTTTTTTTAGATTTTAACTGTGAAATGTATTAAAACTGAGAACGCTGATTCTGTAGTGCTGGAGCTGCCTGCTCAAGGAAAATCAGAGATTAACCGTGGCTCTGACCTTGGTTTAGTTAAGCTGTAAGAACTTTAAACTGAACAGCTAATTTAAGTAGTATTGCATGTAGCAAAACATGTGCCTTATGAAAACTGAAGGGGAAAGGACCTGAAGATGGAGCAGGAAACAGGAATGTTAAGACAAGGACTGGAGACAGAAACACTGGACCGGAGACGGGAACACTGGGCTGGAGACAAGAAGCAGAGACAAGGCTAGAAACAGGAACGCTGGGCTGGAGACAGGATGCAGGGACAAAGCAGGAAACAAGAATGCTAGGCTGGTGATAGGACCAGGGACAAGGCTGGAAACAGGAATGCTGGGCTCGAGACAGGATGCAGGGAAAAGGCAGGAAACAGAAACACTGGACTGGAGATGAGACCAGAGAAGCTAGACACCATGCAGGCACGATGACAAATTGCAAAGGCAAGGCTGAGGGTACTTGGCTGCCTTAAATGGTCCCCAGTGGATGATGTCATTGCAAGGCGCCAGGCACCACCTCCAGCTACTGATCCTTTAAAGACTCCTCTTTGGCGCGTACAAGGTGCATCGGAAGGGCCAAAGCATGGCCATGACCGTGACAGTACCTCCTCCGCAAAGGTCCCCTCCTCCTGACTCCAGGCTTGGGTTTGTGAGGAAACAGCTGATGAAATCTCTTGAGGCACGCTGGAGCATGAACCTGGTTAGCCAGTTCCCAAGAATTCTTTTCTGGGCCGTAACCCTTCCGGGCAATGAGGTATTGGAGCAGCCCCCATACTAGGATGTTTTGGACTTTATATTCAATGTCAGGGTCAATGGCAATAGAAGTCAGTGCAGGCGGGGTTCCTCTGTTCCATATCAGTATCAATGGTTTGAGAGAGACAAATGAAAGGTGTCATGAATGCGTAAAGTAGCAAGTAACTTCAGCTGATAGGTAACAGGGCTTATCCAACGGATGATGGGGTATAGCCTGATAAACTGAGGGTCAAATTTGGTGGATGGAATCTTAAGGCGCAGATTCTGTGTGGATAGCCAGAGCAGATCTCCAGGGCAGAACTGAGGAGCCTAGTGGTTAGTGCAGTGGACTTTGATCCTGGGGGAACTGAGTTCGATTCCCACTGCAGCTCCTTGTGACTCTGGGCAAGTCACTTAACCCTCCATTGCCCCTGGTACAAAATAAGTACTTGAATATATGTAAACTGCTTTGAATGTAGTTGCAAAAACCTCAGAAAGGTGATATATCAAGTCCCAATTCCCTTTCCCCTTCTTATCTGCTTGTGATTTGTACCTTTCAGTGGTTTGGATTAACGGCTGCTCCTGAGTAGTTTTCCATAGGTTAGAGAGAGATTCGGTAATGGCCTCCATGGCCAGCACAGCTGACATCAGGGTAACTGGCAAGGGTACTCTCGGATGGTGCCCAAACACAAGCTTGAACAGGGAGGCCCCAGAGGATTCACTCACATGGTTGTTGTGGCAGAACTCCGCCCAGGGCAACAGCTATGACCAGTTGTTCTGCTGAGATGATACATTGTTCTGCAAGAAGGACTCTCAGTTTGGCTGTTAGTTTGGGGGTAATAACTTGAGTAATAATTCAGCTTGATCTGCAAGATATCACACAGGTTCGGCCAGAATCTAGAGGTGAACTGCACTCCCCTGTCGGATATGATGGATTCCGGAAGATCGTGGAGACGGAAGATTTCCTTGAAAAAGCATCGGACCAGTGCAGGTGTAGAGGGTAGCCCAGGTAAGGGAATGAAGTGGGCCATTTTAGAAAACCTATCCACAGTGACCTATATAGTAGTGAATCCATCAGACTCCAGAAGGTCCATGATGAACTCCATGGCTATATGAGTCCAAGGTGCTTCAGGTATCAGAAAGGGTTGCAAGAGCCCCTATGGGCACGAATGACATGTCTTGTAGTGGGCACAGATAGGACACAAAGTCACATAATTGCATACATCCCTCTTCAACTGTAGCCGCCAATAGACCTGAGAAATGAGTTTGAGTGTTCTCTGAACTCCAGGGTGGCCAGTGAGCTTGGAGTCGTGTCCCCACCTCGGTACCTTTTCCTGAGGGTGCCTGGGTACCACTGTCGTGACTGGGGAAATGGGTATAGAAATGGCTGCCTGGATCTTGGTGGGTCCAAGATGGTCTGAAGGTTGAGACTCTCCTCATCTACCTCCAGAGACTGGGAGAGAGCATAAGCCATATAGTCTTCTCGGCTGGGTGGAAGACTACCCGAAAGTCAAACCAGGAGAAGAATAGAGACCAGCGGGCCTGACGGGGGTTGAGTTTTTGAGCCTCCTGCAGATACAGAAGCTATTCCTTTAATGCCATCTTGATGGCCAGTAGTTCCTGATCTCAGATAATGTAGCTTTGTTCAGCAGACAAGAATTTCCTAGAAAAGAAAGCACAAGTTAGTAGTCTCCCCATAGAATTCAACTGGGAAAGGATGGTGCCTACCCCAATGGAGGATGTATCAACTTCCATGAAGAAGGGCTTTTCCGGATCCGGGTGATGGAGCACTGGAGCTGACATGAAGTCTTGTTTCAGAAGGGTAAAGGCCAATATAGCCTCGTCAGGCCAATCCTAGGTGTTAGCCTCTCTTTGAGTCAAGGCAATCAGGGGTGCAGCTATGGAAGAATAGTCCTAGATAAACTGGCGATAGAAATTAGTGAAGCCCAGAAACCGCTGTAGTGTTTGTCCCCCCCCTGGGGACGAGGCCAGTCATGAATGGCAGAGAGCTTAGCAGGGTCCATCTTCAAACTCTTGTCAGATATAATATAGCCCAAGAACGGTAGTTCATTCTGCTCAAAGATGCACTTTTCCAATTTGGTGTACAGGTGATTATCACGCAGGCATTGCAGGACCTGTTTGACGTGTTTCGGTGTTTGGGCATAGTAGCCCTGTCTCAAGGAATTGTTTTATTCATATTTTATTTATAAGATTTCAAAATTAAACACAAAGAAGAATTTTGTACATAAATTTCTGCTTAGTGTACAATACAATTCACAATGGGAGAATATGTTCCACTCAAACAGTTCAGTGTAAACATCAACAAAAACAGTGAAATCAGTAAAAACCTTTATATACCCAGAGAAGTCAATATACTTTGTACATCTCTTTGGCGCATAAAAATTATATCTTGGAGGAAAAAGCCTCAGTAAGTGCTGGAAACGCTCAATTGCAACGAAGGGGGGGGGGGGGGGTATATTCACACTCCACCTTACTTCCAGCTGATATCTCTCATTGTCTTTAAAAACCTCCATATAATTTTAAATGTTTTTCTTTCCTATTTTCTTAAATGCAGAGTATAAACATTCCTCTGTAACTTTTTCTTTAAATATACTTGCCGGAGAGAGAACACTTATCATAATCCAGACAATTCCAACAGGGACCCGTTTCACCATCGCTTCGTCAAGAGATGTCTCAACATGCTTTTCTTTCTGTAAAATAGCAAACCTCACTTAAAACCACTGGTCTAATCACAAAAAAAAAAGGAATCATTTATTCAATATCTTGATGTGCAGTGTCTCACCCTTTGTATGACCTCAATTGGATCTTTTAGCCGCTTGCTCTTTCAGATTAGACGACGAGGCATGCACACAAAATATGTAGCCTCTTAAAGGAATATGGACCAATCTATTGTACCGTTTAATCCTTCCAGTTCCAATGTCCGTAACCTATATATCCAACATTTCTCCTTTTGTGTGAGTTTTCTGTCGCTGTTTTCTCCTCTGCTGTTAGGAGTGAATCTATTTAAAGCGACACACTTAAATTCTTCAAACTGATGTTTTAATACAGCGCATTGTGCTACTAGAGGCGCCCCTGGTTTCATATGCTATACATTAAATCAATGTTCATTCAGTCTCAGGTGTGACGGTCATATTGTTTTGTCCATATACAATTTAACAAATGGACATTTTAAGACATAAATCATAGCTGGATTTACAGTCCAATGAGAATTCTGAAGTATGTGTACCTGATAAGTACATAAGTATTGCCACACTGGGACAGACCAAAGGTCCATCAAGCCCAGCATCCTGTTTCCAACAGTGGCCAATCCACGTCACAAATACCTGGCAAGATCCCAAAAAAGTTCAATACATTTAATGCTGGTTATTCCAGAAATAAGGAGTGGATTTTCCCCAAGTCATTTTAATAATGGTCTATGGACTTTTCCTTTAGGAAGCCAGCCAAACCTTTTTTTAAACCCCGCTAAGCTAACTGCCACTTCATCACTTAGTGAGGAAGCAATTGGACAAGAGTCTGTTCGGTATTATGAGAGATTGTATTTGGCGGGTCATGGGGTTTCGGACATTGAGGTGGAGAGCTATTTGGTAGGAATTATACTTCCTAATTTGTCATCCAGTATTAGTGTCCAACTTTTAGCCCCAATCTCCTTAGACGAAGTTGAGACGGCAATTGCCCACCTCCCGACTTACAAAGCCCCAGGATTAGACGGCTTTTCAAATTTTCTTTATAAGAAATTTTCTCAGATTTTGGTTGAACCGCTGACTTGTTATAATTCTTTCCTTATAGAACCTCAAGTACCACTCTCTTTTCATCAGCCGGAAGTGACTTTGATACACAAATCGGGAAAAGATCCGGCTGAGTGTAGCTCTTATTGTCCGATATCTTTACTGGGGGTTGACTATAAATTGTTAACTCAGATTTTGGTGGCTAGACTACAACAATATTTGCCAGAGTTGGTGCATGGAGACCAATCTGGTTTTGTAGCAGGGCGGCAACCAAAAGATAATATACGGCGTTTGTTAGATCTAATTTGGATAGCCCATCAGAGGCAGCTTCCTGCAGTAGTTCTTAGTATAGATGCAGAGAAGGCATTTGACCGGGTATCCTGGCTGTTTATGTTTGCCACACTTTGTTGGTTTGGTTTCTCTGGGAATTTCATGCGCTGGATAGCACTTATCTATGATTCTCTGATGGCATGCCTTCGCATTAATGGTACCTATATAAATTTTTTTTTCAAATCTTTTGAGGTACTAGGCAGGGATGCCTGTTGTTCCCACTTATATTTGCGCTGATTATGGAACCGTTGGCCCAGAAGATACGCGATAGCTCTCAGATTAGTGGGATAAGTGTAGGAGAGCAGGATCTTAGGATCCTACTTTATGTTGATGATATACACTTTACTTTGTCGAACCCCTTAACATCATTGGATGCAGTTATGGACTTGTTACATTGTTACAGTCAGGTATCAAGATTTACCGTTAATTCTACAAAGTCTGAGATTTTGAATCTTACAATGTCCAGTAGCACTCTTCAGACCCTATGTGAACACTTTCTCTTTAGGTGGGTGTCTCATAGTATCTGATATTTAGGAACATCCTTCCCGGAGGATCTGGATTGTTTGTTTTCACTGAATTATCCGTTCTTGCTGACTTGAGTGCTGAAAGATTTGGATCGCTGGGATGGGCTTAGTTTATCTTGGGTAAGGAGGATTAGTGTGGTGAAGATGAATATTTTACCCCATTTTTTATATTGTTTCGCATGTCTCCCTTTACCCATTCCTAAAGGGTTTTTGATTAAATTGCAAAGGAAAGTGTTTCATTATATTTGGCAACGAAAACCGCCTCGGGTGTGTAGGAGTCGTATGTCTGTGACTAGAGAACAAGGTGGAATGGGAATACCGGATTTTCTCACTTATTATAGAGTATTTCAACTCATGGCTCTTTTTGAGTGGCACGCCTTTCCAGATAAGTGCTGGGTACAATTGGCGCAAGCTCTGCTATGAGAGATACCATTACAATATGTACCTTGGCTTTCCTTGCCTCAGTTGTATTCTAGGTTTACTTAAGCCCCATATAGGGCATCCTGCACTTTAGCCCTCTGGTACTCTGTTAGGATGTCTCTTTTCCCCAAGCAACAATAGTTTTTAGTTACTCCAATAGTGTATGTCTGTTTCCGTGAGGGCGGGGCACAGCGAGGGAGGGACCGAAGGGAGGCGATCTGCTGCTTTCATACGGAGGTGAGGTGCTACCAATTTGAATGCAGGGGGCCCGGTGTTGGACGAAGGGGGGCTGTTGACGGAGCCGAGGGCAGGCAGGTAAGACCGGGGACTGCAGCACCAGCGGCCTGGGAGCAGGAGAAGGGGAGAGACCCCAGCGCCGGGCCCGGGGAATTTTGTCCCCCCTGCCCCCCCTCTCGGCGGCCCTGCTTTGAGGGACCTTTGAAGTGTGGTATTATGTACTTTTCAAAGGGAGGGGGGAGTTTTAGAGAGGGTTGGGCAGATTATATTGTTTGATGACAGGTACATCGTTATATAATTGAATTTCTTGGTGATATTGATATTTTGTAATGTTTCATACATTTTGGATAAAGGAAAATTAAAAAAAAAAAAAAAGAAACCAACTTTAACCATAGAGTCCACACGTTTAAGGAACAAGAGCAAACAGTGTGTGAGCTTCTCAGCTAAGGATAAAAAGAATAGTGTTTTGCAATACTATTGCATAACTCTTCTGTGTACTGTACAATCTCAGAGGTCTAAAACTGAGGACAAATGGACACTGTTAACACTGTCTGTGGTGGGGAGCCAGATGGGGAGTCACAGTTTGGGGCATATACATTGACCAACCCTAACATTTTTTACAGGGGAGGGGGGGGTGGATTTTAATATTTCCATTGATTTTGCTCTGGTTCCCCTTATGCTGACAAAACTTTTTGGCATAATTTGCATTCATTGATCAGCAAAATGGAGCTGAGTGATATTTGGTGGTTACACTCCCACATGGGACATACTTGAGGATAGATTACTTGTTTCCAAAGCTCTTACTCCGGTTGTGTCTCATACAGAAATATGCTCCATTACTCTGTTGGATCATGCTGCAATCTGTTTTAAAGATGAAGCTGGCTCCACTAATACTACAATCTCTGCATTGGTGACTTAATTTGAGTCCTTTAATGCATGAGATTTTTCAGAATTTTTTAAACTCTGAAATAGATACTGATTTTACCAGTAATCAGATGAAAGACATCTCAATCATTACCTAGTGGGATGCTTTCAAAGCAACTCTTAGAGATGTGATACTGACATACACTATTGGCAATAACATGCAGAGTCCCAGGCTTTGGAAAACAATTTTGAGTATAGTAGCACATTCAGAGTACAGAATACTATATTACAACTCCAAAAAATTAGATTAATATTTCAGGTTCATTTACTTTGTGATATACTGTTGAGCCAGTTTCCATCTCAGTGATTTACAATTCACAAAATAATAGGAGACTAAGTGATGAAGTGGAAATAAAAATCAAGCCCTAAGATAGATTACAACATATTCATTAAAAAGGGAAAAGGTAGGGTAGGAGAGTGAGGGGAAGATGAGCAGTAGCACATTTTACACTAAATAAGAGAAATACAGAAGTTGGAGCTTGTAAACAAGCTGAAACAGATCCCTGCTAGGGCATTTAGGTTTAGGTTGGAACAGCCTAAACATCACAGGTTTCTTTAAAAAGGTGAGTTTTCAAAATGCTCTTAAAACAGAGAAATTACAGTTCCTGCCACAGCTGTAATGGAAGGGCATTCCAAATGGACGGACCAACCCCACTAAAAACGGCATGCTAGAAGGTATCAAGACAGATTATTCTAAACTCTAATGAAAGGGATTACAAGAAGGTTCTGATTGAGTGACCAAAGAAATCTCACAGATCTATAGGAAATCATAAGGTGTGATAACAAATCTGGGAGTCTGGTATTATATATCTTACGGACCAAAGTTAACATTTTGAATCTAATCCTCATCGAAACAGGAAGCCAATGCTCATTCTGAAGCAATGGGGTCACATGGTCATACTTCTTGGCACAATTTATCAGTTTGGCTGCAGTATTTTGTATTAGTTGCAGATGCCTGATCTCCTGAGTGATCATGTGGGGGCGTTTGTTCACTCAAAGGCAAGGTATTAGGAAAATTCAAATAGAAAATGCCTTCTTTGATTAATTGCAATAATGAGCTGTTGACCCAGGACACCACAGATCTACACCAGCTTATTACACTGGGTCATAGCAGCCAGCTTTGTGGATACTTGAGCACCCCAATATTGATTGAGCAAACTCCTTGACTGTGTCTAGGGAAAGGTAACTTCCATTGGGTTTAGCACCCCCAGTTATTTTGAAAATCTGGCTCCTCTGCACTAGATTGTACACCTCTGAACTAAGTGAGGATACCAGAATCTCTAGCTTAAAAGCTCTACAGCATCCTACACTATCATCAAGTACATGACAGCAGTTGGAAGCCAACATTATTGAGGAGGCAATAAGTGTGGCAATTACTGGCCTCCGACTAGGCAAGAGGCCTGGTTCAGATAGATTTCCCATTTAGTTTTCTTTCCAACTCTTCTTTTATTAAGTTTTGAAAATATAAATATCAAAATAAGAGAAACTATTTCCCAACAACAGAAATGTTGTTTCAATATCAAAATTAAAGTCTCTCAAATATTAAAATTTCAAACAACAATAATAATAAATGTTGATTGTAAGATCTATTCAAAAATATTAGCTATGAGACTGGACAGAGTTATGTTAGATCTGATTAGCAAGGAACAGACAGGGTTCATTACACACTGAATACCCCAAACAATGCAAGACTCCTTTTCAGTGTTCTTTCAATAGCTCAGCATCATCAAGAACCAGAGATAGCTGTCTTTAGATGCCGATAAGGCCTTTGGCAACATTGAATGGTCCTTTTTTATTTAAAGTTCTTAAATGGTTTGGGTTTGGTTCAGGCTTCATTTGTATGGCTAGATCATTATATAATAGGTTTATAGCCAGGATATTTTTCAATGACCTTTTATCAAATCCAATGCATTAGACAAAAGGTATGTGATAATGTGATCGACAGATGGGCATGGAAACCTCATAGGCAGAGTTGAATATAAAGTCAAAAGAAAACTTTATTGGTGGCAAATAATTAAAGCAAGACAGTCTGTTCTCACAGGTTCACTTTCTCCTTGGCAACAATCACAATTACTTCCTTCTCTTGACACTTCTAACTTCTTCTTCTTTCATGCACTCCCTGAGCTAGGGCCACTCTCCCTTGGGACTCTCCCCCACAGGTACTGCAGGCAGCTACACTTTAGGGAGGGCTCCTTCTCTTGTAGCCTCCCTCCATGAGAGCTCCTTCTTTCTCTCCTGAAGACCTCTTGTCTCTAGGTCTCGCTCCTGGAGACCTGTTGTCTTGGGGCCTCTCCAGGGCATTTAACCAGCTCCTTAAGCCTTGCCCCTGTGACATGCCAAGTTTGGCGTCACCTGCCATAAGGTGGCTAAACTGCATCCACAGTGAGAGAGTGTTCTTAGGGACATCAACCATACCAGATTGAGCGCTTGTCTGGGCCTGGGCCTGGGGATGAGAGCTATCACTTACTAGGATACCCGGGGCTCTCACAACTACCAGGAATCCCCAAGACTCCAGGGCCACCACAACACAACCATCCCAGTCATGCCATGCCTTCTGCACCCACACATGAACAGGGCAAGGTAAACAGAGCAACCATTGGGCCCCATCACACCATTGGGAATAAACTCCAAATCCCTATCACAGGGACATTCAGTCCAGTAGAAAACAGCTGGACCGGAACTCCATCCATAGGGTGCACTACAGTTCTCTTATCCAGCAGGCACCAGCAACATTCTTCTCGGAACCGGTTATCATCTCCAGAAGACAGCATTTCCTCCAACACAGGCACCTGCCATCTCCATTCTATCAGTGGATTACTCTTCGTCACTTGAGCTTTTCACCTCCAAGGTCTCCAACAACCTCAACAACCAGATCCTCACAAGTGACTGGGCTTAATTCTGGGATCCCCTGATCCCTTAGCACATCCACAACTGGGAATAGGAAGAAGAATATAAGCCTCCAGGATCCTCTTGGACAGTCCCGCTTCCTTTTAGGCGTCCTCATCTTGACACCTTCAATATTCACAGCACCCTACTCCTGGCTTTAGACTTCCTTCTTGGAGTGACCCTTCCATATGCTGGGCCTCCCTTACTCCAGGCACTGTCGATGTTCACAAGGGATAGGTCTTGATGGGTCAACTGATTTTTGCCTCAGATGTTACCGTCCCCCTGACGCAGGGACCGTATTCAATAGCTCCTCTGTATCGCTGGTGGATGGGTTCCCATTTCCTCATCCTTGTACCCCATTCCTTCTCCAGTACCTTCTTTCAAGCTACTTGCTTGTCCATGGCAGACTTCACATTCCTCCGGCAAGGAATTACTTCCATAGTCCCTAGACATGGACATCTTCTCATCTTTGTCCAGCGTATGTGCACCCTGGTTCCTAGGTACAGAGTAAAACTGAACTACAAAACACAGTAGGCAGTCACTTCTTCAGAATTCCAGTGTGGTGCTCTTCACCACCTTCTCAGTAGTGGCATTGTATTCTTGTATCAAATCCCTCCACCACTCTGGGGTGTTGGATAAGTCACTTTCCTTGGTATTGGCTAGGCTTTCCCCCTCACAACCTGCCTGTTTCAACCAGTGGCATAGCCCATTCTTGGCTCAGGTCCGCCCAGTGGTGGCACCCCACATCAACATCTCTCCTCTACCATGGTGTCCCGGCATCTGCCCGCCTGTCGCTGAACCCATCCCTCCCTGGTGTACCTTACAGGCGTCCCCGGCACCTGCAGTGATTCAATGATTGTTGCCTGCGCCGGCCCTGCAGACTTCCATCTGCCAGGTCCCGCCAGACAGGAAATGATGAAAGCGAGGGTGGGACCCAGCTGATGGAAGCCTGCAGGGCCGGTGCAGGCAGCAAGAATTCAGTGACGGGCGGGCAGATGCCGGGATGCCGCGAAGGAGAAGAGATAGGGATGTTGATGTGGGGTAGGTGAAAAAACCTATAATTTTTAAAATATCTCTGGGGGGAGGGGGCTGTGGAGTGCCATGCCGTGCCGTGGAAGGGCCCATCTAAGTTAGCTCTGGGCCCATCCAAAATACTAGGTCTGGCCGCCACTGGTTTCAGCTCCACCAGGGCATCCTTAAGCTGCTTCTCTAAAGCTAGGATTGTTTGTTCCTTCATGGAACCTCTGAGCCAGCTAGCCAATTCCTTCCTCTTTCTTTTAGCATGCTTCAGTCAGTCCTCCAGTGTGTGCCTATATTTCACCAGAGTAGTTTCCTGCTGGAGACTCTTTCCTCAGGTGGGCAGCCAGATTCTCCAACTTTAAAGTATTTCTCCTGGATACTTCTAACTGGGTCAGTGGCATCTCTCTCCCTGCCAGCTGACCTTGCTGTACACATCTCCCTGTGTCCAGCTGTGACAATTTTTCCTGGTGCTCCTGCACCACAACAAACTTAGTGTTGAGCCGATACTGTTTGTCTGTAATTTTCTGTGTTATTTTCTGTGTCAATACTTTATTCTCTTCTAATAGCCGAGTACACCTCTTAATCATCTCCTCCCCCTGGAGGCATATCTCTTGGGTTTGCTGTTGTAGTTCAGCGATCTTGCTGTCTAGCAGTCTGACCATCGCTTGCTCCTCCTGACTCTCCTGCAGGAGTTTAGACAGCTGTCCCTGCAGCTTGCCATACTCTTCTGCTGGCACTGCTCTGGCCAGTTCTTGTTGCAGTTGCCCTATTTCTGTTGAGTAGCTTCCACTTGGGTCTGATAGACCTGGTTCTGGTCTGTCAGTTGGCAGATCTGAGATTGGAGCTTCTTAGCCTGGTCCTGCTGTTGCGCCAGTCTTCTTTTGCTGCCGCCAAACACTTGACTTGCTCCTTTGCTTCCAGGCTCCAAGTGCTTCTCATCTGTTCAGCCTGCTCAGCTGGGACGCTCTGCTTCATCAATTCTTGCAGTTCTTGAAGTGTGTGATTACCTTCTGCCTTCTACTCGGACAACTTTTCTACCAACAATGTCCCCACCCCCTCCCTTTTCATTCCTCACTGGAAGCTTTTAGCAGAGTTACTTGTTCAGAGACTTGGGCCTTCTCTTCTTTCTGGCAGTTTAGTATTTGAGCAACTCTGTCTCTCTCCCATGCTCTATTTTCTCCTCAGTGAACACGGTGCACCTAGTAGCTCCTCATGAGCTGTTCCTTCTCCATCTGCAGTTCTTTGAGGAGGTTCTGCTGCTTGAGCTGGTCATGTGATCACGTGACTGACTAAACTCAGCTGTTAAACTGAAACCAACGAAACTCTGGTATAACCTCCACCTAAATTAGGCATGGATCCGCCGAATTCTATAACAATGCGCATATATTAAAGGAACAACCCTGATCCACCCATGACCTTCCCATAACTGCACCCCCTTTTTGGACTTGTCTATAAAGTTTACATACGGATCCCATGCCTACATTTTAATTAAAACCAATTAGCACCAATAATTGCTTGTTAAAATTCCAATTATCAGCACTAATTGACTCATTCAATTTAATTGCACATGCAAATTTGCATGCACAATTTAAAACATAATTTATAGAATTCGGGGGATGGTATACTATTGTCCAATTATATTATACTGGACGGAGGTTTGTGGGAGAACATCCCAAATCCTCAGGCTGAAAGATCAAATTTCTATTAAATTGTAGTTTGGAAGTCCTTGGTCCTCACTGCAATAGGCTTTATGTTATCTATAGCACTTAAATTACATATAAATAACTGGAAACATGCAACAGCATTTGGTATGAATGCTTGGTGGAATAAGGTTTGCCAGTATAGGAAATATGAAGGGGCAGGTAGGCAAAAATGCAACGCATTGTCTCTGGCTGATGTAATGTAGGAGAAGTCAGATCAATATGTATTATAATGGTCAATTTGTGGTAGGGTATTTGGTGCTACTGGTAGGGTATCTGGGGTTGCTAATTGTTATGCTATGATAAATGCTCAAAGATTTTGGAACAAAAAGAAATTAAAATTGTCTCTCCATGGGCAAAGATAACACCTCAAAATTTTAATTATTGTAGCTGTCTGGGTGGTGCCATGACTAATTTTGCTTGACCATTTCTGGCATCTTGCTATGGCTTTCTCCAGGGTGATGCTATGTGGTGGGTCTGTGTGCTGATTTTTATGTAGTGATTTTAAATCCAGATTGGTTGTTTATCTAATCACATTTGAACTCTTTTAGGTAGGAAAAGCCCTCTGTACCAATTTTTGGGCAATAAATTTAGCTTGTATGAGTGATTGACAAGCTTTGTTTATGCTGAGACCTCTGTCTATGAGATTGTGGAGGCTTCTTGTTTCTGTGCTTCTTAGGTCTTTCTGGGCCACCAACTGTCTATTTGCAGGATCCTTGTATTGTTGAATCTGATAGTATGACCAGTTTTCATCTCATTAAGGTTTATAGTTAATTCATCTGTGCTGTGGTTATATCCAGAGGCAGACTGACCATTTGGGCAACCGGGTAGTGCCTGAGGGCCCAGAGCAGTAGGGGACCCAGTGCCTCCCCCTACGGGATCAAGTCTACCTTAAAACAGTGTCTTTCACTAAGTCCCCAGTAGTGGCAGCAATTCAGAGATGCTGTCAGTGGCCTGCATGGAGTCTATCTTCTGACGCAAACTGCCCCTGTGTAAACAGGAAGTTGTGTCAGGGGGTGGTTCACATCAGAAGAGAGGTTCCGAGCAGGAGCTGCTGGGCACCCCATGGAAGACACCATTTAAGGCAGAATAGTGGTGGGGGGTGAAGAAAGAGAGAAGGAGGAAGGAAGAGAGTGAAATGATGGACCCGGGGAGGGTTCTTGGTAGTGGAGGGATTTATTTTGCTATTGCTCAGATGACATGAGAATTAGAATATTTTTTTGTATGGTGCCTTCCATGAAGAAATATCTTACATCTGATCTGTGCCTGTTCTTGGAGAGGGGGGGGGGGGGGGGTGGATTTTTGTGGATGCAGATTACGTTAATATTTAGCTCTTAAGAGCTGCTATATACTGTGTCAGACCAAAGGTCTGTGAGGGTCATGTATGCAGAGTGTCACATATGTAAGCATCATTTGGTTTTGTCCCAACTGAAAAAAAAAATGAGAATCTCTACACTAGAGCCTTGGCAGCATTCAGTGTACTTGAATGTAACTCACCTTGAGCTACTATGGAGTCACCAGACCCCTGCCCCTTTTCCCTCTCCATCTTAAATGTACAAAAATACCTCTATGGACTGCTAGATCACCTTCATTCCCTCTTTAAAATTTTCCCCATGGCCACCAGCCCCCCTTCCTTCCCTCCTTTCATAATCTTTTTGTAAATCCTTTTTATTAATTCAAATTGCTAGCAAATCAACAGTACAAATCAGCTAAGCAACATGGTGAACCAGCAACAGAAACTCAATAATCCCTTCTTTCCTGCCACCCTGACCCCCCTCCCTCCCTATCATTTATATGGTATAGCAGAAGTGCGGGTCAACTAGAGTCTATTCAGTTCAAGAGTTGGCTACAGGCTATAGGGCGTAGCATGGACCAAAAAGACTCCCATCTGTGTTGGAAACGTTTACCTTTAGCTGAAGATATGTCTTCAATGTCTTGCCTCTCTAGAGAGAGTAAGTTGATCATTTGAAATCATCAAGTGGACAGGGTCGGTGCACTGGAGTCTCGCCAGTGCTACAAAATTACCTTTTTTGACAAAAGTGCCAGACACCTGAGAAATCCCAATAGTCCTGGGGTGATTTGAGAAGTAGAGAATGACATGGGAGCGAGTAATCGTGGTAAATCGCAGTAATCCGCAGTACAACCACAGGAATCAGAAAAATTTTCAAAGTTTTACCGCAGGTGCAAAAAGAGGTTATTTCCCCACCCCACAGGAGCGGTAATAACCCCTGCACCTGCGGTACAACAGATGCTTACCTTTTACCCGTTCTCCCTCCCAGTACCTGATCAAAATAACCCCTACAAAATGGCCCCAATAAAAATGCTCCAAACAAAAAAAGCTCCCGACATAAAAGTCCCTGACATAACAGCCACTGTCAAAATAGCCTGCCCACAATATAACCCTTGACAAGTTAGCTCCCCGACAAAAGGGCCTGATCAGGCTGCCCAGAATATGGGACTACATTTTTTCCTAATAATTTTACCTTGCCAATCAGGATAAAGTTGGTAAGACTATGAAAATGATGACAATATTGTTTGTTTGTTTGTTTGTTTTAAAATTAGCATGTTGATGGAACAATAGTTTCTTTAAATAGCAGAACAGATCATGAATACCAGTTTGTAGCTATAGAATTTTGTTTATTTATATATGCTTTATGCAATTGAATGCTGGTAGGAGTCTTTTGGGCTCATTTTCGAAAGAGAAGGACGCCCATCTTTCGACATAAGTCGGAACCTGTTACGTTTGTGGAGGAAACAGCGAGCCCTCCAAAACCCACCACAAACCCACTGTACCCACATCTAGGTGCCCCCTTCACCCGTAAGGGCTATGGTAGTGGTGTACAATTGGTGGTAGTGAGTTTTGAGGGGCTCAGCACACAAGGTAAGGGAGCTATGTTCCTGGGAGCATTTTATGAAGTCCACTGCAGTGCCCCCTAGGATGCCTGGTTGGTGTCCTGGCATGTCAGGGGGACCAGTGCACTAGAAATGCTGGCTCCTCCCATGACCAAATGGCTTGCATTTGGTCGTTTCTGAGATGGAAGTCTTTGGTTTCGAAAATCGGCGAAAATCAGAAACGTCCATGTCTAGGGACATCCAAATCTAGGGACGGCAAAGTTTAAGGATTTGGATGTTCCTGACGGTATTTTCGAAATGAAAGATGGACGTCCATCTTGTTTCAAAAATACCGGTTTCCCCACCCCTGGATTTGGATGTTTTGCAAGGACGTCCAAATCGAAACTTGGACGTCCCTTTCGAAAATGCCCCTCCACATCAGTGAAGATTTCAGTTGTTATTTTATTATATTTTTTGTGATGTGTTATTTTTTTCTTAGGGGGCTGTTTTGTGTAGATGCTATTTTGTCAAGGGTTGTTTTGTGGGAGGGGCCCTTTTGTCAAGAGCTATTTTGTTAGGGTGTGAAAAGTCAATGGTTATTTTGTTACAAGGCTGTTTTGTCAGGGCTCTTATGACTGGGTGCCCTCCCTCCCTTCCTTCCAAGTCCAGTGTTGCTTGCTTGCTCCCCCCCCCCCCCCCCCTGCCACTAGGTCCTGTGCCGCACTCTCCCTCCCACCTCTGCAAGCTCAGTGTCACTCCTCCACCTCTCAGATATGCTTCCCTGAAGCCGTTTCATCTTCCAGCACCAAAGTCATCAGCGTCTTGTTTCTCACCATGCTGTTTCTTGAATTTTATGTTGTTCCTCTCCTTCCATCTTTCCAACCATCCAACAGCTTTGAATTCAGTTAGTCCAAGACTTTCAGCTAGCTGGTTAGCTTTCTCCATAAGCAGTGGACCACTGACAGGAAACTGTCTGCTCCTGATTGAAGAAACCACCGAAGAAGAGCATCTTCTATCTCCTCAGCTTTTCCCGCCCGTTTTCGTTTCCGTTGTGGATTTGTATTGTTTTGCCAGTCTTCCAGAAGCTGGTCTTTCTGCTTCAAGACACGTGAAATTTGACTGGGATTGACACCATATTCTTTAGCAATAGATGCTTGACTTTGCTTGTTTTCTGATTTTTTAAGAACATCTATTCGTTCAGCCAGTGTTAAAGTCTTACAGTTCCGCCGCAACGACGACCCCAGTGTACACTCTAACAACATTCTTTCGCTTATTCTGTCTGTGGCAGTTAAATGGGCAGTAAATTTGAAATCTCGTTGGTTGTCACGCATCAATCGGCTTCCATATTCCATGCGTGCGCTTATGCAGAGTCTTTCCTGCAGAGGAGCGGTTTTAATCTATGCATATAAACGAATCTTGCACTTATCAGTGGTGCGCTAAACCGAAGTTTGGCCCCATAGAAATTGATGGTGCCAAAAACGGGACCAAAGTACGGCATGCAGTTAAACAGAGCCTGCACTTATCTGACGTGCACTTAAATGGAGTGCACTGAATTAGTTTTTAATTGAATGATGGTTATGTTGTGCTGCAAATTTGTAATTACTCAGATAACTGGTTTGTGCAAGAAAAGCTTTCTAATGCAAGGGGGCACTGAGGATGAGCAAGCTGCCATTAGAAAACATCTAGAACTGGTACCTGTCAGACTTCTGCAGATGAAGGTACAATTATTAATCTCTGGTGGAGTAAATAGTACAAGCAGTTAATGTAGCTAGGTTTAAAAAAAAGGTTTAAGCAAACTCCATTATTAAAGTAGATCCTAAGAAAGCCACTGCTTATCTCTGGGGGTTCCTTTTACAAAGCTACGCTAGTGATTGGCGGAACGCCAAATGCAACAAAGCCCATTAAATTTCTTCGGGCTTTGTCGCATTTGGTGCGACTTTGTAAAAGGAGCCCATGGAATCTTGATACTGCCAGGTACTCGTGATCTGACTTGGCCACTGTTAGAAAGTTGTGTGGGTGGACTGTCATTTGAAACAAATCATTTGCTGATAATAGTGTGCACTCTTTCCGAATAATGCGAATATTCTTTTTAAAATGATATGAAAAATTTCTGGCTGCCCGTCCTTGATGCTGGGCTTGATGGACCTTTGACCTGAGCCAGTACAGAAACTTACGCTTTTTGGAGACAAGAACAGCTCTGCTATTCTGGGTAGTCAGATTTGTTCTGTAAGGGTCAGCTCTGTAAGAGCTGTAAGAGTCACAGTACAGGGGAAGCCATTGGGAAGGGGTCTGATAGATATTTTTAACACAAATATAAGGACACAAACAGAGCCCTCCAGATCAGAGGAGAGAAAGATTAAAATTTTGAACAATCAGACTGTTGCCACCTTAAGGAAAACAAATTCCCCATGCATTGTGAAAAGACTGAAAAATATTGAGAGGAGAACCTCCCCCACCACCCCACACCAAAAAAACCCAAAACAAAAACCCTAGTTTAAAAGAATATTCACATGAAGTGTGTGGGCTGAATGCAGCAAATTACTGCTTTGCCAGCTGTGAGCCTGCTTCCATCCCCTGGGTCTGTATAGCATTGCTCTGCACTGTTCCAGTATACGCATCAATATATGGAGAGATATAATCTGCCTGTGAATGATTTGTGTACCAGTGTTATGGCACATTCTCACACTGCACCTGAGCTGTAATGCACTTAGATAACCTTTGACTCGGACATTAGAATGGACAAAGAGTTATCAGATTGAAAGAGAAGCCAGAGCTGTAGAGAGAACGTCCTTCCCCCATGCTTCAGCAGAAATTAATAAAAAGCATCCCCGAGATGGCAGGAATTTGAAGTCCAACTATATAGAAAAAAAATTCAATAAGGACAACAGGATAAATTGAAACTCTTAAAGGCATCTTGGCCTTTTTTTCATTGACTGAAGAAACAGCTGGCTGCAGTCAATACCAAAAAATATGTACATTCTGGTTTACAGAAAAAAGTTTAAATAATCAAACAAATCTGTTTCAGATGGGGAAACAGCAGAACTAGAGGAAATGAATTGAGGTTACATGGTGGTAAATTTAGGGGTAGCATCAGAAAATACTTTTTCATCAAGAGGAAGATGGATGCCTTGAACTCCCTCCCAGCGGAGATGCTGGAGACAAAAGCAGTAAATGACTTCAAAAACATATAGGATAAACAGGGAAGGCCTGATATTCTGCAGGCAGCACATTTGCTGTCTGCCACTGGGGTTAAACCTGGATATTCAATGCCAGGCTGTATCTGGCAACCGACATTGAATATCCAGGTTTATTTTGGCTGATAAAAAGCTAACCAGCTATGACGATATTCAGTGCTAGCCAGTTAACTTTTTAGCAGTCAAAGATAGGCTTGCTATTTAAGCAGCCTATTTTGACTGCTCAACATAGCTGGTTAGGTGCTGAATGTCTGCACCTAACCAGCTATGTTGCACAATATAGCCAGTTAGTGGCTAGCCGCTAACCAGCATATTCGGCGGGAGATAATTGGTTATCTCCCGCTGAATATCAGTGGTTAGGTGCTTAAATCCTATTTTTTAAAAATTAATCTTTTTTATGAAATAAGAAGAAAAGTTGAACAAATAGAGAACTATAATAGGAGATTAAATCTCCGCCTGCTTAATTTTCCTAAACTTTTTGGGGTTCCCCCAGTAGAAATGTTTATTAGATTTTTGAGAGAAAATCTGAATTATCCCCAAGAGATAACTCCACCCTTAAACAAAATCTACTTTATACCTAATACAATTAAAAAAGCAGATGGAGAAAGAAATGGTAACGAAATAAATGTGGATAATATTACTGCTATATTGGAACAGACTTTGGACAATGTCACTGAAAGGGCGACGCTGATAGTTTCCTTTGTGTTTCAGCAAGATTTAAACTCAATAATGAGATTATACTTTAAATCAGCGAACCATGTTTTCGGAGGAGAAAAAATTTGGCTCTATCCTGACGTGACAAAAGTTACTTAACAAAGAAGGAAAATGTTTCTGTCAATAAAGTTAAAGACAATAGAATTAGGTGGATCCTTCCTCTTGGCATATCCATGTAAATGTATTGTAAGGTTAAATCAGTTAAAATATGTTTTTTATATGCCTGATCAGCTCCAGTCTTTTCTAGACTTAAAACGAGAGAGAGAAAACAGTAAATGAGAAGTAAGGTGCCATATTTTCTTCAAGTTAAAACTGAAATTTATTAAGTCTTCACCAATTCCTAACCCCCCTCATTGTATTGAGGTCTAATGAAGCCAGTATTAGGTATGGATATGAATTGGTTATGTAATAATATTGTTTCTATGGCTGTATTTTACTTATCAGATTTGTATCTGTTTAAGTGCATTGAAAAAACTAATAAAAATTATAAATGAAAAAAAAAAAAAATTAATCTTTATAACAGCCAGAAAATGCAACAACACTCTAAAAACCAATACAACATATTGGTTTTTCACCCCACCCCCAGTGGTGTACTGAGGGCGGGGCGGTGGGGGGCGGTCTGCCCCGGGTACATGCTGCAAGGAGGGCAGGGAGCAGCTGCCCGGCTGTTGGTTCTGCCTGTTCCCTGCTCCCTCTGAAGTTACTTCCTGTTCCAGGGCAAGGAACTGACGGAGCCGACACACACGACTGCTCTCAGCACCGCCAGGAGGCAAGAGGAATGTGCCAGAGGGAGGGTGATGTGCCAGGAGGTGCATAGTGGCTATCCGTCTCGGGTGGCAGCCCAACTAGGAATGCCACAGACCACCCCCTCCCCAGTCAAAGAATACAAAATAATCAGATCAGACCGCACATGTTGATTCTTCACGACGATCTGAACCCCCCACTGACCAGCACCACCGACATAGGGCTAGTATATAAGATTTTTATCATATCTAAAAAAGGACCCCCAAAACCATACTTGGCCAATAACAGAAACAAGCAGTCCCAATGCACACAATCAAATGCCTTTTGGGCATCCAGACTAACTAAGCAAGGGTATTACCAGTAGAACAGTACCCCATAGCTGCCATGATCCTACGGACATTCCAAATTACCTGTCGGGACTGTACAAAGGCCACCTGATCCTGATAGATGAGATCTGGAAGCAGGCCCGCTACATGAGTTGCAAGGATCTTAGCCATCAGTTTCACTTCAAAATTAAGAAAGGGATGAGTCTGTACGAGTCCAGTAAAGTAGGATCATGACCAGGCTTAGGTAAAACCACTATAATGGAGCAATTTGCATGGGCCGGAAAAGTTGCGGCTTCATAGACCCACCAAAAATACTCCTCCAAAGGAAGAGAAACATGGTCCTGCAAAAGTTTAGAAAATTTGGCACTCAGACCATCAGGGCCAGAGGTCTTAGCCAATGGGACCTGCTTTATAGTATGAAGGATCTCCCAAGCCGAAATTGGGTCATGCAACAATTCAGCATCTTGGGGGCGGACCCGAGGCAAAACCAATGAAGACTGAAAGTCCCCAACAGACATGGAAGACTGCTGGTAAAATCTAGCAAAATATTGGGAAAACAAAGACATCAACTGGTCAGTTTTAGAAAGCTTAAACCCTATTTAACCGGCCAGGAGATGTTCCAGGCTGGTTAAATAGTTTTGAATATCGGGGGGGCAGGGGGGAGGATCTTTATATAGAAAGAGCACAGAATCAAAGCAAAGCTTAAATAACCTTCACACTTTAAACAAGGCACAGAGGGGTAACCTGTACAGAGCAGCAGATACAATTCTGACCAACTTTTTCGGCAAACTAGATGGACCGTAAAGGTATTGATTTTCTGTAATTTACCCCTGAATTCTATAAAGATCACCCAAAGTTAGACTTACCTCATGAAAGACTCCAGAGGAAATTGGAGAATCATGGGATAGGAGGTAGTGTCCTATTGTGGATTAAAAACTGGTTAAAAGATAGAAAACAAAGAGTAGGGTTAAATGGTCAGTATTCTCAATGGAGAAGGGTAGATAGTGGAGTTCTCCAGGGGTCTGTGCTGGAATCACTGCTTTTTAACATATTTATAAATGAACTAGAGATGGGAGTAACTAGTGAGGTAATTAAATTTGCTGACGACACAAAGTTATTCAAAGTTGTTAAATCGCAAGGGGATTGTGAAAAATTACAAGAGGACCTTTCGAGACTGGGAGACTAGGCATCTAAATGGCAGATGACGTTTAATGTAAGCAAGTGCAAAGTGATGCATGTGGGAAAGAGGAACCCGAAATATAGTTATGTAATGCAAGGTTCCACAATTAGGAGTCACTCACCAGGAAAGGAATCTAGGCATCGTCATTGATGATACGTCAAAACCCTCTGCTCAGTGTGCGGCGGCTGTGTCTAAGAAAGCAAACAGAATGTTAGATATTATTAAGAAAGAAATGGAAAACAAAAATGAGGATGTTATAATGCCTTTGTATCACTCCATGGTGTGGTCGCACCTTGAATATTGTGTTCGATTCTGGTCACAGCATCTCAAAAAAGATATAGTGGAATTAGAAAAGGTACAGAGAAGGGCGATGAAAATGCTAAAGGGGATGGGATGACTTCCCTATGAGGAAAGGCTAAAGTGGCTAGGGCTCTTCAGCTTGGAGAAAAGATGGTTGAGGGGAGAGAAGATAGAGGTCTATAAAATAATGTGTGGAGTGGAACAGGTAGACATGAATCGCTTGTTTATTCTTAACAAAAAAACTAGGTCTAGGGGGCACACAATGAAATTTCAAAGTAGTAAATTTAAAACGAATCAGGCTAGGACTATGTTGACCAAATATTTCTTCACTCAGCGTGTGATTAAACTCTGGAATTCATTGCCAGAGAATGTAGTAACAGCAGTTAGCTTAGCGGGGATTAAAAAAAGGTTTGGCTGGCTTTCTAAAGAAAAAGTCCATAGATCATTATTAAAATGGACTTGGGGGAAATTCACTGCTTATTTCTAGAATAAGCAGCATAAAATGTACTGTTTTGGGATCTTGCCAGGTACTTGTGACCTCGATTTACCACTGTTGGAAACACAATGCTGGACTTGATGGACCTTCAGTCTGTCCTAGTATGACAACATTTATGCACTTATGGGTGCGGATCCCACATGTGCGTGGAAACTATTTGGTCAATTAGGTGCCAACAATCAATTAATGGAGTTAACTAGCACTTAATTGACAGTATTTTTGAATTATGTGCACATTTGCTCTATGCCCTATTCTGTAACATGGGTGCCTAAATTTCATAGCATGCAATTCAAAAGGGGGTCTGGCCATGGGAGGGGCAGGGGTGTTCCCAGAAATTATGCACCATGTTATAGTTTACTTGGATTTCCATACCCAGCTGATGGCAATTGGGTGTGAAGATTTACACCAGGTGTCAACAGGCGCTAAGTCCTCGCACACAAATTTGGGCACAGGAATCTGCTATAAACACTGTTCTGTAAAGGTTGTTTAGAGCTAAGTGACCTTTACCGAAATGGCGCTTAGCATGGATTTTAATGATGCCAAATTGGGTGCCATTTACTGAATATGACCCTTATTGTACTGCTGTGTTACTATGAAGGGATAGGGTACCGAGTCTGAAAACCCACGTACATTCTCTTATACTGGTATAGCACAGAATTTTCAGAACTCATTCACTGCATAAAATAAGATCTAAGAAGACAACTAGCCTGTAAATGCTTCCAGTGTAGCTGTGCTTTGACAGCCTTCATTACACTTAGAGGTCCAATGGCTGGACCAAGAGCCAAGGACACTAGATTGGTTTTGTCGTACACTGTAAGAGATTTAGAACTACCGAGTCTGAAAACTCACGTCATTTTCTTGTACTTTCTCTTATACTGGAAATTGCAGGGTTATCAAAAGGTCAGAACTTCTTCATTCTGATTGTTAAAGTTGTCCAGGTCTTGTTGCATCTGAGTAATTCTGGTAGAGCCTGAATGTTCCTGCACTTCTTAAGGGCTCCATCATCTAGAGGAAATTGGTGTTACCAACATAGTCCTACCTGGTTTGGTTCCTACCTTTTGGGCCACACTAATCTGGTCCACTGGTGCAGCTCTCAGTTTGGCCCATGCTCCCTCCCATAGTTCCTCAGGGCTCACTATTGACCCCTTATCATATTTAATATTTTTTGTCCCCGCTTCTCTCCCTGGCTCAGGGGAGTCGGAGAAACTAAACAAATTCTCTGTAACCTTGGAGGATGTAATGGGTCAGTTCAGCAAGCTGAAGAGTAGTAAATCACCGGGACCTGATGGTATTCATCCCAGAGTATTAATAGAACTAAAAAATGAACTTGCGGAGCTACTGTTAGAAATATGCAATCTGTCCCTAAAATCGAGTGTAGTACCGGAAGACTGGAGGGTAGCCAATGTTACTCCGATTTTTAAGAAGGGTTCCAGAGGAGATCCGGGAAATTATAGACCGGTGAGTCTGACGTCGGTGCCGGGCAAGATGGTGGAGGCTATTATTAAGAATAAAATTGCAGAGCATATACAAAAACATGGACTGATGAGACAAAGTCAGCACGGATTTAGTGAAGGGAAGTCTTGCCTCACCAATCTAATGCATTTTTTGAGGGGGTAAGCAAACATGTGGACAATGGGGAGCCGGTTGATATTGTATATCTGGATTTTCAGAAGGCGTTTGACAAAGTGCCGCACGAAAGACTCCTGAAGAAATTGCAGAGTCATGGAATCGGAGGTAGGGTATTATTATGGATTAAGAACTGGTTGAAAGATAGGAAGCAGAGAGTAGGATTGCGTGGCCAGTATTCTCAGTGGAGGAGGGTAGTTAGTGGGGTCCCGCAGGGGTCTGTGCTGGGTCCGTTGCTTTTTAATGTATTTATAAATGACCTAGAGATGGGAATAACTAGTGAGGTAATTAAATTCGCCGATGACACAAAATTATTCAGGGTCGTCAAGTCGCAGGAGGAATGTGAACGATTACAGGAGGACCTTGCGAGACTGGGAGAATGGGCGTGCAAGTGGCAGATGAAGTTCAATGTTGACAAGTGCAAAGTGATGCATGTGGGTAAGAGGAACCCGAATTATAGCTACGTCTTGCAAGGTTCCGCGTTAGGAGTTACGGATCAAGAAAGGGATCTGGGTGTCGTCGTCGATGATACGCTGAAACCTTCTGCTCAGTGTGCTGCTGCGGCTAGGAAAGCGAATAGAATGTTGGGTGTTATTAGGAAGGGTATGGAGTCCAGGTGTGCGGATGTTATAATGCCGTTGTATCGCTCCATGGTGCGACCGCACCTGGAGTATTGTGTTCAGTACTGGTCTCCGTATCTCAAAAAAGATATAGTAGAATTGGAAAAGGTACAGCGAAGGGCGACGAAAATGATAGTGGGGATGGGACGACTTTCCTATGAAGAGAGGCTGAGAAGGCTAGGGCTTTTCAGCTTGGAGAAGAGACGGCTGAGGGGAGATATGATAGAAGTGTATAAAATAATGAGTGGAATGGATCGGGTGGATGTGAAGCGACTGTTCACGCTATCCAAAAATACTAGGACTAGAGGGCATGAGTTGAAGCTACAGTGTGGTAAATTTAAAACGAATCGGAGAAAATATTTCTTCACCCAACGTGTAATTAGACTCTGGAATTCGTTGCCGGAGAACGTGGTACGGGCGGTTAGCTTGACGGAGTTTAAAAAGGGGTTAGATAGATTCCTAAAGGACAAGTCCATAGACCGCTATTAAATGGACTTGGAAAAATTCCGCATTTTTAGGTATAACTTGTCTGGAATGTTTTTACGTTTGGGGAGCGTGCCAGGTGCCCTTGACCTGGATTGGCCACTGTCGGTGACAGGATGCTGGGCTAGATGGACCTTTGGTCTTTCCCAGTATGGCACTACTTATGTACTTATGTACTTATGTATATGCTGATGACATCTAGATCTTGTGTCCTGTTGACTTGCTGGCAGAGTGGTTTGACTCCCATAGACTAAAATTGGACCCCGAAAAATCTTCTGGGGGTCCTCTTCGCTAGGACATGTTTGCTTAAACTACAGTTTTCACTGCCAATTGCTGGCAGTAGCATCTCTTTTCAGTCTACTGTAAAGATTCTAGGTGTCATACTGGATCAATATCTAAATTTCAGGATGAACCGCAGAGTTTTTATAAACAGGGTGATCTACTCTGTTCATAGCCTCTTCTCTGCCTTGGCCCTTCATGTTCTGATTCATTCTTTTGTGATTAGTCACCTGGACTATTTTAACGCTCCATATAACCGCTTATGACAGTCTGATATTAGACATCTCCAGATAGTCCAAAATCTGGCGATTAAACTGCTGACTAATTCTAAAAAATGTGATCATGTTCACAGGCGGTCGGTGGCCCATTTGTTTGGGGAGGCTAAAGGGGGCGGGGTTAGGGGTGGGGCCAGGGGTGGAGCTTAAATTAATAATTGTCTGATAACACAGAAAAAATAAATAAAAATAAAAGTCACAATTAATACCTTTTATTAAATTTAGATATTAATATCATATGTCAAAGAATA
The DNA here is from genome assembly GCF_901765095.1 of Microcaecilia unicolor. Lineage (NCBI taxonomy): Eukaryota > Metazoa > Chordata > Amphibia > Gymnophiona > Siphonopidae > Microcaecilia > Microcaecilia unicolor. The sequence continues at coordinate 411,888,414 of NC_044033.1, forward strand.
AAGTGGTTGCTCAAAGCATATACTAACCACAATCGCTCAACTACAAAACACTATGCACAACTTTGTGCAAAAACACACTCAGAACCTTACTGTACCATAAATATTACACTGGGCAGAACCTAATACACCAATATACCACCCATACGGAAAATGCAGACCGTCAACAATATGAAACAAGGATCGTAATATCACAATTCTCATGTAGAGCCACAAAACATCCTAATTCATTTTTAATGTGGGATAAAATGCCATACATAAGTAAATAAATAAATATAAACATTTAATGTTGAGCATCTGATTCTCAAAGCGGACATATTCCAAACACCATAATGAAAATAAAATGATCTTTTCTACCTTTGTTGTCTGGTGACTTTTTTTTTCTGATCATGCTGGCCCAGTATCCGATTCTGCTGCTATCTGTCCTCTTAACTCCGTTTCCAGGGCTTCCTTTCCATTTATTTCTTTACTTTCTGCCTTTCTTCTTCATTTCTTGTCCTCGCTCCCCTGCCCCCCTCCAGCCATCCATACCCACCCATTGATTCTCTCCTCTCCCCTGCCCCCCTCCAGCCATCCACACCCACCCACCCATTGATTCTCTCCTCTCCTCTCTGTTCCTGGGCAGATTTTCTAACAGGAGCTGCTCATCCAATCAGAGAGCTCTATTTGAATGCAGATTAACATACAGACACTCTAATGGGAATTTTTAGTCAAAACACTAGCTAAACCTTTCGTTTTTGGATCAAAGTTCACATTTTTGATCAGAGCCATGCCCTAACATTGAGGCTGTAAACATTTCCAACAATTTTTACCCATAAATATGCAAATGAGAACCTCCCAAAAATGGACTAATTTGCATATGGCTTGAGCAAATTTGAGTACATAGCATACCAATCCCACTTCCTAGCACCTAAATTCTGCAATTAGATTTAATGCAAATACTTTTAAAACTTATTTTTAGCACTTTTAAAATTTCAGGGGTCAGTGCAAGTCTCTTTGGTGTGAACTGCTCATGTGCAGGAATTCATGATCCTAGTTAAATATCTCCCTGACAACCCAGGACACCTCCAGCCAACCCCTCTGCTCTGCTCTCCCAGCAGTAAGATAATCAAATTACAGCTGGTTATACACAAGGCTAGAGACGGCTTTCACTGCAGCTGCTGCTATTTAAACCCCCCAGAGCAGCAGGACTCGCAGGAGAACTACTACTAATACTATTTAGCATTTCTATAGAAACAGCTGATCCATCCTGCTGTGGCTGGGGAGGCTTAGCCTCCCCAAGCCTCTTATACCGGGCACCTGTGATCATGTTACGCCTCTGCTTCGTGAAGCACATTGGCTCCCTGTTAGTTATTGGATAAATTTTAAAGGTTTTTTACCTGGTCTATAAGACACTGAATCAGGGGCATAGCTACAGGTGGGCCTGGGTGGACCCAGGCTTGCCCAATCTCAGCTCAGGCCCACCCAGTTTAGGCACCAAATTGCACATCCTTTCTTCCATGGCAGCCGGCAGCTCTCCCGGTCCTCCTCCTCCTCCCTGCCTAAATGTTTTTTTTTGGGGGGGGGGGGGGTTCAGTGCAGTGCGCCGCGGATTGGGTCCAGATGCGCTGGATTGTGGAAGTCTCCCATGATGCAAGGCACAAGCGTTGCCTGCAGCATGCCCGTGCTGCTATGGCCTCAAGTTCCCCCCCCCTGCAGTGCACATGATGGCGCCGAATGCATGGGAAGGCTGCCAGCTCTGTTGCAGCGTGGCTCCTCATCTTCACACTCTGCCAAGTCATGGGTGCTGGACCGAAACTGATGCCCTCACTGGATGCGATCAGCGGCAGCCTTTGTTCGCTATTGATCGATTCAACCCCCTGCCCCCCCCCCCCCCCCCCAGCAGCACCTTTCTGTGGCCTTACACATCACACAGGCAGGAACCAGCACAGTGCTGTGCTGTACCACCTGCCAACAAGAGCAAGCAGCTGCCCAGGTAAAATAAATATATTTTTAATGTTTTTAAACGTAGAGTGGAACCAAAATGCTGGCTGGTGGGGGCTTCTGGATAGGGGTGAATTCCTCATAGGACAAAAAAAGGTATATTTATTTTTTTAACTCTAGGCAGTGAAGAGCCCATCCCCACCCAGAAGCCCACCAGCCAGCAATTTTGATTACTCTTGTAATCAAAATGCTGGCTGGTGGGGGGCTTCTGAGTGGGGGTGGGCTCTTGTAATCAAAATACTGGCTGCTGGTGGGCTTCTGGGTAAGGATGGGGCTAGGCTGTTCCCTGCCTAGAGCACAAAAAGGTATATTTAATCATTAAATATACCTTTTTTTGCCCTAGGCAGTGAAGAGCCCACCCCCACCCAGAAACCCACCAACAATAATATTGCCCAGGTTAAAATTTTTAAAAGGTTGTGTATTTCTCATGGTGGTGGGGTTTTGGGTGGGGATGATCTCTGCAGTGCCCAGGTAAAAAAAAAAATATAGATGGTTTTCTGGGTGGAGGTGGGCTTTGCAGTGCCCAGGACAAAAAAAAAGTATTATATTTAATGCCATGGAGGATGGGTAGGGTAGGGAGTAGGACAGGGCTAATACTAGGCTACAGAAATGTTTGCCATTATAGTAGACTTATGTAGTAGACTTATGTCTGGTCAAGTTTGATATAATGTAACTATATTTAAAAATATTGTTTTTTTCCATTAAGTATGTATATGGTTTATGTTGATGCAGGGCATTCTAAGGCATTATTTTGTAGGATCCCAAGAAACAGTACTCATACTTATATACATAGTGCCCACCCATATTAGCTCTGGGCCCACCCAAAAAGTCAGGTCTGACTATGCCACTGCACTGAATTCTGGCATTCCACGTTTCTCTTGAGCCTTTTAGTTCCCTATGCTCTCTCTAGAACCCTTAGGTCACCTTCTCAGAATCAGCTCGTAGTTCCCTCATTTTGGGTGACTGCACCCAATTCACTGAGCTAGGTTGTTTACTGTATCTGGCCCCAGTCTGTGGAATACATTGCCTCTAATTGTCGGCTGGAGATGACTCTATAACTCTATAAGAAGCAATTGAAAGCATTTTTATTCATGGCTGTCTTTGGCATCTAATTCTCCCTCCTTCCATCCCCCCTTTGCGGCGCCCGGATGGACATCTGTGTTGGCTTCCTCGAATCTGTGGACATTCTTTTTTTTAAAGTTGTTTCTTTCCTTCTTTTTTTTCCTTTTCTCTCTCTCTACTTTCCTGTTATGATTGGTGTCTCCTTCATTTCTGCACATTATTTTATTGTTGCAAACCGCCTAGATTGTTGATTGGGTGGTATATCAAATCCTAAATAAACTTGGCTGAATCGGCATGGTCTATACACCCATCTCAAACAAAAGCACATCCCTACTTATCACTCCTACTGTCTGACATGTTTTCAGTCCCAGGATAGCTATAGCTCTCCTGTCATGCTATCAAACTTGCAGCATGCCTGATCCCTTCTGGTGCTATATAAAGTTGGCACCCCTCCTCTAGTTATAGGCTTCCATTTCTACGCTTCCAGCTTAATTACCTTGTTGAAGATTCTAAGATTTTTTTTTCTCGGTCACTGTAGCTCCCCTGAAGGCACTGTACAATGATTATCTAATGCTCTAGTGTATATACTACCATTCACTAAAATAAATAAAATAGATATATGGCTTAATTCAAACTCGGAATGGATACTGGAGCTAGAAAAAAGTAGCCTTTCATATTAGTTCAGGGAGTTTTGCATCATCTCTGTACATGATATGTGCTGGCCCTGCAGATTTAAATAAAAGTGATGGGAAATAAAGGAGGGAAATCAAGAACAAAGATCAAGACGTTGAAACAGGAAGGTCCCAGTGTGAAGAAATGTGAGTAAAACTGCTCTAAATGCTTCTTGAATCCCAGCTGCGGTAACTGCTGATCTGTTAGATGTTTGGGTTCTTCATCCTTTCCTGTCCCAAAGCTTTGAATTCTGTGGTGGGGATAACATAGAAAGGGTCCAACAAAATTTATTAGCCACATATGTCTCACACATATCTCAGTGGCATGTGGTGCCTTCTATTCATGGTCTTACTCCTCCACAAAGCACTGTGCTTCCTCAGTGATGCACCTCACAGCTTTCGGTATGCTGGCTCAGTTCAGCTGGCAGGGGTTACACCACAGCAGGCTGGTTCACTTATAACAGTATTCAGGCACAGGTACAGGCAGATACCACTAACTCTCCCCGGTCCTGCTACTGGCTGGCCTTCCCAGCCTTTTCACTTGGTGTTTCTTCCCCACCTTCAGTATAGATTTCCCTATCTAGGGCAAGGACCTCTCCTTTAGAGAATCCCAACCAGCTTCAAGTTCTTCTGTTTCTAGTTAATAAGGACAGTTGCTAATTGTAAACTGTTACTTTATGTAGGGGTAGTTACAAGTCAGCACCTTTACGTTTCAGTTCTGTTCAGCATAGTTCTGTTTCTTTGGATGTCCATATGCAGTTTTTAAAAAATCTCCACTCCCTCACCTCTTCTTATCAGGGACCTCCTCTCCTCTCATTGTCTGTATCTCCTCTCCTGTGCCTGTATACACATGCACATAGGGCATTAGAACACAGGCCACAGGAGCTGTCAGCTTTGCTCAGCAATTCACTGTTGTAGCAATAGCAGGCGGCAGGGGAACAGCGGCAGCAGGAAACAGGGAGGAAAACACAGCAGTGGCAGCTCCTGGTCAGGTGTGCAGCTGGCTTACCACAAACCTTCTGTTTCAATTGATGGCTCTGGAAAATTGCTTACTGTAACCCTGGTCTCACCATACCACACATCATCTGGGCATCAGCTAACTCTTAGTGGGTTGGTTCCTAGTCAATTCTGACTCACTGAGCTGGGTGCAGGCCAGGCCAGATAAAATCTGGAAGGCCGTAGTATATTGAGCCGGGCTTCTAATCTGTGTTCACTTTTCTTTGTTAGCTCAGGAGCAAGCAATCCTCACTCTCACACCAAGACTCCAGTCCAGGTTTTTGTGAAACAGGAACTTTACTGAAAACGCTGCAACAGGCAGTTTAGATCCTTTTGGAACAAACAAGTCAATTTGTAATCCAACTTGATATCTTTGTACAAATAAATCAGTTAAGCTAAGTACCTCTGTTCTTAATATTTGAATAAGCTCAAACAAGGTGCGAGCTAAGATTTTTTGAAATGTTAGACACTTTGAACCCCAGTAGGTTTTTCCAATGATGAAGAAGCCCGAGCCCTTTTTGCCTGCCTTGTGAGTGGGAAAAAGTGCTTCTTGAGGTTTTCCTCCTACACACGGGTTGTTTACGCTTACAATATTATCAGTTTCCAATCGTCTATGTTTATAAGGTATACCTTTATAGGAAACTGTTTTCCCTATTAATACTATAGTTTACAAATAAATCATAAGCCAACTTAGAGATATGGTGTAAATCCTCCAGTCTAGTTTGTAGATCCTATAGTATGTACATATTTACAGCTCCTTCTGTCCATTAACCATCCTTCCTGGGTGAAACAATCTAAGGCTGTGCCTGCAGCACTGGTGCAGCAAGCAATCTCCACTGTGAATCAGGGGCGTAGCCAGACCTCGGCGGGAGGGGGATCCAGTGCCCAAGGTGGGGGGCACAATTTTGCCCACCTCCCCCAGCTGCCGCCCCTACTCCCCCTGCCGCTGCCGCCCCTCCCATCCTGCATGCACGTCCTGCACGGGGCTACATACAGGACGTGCATGCAGGATGTCAGGAGTCAGGACTGACAGAAACAGATCAGCGAACGCGCCGGAGACCAGTGCTGAAGAAGACTTCGGCTGGTGGGGGTTGGGGACCCCGCCAGCAAAGGTACCTGGCGGCGGTGGGGGAGGGTCAATGGCAGCGGGAGGGAGGGGGGTCGAAAGTAGAGGGGGCCAGGGCTAAATCTGTGGGGGCCCATACCCCCTTGGCCCCACCTAGCTATGCCCCTGCTGTGAATCAGACCTCCCTGTCTGTCCACTCTCTCCCAAAGGTGCACCTCTCTGGTCTACTACCTTGGGCTCCATAAAGGCTCTTTCCTGTTTTTGCTCCTAGGCTGGGTTCCCCTGCTTCCCACCTGAAGCACTCCTCTATTTCATGGTTAATGCTTGAATTTGCAGAAACCGCCACTTAATTCAGCCTTAGTTTCTTGAACCCACCAGGACACCCCCCTCTCCTCAAGGGTCCTGGCAGGGGGTAGAGGTAACCAAAGACCAGTGCTTTCCCCAGCAACATTTATTAACTCTAAACTCCTCCTCCTACTGTCATTCAACAACCAGGAACATTTCCCTCAGCACTTTTCCACAAACACTCCCCTTAGGGCTGGGCTTTTCACTCTCCTTTTCTCACCGACTTCCCTCCCCCCAGTAACTCTAGGGAGGGGCTCTCACATTATAATGGGGAATTACATTACTATATGCCATTACTATTTTATATTACACTTCCTATGCTAATTAATGCCTCCTGCATTTGATGTGTGACAGCTACAATATGCTAAGGAGGGTAGGGCAGTGGGGTGCTGGAGCTGGCTCGCACCGGATCGCAAGAGCCAGTGTTCCGGGAGTACGAGCTGGCTTGCCTCCCCCCTCCCCACGAACTGCAAGGTCACAGACTCCCACTGCTAGTGCTTTTTTTGTGCCGGTACAGCATACCGGCACCTTTTCCCCCAGCCCCGGCTCACCTGCCCGCCCTCAGCTCCCCAATAGCCCTCCTTTCCTTCCTGTTGCTGCCCGTTGTTTAAATCTTTTATTTTACCTCAAGTTGCGACGGCAGACCACAAGTAAAAGCAGCAGGCTCACAGCCTTCCCTTCCCTCTCAAGGTCCCGCCTTCTTCTGATGTATTTCCTGTTTCCGCAAGGGCGGGAACCTAAGAGGGAAGGGAAGGCTAGAGGCGAGCCTGCTGCTTTTACTGCCGGCCTGCTGCCGTGACTTGAGGTAAAATAAAAGATTTAAACACAGGGCGGCGGCAGGAAGGAAAGGAGGGCTATCGGGGAGCTGAGGACTAAATAGGGGGGCAGGTGGAGGCTAGGGTGAGTCACTGCACATGGATGGGAGGGGAGGATAGGGGGCAAAAGAGAATCACTGGACATGGAAGGGAGGGCAGAGGAGAATCGCTGGACACGGAAGGGAGGGCAGAGGAGAATCACTGAACATGGAAGGGAGGGCAGAGGAGAATCACTGGACATGCATGCTCAGGTTCATTAAAACTAACATGCACGGTGCTGAAAGCAGGACGGCGCCAGGCAATGTAAGAGCAACATGGGACAAACGCTTTAGCCAAGCTAACTTCCAGCAGGGGGGGGGGGGGGAGTGGTGGCGGCAGAAGTGGTACCTTCCAGCAGCGGCAGGGAGGCAGAAGCGGTGACGGGGGCAGAGGTGGTGGTGAGAGGGTGGCAGCAGGGAGGTGAGCCAAAATGTGCCCCCCCATCTTGGGCTCTGGCCCCCCTCCCGTTGAAGTCTGGCTCCCACGTCCCTGATTTATAGAATAATGCGTGGGTCTGGGGAACATGCATACATTTAGACATAGCCATTTATGCTACTGAAAACCTGGTGTAAATGCCCCCACCTAAATGTACACACGTTCCCCCAAATTCTATGACAACATACTCAAACGTAATCGACACTCCTGACGTGCCTTCACTCCTCCCATGGCCATGCCTCCTTTTCAGCTACGCGCATTGGAATTTATACGTACTTCTTTATGCCTAAAAAAGCACATACAAATTCCATTTATTGTCAATTAGTGATCATTGTTTTTATTAGCCAATTATCATGACAATTGCCTCGTTAATTGAGTAGCATGCATAATTGGCCCTCACACAATTTAATGTGTGCTACATGCCACGCTTTATATAGAATCCAGGGGTTAGTGCATAAAGTCCATTTCTCTGCATCATCAGATTCTGTTCTAAAATACCAGTGAAATTTGAGACATCCTGACCTGGCTGTCTCAGTTCTGACATTTGAGTCCTTTCTAAAATAGGGTTGTAAACTAATGATAGCATCAGACAAAGGCAAACTCATTAAAGCAAAATTTATTCAAGGGCTTAAGAATTTTACATAAAAGCTAATTAAAAATGGTCATAAAACAATACTTTACATATAATCACAGGACCGAATATAAATTGTCTTATTCTTTTAAAGGCTTTTTTTTAAACAGGTAAGCTTTAAGTTGCTTTCTAAGGGGCCCTTTTACAAAGCTGTGGTAAGCACTAACAGATGCTTTGGATTACCGTGGGGTGCGCTGAGGCGTCCCTTGGTAATTTTGGGATGTGCACATGTTACCCCATGCTAAAAAATAAAATGTATTTTTTAGCATTGAGGGGTCTGGGGTGGAGAGTGGGTGTGTTCTGCACTAATCGGTTAGGGCAGCTACATTGCTGCGTAATAACTGATTAGCACATACTTAGTGCGTGAGCCCTTACCACCTACATAATGGGTGGCGGAAGGAGCTCATGTGCTAATGTGCACAAGCTAATGGCAAAATAGCCACATGCAATGGCTTTTAGCTGTCTTCACGTCACTTGGTAATTGTCATGCACACTTTCCTGCAGCCATGCCCTCCTCTCAATGTACATGCTCAGCACAAACTTTCAACCAGCCAAAACATTTACAGATTTAAACAGTCGCTACATTTTATTTTTTTTACTCCCAGTCTTACTTGCACACCTCCTCCAAATCTCTTTCCTTTAATTTGAACACTGTACAAGCTCACCCTGAATTATGAGTTTTTCCCCTCACCAGGGACATATATAGCACTGGCTGTATCCTTTAAAGCAACTTGGTGGTGAGTGGTGTAGAACGAGTAGAAGTAAATTGATTTTTTTTACTTGTTCCAAAAGTACAAAGACTAGAGGACACTCAAGGAAGTTACATGGAAATACACTGTCACGCACTCCCTCCATCGGTGTAAGGCCGGGGTTCCCTTCACAGCATCTCTGCCCTGCCTCCTTGCTCCATGGAGGTTGGATCCCTGTGACTGGTGTCATGGTTGTCCATCTCTCAGCCCTTAACCTATGGGCTCTCCCTTGCCTCCTCTGCTCTTTCCCTATTGGATGTCTGGCTGCTCCCCTTACTCTCCTTCTCAGCTGTTTCCAGTGAATGCCTGATGCCAGCACTATTTCTGTGGAACCCTTCCCTGCCTCAATGCTTCGGCTTCTACTTTGGTAGGTGTTACTTGCTCTGTAGTTTGCTTCTTTTCTACTTTGTCCCTCGTTGCTGACTTTGCCTGTACCTGGATCACTCTCTTGCCTGCTGCCTGCCTGGCCGATAAGTTCACCACCCCGCTTCAAGCTCCATCTCGTAAGTCCTGCAGGCCGCCCGCACCTGGGGGCTCAACCTCTGGGGAACGGTGGTCAGTACAGGTGAAACCCGGGGTTGTCCAGCCACCAAGCAGAACCTGGTCTGAGTACCGGGCTCAGCAGCGCTGTACTTGGTACAAGAACTCACAAGTCCAACATACACGAATAGTTAAGCTCTGGAACTCTTTGCCGGAGGATGTGGTAACAGCAGTTAGTGTATCTGGGTTTAAAAAAGGATTGGACAAATTCCTGAAGGAAAAGTCCATAGTCTGCTATTGAGACAGATATGGGAAGCAACTGCTTGCCCTGGGATATGTAGTATGGAATGTTGCCACGATTTGAGTTTCTGCCGGGTACATGTGACCTGGCTTGGCCACTGTTTGGAAAAAAGGACACTGGGCTAGATGGACCATTGGTCTGACCCAGTATGGCTGCTCTTATGTTCTTATGTAACTTCAGCACAGCCAGAGTCCATTTACTGTACTTCCATGAAGCTAACATTAGTAATAGTGCTATGACACTGATATGAATGACCCATAGATAAGACAACCCTGGTTTACTGATGGGATTTTGAAGTCAACATTTCTCAACTTAAGTTAAATCTAGAGAAGACTAATTCTTGCTATTATCCAATAACCCTGATCCTTTATTAGACCATATTCAGGTCAAGAAACTAAATATACTTTTTCCTCAGTAATCAAAATTTTAGGGATCTATGTGGATAGTACTGTCTCTTGACTCTCATATCAATGCTGTAGTTAAAGGCTCGTTTTTCTTATTAAGAAAACTGAGATGGGTGAGATGTTTGAAATTGACAAGTTCAGACTTCTAGTCCAATTGCTGATATTGTCAAAGCTATTGTAATTTGATGTTTCTGGGGAGTGCAAAGTATAAATTAAGAAAGTTTCAGATAATACAGAACAAAATGGTGCATTTAATTTTTTCTTAAAAAAATGACAAGATCTCAGGGTATTTTGTAAAATTATGCTGGTTGCTGATAGAGGCCAGGGTTTTGTTCAAATTTGCTTGTCTTTTATTTAAGGTTTTAGATGGAGCTATTGCTGCTTATATGTTGCATAACTTTCAGTTCACATCTTCACTTAGATCCTGAAGAACCATAAACAATTCTCCTTTTAGCTATCCTTCAGCCAAAGGTTGTGGGAGATTGAAAATTCATGAACTATTGTTGGCTTATCAAGCCCCTACATTTTGGCAAGAATTCTCAATATGTTTTACTCAATCTGACTCCTATGTTTTATTTAGGAGGAATCTTAAAACTTATCTTTTCAAGAAGTTTGTTTTGTCTAATAATTAAAATTATTACTACTATTATTTTTATAAGTGTTTGAGTGTTGTAATTCCTGGGAGATTGTCCTGGTTTTTTAGCAGATATTTTGAACTGCTTAGAACTTTGTGGTTATAGCAGTATACAAATACCACTGTTTTGTTATGTTACAAATTGTTTGAGATCTCCATTCCTATAAGTTGTTTTTTTTTGTGGTTCTACTCCGTGCTCTTCATCAGTAAATACAGAAGTATTAGTTAAGCAAATCTACTTTATCCTGATTAGCTTATACATATTTCTCCCCTTCACCCTTGAGTCAGACAATGTCTCTTTTGCACTCTCTTATTACTAACATAACTAAAAAAAATTGTCCTGTCCCTCCCAAATTTTCTATATTGGCTATTTTCTCACTTGCTCACATTAAACGTCATCTGCCATTTGGATGCCCAGTCTCCCAGTCTCGTAAGGTTCTCTTGCAATTTTTCACAATCCTCTTACGATTTAACAACTTTAAATAACTTTGTGTCATCAGCAAATTTAATTACCTCACTAGTTACTCCCATCTCTAGATCATTTATAAATATGTTAAAAAGCAGCGGTACCAGCACAGACCCCCTGCGCAACCCCACTATCTACCCTTCTCCATTGAGAATACTGACCTTTTAACCCTACTCTCTGCTTTTTAATCTTTTAACCAGTTTTTTATCCACACTAGAACACTACCTCCAATCCCATGACTCTCCAATTTCCTCTGGAGTCTTTCATGAGGTACTTTGTCAAATGTCTTTTTAAAATCCATATACACAATATCGACCGGCTCACCTTTATCCACATGTTTGTTCACTTCTTCAAAGAAATGTAATAGATTGATGAGGCAAAATTTTCCTTGACTGAATCCATGTTGGCTTTGTCTCCTTAATCCATCTTTTGAATATGCTCTGTCTACCATTCTGCCCGACACCGACGTCAGGCTCACTGGTCTATAATTTCCTGGATCACCTCTGGAACCTTTTTAAAAATCGGCATTACATTGGCCACCCTCCAATCTTCCAGTACCATGCTTGATTTTAAAGATAAATTACATATTACTAACAATAGTTCTGCAAATTTATTTGTCAGTTCTATCAGTACTCTGGAATGAATACCATCCATTCCAGGCGATTTGCTACTCTTCAATTTGTCAAATTGTGCCATTACATCTTCCAGGTTTATAGAGATTTCATTCAGTTTCTTTGACTCGTCAGCTTTGAATATCTTTTCTGGCACCTGTATCTCTCCCAAATCTTCCTCGGTGAAGACTGAAGCAAAGAATTCATTTAATCTCTCCTCTATGGCTTTGTCTTCCCTGAGTGCCCCTTTTACCTCTCGGTCATCTAGTGGTCCAACTGATTCTTTTGCTGGCTTCACGCTTTTAATATACCTAAACACATTTTACTATGTGTTTTTGCCTCCAACACAATCTTTTTTTCAAAGTCCCTCTTTGAAAGACACATAAGTGCACAATTTTTTCTTTTACGTATTGAAATCAGTAGATAAAAAACAACAAAGCAGTGGAATCAAATGCATTTGATTCCACTGCTTTGTTGTTTTTTATCTACTGTTTTGTAAGCAGTTGTGTGCCTTTTTGTTTTTTTGTTACATATTGAAATCATAAATGAAATGGAGGCCTTTTTTTAGACCCTAGATGTGTGTTAAAGTCACACGTTTACAACCATGTAATGACTCTATACTGAGGAGTTTTTCTTCCATAATATATTTATATCATATAATATATTTATATCAGAGTTGTTTGATATTTTAGCATCCATCAGGGACACTTGGGGCCCTGTTTACTAAGGTGCACTAGCATTTTTAGCACATGCACAAAATTAGCGCGCGCTAACTGTGTAGGCGCCCATAGGAATATTGTGGGCGCCTACACAGTTAGTGCATGCTAAAAGAACTAACGCACTTCTAGCGCGGCTTAGTAAACGGGGCCTTTGGTTTGTTTGACAATCAGACCAATCCAATGATTCTTGTTCCTCATCGTTCTGTCAGCTGAGTTTAAGCAATGCGATACTGGCACATCTTGAACTGTTTTAAGCAGTAGAAAACACTCAAAATAATGAGGACAGTGGTAGGAAAGCCACAATACAAAATCCTGACGACATCCACTGTAAAATATCTGTTTATCTGTCTACAAGAAAGCTCCTATAGTTGTGTCTACTCTTATTTAATCAGATTATGGGCTCCTTTTACAAAGCCATGGTATTGATTACCACATGCCAAATGCAAACAAGCATAGGAACAACTGAATGGGCTTTGTCGCATTTGGAACACCGCTAATCGTGCTTTGTAAAAGGAGTTCTATTTTTTTAAAATTATTTTTCATTCAGTTTGTGATTCACTCCAATCACTGACCACAGCTCCCTCCCTCTTGGGGCTGTGAACACTACTTTTACAGCATTCTTAGACCCGGCTGACCTGGGGAGCAGAAGTCCCAACCCAAGAATCAACCAGAGACATTCTACTACTACTTATCATTTCTATAGCGCTACTAGACGTACGCAGCACTGTACACTTGAACATGAAGAGACAGTCCCTGCTCGACAGAGCTTACAATCTAAATTCTGTATGGAAGCTCATAGCACTTCAACATGAGATCCTGGGCCAGGCCTGAACAGCATTTTATTTGAGTTTAGAACCTAGGTACACATTTCCTACTCAGTTGCAGTATGGTTTTTCTTTTTTGCATATTCAGTGCCTGAGAGTCCATCTAATGCATCAGAATTTCCAGCAAATTCTGTGCTTCTCTAGCAAAATTCTTAGAAGTCTGGAGCCTAGCTCTGGAAGTACTTAGAATCTATCACTAATCTGCTATATACAGTATTCTAGAATAATAATACAGGGTCCTCCATCTCATGGCCATATTTAGTTAAAAGATGTTTCTTGGAAACAGAAACAGAAAGCTTTACATGTTAGGGGGCACATAGGAAAATTATACTGTTCAAGAAAAAGAACAGTAGACATATCAGTTGAAGAAACCTGGAATATCATATTCATCTCTTTATAATGCTTCTCTTACATAGTAACAAATTGTAACATAGTAGATGACGGCAGAAAAAGACCTGCACGGTCCATCCAGTCAAGATAAACTCATATGTGCTACTTTTTGTGTATACCCTACTTTGATTTCTACCTGTCCTCTTCAGGACACAGACCGTATAAGTCTGCCCAGCACTATCCCCGCCTCCCAACCACCAGTCCTGCCTCCCACCACCAGCTCTGGCACAGACAGTATAAGTCTGCCCAGCACTATCCCCGCCTCCCAACCACCAGTCCTGCTTCCCACCACTGGCTCTGGCACAGACCATATAAGTCTGCCCAGCACTATCCCCGCCTCCCAACCACCAGCCCTGCCTCCCACCACCGGCTCTGCCACCCAATCTCGGCTAAGCTCCTGAGGATCCATTCCTTCTGAACAGGATTCCTTTATGTTTATCCCACGCATGTTTGAATTCCGTTACCGTTTTCATTTCCACCACCTCCCACGGGAGGGCATTCCAAGCATCCACTACTCTCTCCTTGAAAGCGGGGTACTTAACTCCCTTTGAGAGGCCTAAGGGATCCTGATGTGCTATTTAATTATCTCCTCTTTTTTTCTGTTTAGCAAGTGGAATTTCAGGAGGTAGTAAGAACACAAACCCTCTGATTTTACTTTTTTTTTTTCCTTCTTTCTTTTGGTATCGATTCTGTTGTAAGTAGATGGGAGGCATAGGATTGAGGGAAGGAGTTACGTTACAAAATGAAGATGACTTAAGATGCCATTTCCTGTTTCTTTGCATTATATTTTGTCATCAAACGTGATTTAAACAAATTTATTTACTGTAAGTATATTACACTCAAGCATAAGAACTTAAGAGTTGCCATACTGGGACAGAGCAAAGGTCCATCAAGCCCAGTATCCTGTTTCCAGCAGTGGCCAATCCAGGTCACAAGTACCTGGTAAAGTGAAGGTTTAGAATTATAGAGCGATGGCTGAATTAAAGATCCTTGTTTAGCGTTTATCACTTGAGTGACAAAGAGGGTCATAATCGAATGTCGCCGGCAAAATAGATTGCTGGCGATCTATTTTGGCGGCGGCGCAACAGCTGGCTGGAACCGTATTATCGAAAAAGATGGCCGGCCATCTTTTTTTTCTATAATACGGTTTAGCCCGGCCAAATGCCAGAGTTCACCGGGTTTCAGATCGCCAGTTTTGTTTTTCAGCAATAATGGAAAAAAATGCCGGCCATCTCAAACCCGGCGAAATCCAAGGCATTTGGTCATGGGAGGAGCCAGCATTTGTAGTGCACTGGTCCCCCTGACATGTCAGGACACCAACCGGGCACCCTAGGGGGCACTTCTAAAAATGTTTAAAAAATACACAAATAGCTCCCAGGTGCATAGCTCCCTTACCTTGGGTGCTGAGCCCCCCCCAAACCCACTCCCCAAAACTCTACACCATTACCATAGCCCTTATGGGTGAAGGGGGGCACCTATATGTGGGGACAGTGGGTTTTGGGGGGGTTTGGAGGGCTCAACACTTAGCACCACAAGTGTAACAGGTGGGGGGGGAGGGATGGACCTGGGTCTGCCTGCCTGAAGTGCATTGCACCCATTAAAAACTGTTCCAGGCACCTGCATACTGTTGTCAGGGAGCTGGGTATGACATTTGAGGCTGGCATACAAGCTGGTAAAAAAAGGTTTTTATTTTTATTTTTTTAGTGTGGGAGGGGGTTGGTGACCACTGGGGGAGTACGGGGAGGTGATCCCCCCATTCCCTCCGGTGGTCATCTGGTGAGTTGGGGCACCTTTTTGAGGCTTGGTCGTGAAAATAAAAGGACCAAGTAAACCCGGCAAAATACTGATTAACGCTGCTTTTTTTTCCATTATCTGCAAAAGCCGGCCATCTGGTAGCCACGCCCATGCCCGCCCATGTCCCGCCTTCACTTTGCCGCCGACATGCCCCCTTGAGCTTTCGCCGGCTTGGCGACGGGAAAGCGGCGATGGTGTCAAAAAAGCTGCTTTCAATTATACCGATTTCGCCGCTTTTGCGAGGTCGCTGGCCATCTCCCGATTTATGTCGGAAGATCGCCAGCGATCACTTTCGAAAATAAGCCTGATAGGTGCCTTTTGAGCCCTGACTGTCAGTTTTTGCTTTTCAGTTTTGTAGATGGAGCCAAAGGTTTGGAATCAACCTCGTACTGTGGAGGTTTAAGTACAGGAATCTAATATGAAAGCCAGTCTCTGGAGTGACTAATGATTATGTGCAGGCAGTGGGAGGGAGATTATGAGGTAGCGGGATACTGAATGCAAGGAAAGAGACAATGAAGAAAGTAAATAAGAAAAGAGGAAAGGTTTCCTGCAGGGAACAATTAGGATACTAATGTGATCTTTCTGAGAAATGGAAATATCCAGGCATCAGAGAAGAAGCACAAATCAGTCTCTGAGGAGATATTTAAAGCACAGTTCAATTTTTCTGAGCCATGTTTTAAAGTACAAGACTCCAATAAGTCATGTCAACAAATGCTAAGAACAATGCCTAGATAAGCAGATATTCATACATCACATATTACAACATAAAAGGAAAAGTATCAACAAATACAGATCAGACACACACACACACACACATATGCCCATGTGCGTTATCTCTTGTCTGTATTTGTTGTTGCTTTTCTTTTTATGTTGTAATATGTGATGTATGAATATCTGCTTATTCCTTGAATAAGATAAGCCTTCTGGATGGCTTGCTTATTCTTTCTTCCTCTCCTCCCCATTCCCATTAGGATAATCATGGGGCTATAACACATAGCAACACACCGGAGTCTAGTCGCTCTCTCCTTTGGTGAGGGGGTTGATCCATCTTCCTTCTCGAGCTGAACCTGTGCAATGGGTTTCATCTCATGAGGTAACAAGGCTGAAGGTATCAGAAACATGTGGTCAGGCTCCAGCTCAGAGGGGGTCCTGGCAATCTGTGCAAAAGAACCTCACACAGGTGGGCTGAAGGCACCAACACTGCAGGCTTGTCAAGAAGCTTATGTTCTCGAGGCCTTCCAGAGTGATCCATGCCCACTGGAAATTGGGGACATAGGTACAGCTCAATAAATAGTTGGTACAATATGGCTAGAGTCTCCAGTAGTAGCACAAGTGTCACCCAACTTTGGACACAGATCGCAGATGCATGCACTAACAATCAATTATTGCAGTTAATTAGCACTAATTAGGAGCTACATGTGAAAACAGAGCTAAGGGTCTCGAAGCCCTAGTCACCTTTGGGTTTATTGAAAGTGTAAAAGGGGCTGATCTTGGACATGGCATAGGTTGTTGAGACCATGCATGGCTGTATGGTTGTAAAACAGAACATAAATCTGCTCTGTGTCCTATTCTATAAGATGCACCTAAATTTCATAGCATGCAGCTCAAAAGAGGGAATGGCCATAGGGGCATGGGTGGGTCAGGAGAAATTCTAGAAATTAGGTGCAATGTTATAGAATACTTGAATTTGCATGCTGTAGGCCCTGTTATATATCAGAAAATCAGACAGGAATTACTTGGAATTGTTAGGCTAAGGAGATGACTAGTACCTAAATTGACCCCTAGATTCTTGTCAGCAATGAAAGGAATAATGCCAAGATGGAAATATATTATTATTTATTATGGATATAAAAATAGTAATATAGCAAAGCAATATACAAAAATATGTACCATGCAAAATATACAAAGGGTTACACCAATAGATATATTACTACTACTACTACTATTTAGCATTTCTATAGCGCTACAAGGCATACGCAGCGCTGCACAAACATAGAAGAAAGACAGTCCCTGCTCAAAGAGCTTACAATCTAATAGACAAAAAATAAATAAAGTAAGCAAATCAAATCAATTAATGTGAACGGGAAGGAAGAGAGGAGGGTAGGTGGAGGCGAGTGGTTACAAGTGGTTACGAGTCAAAAGCAATGTTAAAGAGGTGGGCTTTCAGTCTAGATTTAAAGGTGGCCAAGGATGGGGCAAGACGCAGGGGCTCAGGAAGTTTATTCCAGGCGTAGGGTGCAGCGAGACAGAAGGCGCGAAGTCTGGAGTTGGCAGTAGTGGAGAAGGGAACAGATAAGAAGGATTTATCCATGGAGCGGAGTGCACGGGAAGGGGTGTAGGGAAGGACGAGTGTGGAGAGATACTGGGGAGCAGCAGAGTGAATACATTTATAGGTTAGTAGAAGAAGTTTGAACAGGATGCGAAAACGGATAGGGAGCCAGTGAAGGGTCTTGAGGAGAGGGGTAGTATGAGTAAAGCGACCCTGGCGGAAGATGAGACGGGCAGCAGAGTTTTGAACCGACTGGAGAGGGGAAAGGTGACTAAGTGGGAGGCCAGCAAGAAGCAGATTGCAGTAGTCTAAACGAGAGGTGACAAGGGTGTGGATGAGGGTTTTGGTAGAGTGCTCGGAAAGAAAGGGGCGGATTTTACGGATGTTGTAAAGAAAGAAACGACAGGTCTTGGCGGTCTGCTGGATATGAGCAGAGAAGGAGAGAGAAGAGTCAAAGATAACCCCAAGGTTTCGAGCTGAGGAGACAGGGAGAATGAGAGAGCCATCAACAGAAATAGAAAACGGGGGGAGCGGGGAGGTGGGTTTGGGGGGGAAAATGAGAAGCTCGGTTTTGGTCATATTTAATTTCAGGTGGCGTTGAGACATCCAGGCAGCAATGTCAGACAAGCACGCTGAAACTTTGGTTTGGATGCAAGGTGAGATATCAGGGGTAGAAAGGTAGATTTGGGAGTCATCAGCATAGAGATGGTAGGAAAAGCCATGGGATGAGATTAATGAACCAAGGGAAGAAGTGTAGATAGAAAAGAGGAGGGGACCAAGAACAGAACCCTGAGGTACGCCGACAGGCAGAGGGATAGAAGTAGAAGAGGATCCACCAGAGTGAACACTAAAGGTGCGGAGGGAGAGGTAGGAAGAGAACCAGGAAAGGACAGAGCCCTGGAATCCAAGTGAGGACAGGGTATCGAGAAGTGTGCTGTGATCATTTATATATGAATATATAAATGTATACAGGGCTGCCCAGAGACTGAACCGAGCCTGGGGCACAGCTGCTGCCAGGCCCGGGGCAGAGCCGCCACCCCCCCTGAATTGCTGCGCCCCCCCCCCCCCCCGGATTGCTGTTGCCCCACACAATCCAATTGCCTTTGCTAGCAGGGATCCCAAGGCCCCGCCAGCAGAAAACGTGTTCCTCCAGCGCTGCTGTTTTGTCGATTGTCTGCCCCTGCGGCTGCTTTTTCTCTCAAGCTCGCAAAAGCAGCCACTCAGCTGGGCAGAAGAGCAGCGCTGGAGGTGCTCCTCTGGACCGAGTCCTCCCCAGCCTCCAAGGGGGCGTGGCCCAGCGCCGGAGTTTTCTCTCTCCTGCTCCTGTCGGGACGCGATCACTCGGGTTCCATCAGGAGCAGGAGAGAGAGAGACCCCGGCAGCACACAGCAGGAAGGAAAAAAGGACTCAAAGAGCTCCTAGATACATAAGATCTACCGGAGCTAACCAGATCCCTAAGATCTTCCCTTCATCATCGGCCAAAAAATCTTCAATTTGTAGTCAACTTCCTGCTGCTCTTGTTGTTATGTATGTCCCTATTTAATTTTTTATATATTTTTCATTTATTATTTTTTTCTGCATGTGCATAATATGCTTAGTGCAAGTACAGACACTTATCTTAGAAGTCGGTACTATCGTCCATCAATCGCACTGCATGCCGTGCTGTCTTCACCCTCTTGCCCCAAGCTGACGGTGGCCAGCATTTTGCGCTGCTGCTTCAGGGTCTTGGTGACAGGGTTACTGCTGTGGGTGAACCAATCACCAGAGCGCTTAAGGCTACAGACGTCCCTAGATCGGTTTAAAGCTGATCTGAAAGCCTCTCTCTTTACAGATGTTTTCAGTCGAGCCATTGCCATTACTCCCCTTCCAGTAGGCGCAAACTACTCTTCATATATACTTCCTCCCCATCCTATCAAAAGCACTGTAGTTCTCCCCTCTTTTGTCATGTTTGTCTTTCAAAAACACTATCCTTTTTTACCCTGTAAGCTGCCCAGATGGCCTTACTGATGGGAGGGATAGAAATTAAAAATAAACTTGAAACTTGTGAGGCAGGTGGCTGATAGGTGTTGCCATGAATCTCCCATATACAACCTAGGAGACAGGGTATGGTTGTCTACAAAAATATTTTGCTTACTCTCTGCCAAGCTTGGCCCTAACTACATTGGTCCTTACATAATACAGGAAGTATTGGTGCCTGTTTCTGTGCATTTCAGGTTACTTTGCTCTCTCCGTATTCCTAATGTTTTTCATATATCTCCGGTCAGGCCACCACATTAATCCTTGGGAAGGATATCTGCTCCAGCTCCTGATATTGTAGATGAGAAACTTGAATATAAAATCCAAAACATCGTCAATTCCAGGTATTCTAGAAAAAACTCAATGCCTCATATTAACCTCCCAATACAACACAACAAAATTCACCGCCATCAATACACCTAAACTAAACTTGCCAATTTCTGATAATCTAAAAATACTTGGAGTCACTATCGACCGCCACCTTACACTTGAGACTCACGCAAACAACATAACAAAAAAGATGTTCTTCTCAATGTGGAAGCTGAAAAGAATAAAACCATTCTTTCCAAGATCTGTCTTCCGCAACCTGGTACAATCACTCGTATTAAGCCATCTGGATTACTGCAACTCATTATACGCAGGCTGCAAAGAACAAATAATGAGAAAACTTCAGACAGCCCAGAACACAGCAGCCAGACTCATCTTCGGAAAACCAAAATACGAAAGCGCAGCACCATTACGTGAGAAACTACACTGGCTCCCACTCAGGGAACGTGTCACCTTTAAAGTATGCACGTTAGTGCACAAAATCATTCACGGTGAAGCCCCTGCATACATGTCTGACTTGGTAGACTTGCCACCCAGAAACGCCAAAAAATCATCCAGAACCTTCCTCAACCTCCACTTCCCAAAGTGCAAAGGCATAAAGTATAAAGCACTACATGCATCAACCTTCACCTACAAGAGCACGAAACTCTGGAACGCACTGCCACGCGACCTGAGAGCGGTCTATGAGCTGACAGACTTCCGCAAACGACTAAAGACCTATCTCTTCGGAAAAACATACCGCAAGGATCAAAACATATAGATCCCATACACATCATAGCAATGCCTCAAGACATTACCACACGTACTCCACTTCCCCGTACTCTCTCCTACTCAACATTCTACCTACAGATAAAAACTGTGTACCCATCACTCTCTTGTTACAATTCGATCTCCGTAGTAATTCATACCCTATAGTTTCCATGCCCCAAAGGTGACCGATACAACTCTGTCTTCCTTAACTATTCACAATGTAACCATAATCGTAACTGTATTTCCATTATTTATTATTTACAATGTATTGTAAGCCACACTGAGCCCGCAAATAGGTGGGAAAATGTGGGATATAAATGCAACTAAATAAATAAATAAATAAATATAATACTTGGTTCATTGTTTAAGGATATGGTCCTGACGAGAGGTCCTATACTTCTGATATCCATGTTAACCACCTTCTCCATCAGTTTCATGCTTGGTATCCTTCCAAACCTGATCTAAATGGTGACGGGGTTGCCACATAGGTGGAGAGGTATTGTTACATATTTACCATCCAGGATGCCCTTCTCATGTAAGAAATGAGTCTGATAATGCAACATGCTCCGATTGGGGCCCTGAAGATATTTAAACACAATAACTTCCACTCTGCCTTGCCATTTGACAGGTCTCATATGTGACTTCCTGGTGTGCTACCACTTATGTCTATCTTTGGTTGTTGATCTTTGCTTGTCTTCTGTTTCTGAACCTGTTTCACCAGTCCCAACCAGTGCCTGATACCCAACTATGATTCTGCTTGCTGAGTCTGCATGGTTTCTGATCTGTGATGTTGATCTGGTTTGAATGACTATGTTCCTGATCCTTGTTTCTATACTTCTTCAGCTGCTTATTATCTGGCAACTGGTGACTAGCCCTGATTTGGAGAGGAACACTGTGGAAATGTGCTTTAAGTCTTGGCAACTGCCGAGTACTAGAGGGCTCAACTTGAAGGGCAAGGAAGCTGTTATAGGTGAACATGCACAACCTAAGTGTCACGGCTGTGGCCGTGCCCCATAATGTCTAGATTTATTTATTCTCTGTAATCTGGCTCTGTGTTGTCTCCAGACTGCCTTTTACCTGCATGGTGGCATCTGCTGTTGGTGTTCCTGCAGCCAAGCCTCATTCCTAGTTGTGGCATCATCAGCCAACTCCTTTATAAAGGATCTTGGAACTTTCATGCCTTGCCTTTGATACAGGTCTATTTTACCCTTGTGTTGCGTTTGTGAGTCACTGTACCGAGTAGAACACCAAAATGCCCCTGAGGAAGAAGAGGATCCAGGTCCTGACTCGGCAGTCGGGCAACCCTGAGACTTCACCTGCGATGACCGCCGTTCCTTAGAGGTTGAGCCCCTAGGTGCAGGCAGCCGACAGGACTTACGTAAATAGGGTCAGACAGAACAGGAGCCAAGAGAAAGAGATGGACCTTGGTCAGAGGCCGGGTGGAGGCCCCGAGGGCAAAAGGCAGGCGGCAGGCACAGAGTGTAGACAAGAACCATGCTCGGTCAGTAGGCAGGCAGCAGGCACAGAGAGTAGTTGAGGTACATGCTGGGTCACAAGGCAGGCAGCAGGCACAGAGAGTAGACAAGAACCACACATGGTCAGTAGGCAGGCAGCAGGCACAGAGAGTAGTTGAGGTACACGCTGGGTCAGAAGACTGGCAGCAGGCACAGAGAGTATTCGAGGTGCATGCTGGGTCAGTAGCAGAAACGAGAGAGAAGCAGAAGCACACCACAGTACTAGCAAACCTACTGAAGTAGAAGTCAGAGCAACGAGGGAGAAAAGAAGATCAGCTGTTATAGTGTTGACATCTGACGTCAGCAGAGCCAGCCGGGAGAGAAAGAGCCTCATAGGGCAGACAGCCGGAAGAGAGGAGAACAGGCTGCCCAATAGAAGTGGAGCAGCAGGAGGGAGCAAAGGAGAGGAAACAGCCCATAGGCTAGGTGGCCATGAAGGAGGAGGAGCCTAAGAGACAAACCACAGGGCACCCAATCCCAGCGGGAGAGAGAGGCAGACCGAAGCAACTGGAGCCAAACAAGTGCCCTGTGGACGCGGTGAGCAGCGTGGCACGAGAGCACCAAAGAAATCAGAAATGGCCGTGCCTGCCCCCAGGCAACCCACCATGGGAAGTGTGTATTTCTATCCCTTAGCCCCCACAGGGAGAGAAAGAACTACAGCCCCAACAGCTGGAAAAATAAGAAAGAGAACTTAGACTCCGTTAGGCACAGCCAGTAAATTACCTTTATTAGCATCTCACAGAGCCAAAAATACAAACAATAGTTCTCTTCCCTGGAGCAGGTTGTCAGTCAGTAATGCGCATCCTGAAAAACAAGGGACTGCTCAGCTAATACTGCTCTGGACATCACATAAGCACCACGCCATCCACAGAAGCACCAGAGCCCAGGTGGGGAACGTGATATCTTGTTGTAGTGTTGTTGTTTGATTCTGAGTGAACTGGTCTTCTTGTTAGCTGTGCCTCAGGGCATAGCCCTGAGCTGTGTGTGTGGTTCTTGTTTGAACCTGAGTGGATTACTTTTCTGTTAGCTGTGCTTCCAGGCACAGCCCTGTATGGTTTCTGTGTGTGTGTGGTTCTTGTTTGAACCTAAGTGGATTACTTTTCTGTTAGCTGTGCTTTCAAGCACAAGCCCTGTACTTTTTCTGTGTGGGTGTGGTTCTTGTTTGAACCTGAGTGGATTACTTTTCTGTTAGCTGTGCTTCCAGGCACAGCCCCATCTGATTCTGTGTGGATGTGGTTCTTGTTTGAACCTGAGTAAATTACCTTTCTGGCACAGCCCTGTGTTCTTTCTGGGTGTGGTTCTTATTTGTAACGGTGTGAATTACTTTTCTATGTTTGAATCTGAGCTGCCGTGTGGCACTTCTTTGTGTGTTTCCCCTTCACCCTTTGCTTGCTGTATTTGATGTTTGCATCTGAGTGGCTGTGTGGCACAGCTTTACTTCAATGTGAGGTCCTCTTTACCCTTGAGTGCGTATGGCACAGTCTTGAGTTCTTCATGAGTGGCTTTCCTTTACCCTTTGATTGCCATGTGACACAGCCTTGAGTGCTTCTATGAGTGGCTTCCCTTTACCCTTGAGTGCCGTGTGCACAGCCTTGGGTGCTTCTATGAGTGGCTTCCCTTTACCTTTTGAGTGGCCATCAAGCTCATTTTCAAAGCACTTAGCCTCCCAAAGTTCCATAGAAACCTATGGAACTTAGCCTCCCAAAGTGCTTTGAAAATATGCCTACATGTGGCCTAGCCTTGAGGTGTTTCTTTGTGTGATTTCCCTTTACCTTAGTATGGCTGTGTGGCTCTGTCTTGAGACACTTCTTTATGTGATTTCCCTTTACCTTAGAATGGCCGTGTGGCCCAGCCTTATGTTGCTTCGTTGTGTGGTTCTGCCTTTTACCTTTTATGTGCTGTATCTGTTGTTTGGATCTTGTGAGGACTGCGCTTTGTCTAAGCTGTGTAGCCTGAGCTACCTCTCTGTGAGCTTTCTATTTGTCTGCTCTCTGTGAGGTTTCTGTTTGATTCCTCTCTATGAGGTTTCTGTTTGAGTCTGAGTGGCTTGCTTTTTTTGTTTAGCTGCCTACTAGCTCAACCCTGAGTGGCCTCTCTGTGTGGCACGAGTAGGCTGCTCTTCCATTTAGCTGTGGCTACTAGAACAGCCCCGAGCTACCTCTCTGTATGGTTTCTGTTTGAGTTAGTTTGGGCTGCTCTTCTGAATAGCTGTGGTTCCTCACACAGCCCTGAGCTGCCTCCCTGTGTGGATTCCCTTTAACCTTTTACTTGTTGATTCTACTTTGTGAGCCCTTGTGGGTTGCTTTTTCGTCTGATGGTGCTTTCTGGCATAGTGTGAGTTATTTCTTTGTGTGGGATTGTCTTTTTCCTTCAGTTACTTTGTGCCTGTGTGTAGAGTCTTTTGACCTCTTGTTTGTGGCTATGTTTTGTGCAGTGTGTGTGCAGTGCTTGGTTACTATTTGCTTAGGGAATTTCGTTCTGTTTCTTTCCCCTTTCTTCCTGTTTGTTTGGGTTCCAGTTCGGCCTTGCGGCCTGTATGGTTGGACACTGTTATGTGTGGGTTTCAGTTCGGCCTTGCAGCCCATATAAGTGTCCTTTCTTTCCTTCCTTGTTCCTGCTACAGCCAGGCTCTGTTTCTACTTTGTCTTTAGTGTGCACTGCTTACTTCCCATGTCTTGTGCCTTGTTTTGGGTTGTTCCTTTAGTGTCTGGATCCAGCTCTTGGTTTGCATTCTCATGTTTGGATTCAACCTCTGGCTCACCTCTGCTGTGTGCCCTGTGCCATACCAGAGGACTCATCTGCTGCAGCCATGGCTGCAGTCACAGGGCTCACCATGCCTGAATCCATGACACTAAGCCAAGGGTACCCTGGTGGTC
Organism: Microcaecilia unicolor; assembly: GCF_901765095.1. NCBI lineage: Eukaryota > Metazoa > Chordata > Amphibia > Gymnophiona > Siphonopidae > Microcaecilia > Microcaecilia unicolor. Next base: position 411,913,578 of record NC_044033.1, read on the forward strand.
CCTGAGATGTCATAGAGCTGAGAGAAGTTCAAACTAAGCCATTTTTAGAAAACTATGTGCTAATCGTACCAAAATGTTGTAAAAAGGTAGTAGTGTATATGTCAGTATCAAAAGTAAAAGGAGCAAAGATTAAAATGTCATCTAACTTCTAAATTTACAATCCAGACCATATAATAACTTAAAGGAACTAAACAAGTGTTAAACAATATAACAGATAATGGCAAATGTTGTGGAACTCCACATGGTAACACTGACCAGTCAGAGACCATAGAACCTAGGCTAACTTGTTTAACAAGTTGTCACAATGTTTGTCATTGCAGTTGCAGACAGAATATTCTGACCCCTGCTCCACAGCTTAAATATCAATCAAAGGTTAACAGTAGGTGGCAAACTCAGAGATTCTGATCCAAGAGGATTCTGTCCAGAGATTTGGAGGGAAGTATAAAACCCAGTTACAAGGGAGAAGCCGATGACCCTTAGTATATATCATCTGATATGGAAGGATGATCTCTAGTGGTAGTATCATGAGACTACCACTAGGGGTCAAAAGCTCCATTTTGTATTAAGGCACTAACCTAGGTGGCAAAGGAGGATCATTTTTATCCAGGACCCACTGCCTCACCAATGCAGACCCACAGGTAAGTCCTGTTGGGGGGGGGGGGGAGAATGGGTAGAGCTCTTGAGGGGGGGGGGGATTCCTGCCAGGGGTAGGGCTTCTGGAAGGGGATGGAGCTTTTTGATTGGGGGGTTGGGTTCCTGCTTAAGGGATCGGTGTTGTGTGCGAGGGGGAGTTGGAGACCTAATCAGGGACATTGGGGTACTGGGGAGGGAGGGGGGATGGATAGCACAACTGCAGTTAGCTATCACATTGTATCTTTATGCATGGCCACCATGTTACATGCCTGGGCTGATACTGCAGAGGGCCTACACTAGCAGCCTAGGCATGTGGCTGGGCACTAACTGTGTGCCCTGTATGATAAATGCAGGGCAGGTTTAGGGCATGACCCTGCAATTACCACAAGGGCTTTGCATTTACTGCATGTGACTTTTTTCCTTTAACATGCAGTAAGTTCAAAATCGTACTGCACTTTTGTGCAAGACCCTCTTAGAGAAATACTGGTATTTACACATATATATTGCACACATGTGCAAACCGATTTCAGAAAGCCGCTATTTGCATAGAGGTTTCAAGAAGGCATGGTTTGGGTAGGACTAAAATCTACAAAGGGAATACAAGTACATGGGGGAAAAGTTCCACACTGGCTTATACTTATGCTCTATGGTACATTTGAAAAAGCAGAGCTCATTCTGGTCAGAGCTTTACACAAGGCATTAAGGAAATTATTCTCTTTAATCCCATATAGTTTTTGTACATATATATTTGTAAAATTTCGTCCACATATGTTTGTAAAATTGGGCAGCAACACGTGGAGGTTTCAGCACTTACACATCGTGGAAGTTGCAAAATGGCCTCTCGTGTCAGTGCCAGCACCTCCACATGCATGTATTTTTGAAAAGGCTACATGTCAGCAGATCCTTTTCTAAAATACCACCAGAATTGAACATATCACAACCTGGACATTCCAATTCTGATCTCTATATTGTATGTAAAGTAGGGCTTTTAATCTGCAGCCTTGGTTTATAGATGTTGACTGTTCTAGGGGACAAAGTGTTAAACCTGTTTAGAGCAAAATGGGAATGACCTACTTATTAGCATAATGGCCTGGGTTCCAAAAGACCAGGATTCAAATCTTGCCACTCACACTCCTTGCAACTATGGCCAAGTCACATTATCTTTTGTTTCCTCAGATTCACTAACCCTTTTTTCCATAGACAGAAAGGGAGAGAAAAGCCTTATTAAATAAGACCCACTGACTAAACTCTTTTGATCCGGTCATAGTCCTAAAAAATTGGTTCCTTTTGTATGCCCATTTCATCCATGTCTTCTGCTGAAGCTGCCAGTACGGGGAAAGGTTAATGAGGGGGACAGGTATCTATAAGGATTGAACTTTCAGATCGTCACATCATTTTATTTATGAAACATAGATAGTTCTGAACTGTTCATGTACCCTGAAAAAAAGGCTCTGTATCCCACTGCTAATCCACAAAGCCATTTATTCTTCTCATATTATTCCATTTTTAGTATCTCACTGCTTCTGCACACAAGACAGCATGGGAATATAAACCCCCATTGCGCTATATGCTTTTCTCCCATGTTGTTCTCTTATTGAAATTGTTCTGCAATTTATGACACACACTGTAGAAGAGAAAATGTTTGCAAAGCAAAACAATTACCTTGAGCAACTACATGCCCTTTTTTAAATCCATCTTTATAACTGAGACATAATTGGGAACTGTCGACAAATAGATTCAAAAAGTTTGTAGGACATATTACTTACCTAGGAACCAAATGGTGGAACTCCTTACTACCCAAAATAAGAAATATACAGGAATATACTAGATTCCGCAAAATCCTCAAATTGTTCCTATTCAAACAAACCCTCACAAAGGGGAAAGGAAATGGGACTTGATATACCACCTTTCATAGGCGTAGACTGGGGGGGGCGAGGGGGGGCAATGCCCCCCAAACGACGATGACGTGGACACTGGCGCTAGAAGTGAAAAAAAAAAAAACAAGCAGGCACGCGCTCGTCTCCGTCCGCTTGGCTGCTTCCCTGCCCTCTCTGTCTGCGTCCTGCCCGAAAGGAAATGACATCAGAGGAAGGCGGGACGCAGACAGAGAGGGCAGGGAAGCAGCCAAGCGGACGGAGACGAGCGTGTCTATCTACCCCCTCTCTTCCTACCCTCCGGCGCAGGCAGCACCAATCTTCTCTAAGTCTTTCTTGTTCCTGGCAGCGGTAGCGACGTACACGCTGCCTTCAGCTGTGCCCCGAAGCCTTCTCTTCAAGTTCCTGTTCCCGCATAGGTGGGAACAGGAACTTGAAGAGAAGGCTTCCGGGGCAGACCGAAGGCAGCGTGTACGTCGCTACCGCTGCCAGGAACACAGAAAGGCTGAAGAAGACTGCTGCCTGCACCGGAGGAAGAGAGGGGGTAAACGGAGTCACGATCCTGGACCTCACGGGGGGGGGGGGCAGCAGCAGAGGGAAGATGAATGGGACTGGGAGGGTGGAGAGCAGAGGGAAGGAGTAAGAGATGGATGGGACTGGGAGGGGTGGGTGGGGAGCAGAGGGAAGGACCAGGAATTGGATGGGACTGGGAGGGTGGGAAGCAGTGGGAAGGAGCAGGAGATGGATGGGACTGGGAGGGGTGGGAAGCAGAGGGAAGGAGCAAGAGATGGATGGGACTGGGAGGGGTGGGTGGGGAGCAGAGGGAAGGAGCAGGAGATGGATGGGACTGGGAGGGGTGGGAAGCAGAGGGAAGGAGCAAGAGATGAATGGGACTGGGAGGGGTGGGTGGGGAGCAGAGGGAAGGACCAGGAATTGGATTGGACTGGGAAATGAGGTGAGCAGAGGGAAGGAGCAGGAGATGGATGGGACTGGGAGGGGTGGGGAGCAGAGGGAAGCCTACTGGAAAGAAGACACTGCATAAAACAGAAGACACTGGGACCAAAGCGAATAGAAAAACTAAATGATCAACAAAGGTAAAAAAGTATTTTATTCAGAATATATTAATTGAAATATGTCAGCTTTTTGAAATGTGCATCTGTGATATTTTGCCTGTAAATTTCAATTCCTTCCTCCATATTAGCATATTCATTTGCATATGTATATATGCAAATGAATATGCTAATATACTCCGCCCCATCCTTTGCCTCCCCAAATGAAACAGTCAAACTACGCCTATGCCACCTTTCTATGGTATTTTGCAACTACATTCAAAGCGGTTTACTTATTTTGTACCTGGAGAAATGGAGGGTTAAGTGACTTGCCCACAGTCACAAGGAGCTGCAGTAGGAATCGAACCCAGTTCCCCAGAATCAAAGTCCGCTGCACTAACCACTAGGTTACTCCTCCACTCTATATTTCAAACAATTAATTATTACCTGAATTGGTTATTACTCTATTTACCATTAACTTTCTCTTTGCTTCATGTACAATTTGTCATTCATAATAGATTTTCTAAATGTTAAACATCCATAGCTATCCCAGTATGTTTATGATATTGTATTGTAAAATTGGATTCTTACAACAAATTACCGTATTTTTCGGACTATAAGACGCACCGGACCATAAGACGCACCTAGGTTTTAGAGGAGGGAAAGAGGAAAAAAAAATTTTCCTCTTTCCCTCCTCTAAAACCTAGGTGCTCCGGTGCGTCTTGTCCGGGTTTTGGACCTCCGTCCCGTACTTACAGGATTCCATGTTCCCTGGTGGTCTAGTGACGTCGGGGCAGGAAAGAGCCCCCTCTTTCCTGCCCATCGCGCTGCTCTCCGTGCTTCTCAATGCTTTCTGACGGTCTCGGCGGCCATTTTGAATATCGCCGAGACCATCAGAAAGCATTGAGAAGCACGGAGAGCAGCGCGATGGGCAGGAAAGAGGGGGCTCTTTCCTGCCCCGACGTCACTAGACCACCAGGGAACATGGAATCCTGTAAGTACGGAACGGAGGTCCAAAAACGCTACCTTCGGACTATAAGACGCACCCCCCATTTTCCTCCCAAATTTTGGGGGAAAAAAGTGCGTCTTATAGTCCGAAAAATACGGTACTTTCTTATGCATTATTCCATGTTATGTATCCTATACTGTTTATTGTAAGCCACATTGAACTCAAACTTGTTTGGGATAATGTGGGATATAAATGTCACAAATAATTACTTACCTGCATTAGATCCAAGCACTATTATAACCTTGTGCTTATTCACAAAAAGGTCATCCCCAATATTGTCTCCTGTACCTTACAGGCTGAGAGCTAGAGCTCAGAGCTGCAAGGCTGCAGGCGAAGGTAGGTAGGAAGGTATTGTGTCTTCTTTGTTACTATTCCCACTATCCCCTACAGTCTATTTTCTAAAATGCCCTTTTTGTGGACTCCAGAAGAAGGGGGCAATAGCCCAATGTAGGACACACAAGCTTCCTAAATCTGAATTTCCTTGAGGTGTTGGGGAAAGGGAGGAAGTACTCATAGAAGTATTGCAAAAGGGAATGGAGCTCTATGAAGGGTGAGGGGACTTGAGAGAGGTGCTGACAAAGGGAGGAGAGTTGCTAAAAGAGGAATTGGATGAAGAACATAGGAAATGCTGACTAGGAGAATAAAAGAGTGACTAAAAAAGGTGATACCAGCTTGGAGAGAGAATACTGCCCTGTAAGGCTGGCAATAGAACTGAAAAAAAAAAGAACCTTGCAGAGAGAAGAGGAGAAAAAGAGGGAAGGACAGTGGAGCTGTAAGAGAGAGAGAGGAGTAGGCACAGGCCCTGAAGGCAAGAGAGACTGGAAGGGAAGAATCAGTTGCAAAGGGAAGAGGAGCTGATAGAAAAGAACACAAGCTGGAAGGGAGGAAAAGAATCTGAGGCCGGGGATATAGACTGTGATAAGAGGAAGATTTAGGGGTGAGGGGTTGGAGAATGTAGTAACAGTGGTTAGCATATCAGGGTTTAAAGAAGGTTTGAACAAGTTCCTGGAGGAAAAGTTCATAATCTGCTATTGAGATAGACACGGGGAAAGCCATCGCTTGTCCCTGGGATTGGTAGCATGGAATCTTGCTACTATTTGGAATTCTGCCAGGTACTTGTGACCTGGATTGACCACTACTGGAAACAGGATACTGGGCTAGATGGACCTTCAGTCTGACCCAGTATGGCTATTCTTATGTTCTTTTAAGTAACGCAAATACATGCTCCCTTAAGGTGAGCACATCCCATTTCCTAACTTAGAAGATCTATAGCTTATAGATTCACTTTATACACTCCCTTTCTCTTCTCATTAATCAAAACTTTTCTCCACTGAGAACAGCAGCCATTTTGTAAACATGCCAGCATAAATTATAGTGAAACAACACAACATCTCGTTGAATATTGATAACATCCTATCAGGTGTACCTAAAACACACCAGTTTTGTATATATATTTATGCTTTTTAATATGCCATTAATGTATACCTTACTCTATCCACATACATATGTCCTTAAAATACCATGAAAGAGAGTTAAGTGCAATGAAATGAATCATAGAAACACTATACAATCAATATCTAAGTTCAGTCCATTAGGGTGTAATGTGTTTAGCACAAAAATAAACTGCTGCTCTTTCTTCAAAAGAAATTGGTCTATGTTGCCTCCTTTCCAGAATGGTTTAGAAGTGCATTTTCGATATGACATCCAAATGGCGAAATAAACGTTTATCAGAAAACATTTAAAAACTGAAGTCCATAATGGAAGGAAAAAACGAAATATTTTCCACTATTCAAAAATACACACACACACACAAAAAAAAAAAAAGTTTTGAAAAAGGACATACTGAAAATTTCCCAGACGTCCAGAGATAAATATTTCCACCAATCGAATAAGTTTGCATAAGTTTTAGGGCAAGCTGAATGGAATCCTTGAGTAAGGTTATGCAGCCTAATGTGCCCTAGACAGGGTTGTCGAGAGACTGAGCCGGGACCGGGGCAGGGCAGCTGCCCCTCCCAGGATCGCCGCCGCTGCCATGCCCCACCCCCAGGATTTCTGCTGCTGCCCCTCCCCTCCCACAAGAATTTCAAATACCTTGGCTGGCGGGAATCCCGAGGCCCCGCCAGCAGAAGAGGTCTTCCTCCAGTACTGCTCTCTCTTTTCTCTGCCGCATTGCCTGGCCCTGCGGTTGATTTTTCTCTCATGTCACGCATGCTTGGTTTCAAAACAGAGCATGTGCGGCCTGAGGGGAAAAGCAGCTGCTTGGCAAGCAATGTGGCATTGTGAAGAGCAGCACTGGAGGAAGATCTCTTCTGCTGGTGGTACCCCCCCACCAGCCAAACCAGAGGTCTTGCTGTGTCTTCTCCTCTGGGTCCTCCCCGGCCTCCAAGGGGGGCCTGGTGCTTTCTCCTAACCCTGTCAGGTCCCATCAGGAGCAGGAGAAAGAGAGACCCCGGCACCAGGCCCCCCCTTGGAGGCCCAGACCCAGAGAATTCCCCACCCCCCCCTCTTGGTAGCCCTGGCCCTAGATAGACTAATGAGATGGAGGAAGTGGATGAATGAGAAGCTCTGAGAATGGGACTGAGAAGTGAGGACATTGGAAGTAGCCAATGGTAAAATGACAAGATGTTTGAGTGACCTCACATACCCTGGACTTTCCCTTCCACCTCAGTAAGTGCCTTAGGACCTATGGAACATGGGTGAAGCTCCCATTGGGATCCATTTATGGATTTGTTATAAAAGACTGGAACCTGAAGCAATGGAGAGTGTAGTTTAGGGGAAAAAGAGTCCCCTGTATCCAGGACAAGCAGATAGCAGAGAAGTCTGCCCTTGTTTCATGGGACCCAAGCTGTGGTGAGTTTTACTATTGACTTTTTAGTCAGCAAGATAAGCATGTCTGGGATACTTCTGTTATCTCTAGCTCTGTTAGAGAGTAAACTGTCATTTAAGTTTTGCTGAAAGAAACCATGTATTTTATTGATCTGGAATGTCTTCTCTTACTCTGCAAAATTCAATTCCTGTATCACTAATTTTGCCTTGTGTTTCTTTCAGTTTAATGCCCAGAAATAAAGCTTTTAATTATTTCATAGTGAGACTTTCTTTACCATCACCTTTGGGTTAAAGCATAGACTTGGAGAAGGGTTAAAAATATATATTCACACACAATTCTCATAACAGTCTGTTGGTTTCCTCCTCAAAGAACAGGTGAACTCCTCTCCCCCCGCCCCCTTATGTTACTTGCAAGGTTGCAGTGTAAAGGAGAGTGAACCTGATGTTTTGGTTTACTAGTTTAGTGTAGACAGAGCCAAGTTCTTATCTCTTCACTGACACTTGTGCTGATTAGTCTTGAAGAGCTCATTTATACTTTTTATAAGTTTGCAGCCAGGCTGGATGATGAGCATAGTTGAGTGCTTTCACTATGCCCACTCACAACTAATAGAGATCACCAGTCCTGTGCCTCAAACGGCAGGCACGTTCAATATGCAGTTTGCATAAGTGGGGCCTCGTCACCATTTCATCAACAAGCCATCTCTTTAAAAAGCCTCCCAGTTCTGCTTCTGCCAATGATTCAGATAAGCCCACTCGTTGTAAGTTGCTTCTACATGATCTATTTTCAAGACGATTTTGTAGTCATATGCTTACACTTTATTTATCAAAGTCTCTAGAGATCTCTGGACCTGGTGTATACAGCCCTCTACTTATGATACTTGTCTTTATGCTTCCTACATCACTTGTGTGACTGCATGCAATTGAGCTGACAGTTTCTCAGATCTGCTGTCAAGGGTAGTCTTGGTTTTCTCTTTATCTTTCCACGGTGTTTTAGATGCCATTTATGCATGAGTTTTTGCCAAAAAAACTTGTCCATACAATCAGAGAGCAGATAAAATTGGGGGACAAGACATTCTTTAGATATGTAAGTGATAGGAGGAAGTGCAAAGTGGCATTGTGAGGCTCAAAGGTGAAGGGGAGCAATACATAGAAGCTGATAAAGATAAAGTGGAATTGCTCAACAAATATTTCTGTTCTGTGTACACAGGCCGGAATAGGACCGCAGAAGACAATTGCTAATAAGAATGGATATGTGGTAGACCTTAACCAAATTTCAGAAGACCGTGTTCCTGAGGAGCTAGATAAACTAAAGATAGACAAAGGAATGGTGCCAGATGGAATACATCTGAGGGTACTGAAGAAACAGAAGTTCTGACGGCTCTGCTGTCTGACCTTTTTAATGGTTCTTCAGAATCAGGTGTGATCTGAAAGTTGAACATCCAGATTTGTTAAAACTTTATTTTTATTCCATTGACATGGTTTAACACTTTTGCAAAGGTACATCTCCAAAACTTTCATAAAAGACAGGTAACAAAGGGTTGTCTTTTACCAAGAATGGTAAAATATATATGGGCTGCACTGTGGGGGAGGTTCACAGATAGATGAAGGAGGCGGCAATCATCATTGAATGTGAAGTCTCTGATGAAAGAGTGTGCCATCAGGAAAGGTTTTTTCTCAAGGCTCCAATTGGTGACGGATTGGCAAATTCTGAAGGGGACTTTTTGGACAATCCAGATCAATTGTGATCTGGATTGGCCACTGTTGGAAACAGGATGCTGGGCTTGATGGACCTTTGGTCTTTCCCAGCATGGCAGTACTTATGTACTTATGCAAGTGTTGCTATACTTAGCATTAGTAGCGTTTCTGCCATGATTGATGAATTTTTCTTCTGCCTATTGGCAGAATGACTGGCCTTTTGAATCATTGAATAATCTGGAGAAACTGTAACACAGTCTGGCTCCTAGTGAAGTCAGTTTATGTTTTTTACATTTTTTAAATTGATATACTGCCTCTTTTGAGCACGAATCAAGGCGGTTTACATACAATTGTACAGGTAATTACACTGTCCCTGAGGGACTCAAAATCTAAGTTGAAGTTGCTTCCCCTTTTTGCTGCCTGATTCACCTATCACAGGCAGCACTGTTAGGGAAGTTGAGGGGGGGGGGAGACTGTAAGGGGGTGGGGTTGGGAGGATAGGGGAGGGAATAATGGCATTATGTGGCAGGAAGGGACAGGAAAAGTATCAGAACTTAGGGGCCCTTTTACTGAGCTGCATAGGCGCGTACGTGCATCCTATGCACGTCAATTTTGAACTACCACCTGACTACCATGTGGCCTGGGTGGTAATTTCATTTTTTACACTCGTCCACTAAGCACTACAGAAATTTTCCGGCGCACGGCGCTAACCGGGCAGTAATCAGCATTGTATGTGCATAGACCATTACCGCCTGTTTAATGTGTGAGACTTTACCACTAGGTTAATGAGTAGCGGCAAGGTCTCAGGCCCAAAATGGACGTGCGCCAAATTTTATTTTGCCGCATGTCCATTTTCAGTCCCCCCCCCCCCAAAAAAAGGCATTTTTTGCAGGTGCACTGAGAAATGGACCTGCGTGCATCCAATACACATGTTTACACCAGCGCAGGCCATTTTTGGGCACACCTTAGTAAAAGGACCCCTTAGGGTCTCATTCTGTGGTGACCCAGGGACTAGTTGAGAGGGAGGGGGGTTAGAGGCTGGGACAATCCCTTTCTTTTTGTACATTTGAAATCTTTTTGTGGTTTCTGAAATGTAAAGAGCTTACCTAATGGATTTTAAAATGGTTTTCTGGAATATGGGGGGAATCTCCTCACCCATTAAGATTCTTCATATCATTTGACTAATTTAATCTAGACATTCAATGATCCTATCTAATAACATATGCATACATTACACATTCTGCAGTATCATATTTATTACAACACCACAACTCTTTCATACAAAACCAATGATGTCCAAAATATTCCCTTTTTCAAAAAATGTCCAAATCATAGCTGCATTGAATATACACACCATCCAGCGTGTATATATGTTTGAAGAGAAGTCTTATAACCTTAAGTTTAACGTGACATGTCCCAAGTACGCTACATTTAGTGCTTATATATATATATCCAACAGCTGAGAAAAATCACCACTTCATTGAAAGGGTCTGAAGTCAGACATCTTCTAGATGAAATTTCCACGTGTTCCAACAAATGAATCATCAATCTCTCTTCGGTCCCAACACTGGCCGTGTTTCTTTCTCACTTCATCAGGAGATCTTATACAATAAGTAATGTACACAATTACATATCTTCTCATTCACACAAAACCAATGATAAACAACCACAATAATAGTCACCCTCCTATTTTATTCGCCTGAAACTTCCCCCTCCTCAGAGGTGGCAATTTTGTGCCCAACAGCATGCAGCAGTCCCCCGGTAACCACTTCACCCCTCCCTACCATCCCCCCTCCAAGCACATCAAACCTACTCCTATTAATTCCAATTAACCACACAATTCAACATTTATAGTGTTCAGTACTGAGCAGTGAGCTCTAGGACTCATAGAGGCCCCAAATCTTCAGCGATATTTTTGTGGACATGAGTCTCCTTTCAGTTTTGCTTGTGCTTTCTACCAACATATCCTGCATATCTACCAATCTGTCACGTCTGTAGCTGTGACCACCCTCAGACTTACCTTGTTCCTGGGGGTCAGCTTCCTAGCTGGCTCCTGTTTCTTCTGTCTGTCCTTTCTGAGCTAGCTCTGGCTCTCTGTGCTGGCTGCATCCAGCAGCATGACACTAATTGCTTCACTATACTGCACCTGTGGGTGTTGCCTGGGTTAGCGCTCTCTCTCTCTCTCTCTCTCTCTCTGTGCTGGCTGCTTCCAGCTTGACTCTAATTGCTTCACTACACTACACCTGGGTGTGGGAAGCCTCTCTGTGTTTCACTGTGCTTTCTGCCTGCTCTGTGGTTTGTGCCTGAACAGCCTCCGTAGTTACTTAGAGATTGCTGCAGCTGCGCCTCTGGTGTTGAAGGGCTTTATTAAGCACTTAGAGACTGCAGCCTTTGCCTTTGCATTGTCTAAGGTCCCTGGTATGTTAGAGTGCTGTGTGCACTGCTACATTGTCCAGTTCAGTGTGAGTTCCTAGAGTATGACTAGTTAGCTTGGGCACAGCTTTGCTTGTTAGCCTGTGTACCGCTTTACTAGTTCTCTTGTGTTTGCTTAGTATGAGTTTCTAGCGTATGACTGGTTAGCTTGGGCATAGCTTTCCTGTTAGCTTGTGTACAGCTTCTAGTCTTCTTGTGTTTAGCTTTCTGGTTTTCTCGTGTGTGTTTTCTTTTGCTTCTGGAGCTTCAGCCCTAGTTCTGTCTGTTGCCAGTGCTCCTTGTTACTGGAGCTCCAGCCATAGTCTTGCTCCTTGACCTGACCATTGCCTGAATCTGACTACTCTCTGCCCGCTGTCTGACCTGCCTACTGCCTGGACCTGGATATTCTCTGCCTGCAGTCAGTCCTGACTATTGCCGGAACCCGGACATTCCCTGCCTGTCTGCCTTGCTTTCACCTAGGTGCCTGGGGGCACTTCTGTATCCTGACTCCTGTTGTTCCTGCCTGCTAGTTCCAGTTCCGATTTTCCTGTAAGCCCTGCCGGCCGCCCGAACCTGAGGGCTCAACCCTCGGGGAACGGTGGCTAAGCGTAGGTGTCCAGCAGGTTCCGGTCCCATGGGTTCCAGTCCAGTGGGCTCCACTCCAGTGTGTTCCAGTCCAGCAGGCTCCACTCCAGTGCGCACCCATCCGGTGCGTTCCAGTCCTGTGTATTCCTGTGCAGAACTCCAGTCCGGGGTTCCAGTCCAGTCTTACCTCATCTCTACCTTGAAGGTGACCTGGCCTACCACTGCCGCTCCAAGGTAGTGGCCCAAGGACTCACTAACCCAGTGCTCCCGGGGAAGAAGCCTGACAGAATGCCAAGGTCCTCGAGAACACGACAGATTCCCCCTGGTGTGTCTGACTCTTCTATCATGACCTTTGAAAGATTGATTTTGCGGGAGTTACAAGATAAGGAGTCAAGAGGAATGAGAGTTCACCCCAATCTAATTATTTTGTTTTTGAGAAATTTTTTTTTTTACAGATTAAAGGAGTAGCCATGGGGGCGGCAGTGTCTCCTTCCATTGCGTGCCTTTACATGACATTGTTTGAAAATAGATTCATGTATGCCTGTTTATATAAATCTCAGATTGTATTATGGAAATGGTTTATAGATGACATCTTATTAATATGGAAGGGTACTGAGAAGGGACTTCAGGAATTTGTGAAGTATATTAATAAGGTGGATCCACATATTAAATTTATAACCCACTGGGATAGGCATCATGTCAATTTTTTGGATGTCACTATTTCCTTGTCAGCAGTAGGTGAGCTCAACACCACAATTTACCATAAGGATACTGATTGCAATATGCTTTTGCATTATTCAAGTTTTAATCCTAGGCATTTAACGAATAATATCATTGTTAGTCAATTTTTACGATTGAAGTGATTGTGTTCATCGAGAGATCAATTTAAGCATCAAGCAAAACAAATGTTTCATTGCTCTCAACAAAGTGGTTATCCAGTTGCTGTCATAAAATAAAAAGGGATTGATCTATATTGGCTTGATGGCACACAAGATTAAAGTGCGCATTGGAGAACACATCAGTAATATCAAAACATCCAAACTGGAAGCACCTCTGTCTGCTCATTGGATGGAACAGAAACATGATGTTAAGGAGTTATGATTTGTGGTTTTGTTAGAAATAGGACTCTTCAGGGCTCAAGTATAACAAATGCACCCCTCCAAGAAGCCCCACTCCCTGGTGACAAACCCTGCCTTCTATACTATTGAGTGTCAATAGATGTAATTTTTCAAAATGGCAGCCATGGGGCAGCAGCAAGGCATACCCAGAAAGTAGCATGGCAGAGGCTAGAGTCAATCAAAAAAAATAATGTGACAGGAGACTAAGGCAGACAGAGCAGGCCTCTTTCCAAGAGGAGCAAAGAAGTCACAATGAAAGGGGTGACCAATAACATTTAGAGATGTAACTAGCAGGATGTAAAGTAACTGTAGTTCAAATTACAACTGGACAACAAATATAAAAATAATATTACATGGACAGACAAATGTGGAGGCACAACAGTCAGACATCCCAACTGAACATTAACACTGACATTTTGAGAAATAGTCCTGCTGTCCAGGCAAGGAAATCTTGCCACCAACCAAGAGGATACCATTACATTTGAAAAGATAAGATTTAAACTAACTGGTGGGTCCCATTTTGCAAGTGAGAATCTGATAGGCAGCTGAAACTTGTTTAGAAACACAGACCATAAGTCACTAACCATTTGCTTATCGCCAGCTTGCATTCTCTAGTAGTCATGACTACATGAGCTTGCCACTTTATGGAATGCCACGTACAGCTAGGGATGTTAAAACCTTTTTTAATTATAAAACGCTTTCCAGGTCCTTGATTATATGTGCAATTATACAGTAGAAAACTGACACAATTATAACATCAAGGTTCTAGTTATAATTATAATAGAACTCTGAATAGCAATAGCTGAACCTTCTAACAATGAAAAGTAATTCCAGTTACTCATATTCTTTAGATAATTTCCTGCTAAAAGACCTGTTCACTGCATCCGCCCATGCAGTAAATGGGTGAAAGAACACAAGGGCTTTTGAAAAGCGACAGGAGGACAGTAAAATCTGAAGCCTGAGGGAGGAAGGGTTGAAAATTACTTGTGGCCAAAGTTGTAAGTCTTTGATGTCAACCTGAGAATAAATACACACATTTGAAAGAAAAAAAAAAAGACGTGGAAGATATATGCTTCCACTTTCTGCTTTTTGAAAATTTGCACTTGCTATATGGAAATGGCACATATCTAACAGAAGGCTAATGGAAATCCTGCGAAGTACTATCTTGTAGTAGAGCACCCCTTCATCCTTAGAGGTTGTATAATGAGTTGTAACGAGGTTGTAGGAAATGTACACACTTGTTCAGTGGGACTGTTCAAGTCTGAGAATTGGGGGCTTTGGTCTAGGAATTGCATACTCCAGCAAATGTCATGGATTATCTTGTACACGTACACAGTAACATAATAACATAGTAGATGATAGCAGATAAAAGACCTGTGTGGTCCATCCAGTCTGCCCAACAAGATAAACTCATAGCATAAGGTATGATGTGCTACTATTTATTTATAACATTTATACCCCGCATTTTCCCACCCATTGGCAGGCTCAATGTGGCTAACATCAGTCCGTATAGGCAATCGCCAATCCGGAAAACAAACAGACAAAGTATGGTAAGGTGAATAGGAAGGATAGTAATTACAAGGGAGGAGGGAAAAGAGGGAAGGGTAATAGAGTCCATGAGGTCCATAAATTAGTCATGTTCTAGGAATTATGGATTTAGGATGGGTCCATTAGGGTAAGCCTTTCCAAATAAACTGGTCTTAAGAGATTTTCTGAAGCACAGATGATCATGAATGGTCTTCACAAATTTAGGTACTGCATTCCATAGTTGAGTGCTAATAAAGGAAAAGGTGGAAGCGTAGGTGGATTTATAAGTACAAACATGTACTTGATCTTGATGTGTCCTTCCTATTTCAGGACACATAACATAGAAGTCTGTCAGGTACTGGCTTTGCTCTCCAACTACTGAAGCTGCTATCAAAGCTGTACTCCAGCTCATCCAAGTCTGTTTAGCCATGCTCAGGGCACAGACTATTATTTTAAAAGTCACAAATGAATCTAATATTTTTATGGTTCACTTCAGGAAAGCCAAAGTTCCATTCTCCCTCTATATTTCATCTTAGTGTATTGCCTGTATCTGAGAAGGTTGTCTGGTAGATCACACTATTTCCTGGTCCTTCTCGCTTTCCTCATGTAAAAGACCATGCTTCCAGCCACCAAGTGTGTACTGCTTCCTAAGCATTTGATTGGAGGTTGAAAGCTGTGGAGTCAGAGCAAGTCTTTCCCCAGACCCAGAAAATATTTACAAGTATAGGAGGCCTTAGTTTATCCAGACTCAGTCATAAAAAAGGAAGGAGCTCAGTGAAAATCATTCTTTTCTGTTTTGGGGGGAGGGGGGTATGCCACTTACCTTCCTAATTAGGGCAAATTACATTTTTCATAAAACCCAATTTCATGCTATTTTGATCAAATGTATTAAACATTAAAATGTCTTGTTTAATTTTTTTTTATTTTGCTGGCAGAAGCAGGTTGCAGAAGAGGCTAGCCTACAATGATGTTTCTCTTCTTTTTTAGAATATCTTGATGTAACTGATGATTTTATTTTCAATTTGTAAGCCACATTGTACCAAAGTATTTTGGACAATTGTGGGCTATAGATGCTGTAATAAAATAAAAAAATAAAATAAATTTCAGGCTTTGGAGATTAAAGATGAAAATTGGATGAAAGTCTGTGTACATTTGTAGGAAAATGGAGAACTTGGAAAAATGCAGTCAGATGCCAAAATGTAAGAGCAATTAATTTTCCTGAAGTATGTTCAATATCAGCTTCTAATATGTTTAAAAGATAGCTACTGGAAGTCTTAAAGGTTCCAGAGTCTTTGTACCATCCAATTTCCAAGATTTATTAGCTTCCTGCTGGTAAGAGAAAGGAGCTCCCTAACTAGCAAACGTTTGTCTGTGGACAGTTTGGATTTAACAAATTTCCTGGAGCGGTTGGATGCTGAGGTTCTGGTCCCAGCTACATTATTGGTTCAATTGGTGCTTGACTCAGATAGGGAATGGTTTATAAAGCTGTGCTTTAAATATAAGGATGTGTTATTTATGAATTGTAAGTTCGGATGTTCCTAGATGTATCACGAGCAACCCAGAAGAAGCAGAGTTAGTTTTTGCTGTTAAGGCCCCAGGTTTTGCAGTTAGGGGCATCTTTCATAACTGTATGAAGGGGGACCTGTGAATCCCTCTCTAGGAGGAGAATCATAATCTAGAAAGTCAAAGAGTTCTGAACAAGGTTCCTATTCAGTCTCCAATTTGAAAGGTGTGGCCTGGGCCATCTTGTGGACAAAACCAGGAAAGGATATACTTTTGAGGGAGACATGCTTTTTAGGTGGCGAAGATTCAGATGGAATGCTATAGGAGACCACATCTGAGAGGTCATGTGGTTCTTGTTCCGACTCCCAGGAGAGGTCTGAGTCTGACTCTTGAAAGTACTCATCTTGGGAATTATATAGAAGAGTGTGTCTACTAGAGCGTTGGCTCTGCATGGAAGAACGTCAAGGCAGGTGTGTCTCTGAACCAGGAGATTTCCTCTACCAATGTTGACACATGTGTCGCTCGGGTTTGTGCTGTCCCCCAGTGGCTGACACCAAGTCGGTGTGCAGGATCGCGTGTATGACTGGCAGTCTGATGTATCCTCAGGTTGAGTTGAGGCTGGCACAGGCACCGGGTAAGCCTGAATAGACTGTTTATGCAGTAGCCCTGAAACCGGTATGGAAGCAGTCTGCATTATAGCTCATCTAGACATGGGAGACCTGGAGGACCCCGATGGCTCTCGCTGTGGAGTAATAAGTTGAAGAGAAGGAGAGTGGTCACTGTGGCTTCGACGCTTTCCATGCATCGAAGATGCTGATACAGGGGAAGTCTCGGCATTGCGCCTGGAGGGAGAACAATCATGATACTTCTTAGGTTTTTTACACTGCAGGTCCTTCTGTGTGTGATGATGAGAACATGGAGTCCTTACATGGTCGCAATACCGAGTCCAATGCTGGGCATTCCCGATGCAGCATGTGTGCACCCAAAGTCGATGCTGATGTCGATGCAGATTCTGCGTCCGGTGCCAAATCCCCTGCTATGGTCGATGCTGATGCAGAAGCAAAAAAAGTTTTCAGGTTGGAGTCTGCGGGCTTTAAGTGTCCTTGCTTCCATGGGACACAAGCACTGAACACACCAGTTATGGGGGTCTGTGCCTGAGATAGTCCTATTGCACAGAGTACACTTTTTAAAGCCACTTGGCACCCTCGTGGACATGGAAGTAAACTTGCCGATGCAAGGTACAAAATCGCAATGGTCCAGGAGCTCAAGTAAATTTTGAGCTGAAAATGGTCGATGCTCCTCAGCCAAAAAAAGCCTCAGAGAGCCTTAAGGTCAAAAAATGGAAAAGCAATCGAAAAAATTAGGGGGAAAATGTGTTTTGGTGAAAATTAACAACGAGAAAAAGAAAACATAACAGAAAAAATATTCTGAAAAGGGAAGGCACCAAAAAAGAGAAAGTTTTATGCGCTGAGGAGAAATTAGAAAACCAACCTCTCTGCTCCATGGAAAATGCATGACTGCTGGTCCCATGCTCGAGCATCGGGTGGGAAGGCAACTGTGCATACATGGTGGGGGCTCTGCCGCAAAGTTTTAAAGTGACAGTGTACTATGGCAGTGTCCGCACTGGGCTCTGTGGATGACATCACTCACATGTGAGGATATTATGCCTGCTTGTTCTCGGAGAAGAGAGAACACAAACAAGAATACTGCATAAAGCTGATGGAGTCAAAGAAATCAGGATGGGAAAAGTATAGACAGACATAAAAATGACTAAAGATATATAGTGAGGTGACAAGACATTTTGGATGGGCTGTGAAGTCTGTGTTCATATTGGGTTCCTGAAACTTAGATGAAATAATATACTTTTTTGTTTATGACTCAAATTTTTACAAACTTCTGTTTAGTCTGTGTTGAGGTACTAGTCCTCAGTTTTACTTCTAGTTTCTTTCATTTCTTTTGTTTGGAGAAAGGAAACGTTTACCTTCTCTGCACATTTCAAGCAGCTCTCTTCATGTCTTGTGATCTGAGCTGGGTTTATGTCCATAGACCTGGATAACAAAAGAAAAAGCCTATAGTGACCTGCTTCATATGGCCACCCATGGTTATCAGAACCAGAAACTGCAGAGTGAATAACCACAATCTGTGAGTTGAATTTTACTTTAAACTACAAAACTATCTGTAAGATTCTGATTCTGTTGAAACTTGAGTTCCTCAACCCCCACTGCATTAAACCTCTAGAAGAGTAGAGAGATGTGGTAGCTATGTTAGCCCACTTTTAAAGGTAAGCAACAGAATAAAATAAAACATAGAAAAGAAAATAAGATGATACCTATTTTATTGGACTAACAATACATTTTTTTATTAGCTTTCGAAGGTAGCCCTTCGTGATCTGACGAAGAAGGGCTACTTTCAAAACGTATTAAGTTAGTCCAATACAAAAGGTATCATCTTATTTTCTTTTCTATGTTTTATTGCATTCTATTTCTATTGATAACCTCCAGAAGAAATCCACACAGGAGTGCAAACTACAGTCATTTGATTTTCTGCTACTGTAAGCATTTGATGTTCCAGGCCTGGCCTGAATTTACAGATCTAAAAAGGTCTTTGTTCTTCAGACCTATTGACTTACAATATTTAGTTCTGCAGTGCTAACTGGTAAATCTTGCTTTACTACTCCCAGATATCACTACAGGTGTCTTTTGACACAATAACAGTACTAGGATTCACAAAGGTGATCAATGTGGAGGAGTGGCCTAGTGGTTAGGGTGGTGGACTTTGGTCCTGAGAAACTGAGTTCAATTCCCGGCACAAGCAGCTCCTTGTGACTCTGGGCAAGTTACTTAACCCTCCATTGCCCCATGTAAGCTGCATTGAGCCTGCCATGAGTGGGAAAGTGTGGGGTACAAATGTAACAAAAAAAAAACCTATGGAATAAATAAATACTGCCTTTCTGTGGTATTTTGCAACTACATTCAAAACGGTTTACATATTTACAGGTACTTATTTTGTACCTAGGGCAATGGAGGGTTAAGTGACTTGCCCACAGTCACAAGGAGCTGCAGTGGGAATAAAATGGTCACATGCTAGACTTGCAGGCTCATTTTCGAAAGAGATGAACGTCCATCTTCTGACATAAATCGGAACATGGACGTCCATCTCCCAGAGACATCAAAATCGGTATAATCGAAACCCGATTTTGGACGTCTCCAACTGCAGTCCGTTGCAAGGACGTCCAAATTTCAAGGGGGCGTGGTGAAGGCGGGGCTTGGACATGCCTAAGACTTGGACGTCTTTGAGCCATAATCGAAAAAAGCAGGGACGTCCTAAAGTAAAACTTGGACGTTTTCACCTGGACGTGTTTTTTTTACAAATAAGGCACAAAAAGGTCCCTGAAATGACCAGATGACCACCAGAGGGAATCAGGGATGACCTCTCGTTACTACCCCAGTGGTCACTAACCCCCTCCCACCCTCAAAAAACATCTTTAAAAATATGTCGTGCCAGCCTCTATGCCGGCCTCAGATGTCATACTCAGGTCCATGACAGCGCATGCGGGTCCCTGGAGCAGTTTTAGTGGGTGCAGGCGGACCCAGGCCCATACCTCCCTACCTTCTACATTTGTGGAGGAAACAGCAAGTCCTCCAAAACCCACCACAAACCCACTGTACCCACATCTAGGTGCCCCCTTCACCCGTGTGGCAAAATGAAAATTGCTGGGCATCCATTTTGGGTCTGACACCTTGCCACCAGCCATTGACCTAGCGGTAAAGTCTCATGCGGTAACCAGGCGGTAATGACCTACATGCACCAAATGCCACTTGACACGCGTAGCTGACGCACGCCAGAAAATAAAAATATTTTTTGGGCGCGTAGCGTACGCGTGCCAAAAATGAAATTACCGCAAAGGCCATGCAGTAGACATGTGTTAACTCTGTTTTGGCGTGCATTAATGCTTACACAGCTTAGTAAAAGGGCCCCTAATTGTCTATGATTTTGCTGTGCCCTTGTCCCATCCAAAACACACCCAGGCCACGTCCCCTTGCCATTTGAGTGCATTTAAATCCAATATGTATATATCCCAGACTTTGCAAAATGGGAACTTATACATTTATGCAAGATTATGTGCTGGTTTAATAACATATTAAACCTAAATAGGGCTTGTAAAATGAGGGCCATAGCATATTTCCACTCAAGTAAAACATAACTGAATCACCCAAATACAATAAAACAAAAAGAGAGAGCATTGAGGGGGAATAACCAGCACAGAGCAGCAGGTACAACCCTAATAACAAAGTGTGTGTGTGTGGGGGGGGGGGGGGGGAGGGTATCCTGAACAGAGAGCAGGTTCAACCCTGGCCACCTTTCTGGGCAGACTGAATGGAGCAGGCTGGTCTTTATCTGCTGTGATTTATGTCAGGTGTCTATTGGTGATAGGAGAACCATTCCTCTTTGAGGGAAATTTTCCACTTAGCTCAGTCCAGGAGATGTTCAATCTGACCACTTTTGAAAGGAAACATGGCAAGCTGTTCTTTGGGGTGTTTTCTTGGCAGCTGATAAATTCACTACTGTTATTTTCCCCTCTAAATTGGCATGTACACTAGGATAATGAGATTCAAGCTGCTACATATCCCCTGAAACAATTCTGCGGAGAAATATCTGAGCAGATTCTCAGCATCCTTAGTACAGCCTGTTTCTTCCTGGAAGCCAAGGGAGGATTTCTACAGTGACTCAGTGCTAATGCGGGGTTTGAACAGCATCTGATTCACTGCAATCTGCTGCTAGTTTAGAGAGAGAGAGAAAAAAAGAAAATGTCATTAATATGTGCAAGGTTCATTTCTTTATCATGGAAGGGAGCTATGGCAGACTTCCTTTTCCTGTTCAACTTCTGCCAGTTCTAGTATGTGAAGATATAATAGTCAAACATACGAACATAAGAACATAAGAATAGCCATACTGGGTCAGACTAATGGTCCATCTAGCCCAGTATCCTGCTTCCAGCAGTGGCCAATCCAGGTCACAAGTACCTGGCAAAAACCCAATTAGTAGCATCATTCCATGATACCAATCCCAGGGCAAGCAGCAGCTTCCTCCATGTCCATCTCAATAACAGACTATGGACTTTTTCTTCAGGAACTTGTCGAAACCTTTTTTTAAAGCTCAGATATGCTAACTGCCATTACCACATCCTTTGGCAATGAGTTCCAGAGCTTAACTATTCTTTGAGAGAAAAATTTTCTCCTCCTATTTGTTTTAAAAGTATTTCCATGTAATTTCATTGAGTGTCTTCTGGTGCATTGGGGCAGGAAAGCATGCCAGGCAGCGCAGCATCAAATATCACTGCAGGGAGGATTCTGCTCTGGGGCTTGGGGATCCCTACCAGTCCAGGTATGTGAGAGCAGAGGGAAGGCAGGGCAAAATGTGTCCTCCCCCACTTTGGGCTGAGCCCCCCCCCCCCCTCCAAATGGAGGTCTGACTACGCTTCTGCTCTCAACTTTCCTTTCCCTCTCTACCCTCCACACGGGAGGGGTGGAGCCAGGAGATCATGGTCCAGGAAGTATAAAAGCCCAGGGCACAGCTAGGTTAAGGGAGCCTAAAGGAAAGCTATGACTCTCCACTGCATATGCCACCATCACTTATGTATGAATTGCAGCTGCTACAGTCAGGTAGACCAAGTTTGACTTGGAACCTTGCAATTTGGGATCTTTGACCTGGCTGGTCACACACCAGCCTCACTGAATTGCTAATGATTGTACTGGTAACTCTGGGGAGCCAGACCAGAGCCTAGCAGCGTATGTTGCATGCCGTGGCCCTGCAGGAGCAGGCCACAGAAGGACACTTTTGTATAAAAGGACTAGTTTTTATGTTCACCTTTCTTCCCCACATGTGAATTGAACAGGATCCCTACCTGACACTATTATTTTGTTCACCTTAAACTTGCTATGCGCCTCCAGTTTATTCTAGCTCCAGGACCTAAGGTTGCCAACTAGCCGGTTTTCAGCTAGCCTGGCCGGTATTTCAACAGCCAGGCTGACTGCCAGTAGACCCTCAAAACCAGCAGTAGAAAAGCCATTTCTTTTGTCCTGACACTGATTCTGAAGCAGAGGCACTTTGATGTCTTCCTCTCCCTTCTTCTCCCAGTGCAGCATCTCTCCCAGTTGTCTCCACCTGCACCCCCCCCCCCCCCCCCGGTCCATCCAGCGTCTCTCCCTCTCCCTGTGCACCTCCCATCCTGAAAGCGACACAGCCATAACGTTTCCAGCAAGAGCCTCTGCCAGTATTCAGGGCCTTCACTTGGCTGCGTCCTGCCTGCGTGGCTACAAAAAGTCGCATCATAGGAGGTGGGACACAGATGAGGGACAGAGGGGAAAAAAGAGGGAGAGATGGGGCGGGACAGAGGAAAAGGTTAAAAAAAACATATGTATGTATGTACGGGGGTGGATGCAGTGCTGCCAAGAGACTAAGCAGGGCCCAGGGCAGGACCGCTGCTGCCACTGTCCGCCCAGATCACTGCTGCCCCCCAGATCATTGCCGCTGCTGCCCCCTCCCCACAGGATCGCCGCTGCCACAACTGAGATACCTTGGGGCTGGCGGGGATCCCGAGGCCCCGCCAACGGAAGAATCCAGCACTACTCTTCAATTCATGCTTGCCCTGCCACTGCAGCTGCTTTTTTCTCTTGTTGCGCATGCTCAGTTTCAAAACCTGAGGGGAAAAGCAGCCGCTTGGCACAGCGGTAGAGGCGAGCGAAGAGCAGTGCTGGAGGAGGACCCGATGCCGGAGTTCTCTCTCCTGCTCCTGTCAGGACGTGATCACTCGGGGCCCGTCAGGAGCAGGAGAGAGAGAGAGAGAGAGAAACCCTGGTGCCGGGCTCCCCTTGGAGGCTGGGCCCAGGGAATTTTGCCCCCCTGATCCCCCTCTCGGCAGCCCTGGGTGGAGGTGGGAATGGCTCACCCAGGTTAATTCGAGGCCTACTCGAAATGGCAGATCTGGCTAAATAATTAGAGGCTAATTGGCTTTGATAATTGGTTCTAATTAGCAGTTACATTGCTCCCTTTGGTAGTCTACAAAATGTGCACGCAACTTCCATAGCGTGCAACTGCAACGGAGTATAGTCCCGGGAGGGGCATGGGTGGGATGGGGGCATGCCTCGTACTTATAGAATACTTGCAGTTAAGCGCGAGCATTTACCCCAACCATTTAACTAGCATAAGTACTCACACCTAAAGTTAAGTTCGTAACTGTGGATTTAACCAGTTGCCAATACAGAATTTGCACTCAGTGAACAACATCCCGGCACCCAACTTTAGTTGAGCTCTAGAGAATTACCCCTGCTCCCCCCGGATTTTATATAGCACGCCTAGGGTTCCGTGCCAAAATTCAAGCATATTCTATAACAAAGCGTGTAACTTAATTGGCTTCACAAGCCAATCAGCATTGTTAACAGCACTTAACAAGCAATAATGAGCATTAATGGACAACAATTAGTATTTACACACGAAAATCGCTAATGCACTGCGCAAAAAGGTGTGTGGTTATGGGCTGGGAAATGGGCATTTCATGGGCATTCCAAAATTTACGTGCACTGTTATAGAATATGGCCTTCTGCGCCTACATCTATATGCCGGGATTTAAACCATATTTTTATTAAATATAAATGGAGGCACGTAGATTTAGGAGCTAGGGTGTCAACTAAGGGCATTCTATATACCGCGCCTAAATCTAGGCACTGCTTACAGAATACGCTTAGGCGGAAATGTTTTCTGCACATATTTTTTAGGTGCCATATATAGAATCCCCCCTCTGTGTCTAATTTTTACACATAAGTTAGGACAGTGAATTAGCAAAGCCTAACTTATACATCAGATTGGTGACATAGCAGCTGCTTATACATATATTTGATGGCACCCTATAAATGGCCAAATTCAGTACTTTGCTTAATCCAGCAGATGCAGCAGCTGAAATTCAGGCCCATAAACGGTGATAAGAAAATGAATGGATGGATTATTGTCATTACTTTGTCATATTTTCGAATGCATTGCTCCAGAGCCCTAATCTGGGAAGCATATGATTATCCACTTGTTAAATCAGGGCAGTCTCTCTAAGCAGAAGAATTAAGGACCTCTTTCATCAAGCTGTGCTAGCAGTTCCGGATGTAAGAACCTCTAGTGCGACTTGATAAAAGAGGTCCTAAACCTGAAATACCAATTGTAGCTTTGCTTGGAAGAATTCAGTCTTATGAGACCATATGTTGCCTAGTGACAAGGACAAACTGGTAGTTACCTAACATTGCTTGGCAGCTGGTGACGAAGACAGATTCCATTATAAATAAATATTCATGTAACTATCATGCCATGGCACTTCACCCACATAGGAATGCTAAAGAAAATTTCCCCTTTTCATTCACGGTGTTGTTTAACTCAATATCTGTGAGATGAGGAGCCCTGACATTTAAAATACCATTCTTTCAGTACTGTGATTATACAACAATACAAAGGTCCCTCCAAGGCAGAAATGGGAAAACAGGCAAATTTAAATTTGTTATGCAAAACTATTTAAGATGTAATTTGATGGTATTACATTAGTAGGAATTCCAAATCCTTTGCTTACATTTTTGTTAAAACTCTGAATTGTTTTTCACTTTGTTTAAAAAACAGCATTTAACTAAAGGGCCCTTTTGGCTAAACCTAGCACATGCTAACGGCATTAGTGCACACACAGTAATCTCCTAATTCTTTAAAGGGTGATTTGAGATGTGTGCATAAATTTGGCCATGTGCATCTTAATTGAATAAATAAACAATTAGCACCAATAATTGGCTTTTTAACAAGCTATTATTAGTGTTAATTGGAATCAGTTAAGGTGCACATGTGTAATTTAGGTGGATGAGCCGCACCTAAGTTTTACATATGTCCTGAAAAAGGGGCATGGAAATGGGAGGGTCATGGGTGGTTCAGGGTAGATCATGGGTGTGGTTTTTGTTACACATGCAATTATAGAATAAGGGGGTTCCATGCTTAAATTTAGGCACGGCTATTTACACCACAGTTTGTGTGACCCCGGAACTTAAGCGCTAGTCTATCAACCATTCCTAACTTTAGGCATGGCTTATAGAATAGCACTCAGTGTTGTTGTTTTTTTACGCCATTTATAGAGTGCAGTCCTAAATGCTAAGCTCACTTTATACCTATGGGCTTCTTAGCATTTAGCGCACGCTAATTCCGTTAGTGCATGCTAAGCTTTAGTAAAACCTTTATGTCTTACTATAAAAAAAAAATTCTCTTTTTTTCTTATCTGCACCCTTCTCCTCCACTGCTAACTCCAGACTCTGTTCCTTTTATCTTGCTGCACCATATGCCTGGAATAGACATCCTGAGCCGGTACGTCAAGCTCCATCTCTGGCCATCTTCAAATCTAAGCTAAAAGCCCACCTTTTTGATGCTGCTTTTAACTCCTAACCCTTATTTTATCATCCTCACTTTAATATTCCCTTATCTCTTGTTTGTCCTGTTTGTCTGTCCTAATTAGATTGTAAGCTCTGTCGAACAGGGACTGTCTCTTCATATTCAAGTGTACAGCGCCACATACGTCTAGTAGCGCTTTAGAAATGATAAGTAATAGTAGTAGTTTGAGGGGCAGGAGCGGATACGGGGGGGGGGGGAGGGACAAAGCAGAACAAGAAAGAAGAAGAAAGAGAGAGAAAGAAAGAAAGAAAGAAAGAAAGAAAGAAAGAAAGAAAGAAAGAAAGAAAGAAAGAAAGAAAGAAAGAAAGAAAGAAAGAAAGAAAGAAAGAAAGAAAGAAAGAAAGAAAGATCCTGGAAGATCCAGGGGGATGAAAACAGGCTTGAGTGAAGGGAGTGAATTGGGGGGGACAAAAATGGATAAAGCTGGACATGGAAGGAAAGAGAGTGGGGATGCTGGAATATATGGGGCAAGGGAGGGAGACGAAAGATAGCACACAGTTTTGGGTTGGGAGAGGGGATATGCTGGACACAAGGAAGAAGGGAATAGGGAGACAACGGGCAGTATTGAGGGGAGGAGGTGGATGGGGGGTAAGAAGGGGCAATGCTAGACAGGGAAGGAGGAGAGAGAGAGATGGAGATGCGGGACACATGGGGAAGGGGAAGGAGAAGAAAAATGGCAGACCTTCTTGGGTTGGGAAAGGGGGTATGCTGGACACTAGGGGGAAAAGAATAGGGAAACCAGGGCCAACAAGACATGGACTCAGAGTGCTCAAGTGTAGAAGCACTTAAAGCTTGCCACACTGGATTTCCCCTTCACAGCTGCCACCATGTTCCACCCCATCCCACCCACAGCTAACACCTCCTTCCCTCCCCCATCCCACCCTCTACCCAAATGGGATAACAGATGGAAGGAGAGATTAGGGAAAATGCTGGAGAGGAGGTGGGTGGAAGGCGAGATTGGGGGAAAATGCTGGAGAGAAGGCGGGTAGAAGGAGAGATCGGGAAGACACTAGAGAGAGGAGGATGGAAGGAGAGATCGGAGAAAGATACTGGAGAGGAGGTCATGTGAAAAGACACATCAGGAGAAAATTCTGGAGGAGGCCAAGTGGAAGGGGAGATCAGGGGGAGACACTGGATGTGATAGAAAAGTAGATAGGAGGATGTACTGGACTTAGAGGAAGGTGGAAGGGAAGATTGGGGGAGATCCTGGAAATGGAGGAATATGGGCAATTGGGGGGGGGGGGTTCTGGACATAGTGGAATGGGAGATGGGAGGATGTACTGAACATGGAGGTAGGTGACAGGGAAGATCAGGGAGAGATAACTGGACATGAGGGAAGGAAAGACAGGAGAGATGCCTAATATGATTAGAGAAGAAGGGAAGAGAGAAGAGATATTTGACAAGGGTGGGGGAGAGATGGAGAACTAGATAGAAACAGTAAAAAGAGGGAGCTTAAAGACTGGAGGATGAGATGGAGACATGAAATTTGAGAGGCATAAAATAAATTGGAGAAAACTGAGTGTGAAAAATCAATGAGGAAATGAAGATGACAGGAATACAGAAAAGAAATGGCAAATGGATAGGAGGCCCTGTACAGCATTCTAAGAGGAGAGAAGAAAGAAGAAGCAGAAACTGGGACCAATATGATTAGAAAAAAAAACCCAGACCAAAAAAAGGTAGAAAAATAACTATCATGTACCAAAACACTTCTGCTATTACTAAATGTATAATTCCTTATGTATTACCATTATTCATGATGTATTGTAAGCCACGTTGAGCCTGCAAAGAGGTGGGATAATGTGGGATACAAATGCAACAAATAAATTTTATTTTCCATTTATTGATTGGAATGTGTCAGTTTGAAACTGACATCTGCTATCTTTATATGTTGCACATTACAGGAGCAAATGCATATCTTTCTATTTCTCTGGTGTTGTGCTACATGCAGAATCTGGTTTTTTGAAGTTTCACATTAATTTTGTCTACATATTTTTACTTTTAGTTTGTGGTCACATTCTGTATTTAGGGAGGGTCTACTTGTGTTCTGCATGTGTGACTGGGTCAATTATTTTGATATAGAATTCCAGCTTGTTCAGTTATCCCAATGGGGATCACTGTGATATTTATGATGCTTCCTTTTCCTAGGAAGGTCCTCATCAGTGCTGATATGGAATAGCAGATTTGACTTTTGTAGGTGAATTCTATAAGAGCTTACCTTAGTTTTGCTCTGCACACATTGCACTTGAGAAAGACTTCTGTGGATGCAGAATGTATGTTTGCTTTTAACACTATGTCAATGCAGAGCCAGGGTCTGTATTTTTTATATTAGAGTTCCAGGCAACATAATTTATCTCAAACAACTTTTGCTGATAAAGCTTACTTTTTTTTAAGTAAAGCTTGGGCATATAAATTGCATTATTTATTTTTCCTTGGGACAACTGCCTGACTAGTAAGGGGACCTTCTCACTCTCCTTCCTAACCAGAGTTTTCAGAGGGTCTTCTCTTTTGGGAGCCTTGGGAGGGGGGTGCCACCTCAACCCTCACATCAGGAAGCAGACTGCCTTGAGCCACCCCTGGGGGTATGTGCTATCAAGTACTGCCTGTATGGGTAGGGGATAGGATAAAGTGCTGCCTTATGGAGATGGATGTGGGGGGAAGTCTATTTTTTTCTATCTGTGTGGCATGGTATGGTGGTAGCAGTATCTGGCTGTTTTTAAATTAGAAGAACTAAACAGGAAGCAATGTTTTGTTTATGATGATTATTGTGTTATGCGTTGTTATGAAAATGTATATGTTAGTTTGTACACCACATAGAATGGTAGATATTGTGGTATGTAAATTTTGTAAAGAAATAAAATGGGGAAGTGCTGGTAAGGAGGGAGAGAGGAAGGGAGGAAAGAGAAAGGTGTTGGTGTCAGGGAAGGGGGAGAGGGAAAGTGTGCTCTTTCTGTGCCAATTCATGTGAATGCAAGAGGGGTCTTTAAGAGAGAAATGTTCAGTTAAAAAACATTATCTTCACTATTTTGGTATGCTATTTCATATTCAGTCTTAGCCTGTTTGTTTTTTCCTTTTTTGAATAATCTTGAATATGTATGAGAAGTTTGTTTGCAAATGAATGTTAATGTGGCAAGCACCACCCTTTTGCCCCCCCCCCCCCCCCCAATGAAACAAACTACGCCCATGATTTTACTGTGCTTTAGCAAAAGGGCCTCTAACTAACAAACAAAAATCAATCAGTTTGCACAGTATAAATGTTTCTTTTCATATCTTTGTTTCTTTCAGGATCCAACACTTTTTAACTTCTCATGAATTTCCAGTATACTACTAATTTCAACCAAGTAAATAAATGCAAATTTAAAAATCTGCACAGTATTAAAAAAAACAGGGGCCCATTTACTGAAGTTTAGGAAGATGTTGCACTTACCATATATTAACAGCAAGAATGAACGTGCAGTAAATACAAAGCCTGTATGGTAAATGCATTGGGCAAACTCAGCATCTGCTCTGCATTTAACTTGCAGGACAGACAGTGCACAGGCACTGTAATACATGCAGTGACAGATAGCCTGGGTGCTCCCTTGCTATCTACCAATGCATGTAAGGCAGTGTGGGCCCACTTGAAATAAATAAATAAAGAGGCACTGCAGTGGTAGTGCAAACACCCCCTCTCCCCTGGCATCACTCTCTCAGATTCAAACCCCTCCCTGTCAAGGTCCCATACCCCTGGTCCCCCGATCCAGTCCTCCAAATTACACCTCCATACACCCATGATCTGATCCCTCGGAATCACTACCCCTCCCCCAATGTAACAACCCTGCCCCCTGACAGGAAAACCCTATTCCTCAAGCTCTACTCCCCCCCCCCCCCCCCCCGATCTCTCAGTACCTACCTGGGAGTCAGCTTTGGTAGTTCAGGAGGTCCCCGATGGCAGCAGTCATGCTTCACAGGTGCTGCCCAGCTGAGCACCATTGTCCTTAATGGTGCCTCTGCCCCCTAGGAGTAGTAATTTAAGGCTACTATTAGGGTGCAGATACATTACGCTGGATGATGGTGCCAAGCTGGATGGTAGCGGAGGGTGAACACTGCTGCCGGGGATCTTCTGAACTACCATTGCAGGCCCCCTGGTAGGATCAAAGGGGGATCGGGGTGGGGAAAGGTAGAGCTTGTGTGGGTGGGGTATTCCTTTCAGGGATGGGGTTTGTTGTGCTAGGGGTAGGATATTTCTGTTGGGAGTGGGGTGGTGTCAGTGGACAAGGTTTGTTGTGCCACAGCCAGGGTATTTGTCAGGGGTGGGGTTTGTTGTGTTGGGGGCCTTGTGTTTGGCATAGAGAATGACATGAGAATGGGGGACACATGTTAACTGCGGGGACGGGGACAGAGATCTTGGGGACAGGATAAGGACAGAGCCCATGGGGATGAGCTAGGGACGGGGTCACAGCCCGTGAGATCAGGGACAAACTTTGTCCTCATCCCAATGTCATTCTCTAATGCAGAAATGATACTTTGGAAAAACAAGCAAAAGTGTTGGCCAAAACTGGAAAAACTTGCACAGGGGCTCCTTTGCATTCCTGCTACCAGCACATCTATTGTGGGGAGGACTGTTGGACAGGAGAGCTAGACTGAATCCTGAGATTGTTCATGACTTATTCTTCATCCAAAGATTAAAAAAATTATAACAGTGCTTCACAGGGTATATTTCTCCGCAGTGGCATTCCTAGGTTGGCTGACACCCGGGGCGGATCGCCAATGCGCTCCCCCCCCCCCCCCCCCGGCAAAATTACACCTCCCCGGGTGCAGCGCCCCCCCCCCCCCCCCCCGGGTGCATTTTTACCTGCTGGGGGGGGGGGGGTGCCGCGCGCCTGTTGGCTCCAAGTCTGCTCGTTCCCTGCTGTTCCCTCTGCCCCGGGACAGGAAGTAACCTGTTCCGCGCAGATGGAGCAGCAGGGAGGGAACGAGCAGACTCGGCCAACAGGCGCGCGGCACCACCCCAGTGGCGTGCACCCGGGGCGGACCGCCCCCATCGCCCCCCCCTTGGTACGCCACTGTTTCTCCCCACTAGGGTGGGGGAGTGGGTTGCATTTTCTACTCCTAGATGGATTAGGGCTCCTTGGTATAGTAGAAGTCAACTATTGTTGGGGTTGGAAGGGAAGAGGGTGGCGGGAAGAGGGGTTATTATAGTTGCTCATTGTTATTCGTGTTTTCTTTTTGTGATTTATAAACAACAGTTGTACAGAATATTGTTCCTTTGTATACTTTAATAAAAAAAATGTAAATATAAAATCATGTGTTTGAGCCTTGTTCAGATGAGGACAGAGCCCGCGGTGATGGGGGACAGAGCCTGTGGGGAAGGGACAGGGATGGGAGTAGAACCCACGGGGATGGAGCGAGGACGGGGACAAACTTTGTCCCCATGGCCATGTCATTCTCTAGTCTGGCAGAGGGATCAAACGTGGGTGGTGGATCAGGCTTATTTGGGGGTTTTTTACTACTATGCAATACTCAGTTCAAAAAGTGAGGTATTTTATGTTTGAGGCCGATAGGCCATATCATCCCATAAACCCCTTTCTTTCTCTATATTCATGAGACTGGCTATTGCAGCAGGGTTGCCATATAAAAAAAAAAATTCCCACCCAAAACAGCCCAAAAACCGCCCAAAAACCGCACACACCCCACCCCCGATGTCATCACCCCCGCCCCTTCCGTCATCACCCCCACCCCCGCCGTCATCACCCCGCCCCCGCCGTCATCAGCCCCACCCCTTCTGTCATCACCCCGCCCCCGCTGTCATCAGCCCCGCCCCCACCGTCATCGCCCCGCCCAATATATCGGCAAACCCCGCCCCAAATGCCATAAAACCCGCCTCTGTCACCATTAGCCCCACCCCCGCCGGCCGAAAAACCGCCCCAAAACCCGCCCAAAAAAACCAAAACCAGCCCAAAAAACCGCAACCCGCT
This sequence comes from Microcaecilia unicolor, assembly GCF_901765095.1. Lineage (NCBI taxonomy): Eukaryota > Metazoa > Chordata > Amphibia > Gymnophiona > Siphonopidae > Microcaecilia > Microcaecilia unicolor. Next base: position 411,945,222 of record NC_044033.1, read on the forward strand.
GCGGGCAAAAGTTTCCCGTGGCGGGTTGCGGAAAACCGCCCAATTGGCAACCCTGTATTGCAGTCTTATTGTTGCCTCTTTTCTCCTGCCTGACTTACCTTTAGATTGTCTTCAGTCATTGTTCTCCCTCTGCATTTGATTTGTTTTCCCTTCCCCCCCCTTGCCTGCCCTTAACTCTTTCTTTCCCAGCAGACAGAGCTCATCAGTCTTGCCTTCTACACTGAGAGCAGCACAGATAAACAATCAGCAGGCTGTCCCTTTCAGACAGATCTGAGGCTGTGATCATATTCCCTAGAATCCTCTAAACTGAAGAAGGCACATATTTTTGTAAAACTCACACCACAATCTCATGTATCCAACATGGAACGACCTGTTTTGTATACACACGATGACATACATTATGAATCTCTGATAAATCCACTGAGACATCTGCACAACGTTTTATTCTAGCTCATCATTTGGACAAAATTATGCAGAGGACGAGCACAGTTATAATAATACAGGAAATGCAGCTATTTCCAACAGTTTATACCGTATTATGGTCTCTGTCATCATTAGCAGACAAAATGGCACACTTTATATTGCCTGGACTGTACATAGCAAATGACAAAAGCTGTAGAATGCTAACTGGCCAGGCGACCCAGTTATTCCAGTCCATGATGCTAAGACGCACTGGAAACTTGTCGTAAGTTAGATTTGAATAGGTAGCTGTGGAGATGTACCTTGAATGGCAGGAGTATCTCTATAAGCCATTGAACAATTATCAATAAAGAGCCAAGAGCATCCCACGTTGAAGTGGTACTGCCATGATGCACAGAAGTAGGTTCCAAGCACAGATTGCATTCATTATCCAGGGAAACTAACACATTTTTTTTTCTAAATCAAATTTAAAAGAAAATAATTTTGGTGCTGAACAGATTCCTTATAGTCCTTTGGACTTACAGTTTGACGGGAACTGTATCAAGGTAGCTTGAAAGCCTGATCAGTCCAGGTGACAGTAATTTTATAATAGGCTTTCTCATTTTTACAGGAATGAATTACTCTTGGGGGAATTTTGCATGAAAAATTTGAAAATGCTACAGAAGATTTTTGAAAACTCTGCACACAATATTTTAAAACAATGCAAAGTTTATTTGTAGTGTTTTTCATAGAATTTTCTTATCATAAAGACTGAAATCCCTTCCTGTCTTTTTCTTTCTTAAGCTCCAGCCTTCTCAGTTCCCTCTCTTACTCCAACTGCCATTCTTCCTCCCTCTCTCTCTCCAACTGCCGTTCTTTCTCCCTCTAAATCCCCAAAAGACTTCTAATCCTGTCTGCCCCCAAAGTCTTCTCTCGAATGCAAATCTCTGATTCTTTCTCCTCCTCTCCTCAGCTATCATTGCACCTCTCCCCCATCCTCCCCCATGGCACACTCACTCACCTTTACTCTGCCCTCAGTCCCCCACTGCACATTGATGACCTGAACACATATAGCCTGGAGGAAAGGAGGGACAGGGGTGATATGATACAGAGTTTTAAATATTTGAAAAATATTAATCTACAAACAAACCTTTTCCAGAGATGGGAAAGTGGTAGAACTAGAGGACATGATTAAGGTTGAAAGGGGACCAACTCAGGAATAATCTCAGGAAGTACTTTTTCATGGAGAGGATGGTAGATACCTGGAATGCCCTCCTATGGGAGGTGGTGGAGATGAAAATGGTAACAGAAATCAAAACTGTGTGGGATAAACACAAAGGAATCATATTTAGAAGGAATGGATCCAAAGAAGTTTAGCAGTGATTAGATGACAGCACCAGTAATTGGGAAGCAAAGTCAATGCTGGGCAGACTTCTAAGGTCTGTGCCCTCATTGTGGCAGGACAGATTAGGCATCAGAAGTGAGAGAACAAGGCCATTGCTGGGTAGACATCTGTGGTCTGTGCCCTGATCATGGCTGGACAGATTTGGATGGGCTGGATTGGAGCTTCAATGGCAACTTCAGAAGTTGGAGAACAAGGACAGTGCCGGGCAGATTTCTACAGTCTATGCCCTGAAAATGGCAAGGACAAATCAAGATCAGGTATACGTATGAAGTATCACATACCTTATACTATGAGTTTATCTTGTTGGGCAGACTGGATGGACCATAGAGTCTTTATCTGCCATCATCTAGTATGTTACTATCAGGCTCATTTTCAAAAGAGAAAAACGTCCGAAAAGTGACATGTCTGCATTTGGACGTTTTTCTCACAAAAAAGTCCAAATCAGTATTTTCGAAACCTCTTTTTAGACGTTTTTCTCTGAAGTTCGTCAGAAGTGCGTCTAAATCTCAAGGGGGCGTGCCAGGGGCGTGTTCAAGGCGGGACTTGGGCGTTCCTAAGAATTAGACGTTTTTCAGCCATAATGGAACAAGACCAAACCGTCCAGGACTAAAACTTAGACATTTTGAGCTAGACCTGTTTTTATTACGAATAAGGCACAAAAAAGTGCCCCAAATAACCAGATGACCACTGGAGGGAATCAGGAATGACCTCCCCTTATTCCCCCAGTGGTCACTAACTCCCTCCCACCACCCAAAAATGTAATGAAAAACATTACTTGCCAGCCTCAGATGTTATACTCAAGTCCATTAGAACAGCATGCAGGTCCCTGGAGTAGTCTAGTGGTGGGTTCAGTACACTGCAGACAGGTGGACCCAGGCTCCTACCTCCCCCTACCCGTTACACTTGTGGAGGAAACTATGAGCCCTCCAAAACTCTTCAGAAATCCACTGTACCCACATATAGGTGCCCCCTTCACCTGTAAGGGCTATGGTAGTGGTGTACAGTTAGGGGTGGTGGGTTTTGGGGGGCTCAGCACACAAGATAAGGGAGCAGTGGTCAGATGTGTACCTGGGAGCAGTTTATTAAGTCAACTGCAGTGCCCCCTAGGGTGCCCTATTGCTGTCCTGGGATGTCAGGGGGACCAGTCTACTAAAAATGCTGGCTCCTCCTACATCCCAATGGCTTGATTTTGTGCATTTTGCACTTGGATGTTTTTTTTTTTTTTTCAAAATGGAACAAAAACAAACGTCCAAATCACAAAATTTCCAAAAAACAAAACGTCCATAGTTTTTACACAAAAAAAGATAGACATTTTTCTTTTTCGAAAATGACCTTCTTTCCTGATTAGATATTGAAAATGCCCCTCTATGTATGTTACCCTAGCTCACCTCTACTCTGCCTTCAATCCCCCCACTACATATTCTCCTACTTTTACTCTGGCCTCAGTCCCTCACTGCACACTCACCTTTGCTCTGACCCCTTCTCATTTTCAGCCATGGACAGTGGTAGCAGCAGCAGTTCTGTTCATTCTCTCTTCTCCTCCCCAGCAGAGCTTCCGTGGAAAGGAGGAAGTGAACCACTGCACATTGGGCCACTTCCTCTTCCCGTACTGGCTTATGGCTTAGACCCAACAGTTAATGTGAACTTACATTCCAAAACATCATAGTGTTTGTGGTCTCTGATTCTACCCACCAAAATCAGTGCTACAGGTCTCATAATGCATTAGGTTGGGGTTGTCAAAAATTGCTTGCCTGGAGCTGAATAGTTTGGCAGCTCTGTAACTATCTGATTATCTAGTACAGGCCTGTATAAACCTAATTATAATTAAAGAATTGGCATGCCACTATTTGGGTTTCTACCAGGTGCTTGTGACCTGGCTTGGCCACTGTTACTGGGCTAGATGGACCACTGGTCTGACCCAATATGGCTAATCTTATGTTCTTATGTACCCTGACATAGCCAAAGGTGAAATATGGGTCATGTTGGCTATAGGTTCATCAGAAAATTAAGATAAGTGATGTTGAGCTTTTATATATAAAATTTAAGAGAAAGAGGGAGAAAGGAAACATCCTACTCACCCCAATACCCAAAGATGCAAAGAAAAGTGCCAGTGAACTAACCAACTACAGACCAGTAGCATCCATTCCCTTAATAACCAAAATAACGGAAGGACTAGTGACCAAACAACTCACAAACGATTTAAATAAACACTCAATACTCCACGACTCCCAGTCAGGATTCCGGTCTAACCACAGTACTGAAACAGCACTAGTCACTCTCATGACCAAACTCAAACAAATGATCGCAACGGGAAAGAACATACTACTCCTACAATTAGATATGTCAAGCACCTTTGACATGGTCGATCACGGAATATTACTACATATCCTTGAGTACTTCGGAATTGGAGGCAACGTTCTCAATTGGTTCAAGGGATTCCTAATCACACGATCATATCAAGTGACAACTAACTCGACCATCTCAGCCACATGGATACCTGAATGCGGAGTCCCTCAAGGATCCCCCCTCTCGCCAACTCTGTTCAACCTAATGATGATACCCTTAGCCAAACTACTATCAAAACAAAACCATAACCCATACATATACGCGGACGACGTAACGATTCACATCCCATTTAAACAAGACCTAACGGAAATCTCCAATGACATCAACCAAAGTCTCCAGATCATGCATTCATGGGCGGACGCATTTCGGCTGAAACTTAATGCAGAAAAAACCCAATGCCTTAATACTCACCTCTCAACATAAAAGAACAAATTCACCGCCATCAACACACCAAATCTGAACCTTCCTATTTCGGACACCCTAAAAATTCTTGGAGTTACCATCGATCGACACCTAACACTCGAGAGCCATGTGAAAAACACAACCAAGAAGATGTTCCATTCAATGTGGAAACTAAAACGAGTAAGACCTTTCTTCCCAAGGACTGTTTTCCATAATCTAGTACAATCAATGGTGCTCAGTCACCTAGACTACTGCAATGCGCTATACGCTGGCTGCAAAGAGCAAATAATCAAGAAACTTCAAACAGCCCAGAACACTGCAGCTAGACTCTTATTTGGTAAAACAAAATATGAAAGTGCGAAACCTCTACGAGAAAAACTGCATTGGCTCCCATTTAAAGAACGCATCACGTTCAAAATATGCTCCCTAGTCCACAAAATCATTCACGGAGAAGCACCAGCCTACATGTCAGACTTAATACTTTAACAAGGCATACCACAAAGATCAACCAATGTAAACATACACAACTCCTCCACATATATTCAGCATTGTCTTATAATATCTGATTGTTATACTACTATCATGTTTCTTCATTACAGTGGCGTAGCAAGGGGGGGCGTGAGGTGCGGTCCGCCCTGGGTGTCAGCTCGGGGGGGGGGGGGGTGCTCCCTGCCAGCTCGCCCCCCCAGGTGCAGCACGATGACACCCCCCCCCCCCCCACAGGGCTTACACTCCAAAGGCCTAGTCTACCAACATGTATTAACACACACCTCATTATTGCCAATTGGGCCTATTTACCAACTAGGTACAAAACTAATGTTAATAAGTAAGACCCTAAAGTTTGCACCTGAGACAATGGAGGGTAAAGTCATATGTAAAGGGTCACAATGAATGGCAGTGAAAGAAAAGGGATTAGGCCTCAACCTAATGCTATAGCCCAGTGGTTCCCAAACCTGTCCTGGGAGCTCCCAGCCAGTCAGGATTTCAGGATATCCACAATGAATATTCATGAGAGAGATCTGCATACACTGCCTCCACTGCATGCAAATCTACTACTACTACTATTCATTGTGGATATCCTGAAAACCTGACTGGCTGGGGAGAATCCTGAACAAGTTCGGGAAACACTGCTTTAGTCACAAGAGTTACCCTCCAAGCTAGCAAAAATCCTGTTCAGCTGCTAAAGGACCGTCATATATTATGCTCCTATGAATGCCATATGGAATGGATTTTGCATATACAATGCCTGAAATGCAATGTGTCCATTTCTTATTATTCCCTTCAAAATGATGGCTACAGTAATGTCTTGGCACTGTACAGTGATCATAAATATTAAAGTAAAATATGTTCCTTCCCCAAGGAGCTTACAATGTACATGGATACTTGAGGCAATGGGAGATTTAGGGACCCTTTTACTAAGCTGTGGTAAAAAAAAAAAGGGCCCTGCGCTAGCTGTGGAAGCTGTTTTTGTTGCAGTTAAAAAGGCTGAAAAAAGACATAGCCATGTGGTAAGATTGCTCTTACCGCATTGCCATGCGGGGGGGGGGGGGGGGGGGGGGGAAGAGCACTTACTGCATTGAGGTGGTGGTAAGAGCTCCCACACTAACCTGGCGGTAACCAGGTAGCACAGGGCGCTCTCCGATTACTGCCGGATAACCCCTTGCAGAAATATTTTTGGAATATTTCCGCTAGCACCAGAAATGCCACATGCTGGGGGTGGAACTACCGCCAGTGCCCATGTTGGGCTGGTGGTAGCTCCAGATTGGTGTGCAGTAAGTCTGTGCGATGGGCTTACCACTGCTTAGTAAAAGGGCCCCTAAGTGACTTGCCCAAGGATCACAAGGAGTGCCAATAGCAAAAGCAGGATTCAAGCACTGGTTTTCCTAGTTCTAAGGCCATTGAACAAAACCATTAGGCTACTTCCTCTCTTAGTACCAGTCTCCACATTCTGCATCACTCACAATTTTCCCTCTCTTTCTCTCTACCATTCGCCCTTTCTTTTCTCTCCCTCTCTATCTGTACCACATAGGCATTGCTAAGAGGTACCATCCCTTTCCCACCCAAGATTCAGCAATTGGGTTGGGCAGAGGTAACCCTAACCCTACCTGATCTGATAGCTTGCTGCCCTGCTTCTTGCCACATTCTCTCTGAAAGGACGGTGTGCTGCAGCGCCTCCCACCATCAGCAACAGGAGAAGCGTTAATAAGATGTCATCTCCTCCTACCATGGAACTAGTCTTCCTTATTAATACATCTCCTGCTGCAGATGAGAGGAGGCTGCATGCTGCACTGAAGAGTCAGGTTGCATATGGGGTCTGGAGAAATTTTTTGAGGAGTGGGGAGGGCAGAAGAGAAAGAGGGGAGCAAGAAAGAGAAGGAAAAATCTCCAGAGGGAGGGAGTGAAAGAAAGAGAGAAGAGCCTTTGCTGGGATCTGGGATGGAGGTATGCAGGGAGAAAAGAGATAAAAGGGAAGCACCTCTGGAGAGAGGGAGGGAAGAAAGATCCTCTGGTGAAGGAATGCAGTGAGAGAGAGAGAGAGAGAGAGAGAGAGCGAGAGAAGGTTATAAAGGGGAGGGAAGTGCCTCCAATTGAAAGGCAGGAATATGAATTGGGGGAAGAGCCTTGTGTGTTACAGAATGTAGTAGGAAGGAAGAGCTGGTAAAAATGAGGGGAATTTCTAGTGGGAAGGTAAAAAAGAAGTAGAGAAAAAGAGAAGGAAGAGCCTATGAGCTAATAAAGTGAGAGAGGAAAGGGTGAAACATCTCTAGAGAGAGACAAGCAGAGGGTGAAGAGAAAAGCATCTAGAGAAAGAGAGATAGGGGAAGAGAAAAGTCGGGAGTGAAGTATCTCAGAGAGAGGCAGGGATGGACAGGTGAAAAGGAAAGAAGCATCTGTAAAGAAAAGAAAAAGGGGTGGGGGCGAAGCCTGTAGAGAGAGAATAAGGGAAAGGGGGGAAAGCTTGGCATGGGAGATGGGAAAGAGCCTGTAGTAGGAGGAAGAGGTGAGAAGACAGAACAATTTCTAGTTCAGTAGTTCTCAGCCCACTCCTTGGGGCACACCCAGCCAGTCTTACCTATGCACTGAGGCCCTCATGATCAAAAGCAAACTCTGGCGCTAGAGGCTGTTAATGCCATACTAGCGCCAGAGTTTGCAGCCGACCCATGATCAGATCCCTCGAGTGCCTGAAACAGCGCACTCGAGGGCTCTCAGCGCAAGTAGCATGCAAATGCATGCTAAACAGGGCTTCTAGCGCAATTAGCTTGCAAATGCATGCTAATTGGCGCTTTACGCATTCATCCCCAATGATCAGTGACTAGCGCGCCAAAGATTGGGTCGCTGGCCGCAGCAAAATCAACGCCAGCTCTGAGCTGGCGTTAGATTTTGCGGATCATTGGGGAGGAATGGTGAGCCCTGTCCGGTCCCCCCCCCATGTTCACGGAGGGCTGGAGATCTGGTGGGTCTCCAGCACCCCCAAACCCACGCCGCCTCCCGAAAAACGCTATCCTACCCTCCCACCCACCGACGGGGGGGGGGGGGCTGGAGGATCGGTGGGTCTCCAGCCCCCGAAACCCCCAGAAATCGTTGATTGGCCGCGTCCGGCCAAAGGATCTCCCACTGTGATCCATCGACAGGGGGGGGGGGGTGGGGGCTGGAGCTCCATCGGATTCCCTTACATGGTCTGTAGCCCCACCCAGCGCATCCCAGGATGCAATGGGCAGGGCTGGGCGCCACCATTTTGGGCGTCGACTGACTGGAAGAGGAGGGAGGCAGGCAGGCTGTGTCCCTCCTCCAACAAAAGGTAGGGGGGCCGGGAGGGGGGGTGTCACGACACCACAGCACACCACGGACCACCAGGGAATCTAAGGACAACGCTGGGGGGGAGGATTTGGGGTGGGCTGGAGGTCCGTTGATGGATCACAGTGGGAGATCCTTTGGCCGGAGGCGGCCAATCAACGATTTCTGGGGGTTTCGGAGGCTGGAGACCCACCAATCCTCCAGCCCCACCCCACCCCCGTCGGTGGGTGGGAGGGTAGGACAGCGTTTTTCGGGAGGCGGCCACTTAAGGATTGGGTTGGGGGGGGTGGGGATGCTGGAGACCCACCGGACCTCCAGCCCCCCCCCCCCCCCCCCGTTGCTGGGCGGGAGGGTGGGAGACGGTTTGCGCGGCGGCGGCAGCCTCGTTGTTCAGCATGCTGTTTGACAGGTTTGGGCGTTTGACAGCCCAGACCTGTCAAACAAGTGCGCTGCTTAGATTTGCATGCATTATCTTTGATCATCGATGCAGAAAAGCCCTGCGCTGTCCCGGCGCTATTTTTAGGGCGCTGTTTGGAACAGCGCAGGGCTTTTGATCATCTGGGCCTGATAGACATATACCTTGCAACTCCACCCCTACTCCACCCAAACTCTACCCACTGGAACACTTACGCATAGAACACTTATGCATGGTTTGTGTAAAAGTATGCATGCTATTGTCAGCACACATACTTGTATACACATTTAATTGACTGGCGTTAGGTGCTGGGACTGAACCAAGCTCCTGCAAAAAGGACAGGTTTATTCTGACCCCTAAATCCCATACTTCTTCTCAAATTGACTGGCGTTAGGTGAGAAACCTACCTGATATTGTCTTAAATTTTTAAGGCTTGTTGCTTAATTAATTTAATTAGCACTGGGAAACCTCTCTTTCTGTCTGTCTTTCTTTCTGTTCCTGCCAAACTCTAATAGAGGGGAGGGGCATTTTTACATAGCTGACACTGCTATAATTATTGGCAATATCTAGATTTATTTAAAAGGAAAGTTATTAATATCTAGGGCAGTTTTAAAAAGTATAATAAATTGTAAAGTGCTGGATCAGACACTACCATTTTGGTCCATTCAACTAGAGAATTCCCTTGATAGCAGCACTTAGCTAACCCATTGAAGCAGAAGAAAAAGAAAAAGCAAGGAAAAGGGAACAAAAAGAGGAGAAGGTACCCAAAGAGAAAAGACACTCACAAATCACTAAACCCAAAACACATACTAGGAAATGTAGTTGGAAAGCAATGACTGCAAATGCTCACAGTCTAAGCAATAAAATTCATGACCTTCAAGCCCTGATGTTGGAGAATGACTTGGACATAGTTGCAGTCACAGAGACATGGCTCAATGGTTCCCATGAATGGGATGTAAAGATACCAGGCTATAATCTTTTTAGGAAGGATAGAGAGGGACGTAAAGGTGGAGGAGTAGCTCTGTATGTGAGAAATGATATCGCAGCGACTGAAATGACAGGGAAGTGGGGAAAGGAAGAAGCAATATGGATCACCTTAACAAGAGAGGATAGAACCTTGGTCCACGTGGGTGTTGTCTACAGACCCCCGACACAATTGGAGGAACTGGATAAAGATCTGATCGCTGATATTCAAAAGTTGGGGAAGAAAAGAGAGGTGCTGTTGTTGGGAGATTTTAATCTGCCGGATGTAGATTGGAAGGTTCCTTCTGCGAAATTGGAAAGAAGTAGAGAGATTGTGGATGCTTTCCAAAGTGCTCTGCTCAGACAAATGGTGACGGAACCCACAAGGGAGGGAGCGACGTTGGATCTGGTGCTCACGAATGGAGATAGTGTGTCAAATGTCCGAGTGGCTGTGCACCTGGGAAGCAGTGACCATCAAACGGTTTGTTTTGATATAACGGCTCATGTGGTTAGCGGCCACTCTAAAATCAAAGTCCTGGACTTCAAGCGAACTGACTTTAACAAAATGGGGGAATACCTGAGGAAGGAGCTGATGGGCTGCGAGAACGCACAACAGGTGGAAGGACAGTGGTCCAAGCTGAAAGAAGTAATAAACAGGGCCACAGACCTTTATGTAAGGAGAGTAAATAAAAGCAAGAGAAAAAGGAAACCGATATGGTTTTCAAAGCAAGTGGCTGAGAAAATAAAGGCTAAAGAGTTAGCGTTCCAGAAATACAAAAAATCTCAAGTAGAGGAACACGGGGAGGAATACCGCATGAAACTGAAAGAAGCCAAGAGAGAGGTACGTCTGGCGAAGGCGCAAGCGGAAGAACAAATGGCTAGAAATGTACGGAGGGGAGACAAAAACTTCTTCAGGTATATTAGTGAAAGGAGAAAGACTAAAAAGGGGATTGTGAGACTAAAAGATACAGCAAAACACTATGTAGAAAATGATGAAGAAAAAGCCAATTTGCTAAATAGATACTTTTGTTCTGTTTTCACTGAAGAAAATCCTGGGGAAGGACCGAGAGGGACTGGCAAAAGTACACCTGAGAATGAAGTGGATAGAGCACCGTTCACGGAAGAGAGTGTGTATGAACAACTTGGAAAGCTAAAGGTGGACAAAGCCATGGGGCCGGACGGGATCCACCCCAGAATACTGAGGGAGCTCAGAGAGGTTCTGGCAGGTCCTCTTAAAGATTTGTTTAATAAATCCTTGGAGACGGGAGAGGTTCCGAGGGATTGGAGAACGGCGGAGGTGGTCCCTCTTCACAAAAGTGGTGATAGGGAAGAAGCTGGAAACTACAGGCCGGTAAGCCTCACTTCGGTTATTGGAAAAGTAATGGAAGCCATGCTGAAGGAAAGGATAATGAATTTCCTGGAAGCCAATAAGTTGCAAGATCCGAGACAACATGGTTTCACCAAAGGGAAATCGTGCCATTGAATTCTTTGACTGGGTGACAGGAGAATTAAATCAAGGACGTGCTATGGACGTCATCTACTTAGATTTCAGCAAGGCTTTTGACACTGTTCCCCACAGGAGGCTCTTGAATAAACTAGAAGGGCTGAAGATAGGACCCGAAGTGGTGAACTGGATTAGGAACTGGTTGACGGGCAGACGCCTGAGGGTGGTGGTAAATGGAGTTCGCTCGGAGGAAGGAAAGGTGAGTAGTGGAGTGCCTCAGGGATCAGTGCTGGGGCCCATACTGTTCAATATATTTGTGAGTGACATTGCCGAAGGGTTAGAAGGTAAAGTTTGCCTTTTTGCGGACGACACCAAGATTTGCAACAGAGTGGACACCCCGGAGGGAGTGGAAAACATGAAAAAAGATCTGAAGAAGCTGGAAGAATGGTCTAACATTTGGCAATTAAAATTCAATGCGAAGAAATGCAAAGTGATGCACTTAGGGAGTAGAAATCCAAGGGAGGCGTATGTGTTAGGTGGGGAGAGCCTGATAGACATGGACGGGGAGAGGGATCTTGGGGTGATAGTATCTGAGGACCTGAAGGCGATGAAACAGTGTGACAAGGCGGTGGCTGTAGCGAGAAGGTTGCTAGGCTGTGACCAGCAGAAGAAAGGAGGTTTTAATGCCCCTGTATAAGACGTTGGTGAGGCCCCACCTGGAGTATTGTGTTCAGTTTTGGAGGCCGTACCTTGCGAAGGATGTTAAAAAAATGGAAGCAGTGCAAAGAAAAGCTACGAGGATGGTATGGGAGTTGCGTTCCAAGACGTATGAAGAGAGACTTGCTGACCTGAACATGTATACTCTGGAGGAAAGGAGGAACAGGGGTGATATGATACAGATGTTCAAATATTTGAAAGGTATTAATCTGCAAACGAATCTTTTCCGGAGATGGGAAGGCGGTAGAACGAGAGGACATGAAATGAGATTGAAGGGGGGCAGACTCAGGAAAGATGTCAGGAAGTATTTCTTCACGGAGAGGGTGGTGAACGCTTGGAATGCCCTCCCGCGGGAGGTGGTGGACATGAAAACGGTAACGGAATTCAAACATGCGTGGGATAGGCATAAAGGAATCCTGTGCCGAAGGAATGGATCCACAGAAGCTTAGCTGAAATTGGGTGGCGGGGGGAAGAGGGGTTGGTGGTTGAGAGGCTAGGATAGGGGAGGGCAGACCTATACGGGGTCTGTGCCAGAGCCGGTGATGGGAGGCGGGACTGGTGGTTGGGAGGCGGGAAATACTGCTGGACAGACTTATAAGATCTGTGCCCTGAAAAAGACAGGTACAAATCAAGGTAAGGTATACACATATGAGTTTATCGTGGGCAGACTAGATGGACCGTGCAAGTCTTTTTCTGCCGTCATCTACTATGTTACTATGTTAAGTTATATCCACTGTTCCCTCTAAGCTGAGCAGGAGTCCTCCACCTACAGTCCTGCCAGAGGGGGGTGCTGTTTCACTATATTTTCAATAGTGAGGAAAGGCAAGCTCTGCAGCACTCCAGGGAACATGCCTGTCCCTAGTGATTAAAAACCCAATATTGAAGCATCTCCCCCCCCCCCCCCCCCCCCCCCACTGGCAGCAATGTGGTTAGAGGATTTCACTCAGCTTAGAGGGAACAGTGTGTTATACCCCACCACATCCCTACTTTAGTTTCTTAGTAGGTAACAAAATAAGAAGCTGATTACAATATCAGGATAAAATCAACAACGCCAAAATTACAATTCTCATAAAAAAGGTGTCATAAAAGAAAATTGTTAAACAAATGGGATTTTAGTGCTTTCTGAAAGCAAAAATAAAAACTAGGATTCAACCAAATGTTTTGTGGTAAAGAGTTCCAAACCTTTGCAGAATAATAATAAAATGAATTTTCATGAATAGATATGTAACTGTGACCTCACCCTGGGCACGATACTTCACCCTACAATACCCTTAGAATACCTCGGGCAAAATATCGTGTATCGGACAGGGTTAAGGTACAGACATTAAAACTAGCCACGTCTCCCTGTTTCTAAAACGGGGAGAGGAATAAAAACTAAATTTGTTATTATATTTTTGTTATAACTCAGGAAAACAAATGACTTTTACATAGATAATTCAATAAATTATACTTTTTATTTAGGTTATGGATATATGTCAAGTTCCTATCCGTTTAACAAATTCAATATATTTTTTTTTCAGTACAATATCAACTCAACAGATCAACTTCAACATTTTATCAGATAAGTATAATTTAATTTTAGCAAAACTTATTAACTAAATATGTATCTCATCTTAAGATTTTGACTAAACATTCCTCTCTTCTATAAGAATTGATTCTTTGCTATTATTTCTTTTTCAGATTCCTCCTTTATCAATCAGGTAAGTATAGTTTGTGTTTTTTCTCTCTATCTCTTTTGTTGGTCTTTTGTAAATCAGTTTTTGTGCTGTTCTGTATGTGGACGCCAATGAACTTAGCTTTTGTTTTCCTGCTTTCTTGTATATCTTCTGCTCTTCTTCTTTCTTTAACGTTGGGTACCATTAAACATTAGGCAATTAGTTGAACTCAGAAATCAGGAGTCAGGAAACCAAACCTCTGGAACCAGGAACCCTACTACACTGGGCTAAAATAAACTCAATAACCCTAGAATCTATCTAATAAATAACTTGAGTAAAAAAACTGTACAATTTAATGAATGCCTGTTCTAACTCACCCAATAAAAAAACGGATAATTCTTGAACCCTGTTCTATTTCCCTCCCACTTTTAATTATTTTCCAAAGAGAGTGTGTAAAATTCATTTATACTTTAACCTACTGAGAATGTAACCATCTTCAAGAATTACAATAGCTCTCAGTAATAAATCTTATGTTGAGATCCAACAAACAGTTTAAATATAGTTATAATTAATTCTGTGATTAATAACTCTGTAGAGCAGTTCTCTTGTTTTTTTTTTTCTTTAGAACTCAGATATCCAGGCTGTTTAATAGTACTTTAGAGACACCCCTGCCAGTGTCTTCATTAAAAACACTGGAAGTGTAAATTAATTAACAGAATTTTTTTTTTAATAAGACATCAGTCTTTTTTTTATTCTGTTCAACATACTACTTGCCTCATACACTCACAGTAAACTCAACAGCCGCCTGTCTCACCTACCAAAGCCTTAAAAAAAACGCGGAAGGCTGTTCAAACTAAGTCATTAAACTTAGCACTCACTACACACACTCTGATACCTCTCAAACCTCTCAAAATCCGTCTAAACGGATCTTTCTCTGTGACAGCTGAGCACCGGACATTAGCACAGGTCAGCTCGCTGTCCAACAACCCTCCCAACTGCCAACTGCCCCGTTTAGAATCCCATGACACCCCTGCCAGAGCTCAAGCTCTAAGCACGCGCTCAAGCCCCAACACCATGCCACAAAACCCCCCAAACAGACTTTTTAAACTAAATTACACATTTCTTAATATTTAACACACATTTGCTTTTTTTTTTTTTTTTTACAATAGCATAAATTCAGTACCTTTTTTCTTAATGTCCGTAAAAATCTTCATTTTCCGTCCCGAACACGAGCCTGCCGCAGCTCAGTCACGAGCCAGCATCTGGCTCGTGCAATCAGCTGTTCTCTTCCTCCTCCTCCTTCCCAGCGCGTGCCAGCCCATTGCGCGTCCCGCAAACTTAAATAAGAGAAATTAAAATGTCAGAGAAGGGCACCGGAGCACCTCTCCGACCCTCTCCTGGCTCTGTCCTACGCTATTCTCTCTTCGGAACCGGCTCTGCACTTTTAAAAGAGCCGGTTCCCTTTAAGCCTATGGAATCCCTGGCCCTGCGTCAAAAACGTGCGTCTGACGTCATTACGTCGACGTCAGACGCCGACGCAGGGCCAATCAGAGCCCAGAATACTCCCCAAACTTTCCCCGGCCTTCCCCCTCTTTGCCTTTGCTCCGCCCATCGACAAACAGCTGACCCACGCTGCCGGAGCGCCTCACTCTCTCTCTGGCGCGACCTTGCCGCAATTGTTATAGCGCCGACGCGCCAAAAACAACCCAAGACCCACAACCCTCCAACGCGATGGCGAACACCCTCGGAGAGCCTCAGGTACCAAAATAATTTAACCCCTTATGGGTTACATTCGTGCGGACCAAAAATAAAAATTGTTAACTATAACAATTTTTCTGTAAAATTTACTACTTAAATTTTCCATTTACTATTTTAACATCACATCCTTCCCTTTTTTTTTTTTCAACACGTTAACATTTTACTTTCATCTGTACTGAAATCATGTCATCAAATACAGTAATGTTCCATCAGGAACGGAGGTCTCTTTCCCTTAGTTACTCTAGTGGAAGTTCTGACTCCCTCTGAGCAACTAAGGGGAACAGTTACATCATCACTTGAATCATTTACCAAATCATTTGATAAATCAATATCTGATTGTACATTCGTAACAGTTTGGATAATGTACCACTCATTGTTTTTGACTGGTACATCACTTAGTGGACTTTCCGAATGATCATTTGTTTCCTGAATTATCTCCGGTTCTTGAAACTCATCAATATTTTTAACTTGCGACTCTGAAATTTTCCGAAGTTGATCTCTATGTAGAACTCTCTCGATACCCCCCCTATTTTGTATTTTATACACATTAGGCCCCAAGACAGTGACTACTTGAAATGGTGTGGAGTTCCAAATGTTCTCCAATTTATGCCTTCTTTTGAATCCCTGATTTCTTACCACCACCCAGTCTCCTGTTTCCAGTGTTTCTCCTCTACATTTATGATCGTATTGTTCCTTATTTTTAAGGCCAGATTTCTCCGAGACAAAATTTGCTATTCTTCGAGCCTCTTCCAGTTTTTCTTGCCTTTCAAGTATCCATTCATCCACACTCAATTGATTTTCTTCATTTACTTCTGTCGAAGAGCTATGTAAAGGCATTAAAGAATCTCTTCCTAAAAATAAATATGCTGGACTGTAGCCGGTAGAACTGTGTATTCTACTATTGTAGATCTGATTTACCTCACACAAATAATCAGACCAAGTCTTCCTCTTCTCTTCTGCCAAAGTTTTGATTAGATGACACAACGTCCTATTGAAACGTTCGCACCTAGCATTTCCTCTAGGGTGATACGGCGTAGTCCTAGATTTCTTTATGTTGTACCAGGAACAAAGTTCTTTTATGACCAATGCCTCGAAATTTCTTCCCTGGTCTGAATGAATTCGTTTGGGTATTCCGTAAACTGTGATCCAGTATTTGATCAGCATCTTCGCTGTGGTTTTAGCGGATTGATTCCTGGTTGGGACTGCTATAGTGAAACGTGAAAACATATCACACATAACCAGGACGTTTTCAAACCCTTTTGAATCACGATCTAGGAGAGTGTAATCCACAGCTACCACTTCCAAAGGTTGTGTGATGGTGAAACAAGTCATGGGCGCATTCTCTCTTGGACACACTTCTCTGGCAAGGATGCACTTGGTACAATTCTTGACCCAGTTTTCCACATCTGATGCCATGTTTACCCAAAAATACTTTTTCCTTAAAGCTCTCAGCATACTGTCCGTACTGAAATGTCCGGAGCGATCATGATGGAATTGCAATAATTCTTGTTGGTGTTCAACCGGGACCACTAATTGAAAAATCTGCTCCCTAGTCCTAGGGTCTTCTATCTGTCTATACAAAATTTTCTCTCTCAAAATTAAGCGTTTCCTTTGAGCCCACAACTTCTTAAACTCTGGCGATCTTTTAGACAAATTAGGTGTAGTTCTCTGTTCTAGAACATCAATTATATCTTTCAGGACTTTTTCTCTCCGTTGTGTTTCAATAATCTCCAATTCAGTGTACATAATGCGCACTGCTGCCGATTTCGTGACCCGTTTATTTTTTTGTTGTTTTGCTATAGTCAGCAAACTCTTTACTGGGAAAACCCAAAAATCCTTTCCATGGTCTTCTTCCAAATTTTCCTTTTCCTCACCTTGAGGTAAGCGTGACAAGGCATCCACGTTTTGATTAATTTTACCCGGTTTATACTCCACCTCGAAATCTAGCTCGGCCAGTTGAGCTAGCCACCTTTGTTCCACTGCTTGCACTTTTGCTGTATTTAGGTATTTTAACGGGTTATGATCTGATCTGACAATGAACTTCTTATACAGCAGGTATTCCCTAAACTTATCTGTGGCAGCCCACTTCAATGCCAACAACTCAAGTTTGAAAGCGGAGTAGTTTTTGTCATTTCTCTCCGACTTTCTAAGTCCCCTACTGGCGTATGCGATTACTCTCTCCACTCCATTCTGTACTTGGCTCAGGACAGCGCCTAGTCCCTTAAAACTGGCATCGGTGGTCAAAATAAAAGGAAGATCGAACACTGGGAATGTCAATATTGGAGCGGAGACAAGCTTCTCTTTCAGGTTTTCGAACGCTACCTGGCACACCTCATCCCAGACAAACGGTACTTCTTTCTGGTGTTTCTTTGTTTTTCCCGTTAATCGATGTAATGGAGCCGCCACTTGTGCAAAATTCTCAACAAATCTTCTATAGAAGCTGGCGAACCCCAAGAAGCTTCTTAATTCGGTTTTAGTTCTTGGTGGAACCCAGTTCTTCAATGCACTGGTCTTCTCGGAGTCTGTAGCTACTCCTCTCTCTGAAACAATATATCCTAAGAACTTTACTTTACGGCACAATAGCTTGCATTTTGCTGGCTTTAGTTTTAGACCACATTGATGTAATCGGGTGAACACCAAATCTAGCCTTTGCAGGTGCTCCTGGAAACTGGATGCATACACCAGGATGTCATCCAAATACAGTAACAGTATCTGAAAAACATAATCTTGTAACACCAGCTCCATTAGTCGTTGAAAGCTCGCCGGAGCATTGCACAACCCAAAAGGCATTCTAGTCCATTCAAACAGGCCAAATGGGGTAGTTACTGCTGTTTTCTGTATTGATTTAGGTTCCATTCCCATTTGAAAATACCCCGAGGTAAGATCCAAGGACGAAAACCAAACCGCATTACCCAGTGCATCCAGTGACTCGTCTATTCTGGGTAATGGATATGCGTCCTTAATGGTCACTGCGTTTAATCTCCGGTAGTCGCAGCAAAATCTTAACGAGCCATCTTTTTTTCTAATAACTACGGCCGGAGAGGACCAAGGGCTATTGCTCCTTTTCAAAATCCCTTGGTTGACAAGCTCGAACACATGCTGTTTGAAATCATTGTATAGGTGGGGGGACACTCGTCTATAAGGCTGCTTTATAGGACTTGTATCTCCAGTTTCCACTGCATGAGTTACCAGGGAAGTAAAACCGATATCCTGGTTATTCACTGAAAATACTTTCTTGTGTTTAAGCAGAAGCTGTTTTAATTTCAGGGCCTGCTCTTCCGTAAGTGATTCCCAATCAACTTTTATCTTCGGAATCTCCTCCATACTATTATCCAGATCTCCCTCAACAGTTTGATTAAAATTTGCAACCTCTTCCGGACACAAGATGGCATCTGGTTTCACCACCTCCGCAACTCGGGCTCTTGGAGGAATCATCAGTTCTTTATCGCCCACGTTCATAACTCTCACAAAAATATTACCTTGCTCAGGTGTTACTAAGGTATTTGCTACTAGGAGATTACCCGGAGAGTGTCCATTCTTGGTGGCAGTCACCATCATTGAACATGCCCTCATCCCTTGAACTTTTTGACACTTTCCCTGCAGAATCTTCTCCGATCTGGGTGGAATCACGAACGGGTCTCTCCCCACCGTTTTCACAAAACCCAGGTGTTCCACATCCGTTCTGTCAAACGTTTTCTTCCTTTCTATGGCTGCCGAAATCATTCTCAATTCTTTGTTATTCAGATCTTTAGTCAAAATAGTCAGATCCTTAAATAAGCCATCCAGGTATTTTAGGACGTTCATTCCCACTATGCCTGGAATTTTCTCTTCATCCTCTGACATCGCTTTGGTGTCCCGAACCACAAAAATGCACCGTTCCGGGATCTTTTGACCCAAGCATTGCACCTCCGCCGCAATACAGCCAATAACCGGGAGAGCCGTCCCATTAGCCACGGACACATTTATCCAGCTTGCATCCTGGAGATCCTCACAATGATTAAAATGTTTGTAAAAATAACTAGCGAGGATGGTGGATACATTGGATCCTGTGTCCACTGTGCACTTGGTCTCCACATCTCCAATCCGCAAAACAAGGACCGGGCTCGTTCCCATAGCCTTTTCTTGAAGAACACCCCAATCTTGCTGAAGTATTTCAGACTCTAGACTTTGTAATTTTGCTCTGGGTACAGTAACATCACCTTGACCTTTTTCTGCTACTTTTCCTTGCATGCTAGTACTCGGTTGTTCTTCCTCACATCTCTGCGGTCTCTTGACTATTTTCTCACTGTGACAATACCTAGCCAGATGTCCTGGTTCTCCACAATTGTAGCAAGTAATGTTGGAGAAATCTCTTGGGCGGGGTGCTGACTCCCCTCGCGCGGCTAGAGATAATTCTTTCCTTCTTTGTTGGTACATGAACTCTTCTTGCCTCTTCTCCATTCTCTCAAGCCTCCTGATGACATCCGACATAGGATCCCTTTCCAGGCCAGACCCTAACACTGCTGCTCCTGATCCACCCCTAGGCAATTCCACTGGTTCTCGCTGCAGTATTTTAACCGGTATGTCAGGATACCGAATGGGTCTACGTTCTTCTTCTGCCCAATTTATGGCTGCCTGCATCAAATCCTCAAAAGTCAGCTCCGGATTCAATTCCAGTCTTCGGCTCATCTCTCTCCTGAGCACATCATCACGCAATCCCAGAATCAGCTGTTCCTTAAGGACGACTTCCGGGTTACCCACTCGATAGGCATCTCTTATACGGATTGCCTCCAACTTCTCCTGCAGTTTATAAGAGAACTCCCTTATGGTCTCTCCCACCTTCTGTCTTTGATCGTAGAATTCTTTTACACGGATACCTAACGGAACTTTATCTCCGTAGACATGCAGAAGTAGTTCAAAAATCATATCTACTGTGCAGTGTCTTCTTGGAGCGGAATATTTAACCGTCTCCCTTGCTTGACCCTTGATGTGATCCTTAATGGTCTCCAATTGATCCTCTGGAGGAATTCTCAAAATCTTCACCGCCGACTTAGTACTTTCTACCCATTCCTCCACAGACAGGTCCCCAGCATTCCTAGGAAATCCAAAAAAATTCGGGATCTCTTTTTCCTTCCTCAGAACAATGGTGTTCGTCACTACAGGTGCCTGGCGTGCATCTCTCAGAGCTTTTACCGTCTGTTTCAGTTCCTCCAACTCAGTTCTCAAATCCTCCATATTCACCGGAGACTGGGTCGTGGCTAAAAAACAAGGCTTCAAATTTTTGCAGATAAAATTTCAAAACAGTAGTCACCTCAAAAATTGTATTCAAATTCTTATCCCTCACTTAAACAATTCTATTCCCCGCACCAAAGTTCTTTAATAAACAATAAATCCTGTCCGTGACGCCATAAATGTAACTGTGACCTCACCCTGGGCACGATACTTCACCCTACAATACCCTTAGAATACCTCGGGCAAAATATCGTGTATCGGACAGGGTTAAGGTACAGACATTAAAACTAGCCACGTCTCCCTGTTTCTAAAACGGGGAGAGGAATAAAAACTAAATTTGTTATTATATTTTTGTTATAACTCAGGAAAACAAATGACTTTTACATAGATAATTCAATAAATTATACTTTTTATTTAGGTTATGGATATATGTCAAGTTCCTATCCGTTTAACAAATTCAATATATTTTTTTTTCAGTACAATATCAACTCAACAGATCAACTTCAACATTTTATCAGATAAGTATAATTTAATTTTAGCAAAACTTATTAACTAAATATGTATCTCATCTTAAGATTTTGACTAAACATTCCTCTCTTCTATAAGAATTGATTCTTTGCTATTATTTCTTTTTCAGATTCCTCCTTTATCAATCAGGTAAGTATAGTTTGTGTTTTTTCTCTCTATCTCTTTTGTTGGTCTTTTGTAAATCAGTTTTTGTGCTGTTCTGTATGTGGACGCCAATGAACTTAGCTTTTGTTTTCCTGCTTTCTTGTATATCTTCTGCTCTTCTTCTTTCTTTAACGTTGGGTACCATTAAACATTAGGCAATTAGTTGAACTCAGAAATCAGGAGTCAGGAAACCAAACCTCTGGAACCAGGAACCCTACTACACTGGGCTAAAATAAACTCAATAACCCTAGAATCTATCTAATAAATAACTTGAGTAAAAAAACTGTACAATTTAATGAATGCCTGTTCTAACTCACCCAATAAAAAAACGGATAATTCTTGAACCCTGTTCTATTTCCCTCCCACTTTTAATTATTTTCCAAAGAGAGTGTGTAAAATTCATTTATACTTTAACCTACTGAGAATGTAACCATCTTCAAGAATTACAATAGCTCTCAGTAATAAATCTTATGTTGAGATCCAACAAACAGTTTAAATATAGTTATAATTAATTCTGTGATTAATAACTCTGTAGAGCAGTTCTCTTGTTTTTTTTTTTCTTTAGAACTCAGATATCCAGGCTGTTTAATAGTACTTTAGAGACACCCCTGCCAGTGTCTTCATTAAAAACACTGGAAGTGTAAATTAATTAACAGAATTTTTTTTTTAATAAGACATCAGTCTTTTTTTTATTCTGTTCAACATACTACTTGCCTCATACACTCACAGTAAACTCAACAGCCGCCTGTCTCACCTACCAAAGCCTTAAAAAAAACGCGGAAGGCTGTTCAAACTAAGTCATTAAACTTAGCACTCACTACACACACTCTGATACCTCTCAAACCTCTCAAAATCCGTCTAAACGGATCTTTCTCTGTGACAGCTGAGCACCGGACATTAGCACAGGTCAGCTCGCTGTCCAACAACCCTCCCAACTGCCAACTGCCCCGTTTAGAATCCCATGACACCCCTGCCAGAGCTCGAGCTCTAAGCACGCGCTCAAGCCCCAACACCATGCCACAAAACCCCCCAAACAGACTTTTTAAACTAAATTACACATTTCTTAATATTTAACACACATTTGCTTTTTTTTTTTTTTTTACAATAGCATAAATTCAGTACCTTTTTTCTTAATGTCCGTAAAAATCTTCATTTTCCGTCCCGAACACGAGCCTGCCGCAGCTCAGTCACGAGCCAGCATCTGGCTCGTGCAATCAGCTGTTCTCTTCCTCCTCCTCCTTCCCAGCGCGTGCCAGCCCATTGCGCGTCCCGCAAACTTAAATAAGAGAAATTAAAATGTCAGAGAAGGGCACCGGAGCACCTCTCCGACCCTCTCCTGGCTCTGTCCTACGCTATTCTCTCTTCGGAACCGGCTCTGCACTTTTAAAAGAGCCGGTTCCCTTTAAGCCTATGGAATCCCTGGCCCTGCGTCAAAAACGTGCGTCTGACGTCATTACGTCGACGTCAGACGCCGACGCAGGGCCAATCAGAGCCCAGAATACTCCCCAAACTTTCCCCGGCCTTCCCCCTCTTTGCCTTTGCTCCGCCCATCGACAAACAGCTGACCCACGCTGCCGGAGCGCCTCACTCTCTCTCTGGCGCGACCTTGCCGCAATTGTTATAGCGCCGACGCGCCAAAAACAACCCAAGACCCACAACCCTCCAACGCGATGGCGAACACCCTCGGAGAGCCTCAGGTACCAAAATAATTTAACCCCTTATGGGTTACAGATATATAGCTCAAATCCCTTACAGAAGGAAACAACAACAAAAGACAGACAAAATTACAACACTTATTGGCTGAACCTAATAATTGAACCAAAGAAGATAGGTGAATTACCAGAGAGAATTTTTAAAAATTAAACAAACCTTTAACATAATTTGTGCTATAACAGGCAACCAATGAAGCTCAAACAACAAAGGTGAGATACAATCAAACTTAGACCCATGCAATTTTATAGGAGCCATTTTGCGGGTATAAACATGTTTCACATGCAGAAAATGCTTTACAAAATTACTCCCTAAGTGTACGCTTGTCCTTGACAGCTCATACCTCAATAAACTGGTTAGGCATCACTAACATCTTTGTCATTATTGTTGATACAGTCTTATATAGTCATTCCTCTAGAAGTTTAGGATTGATGCATTTGTCTTTGTCAGAGCTCACATAGTTCAGGGTCTGGTGGAGATGGTATCTATAGGATTATTCTGATACCTGTAAGCATTCTGAAGCCAGTAGTTCTCACTCACCATCTGCTGGTAGAAGTGTGTATAGCCACGTGTCATAAGAACAAAGGTGGTTCCATGCTGGGACAGACCAAAGGTCCATCAAGGCAAGTATCCTGTTTCTAACAGTGGCCAATCCAGATCAGAAGCATATGGCAAGATCCCAGAACAGTAAAACAGATTTTATGCTTCTTATCCTAGGAATAAGCAGTGGATTTTCCCAAATCCACCCTAATAACGGCTTATGGATTTTTCTTTTAGGAAATTAGCCAAACCTTTTTTAAAACCCTGCTAAGCTAAACTGCTTTTACCACATTCTCTGGCAACTAATTCCAGAGTTTAATTATACATTGAGTGAAGAAATAATTTCTCCAATTTGTTTTAAATTTACTACTTAGTAGCTTCATTGCATGCCCCCTTGTCCCAGTATTTTTGGAAAGAGTAAACAAATGATTCACGTCTTCCCATTCCACTCCACTCAGTATTTTATAGACTTCTATCATATCTCCTCTCCAAGCTGAAGAGCCCTAGCCACTAGTCTTTCCTCATAGGGAAGTTGTCCCTTCCCCTTTATCATTTTTGCTGCCCTTCTCTGTACCTTTTCTAATCCCACTATATCTTTTCTGAGATGTCGTAAGTAGAATTGCACATAGTATTCCAGGTGCACTCACACCATAGAGCGATACAAAGGTATTGTAACATTCTCACAGTATCAGTGTCTGGGCTGATCTTGAAGGGATACTAAGGAGGTACCATTTTATAAGCTGAGAAGCATAGTTCATGGTCCCCTCCATCTGTCTTCCCGTGATGCAGTTAAGAAAATTTGGGGGTCTTTTACAAAAGCTCACTAGCGTTTTTATATTCCTATAGGTGTCTCTAGCATTTAGCACATGCTTAATTTTAGCATGCGCTTAAAACACTAGCATACCCTCAGTGTTTTAACGTGTGCAGCAATCAAATTACTCATTTCTACCTTAAACCTTTGTTCATAATAATTACTTCAAACATGTAACGGGCAATTCTATAACCGGGTGGCCACATTTACACACTACTTGAACACATAAATGTATAAAACACTAGCATTTGCATACTTAAATGTACTCATACTCACAAAAGTGCCAGCAGACCTATTCTGTAAGGATATGCATAAATGGCACAGCACGTAAATGCAAGGGGGCATATAAATGGGCGGGACTCAGGCACACTGATCTATGCCAGCATTCTATAATGGAACTTAGGCACGTAGATGCCATTATAGAATAGGCTCTCACCACGTGATATTGGGGCCTCAATGGAGGTGCCCATTTATAGAAATTCCCCCTTAAAACTATATGGGCAATAGAGTTCAAACGGTAATAACTTGGTGAGTCTTTGGACAAATGGATCGGCCAATTCTATGCTACTGGAAACCTGTCTTTACTGCTGAAAATCTCCTTAAGGAAACTGTGATGCTGGCTCTTTCAGGAGTTCTACTAGCGTAGTAAGATTTCAGATGTATGAATTTATTCCATCCTTTTTATTAAAATGAGCTGATACTTTTGATATAATGAGCTAGCTAAAGAAATACATAAGTGAAGCAGCTAAAGGAGAACAAGGCTATTTAGACCTTATGACACTCATTTTCAAAGCAGAAAAACATCTTCAAAGCAGCACATAGCGGCAGATGGATGTTTCTCCAGCCAAAATGTCTAAATTGTGATTTTCACAAAGGCAGAACTGGGACATGCTCAAAATACCATCGGATCAGTGCAGCAAAGGAATTCCCTAATGCACATTGCTAATGAGATGCAAATTTAGGCATGCTTATAGCATTGAGCATTAGGGAGTTCGGCAGGAGGATGGTGCTTGGTGCATGCGCTGAAGTGTTTTGCGTTAAGCACAGCTCTTGAGCACATGCCCAGAACGCCAGAGAGAAGAGGAGAGAAGGAGGAGGAAGAGGTGCCGGTCACCCAGTAAGTACTGATTTTACAACTGCTTATTAATGTTTCTGTTTCTATGTCTTGGTTCTCTGGTGGTTCTTACAAATCAGAAGGCCTCTGCTTTCTCTGCACTCGTTCATGTTTGAGCTTAAACCCCATTTGTTTTCAGCAACAAATCATTATCAAATATAATTTATTTTTAAGGTATTCTTTTGCTATAGGTACACCAGTTCATTTTTAACTGACAAAATTTGATCTACAACAGAATATGACTGTCAATTGCTTTTCCGAGAATATATGCAGTACTGTTCCTTCAAGATCTGATAGAGTTTTACATCTTCTTCTGCAGATGCCCCTTGCCTTGGCCTCTCTCTTCCCAGTCTTCCCATTCCTCTCCACAGCTTGGCACAACCCTAACGCCAGCTCCGAGCTGGCATAAGGTTGGCGGCAGAAAGAGCGCCCTTGTTTTGCACTCTTCCCGCTGAGCATTGAGGAGGAATAGGGAATCAGCCCATCTGCATTCATTTGCATGCTTATTGTACTGGGAGCTGGCGAGCTCGTTGGTTCACACGCTCGCCAACTCTCAGCGTTCGGTACTAGCAAATGCGAGCACTAGTCCAGCGCTAATGACCTCTAATGCTCATATTTGCATTTGAGCATCGGGACCTTAGTGCATCCAGATAGCAAGGGGGCATGTTGGTGGTTTGTTTTGGGCTGGACTTGGGCTGTCTTACCATCTAGATGTGTTTCTGTGATAATGGAACAGAAAAAAAGGTCCAGGGCAGAAAAGAAGAACATTATTACCTATATCTGTTTCAGTCATGACTAAGTCTGAAAAAGGTGCCCTAACTGACCAGCTGACCACTGGAGGGTTGAAGGCATAACCCCCCTTAATCCCCCAGTAGTCACTGATCCCCTGCCCACCCCCCATAGCAGAGGCGTAGCCAGACTTCAACGGGAGGGGGGTCCAGAGCCCGAGGTGAGGGGGCACATTTTAGCCCCCCCCCCCCGGTGCCGCCGACTCCCCCAGCCATTATCCCCCCGCCATTGCCAACCCCCCCCCCCCCCGCCGCTGCCAACTTTGACGACCCCTGCCGATGACCCTCTCGACCCCCCTCCCACCGCCAACCCTCCCCCACCGTCGCCGTGGGCTACCTTTGCTGGCGGCGAACCCCAATCCCCGCCAGCCGAGGAGGTCCTCGTCTTCCCGCGAAGGCTTCATTCTGTTTCTGACATCAGAAACAGAACGAAGCCTTCGCGGGAAGAAGAGGACCTCCTCGGCTGGCGGGGATTGGGGTCCCCCGCCAGCAAAGGTAGCCCATGGCAACGGCGGGGAGGGTTGGCGGCGGGAGGGGGGTTGAGAGTGTCATCAGTAGGGGGGTCCAGGCCCAAATCTACGAGGGCCCAGGCCCCCCAGGCCCCACGTAGCTACGCTACTGCCCCAAAGATGTGATGGTGACAGTAGATACCAGGCTCTATGACAGCTCCAGATATTATGGCCATCCCTAAGAAAACAGCAAGCAAGTGGATGCAGTAGCCTAGTGTTCAGTGTAGTGGACAGTGAATAATGGGACTCAGGTTCAATTTCCACTTTAACTCTTTCATTTCAGTACAAATATGTGAGCCCTACTGGAACATAGAAATACGTCCTGTACCTAAGTATATAAGTGACCTGTAAGCCTGAGGGCTATTGTAGTGGTGGACCTTTATGTACAGTAGGTTTTCTCTGATCCTGGAGGGCTCACCACACAATATGAAGGGGTTTAGGTAGGGTTTGTACCTGAGTCCCTTTATGTGTAGTCCACTGCACTGACTACTACACTTCCTCTCTGACTGCTGAGATGTCTGTGTGGCTAGTTCAATAGGAATGCTGCCAGACAGATGTCCCTATGGCTTATTTTTCTACAGTTTTCTCTGGGACTTTTTCAGAAATGGTACTTGCAGACGGATGTGTTCAGCCTGAAAACATCTATCTCAAAGTCATAATCTAATATAATAATGTGTACCGTCAACATTCTATGGCTGGCTGGCTGGCTGGCTAGCTTTGTAATATCCTGACGTCAGCAAGCCTCCAGTGTTCCCTTCCCTCTCACTGTCCAGCCCTCATGTAAAGACAAAATGGCATTAGAGGAGGGTGGAACAGTGAGAGGGGAGGGAACACTAGAGGCGAGCTGACGTCAGGATGTTACCAACGCAAGCAAGTGAAGGCAATGGAATGCTGGAGGGGAGGGGACGAGAGCCCAACCTGCCTGCAGGGAACGCTGGATGGGAGGGCAGAGGAGAATCGCTGGGGAGGGCAGAATCGCGGGACACAGATGGCAGGGTAGGGCAGGGCACAGGACAATCGCAGGACATGGAGGGGAAGACAGAATCGTGGGACACGGATGGGAGGGCAGGGCAGAGGAGAATCGCTGGGGAGGGCAGAATCGCGGGACACGATGGAAGGGCAGGGCACAGGACAATCGCTGTACATCGAGGGGAGGGGAGGGAAGGGCAGAGGAGAATCGATGGACATGGAGGGGATGTGAAGCGAGGGGAGAATCGCGGGGAGGGGAGAATTGTGGCACACGGATGGGAGGGGAGGGCAGGGCATAGGACAATCAATGGACATGGAGGGGAGGACAGACTCACGGGACATCGAGGGGAGGGGAGGGCATGGCAGAGGAGGATCGATGGACATGGATGGGAGAAGAGGAGAGAATTGCAGGACATGGATGGGAGGGCAGGGCAGAGGAGAATTGCTGGACATGGAGGGGATGGGAGGTGAGGGGAGAATTGCAGGACACGGATGAGAAAGCAGGGCAGAGGAGAATCGCTGGACATGGAGGGGAGGCCAGAATCGCGGGACACTGAGGGGAGGGCAGAGGAGAATCACTGGACATGGAGGGGAGGCCAGAATCGCGGGACACCGAGGGGAGGGCAGGGCAGAGGAGAATCGCTGGACATGGAAGGGAGGCCAGAATCGCAGGACACGGAGGGGATGGGAGAGGAGAGAAGAATCGCTGGACATGGAGGGGAGGCCGGAATCGCAGGACACGGAGGGGATGGGAGGGGAGAGAAGAATCGCTGGACATGGAGAGGAGGGCAGGGGACATTGGAGAAATCGCTTTGACGAGAGCCTTAAAAACATAATCGCCATTACAAGATAGCCTTGCTAGTGCCCGTTTCATTTTTTTTTAGAAATGGGCCTTTTTTACTAGTCAAACCAGAACAGTTTTCTGGTTCGATTATGGCTGTGAGCTAAAAGTTTTTTTGAGATGTTTTCTGCAAAACGTTCCAGTTTGGACTTGGATGTCATATCAAAAATGCCCCTCTATGTTTTTAAGCTGAAGGCCTTCTTTCACTTAGATATACTGATTCTGTTCTATATGCTAAATTTCTGTAACACTGAAAGATCTTTCACAAACCTATTCTAAATACCTTTCTGTCTCTAAAGTCACATGATCTTTTATTGGATCAAGCTCTATAACTTTCAGTACTTTTGGTTTATATTTAATAATGTATATGTCACACTATCATTAACAGAATTCAAATATTTTATTGGTAAATTAGTTGACTCTCGAGAGATGAGTAGATTTGAATAAAATAGATGGCTGCCATAGAAGTGCATATATAAGTACATAAGTAATGCCATACTGGGAAAAGACCAAGGGTCCATCGAGCCCAGCATCCTGTCCACGACAGCGGCCAATCCAGGCCAAGGGCACCTGGCAAGCTTCCCAAACGTACAAACATTCTATACATGTTATTCCTGGAATTTGGGATTTTTCCAAGTCCGTTTAGTAGCGGTTTATGGACTTGTCCTTTAGGAATCCGTCCAACCCCTTTTTAAACTCTGCTAAGCTAACCGCCTTCACCACTTTCTCCAGCAACGAATTCCAGAGTTTAATCACACGTTGGGTGAAGAAAACTTTTCTCCGATTTGTTTTAAAT
The DNA here is from genome assembly GCF_901765095.1 of Microcaecilia unicolor. Taxonomy (NCBI): domain Eukaryota; kingdom Metazoa; phylum Chordata; class Amphibia; order Gymnophiona; family Siphonopidae; genus Microcaecilia; species Microcaecilia unicolor. The sequence continues at coordinate 411,974,482 of NC_044033.1, forward strand.
TTACTACACTGTAGTTTCATCGCATGCCCCCTAGTCCTAGTATTTTTGGAAAGCGTGAACAGACGCTTCACATCCACCTGTTCCACTCCACTCATTATTTTATATACCTCTATCATGTCTCTCCTCAGCCGTCTCTTCTCCAAGCTGTATAGCCCTAGCCTCCTTAGTCTTTCTTCATAGGGAAGTCGTCCCATCCCCGCTATCATTTTAGTCGCCCTTGGCTGCACCTTTTCCAGTTCTACTATATCTTTCTTGAGATGCGGCGACCAGAATTGAACACAATACTCAAGGTGCGGTCGCACCATGGAGCGATACAACGGCATTATAACATCCTCACACCTGTTTTCCATACCTTTCCTAATAATACCCAACATTCTATTCGCTTTCTTAGCCGCAGCAGCACACTGAGCAGAAGGTTTCAGTGTGTTATCGACGACGACACCCAGATCCCTTTCTTGGTCCGTAACTCCTAACGTGGAACCTTGCATGACGTAGCTATAATTCGGGTTCTTTTTTCCCACATGCATCACCTTGCACTTGCTCACATTAAACATCATCTGCCATTTAGCCGCCCAGTCTCCCAGTCTCGTAAGGTCCTCTTGTAATTTTTCACAATCCTGTCGCGATTTAACGACTTTGAATAACTTTGTGTCATCAGCAAATTTAATTACCTCGCTAGTTACTCCCATCTCTAAATCATTTATAAATATATTAAAAAGCAGCGGTCCTAGCATGGACCCCTGAGGAACCCCACTAACTACCCTTCTCCATTGTGAATACTGCCCATTTAACCCCACTCTCTGTTTCCTATCCTTCAACCAGTTTTTAATCCACAATAGGACATTTCCTCCTATCCCATGACCCTCCAATTTCCTCTGTAGCCTTTCATGAGGTACCTTGTCAAACGCCTTCTGAAAATCCAGATACACAATATCAACCGACTCCCCTTTGTCCACATGTTTGTTCACTCCTTCAAAGAATTGAAGTAAATTGGTCTGGCAAGATTTCCCCACACAAAAGCCATGCTGACTTGGTCTCAGTAATCCATGTCCTCGGATGTGCTCTGTAATTTTGTTTTTAATAATAGCCTCTACCATTTTCCCCGGCACCGACGTCAGACTCACCGGTCTATAATTTCCCGGATCTCCCCTGGAGCCTTTTTTAAAAATGGGCGTTACATTGGCCACCTTCCAATCTTCCGGTACCACGCTCGATTTTAAGGATAAGTTGCATATCACTAGATAGGCTGTAGTGAAATCAGTGTCAGTAGCGTGTTTATTTACAATTTCTTTTGTGTCTCAAATTTGTAATATTAGCTTCCTGAAGCAATGCATTTTAATTAAACAGGATTTTCTTTTTGTCCAGTTTTTTTTCTTTTTTTTTTTGGCAGACTGACTGCTGTTCAGTGATGAGTTTCCTATAATATGTCTTCCTTGTGCTCTCAGAAATTCATCACCAGCAGTGCTAAATTCTAACATTATTTCATTGACAGCTGGTTTCTGTGGTTGGATAAGCTTTCTGTTGGATAAAGACCAATCACTAAGGACCTATTTACTAAAGCGTGTTTCAGATTTATGTGAACATTCATTTTCAATATGCAGTAGAGTAGGCCATTTAACAGGCTGTAAAATACAACATTTACTAAAAAGCTTGAAGCCTTTATCAAATATTTCATTACAGCAGTTTTACTGCTGTTAATAATGTATATAGGTCAGCAACAATGGTAGCATTCAGTACCTACCTTCTCTTCCCCCTCAGTGTTTAAAGGGCCCACAGCAAACTAAAGTAACTCCCTGCTCCTCCCCATGTGTTTAAAGAGCCGTGCAAGGATCAGTGTAACGGTAAGCACAGAAGAAAACAGACCTCCACAATGGAAAAACCAAGAGTAGAATACAGCGAAGGCGACAAGATGGATGATGCCAAACAAAACTTCTACTAGACTCAGAAAAAATTCACAGCAAGAGTTTACTCTTAAAAACTGGAGTCCAGTTTTTAAGAATAAACTCTTGCTAGGATCAGTGTAACCCCATCCCAAGAACATAACTCCATTCAGCAAAAGCAGCCCCTTTCACTCATACCCACACACATCCTCCTCAGGAATCACCCCCCCCCCTCCCACTGCCACAGACAGAAAAAGACAGGAAGAGCAACAACTGGACAATTGGTGGGGCAGGGGTGAATGGGGGATTGGCATGAGTAGCAATTGAGACAAGGGGAGGGGGGTGAAGAAAGCAGGTACTGGGGATTGGAGGGTGAAGTAATCTGGAATTTGTTGCCAGAGAATGTGGTAAAGGCGGTAAAGACAGTTAGGTTAGTGGGGTTTTTAAAAGGTTTGGACAGCTTCCTAAAGGAAAAGTCCATAGACCATTATTAAAATGGACTTGGGAAAAATCCACTGCTTGTTTCTGGGATAAGCAGCATAAAATGTCTTGTACTATTTTGGGATCTTGCCAGGTATTTGTGACCTGGATTGGCTACTGTTGGAAACAGAATGCTGGGTTTGATGGATCTTTGGTCTGTCCCAGTATGGCACTACTTATGTGCTTATGTAGATTGTGAGTCTGGAAGATGTGGTGCTACAAGCTAGACATATAAGTGGGGAATATAGAACAGAGAACTGGTAAAGTGTATGGGGTCAGGGCTGTGCCAACACAGTAAGCGAGGTAAGCATGGCAGGGGGGCGCTTCCCTCTGGGGGGCGCCGCCGCACCATGCTCACCTTGCTCGCCCTCCCGCTCCCATTGTTCAACTGCCCGCCCTCTTCTCTCCCCCCCAACATCCCTTTTCTTTTTTTTTCTTTTTAAATTTACCTCCATGGCGGAACACAGCGAAGGGAAGGCTAGAGACGTCGGGAGCGCCGCCTCCTTCACTGATGCTGCGCTGCCGGAACCGCCACGGAGGTAAATTTAAAAAGAAAAAAAAAGAAAAGGGATGTTGGGGGGAGAGAAGAGGGCGGGCAGTTGAACAATGGGAGCGGGAGGGCAGGGGAGAGACGAGACAAAGTAAGGGGTATTAACAGTGTGAGACAAGGGTAGGGATCATGTGAGATAGGAACTGAAGATGAGGAGAGGGCAGGAGATGGTATAAAGGATCTGGAGGGCTGGGGAGGAGGTAAAAGGCAATGGGAAAAGGACAGTTTGAGCCAGTGAGATGGAATGGAATACTCGATAGAGGGTAAGAGAGAGAAGAGAGGGATTGTAGCCAGGGTAAAGGGTGAGAGACAGAGGAGACTGAGCTGGTGAAAGATGAAAGGCAAATGTGGACTAGGGAGGGGCGAGAACAAAGGTTTAACATGAGGGACTAGGAAATGAATGAAAGATGGGGAAACAGTAGGCTGGGGAATGGGTAAAAAATGAGGAATGGGGATAAGGTGAGAGAGAGGGGAAGATGGGCTGGGAAGGGGGTTGAGAAGGAGATGGAAAGCTAGTAGGCAGACAGAAAATTGTGAACTTTAGGAGGATAATGTGGGTAAGAAAGAGAGGTAGGATGGTGAGGATAGAAGGAGGGTACAAGTCCCCGCTCGTTCCCTAATGCCAGCTCTTAGCTGGCATAGGGTTAAGGTGCTATTCGGTCCGTACAATCAGATCGCAGTGCTCTGATCATACAGGCAGAATACCAGGAAATATTACTACTACTACTATTTGTCATTTCTATAGCGCTACTAGACATACGCAGCGCTTTACACGGGACATAAAGAGATAGTCCCTGCTTGACAGAGCTTACAATCTAGTCAGGACAGACAAACAAGACAAATAAAAGATAAATACAGGCGGTATTCCCTGTGTGCTCACACCTGACACCCTCCAATCATGGGCGATGTGTAAATGCAGGCACTCAGCTAGCTAAGGCTAAGAGGAGTGGCCTAGTGGTTAGAGCACTGGTCTTGCAAACCAGAGGTGGCCAATTCAAATCCCACTGCTGCTCCTTGTGATCTTGGGCAAGTCAATTAACCCTCCATTGTCTCAGGTCCAAATTTAGATTGTGAGCTCTCCTGGGACAGAGAAATATCCAGTGTACCTGAATGTAACTCACCTTGAGCTACTACAGAAAAAGGTGTGAGCAAAAATCTAAACCTAAAAAATTCAGCACTAGTGACCTCTAGCACCCACATTTACTTTTGATCATCAGGCCAAAGGAGCTACAGTGGGAATCAAACCCAGTTCCCCTGGTTCTCAGGTTACTGTACTAACCATTAGGCTACTCCTCCACTCCTTTCAGCCTTAGCCAGCTCTAGAATACTGGAAATTCACTGCCAGTGCCTGGACATAGCCTGGCATTGAATTTCCAGGTTTATACCAGTGGTGGTCAGCAAAAAACTAATTGCCGCCAGCTGAATATTGGGCCCTTGGTGGGAAAACATTGAAAAAGGTAGGGAGCTTTGGGGGGTTGTGTCATGGGTGATGCACCATTTCTGATGTGTATCAGTGATTACCAGCGAACGGCATGGCGCATAAGAAAAACACTGAGACTTACACATCACCTATAAAATATGAATAAGTGCCACTGCAGCTTGTCTTTGTGACTGTTTGAATTGGTACTAACCAGAGGAGAGTTGATATGAGAGTCTGTAAGCCCAACTGCCATCTCTTTCCACCCAGGTCTGTCTGTGTTTCACTCTTATTGGTCCCATCCCTGCCACAGTCTCTCCAGAACCCATCTGTCACCCCTCTGTCCTGCCTGCCCTACAAAACACCTCCCCTACAACCTGGCCCCAACCACCTGTGAGTCCCCTCGACATCTATCCTTGATCCAGGGTTAGATGAGTCTCTCTCTGTCTGCCTTGCCTACCTCTCAGTCCCTAGCCCCCCATGCTGTCTGTGTCCGTATCTGTGCCTGCATGTGTGTACAAGTGAGATGCTGTCTGTGGATAGCGTGGTGGTGTCTATGAGTGTCTGATGCTTCACAGTGTGTGAACCTGGTTGTTGGTGGTGTGGAGCACTCCAGGTGGTGGTGGTGGGAGTTGCTGGCCGTGAGCCACCAAAATGTGTGGACTGTGGATGCCATGCTATGCAAAGCACACCAGGAGGAGAGACGGGCCAATAGGCCACATCCTTATCACAGGATATATAGACCCAGGACACAGTTTCTTGACCTCACAGAGGAGCAGTGCATAGGGCAGTTCCATTTTGATAAGGCAGCCATTCTGCATATCTCTAACAGTTGGAGCCCTCCTTCACACCATCACTTATAGGGGGTAACCCATGACCATGCACCTCAAAGTGACATCTGCATTTGCTTTTCTGTCCACTGGCAGTTTCCAGACTGTCCTGGTAGCCACTGCAGACCTCAGCTAGTCAGACATTTCCCAAGTGCATCACACAGTTCCTCTCGGCCCTTCTCATATACACTGCTGACTAAATTGCATTCTCCCAGACCCAGATACAGAGATAACATACAATGACCCAGTCCTATGAGATTGCCTACTTCCCCTGTGTCCTCAGTGTCACTGACTGCCCCTATGTGGCCCTCAGGCCCCCAAAATGGAGAAAGCCCACCTACCAAAACAGAAAGGCCTTCCACTCCCTCAATATGCAAGAAATGTGTAACAAACAGAGGGAGATTATTGATGCCTTCCCACACTTCCCTGCAGCCTGCCACAACTCATACACCCTGGCACACCCAGAGATACATAATCATTTCAAGAGCAGGGAGATCATTGGTAGCTGGCTCATAGGTAAGAAGCACACATACTAAGACACAGTCAGATGCCACCAGAATCCCAGACATATGCCAGAGCCTAGATCACTGCAGCAATGTGCTGACTCCTGGGACAGTATCCAGCAACATGTCTCTGGTCTCTCTCTCACCCCATGTCCATTCTTTCACTCTCCCCATCTCACACAGATGATCAAGCTACCTAAAGAAGAGGTGGCTAATGAACCCTATCATCAGACTCGGCAATGAAGATGAGAAGCCCTACAACAGGGCACATCACCAAACCAGGGCCACCATCAAACATATCTTTGGACTGCTCAGAGACACAATTCAGATGCCTAGAACCAGAGGGGAACTGTTTTATAAAACTGAAAAGCTCTGCCAGATATTCATAGCTTGCTGTTTCTTGCACAATCTTGCACTAACGTACAGAGTACCACTCCCTGAGGGACTAGAGCCATAGGATGGGGACACAAAAGAGGAACAGGTACCAACAGCACCGGAGCATGCACAACTACACCAGCAGGGCATTCCAACAACGAATGATCTCATCCATCACTCATTTCTTTGAAGGCATATTTACTACCTCAGAACAAGCAGCATCCATACAATTTGTCACCAAACAGTGCCCATTCCACATCCCATGCATGTGCTTCTATATTTGGGCCTGCCTTCAATGCACCATCAAGATTTCTTCACCTACTATAGCAGTATTTTGCTATTTTTGTCTTTTCAGGGGGGGGCACAGATCCATCTATTTTACTTGGTATTTACATGTGCAGTCCTGGTCTTGTAAAATATGTCCCATTTTCTGTACGCTTTTGCTAACGTGTCTTTACATTCACAGACCCATGATCTGTATAAAATGGCATTGATCAGAAATATACATTAAACAACACAGTACAATAATCATATAATAGAAATATGATAAATGTCAGCAGAGTAGAAATAACACCTCATAACAGGCAGCACGGAAAGAACATTAATATATGATAAATATGATATGAAGTCAGCACAATACAAATGAAACACCTTAATAGGCACACTTGACAAAATTCAGATAACACAGATATGATAAACATGATATCTGCACAATACAAATGACACACTTGAATAGGTACACATTAGACATTAACAGAATTAATAAGATATTTGCTATCATATGGATGTCAAAATGAGCCATGTCCTCAGTGATAAGAGATGAAAACCAGATGTAATCTTGCCATAGAAGTTATCCATCAATAGCAATACATCAGATAAATCATTATATAATAATTGCAATCAAGTAAAATACCTTTCCAGAATTAATGATTCCTGTTAGTGAGAATGGCGAGGACTATATTTTTATAGGGATGAGCTGGAATCCACAGTTTAGTTCCATTTAGGAAACTGCATTAATGTCATTAATCTATTTCAGTTTCCTCTGTGGGAGGATGTTAAGTGTGCTGCCACATGAATCAGAATTCTGATGAAGTCTATTCACTTGAATCATAGACCACAGACATCTCAATTATAATGGTTTTTTTTTAAGATGTATGGGTCCTGGATAAAGGGAGTATAAAAGATCTTAGACATTACAAAAGCTTGACTTTGACATATACCCATGGGCTTCTAATCTATAAAATAAAAGTGGTGTGTGAAAACTTATACGTGGTAGTATAAGATATACTACCATGCATAATTTTTCACACAGCACTGTATTCTAAAGATGTCTTAGGCGACCCTAAATAAAAAGAGCTACAGTAAGAGCCAGTGCCTGCAGCACAGATCTTAAATCATCAATAGAAAGAAAATCACAAAGCTTATGCAATAAGCGTAGCTTGTAAAAGACAGCACGTATGATTTATGTTATATGAGACTGCATACTTGAGAAGTTGACGTGGAGGGGCATTTTTGATATGACGTCTAAGTCTGACTTTGGACGTTTTGCAAAAAATAGGAAAGGCCATTTTCAAAAAAGAAAAAAGTCTATCTTTTGTTTTCAAAAATACTGTTCCGAACAACATTTTGGACGTTTTGTTTTTTGGTCCATTTTCAAAAACAAAACGAACAAACATCCAAGTGCAAAACGCACAAAATCAAGCCATTGGGATGTAGGAGGAGCCAGCATTTTTAGTAGACTGGTCCCCCTGACATCCCAGGACAGCAATAGGGCACCCTAGGGGGCACTGCAGTGGACTTCATAAACTGCTCCCAGGTACACATCTCACCATTGCTCCCTTACCATGTGTGCTGAGCCCTCCAAAACCCACTATCCCCAACTGTACACCACTATCATAGCCCTTACAGGTGAAGAAGGCACCTATATGTGGGTACAGTGGGTTTCTGGTGAGTTTTGGAGGGCTCACAGTTTCCTCCACAAGTGTAACAGATAGGGGGAGGTAGGAGCCTGGGTCCACCTGTCTGCAGTGCACTGCACCCAACACTAGACTACTCCAGGGACCTGCATGCTGTTTTAATGGACCTGAGTATAATATCTGAGGCTGGCATAGAGGTTGGTAAGTAATGTTTTTAATCACATTTTGGGGGGGGAGGGGGTTAGTGACCACTGAGGGAATAAGGGGAGGTCATTCCTGATTCCCTCCAGTGTTCCTCTGGTTATTTAGGGCACCTTTTTGTGCCTTATTCGTAATAAAAACAGGTCTAGCTCAAAATGTCTGTTTTAGTCCTGGACGGTTTGGTTTTGCTCCATTATGGCTGAAAAACGTCTAAGTCTTAGGAACACCCAAGTTCCGCTCTGAACACACCCCTAGCACTCCCCCTTGAGATTTGGATGCACTTCTGGCGGACTTCAGAGAAAAACGTCTAAAAATAGATTTCGAAAATGCTGATTTGGACGTTTTTGTGAGAAAAACGTCCAAATGCAGACTTATGCCACTTTTTGGATGTTTTTCTCTTTTGAAATGAGCCCAATAATTTTTTACTTCCCTAATTCTACCATCTCTGGAGAATCTGTGAATCTAGGTCTGCCTAACACCATAGTTCAGTTTTGTCCAAATTAATAATCAGATGATTTTCAGTCATCCAATTCTCTCTCGTTCAACCATATCATCACTTTCAACAGAGTATCATCTAAGCTAGATGTAATTGGTAATAGAATTGAATGTTATCCACTTGAATTCTATAATGTACATTACAACTGGTCAGGAACCTGCATATAGGGGCCAAGTTCAAATTAAACAAAATAATAGTTAGGGCTGAACCCTGAGGAACCCCAGTCATCAAAGGTTGTTTTGTTGACTGATTGTCCTGGATACAAACTTGCTGACATCTGTCTGAAAGAAAAAATGAGAACGACTCCAGCACTTTCCTGTCATCCTCATTGCTTCAAGTTGGACCAACAGAACTGAGTGATCCAATGTATCAACACCTACAGGAACATCAGTCAGGACCAGAATACAATTTTGGCTGTGATCATAGCCTTGACCTGTAATATCAAGACTAAATAATAATAAAATCTCTGTGTTATGAAAACTTCTAAATCCAACCAGATAAAGTTCCTGTAAATTGTTATTATCTATGAAATCTGATAATTAAATCAATGCAACCATCTCCAATACTTTGACAAGAAAATGCAAGGAGGAAATTCCTTTTTCAACAATGGTTATAAACTGGCATGTTTCAATCACTGTGGCATGCAACCCATAGGGGAGGATCCATTAATCATATTTGTCAATACTGGACAAATTCTCTTACTTCATTGCTTTTAATACCACCAGAGAACAGGAGTCAAGCAGACAAGATGTCAAATTTAAAGACCTAACAATAGACAGTACTTCATTTCTTGTCACTGTCTCAAAACACTCCCAAATCATTCTAGATCCAGTCAATGGGATAGCAATAGGCAGTGATCAATCTCTGAAATCGTCAGAAAATCTAACAATATTATCATGTAAAAAATAGCAAAATCCTCATACTGTATAGAATCTGGAATCTGAAAACCCTTTCTCCTTCCTGTTAAGAACTTAACTGTAGCAAACAATTCTTGAGGATGATTCAAACCTGATCTTATTTTCTCTTTATAAACTTTACATCTATGATCATCAACAGCCTTTCTATAATTCTCAGCCAATGACCTATATACAATCAAATGCTCCTCAGTCAAGTATTCTCTCCATTGTCTTTTGGCCTGCCTACACCCACTCAGACTTACAGGTCTTTAATTTCCCAGATCACTCCTGGAACTCTTTTAAAAAATTGGCTTTACATTGGCCACCCTCCAATCTTCAGGTACTATGGATGATTTTAATGACAGGTTACAGATCACTAACAGCAGATCTGCAATTTTATGTTTGAGTTCTTTCAGGACCCTGAGGTGCATACCATCTGGTCCAGGTGATTTATTACTCTTTAACTTGTCGATTTGGCTTAGTACATCTTCCAGATTCACTGAGATTTCTTACCATTCCTCTGTATCCTCACCCTTGAAAACCATTTTCAGTACAGGTAGATCTCTTACATCTTCTTCCATAAAGACCGAAGCAAAGAATTCATTCAATCTCTCCGCTATGGCCTTATCCTCCCTGAGTGCCCTTTTTTGCTCCTTCGTGATCTAACGGTGTCACGGATTCCCTTACAGGTTTTCTATTTCTGATGTATCTGAAAAATTTGTTACTATGAGTTTTTGTCTCAGCGCCAAGTTTTTCTTCATATTCTCTTTTAGCCTTCTTTATCAGTGTTTTGCATCTAGCTTGACAGCAGTGTTGTATAGTAACTAAGTAAATGTAACTAGTTACTGTACTCAAGTAAAAGTTTTGTTACTTTTACTTGTAAAGAAGTGCAGGATAACATTTGTTACTTTTACTGAAGTAATAATTTTGCCAACTTTTACTACTTTTACTCAGTTACATCTGATGCTTACAGTTAAAGTAAAAAGTAAAAGTGGAAACAAAGTGTAAATGATGATTCCTCAGTAAACCAAATGAAACAGCAAAACCAGGAACATGATTTTGCTATTGCAAACTCGTCACACAAACAGTGGATCATCTCATCTTTAATATTGCTGAATAAAGCCTATAAGATCAGTGGAGTTGCCTGTGTTTGTTGAACTGATTACTTGTTTCCAGCCAAACAGAACAGTAATAATTTGAGTCATTTTGAGTGCAGATGAAGCTGAAACTAGTTGCAATTTTTGGTGAACAGACATCTATCACACCAGGCTGCTGGTCATCCCATGGAAAAGTTTACATTGGGGTGACTGTCCACTGGATTGGTAAAGTCTTTAGAGAGGTAATCTATTTGGCCTATAAAATAATGAGTGAAGTTGAACGGGTAGACGTGAAGCGTCTGTTTACGCTTTCCAAAAATACTAGGACTAGGGGGCATGCGATGAAGATACAAAGTAGTGAATTTAAAATGAATCGGAGAAAATGTTTCTTCACTCAACGTGTAATTAAACTCTGGAATTCGCTCCCGTGAACTTTGATCATCTCCGCGACGGAAAGCAGTTGAGGACGCAAAAAATCGGCTTTCGATTATGCCGATTTGGGCGACCTCGGGAGAAGGACACCCATCTCCCGATTTGTGTCAGAAGATGGGCGTCCTTTCCTTTCGAAAATAAGCTAGTATCTTTCTCAATGTCTTTCACCTGACTATTCTGCTATTTCACTATCTAGGTCCACAAGAAGAGGTGGCAGTGTGATCCTTCTATATGTTTATCCACTCCTACCCTAGCTGAGATCATATTTAACCATCTCTCTGACCTCATGTGCAACTTTCTTTAAATCAATCACCTTACTTTCTAACTCTTCCTACTTTATTACCTAATCTATATGTTACATCTTTGCCTTACCCTTCACTATCAATTATAATGTTCTATTACATATTGTGTTGACATTGTAAATAGTATACCATGCCATTCTTTGTATTGTTTTTGAATATCTTTACAGCTGTAATTGCCTATTGCTCATGTTTGATCTTAGCAGAGTTTTAAAAAGGTTTGGAAGGCTTCCTAAAGGAAAAGTCCATAGACCATTATTAAATTGAACTTGTGGAAAATATTTCTGGGATAAGAAGCATAAAATGTTTTGTACTTTTTTGGAAGATCTTGCCAGGTATTTGTGACCTGGATTGGCCACTGTTGGAAACAGGATGCTGGGCTTAATGGACCTTTGGTATGTCCCAGTATGGCAATACTTATGTACTTATGACTGAATTCCTTCAAAAAGGCGGTAAATAAATCCTAATAAATAAATATATCCACAAGAACTTCCAGTAGTGCAACTTCTATCAAACATATTGGCCTGTAATGAAGACCTAATTGCCAAACTTGCTTTCCAAATATCATTACACATTGCACTATATTACTGAATGAAAAGAAATTCAACAGTCTCTAGCAGACACATTACATTATACCAGACTTATAGCTCACTAATACCATAAATAGTTCCAAGCAGGTTACATATTAAATAAAAATGAAACACATGTTCAAATGTTACATATTAATCAGTTAGGTACAGTAAAAATTAAAAAAACATCAACTAAGGACCAGTTTCTATGCATTGAAAATAATTCTGAAATAAAAAAAAAGTCTTAAGTGACTTCCTAAAATATAAATAATTTCCTATTAATCGAAGTTCTAAGGGTAAGTTGTTCCAAAACGAAACTGCCTTATACGAAATAGAAGTAGACAATAATCACTTAAATCTAACATTACATACCGACAGGAAGTACATAGTACATAAGTACATAAGTATTGCAATACCGGGAAAGACCAAAGGTCCATCAAGCCCAGCATCCTGTTTCCAACAGTGGCCAATCCAGATTACAAATACCTGGCAAGATCCCATAAAGTACCAAAAAGGTGTAGTAGACCACGTCCTCTTAAACGATCAGACTTACAACCAGTGGAAATATTAACCATTTTTGCAAGATAGTATGAGGCCTCAGCGTGCAATATCCTAAAATCAAGAATGCCAAGTTTAAACTGCACCCTTGACTCCATCGGCAGCCACTGTAAATCAAACAAATATGGTGTTACTGAATCAAATTGATTCAGAGAATAAATCAGCCTGGCCACCATATTCTATATTATCGGTAGACTATGCAATGAAGCTTTGGTACAAACTGAAAAAACATTGTTATAATAATCGATCCTAGAAAGGATTAAAGATGGAACCACTAATCTGAAGATGGAGGTGGTAAAATACTTCTTGATGTACTGCAACTTTTTCAACAAGAAAAAATACTTCTTAATGATTAAGTTGATATGAGATCACATGTTAAGCATATTATCTAGCTCTTCATCAAGTACCCTTGTTGACTTATCAAAATGAAAACAATCTGTCCCAATGTTAAATTGTAGACAACAAAAAGGATGATCCACAGTCCCCAGCCAGAGAAATTTTGTCTTTTCCTTGTTGAGTTTAAGCCTATGAGCAGTGATCCAATTTTCTATTATGGTGAAACAATTCATAATACCCATAAGTGTTTCAGACCAGTTAGAATAAACAGGGCATAAAATCAAAATATCATCTACGTATATAAAGAAAGTTAAATTAGCCTCCTCCAACACATCCCATTCGAAGTGAATGGGCTGTGTTGGCATTAGCACACGGTAGCCGCCAGTGAAGCGTTATAAACAGGGGGTAAATAAAGTGAGTGATAAGGGAGAATCCTATGGAACTCCACAGGGCAGTCTCCAATAATCTGAAAATCCCTTGTTCCATTTTACTGAACAGCACCTACTGGTGAGAAAAAAACACTTTAGTACAGATCTAGAAATTCCAAATTTACTTAGTGTGAACAACAAGATATCGTGATCAACCAGATCAAAAGCACATGAGAGGTCAAATTGAATTAAGATAGCACATTTGCCTTGGCTGAACATTGTTTTACCCAAGGTAGCAATCGAACTTACCATGGTTTCTGTACTGTTGTTAAATTCCTTAACATAATAGTATAGGGCATTTTCAATGTTTGTTCTGATGACCCCCGACAACCCTGAACATCATTGTTTTGCATGTTGGTGTCTGACCTGGACCTTCACTCACATGTTTTTTTCCCCTACACACATTATAGGGCACACACAAGATCTGATGATGACTCCTTTCTTATCTGTTAATACTCTTTCAGTTTTCTCGGAATTATTGGCCTCTCAGATCACTTATCTTCTGTCCTTTTTTATATATATTTATTTTTATTGCAATTTAAACAAAATCCAAGGTACTTGCACTTAGAAAGTAACAAAGCAATTAATTAAAGGAAAACTAGGCACAAGCCAATACATCAAAGCAAACATTAACTTAAGTCTAGCCCACAACTTATGAGGAGGAATATAATTGAAATATAAGAAGAAAATAGGATAACTTTGTCATAACTGATGTGGAGGGGCGTTTTCGATATGATGTCTAGTTCCGACTTTGGCCGTTTTAACAAAAATGTCCAAAAAAAGAAAGGTATAATTAGAAAAGAAAATAAACATTTTGGAATATTTGAAAATGCAAACAATAAATGTATGGAAATAAAACATCTACAAAGAACATACTAAAACCTTCTCGGGGGCTACATATCATAGAACGTCCATCGTACGCGAATGTAAAAAACAATGTGCATCATCACAGCAGGATGTCCCCCTCCACGTGGAAACCGTCCATATAAGGCTCTGCACGTGGAACTACGTTTATTGTGAAAGCTAAGGAGAGAACTGAATTACTCCAATGCAGAAACTCAGCTCCTAATTAGGCTCTGTGAAAGCCGATATGGGCTGGAGATGTTCATTCTGTAACACTGACCAAGACACAAATCAGAAACTCCCCCTCTAGAGATGTTCTAAACTGGACACACTCGACAGATCGGTTTTTAAAATTTGTTTGATTATATGGGTTGGACGTTTCCCACTATGATAAATGGCCATCTTGCTTTTAGACCATTTTTTGGACATTTTTCTCTTTCGAAAATAAGCCCAATAGTCATCTTTTATGCAATAAAGTGGAAACAGAATAGTCATATACAGAACATAATTCATACACTACTAGGTATATACACAACTCAATCCTGCCTTATTTCCCCCATTCTTTTATCTTTTCCTCCAAGATTTTGTATTCTACTTGCTTGAAAGTGAAGCTCATTGCTTGAACACAACCTGCAACTGCAAGATGCACTATTTATTTATTTATTGCATTTGTTTCCCACATTTTCCCACCTATTTGCGGGCTCAGTGTGGCTTACAATACATTGTGAATGATGGAAATACAGTTTGTTACAATGCGATTATAGGTTACATTGTGAAGAGTTATGGAAGACAAAGTCAAGTCAAAACATCTTTGGGGCATGGAAATTATTGAATGTGACATTGGGGAAATGATAGGATGATCGAATAATAGCAAGAGGGCGTTAGGGTATGACAACTTTATTTGTGGGTAGATTTTAGGTGTGGAGAGAATACAGGGGAAGAGAATTCAGAAGAGAGTGTATTGATGCATTTCTATTAGTGTGTATGGAGTTCATGTGTTTTGGTCCTTGCAGTAAGTTTTTTCAAAGAGATAAGTCTTCAATCATTTGCGGAAGTCAGTTAATTTGTAGATCGTTTTCAGGTTGCGTGGTAGTGTATTCCAGAATTGCGTGCTCATATAGGAGAAGGTTGATGTATGTAGTACTTTGTACTTTATGCCTTTGCACTTAGGGAAGTGGAGATTGAGGAAAGTTTGGGATGATCTTTTGGCATTTCTGGGTGGCAGGTCTATTAAGTCTGACATGTATGCAGGGGCTTCACCGTGAATGATTTTGTGAACTAACTTGCATACTTTAAAGGTGATACGTTCCTTGAGTGGGAGCCAGTGTAGTTTCTCACATAAGGGTGTTGCACTTTCGTATTTTGGTTTTCCGAAGATGAGTCTGGCTGCTGTATTCTGGGCTGTTTGAAGTTTTCTCAATATTTGTTCTTTGCAGCCTGCATATAATGAGTTGCAGTAGTCCAGATGACTGAGTACGAGTGATTGCACTAGGTTGCGGAAGACAGATCTTGGAAAGAATGATTTTATTCTTTTCAGTTTCCACATGGAGTAGAACATCTTTTTTGTTATGCTGTTCGCGTGAGTCTCAAGTGTTAGGTGGTGGTCGATAGTGACTCCAAGGATTTTTAAATTTTCTGATATTGGCAGATTTAGTTTAGGTGTGTTGATAGCGGTAAATTTCTTCGTGTTGTATTGGGAGGTAAGTATGAGGCATTGAGTTTTTTCTGCATTCAGTTTCAGTCGGAATGCATCTGCCCAGGTGTTCATGATGTGTAGACTTTGGTTGATTTCGTGGGAGATTTCATTGATGTCTTGTTTAAAAGGAATATATATCGTTACATCATCGGCATATATGTAAGGGTTAAGGTTGTGAATTGATAGAAGTTTTGCCAAGGGAGTCATCAGTAGGTTGAAAATAGTTGGCGAGAGGGGGGATCCCTGCGGTACTCCGCACTCAGGTGTCCATGTGGCTGACGTAGTTGAATTTGATGTGACTTGATATGAGCGTAAGGTTAGGAACCCCTTGAACCAGTTTAGGACATTCCCTCCGATGCCAAAGTATTCAAGTATGTGTAATAGGATTCCGTGGTCAACTATATCAAAGGCACTTGACGTCGAATTGTAAGAGGAGTATATTGGTGCCGGTTGCGATCATTTGCTTAAATTTGGTCATTAGGGTAATTAATACTGTTTCTGTGCTGTGATTAGACCGGAATCCTGATTGGGCATCATGCAGTATTGAGAACTTGTCGAGATAGTTTGTGAGTTGTTTGGTTACCATTCCTTCTGTTATTTTGGTTATTAGTGGTATAGATGCAACTGGTCTGTAGTTAGTTATTTCGTTTGCGTTTTTCTTTGTGTCTTTGAGTATAGGGGTGAGTAAAATTTTTCCTTTTTCCTTTGGGAAATGTCCGTTTTGTAGCATGAAATTCATCAGTAATCTTGCCCCTATTCATAAATCTTGCTGCTCCTCTCTCTAGCACCACCTTTGATAACAAAAAGGACTTAGATTACTTAAACAGTAGGCACGGAGCGTGGCACATCTTTGGATAAAGAACCCTACTTGAGATTTGCTTTGTTAATGCAAAGAACAAAATTGTTCTTATAATTACCATTTGAAATTAGCAAAGAGATCTTATTATGCTAATAAGATTAAAAATACTTCAGATACATCTTGGAAGCCTTTTTTCTATATTGTCAAATTTATCTGACAGTTACAGATTCACAGCAACAACTATATTCCCTGTTAATCTTCTAGCATTGAAATTTAAGTCCAAAATTGAAAACCTTAGGGACACCACACTATCTCACAACTACCCTACTCCGCTTCAGATGCAACCTCCAGCCACATTCCTCATTGGTTCAGCTTCTCCAGTTGTCAACTAGGGACCCAATTTCACCCAAATCTGATCCTTCCCAATTCTGGTCTAACATAAGAATATATGCATTGCCATACTGGGACAGACCGAAGGTCGATCAAGCCCAGTAGTGGCCAATCCTGGTCGCAAGTACCTGGTAAGATCCCAGAATAGTAAAATAGATTTTATGTTGCTTATCCTTGAAATAAGCAGTGGATTTTCCCAAGTCCATCTTAATAGTCACTTATGGACTTTTAGGAAATGACCCAAATCTTTTTAAACCCTGCTAAGCTAACTACTTATACCACATTATCAAGCAGTGAATTCCAGAGTTTAATTAGATTTTGAGTGAAGAAGCATTTTCTCCAGTTTGTTTTAAATTTACTACTTTGTAGCCTCATCATGTGCTTCCTAGTCCTAGTATTTTTGGAAAGAGTAAACAAGCGATTCACGTCTACCCATTCCATTCCACTCATTATTTTGTAGACCTCTATCATATCTCCCCTCAGCTGTCTCTTCACCAAGCTGAAAAGCCCTAGCCACTTTAGCCTTTCCTCATAGGGAAGTCATCCCATCTCCTTTATTATTTTCATCACCCTTCTCTGTACCTCTTCTAATTCCACTATATATTGTAAGGAGGAGGTAGAAGGAAGGCAGAGAAGAGTTGATAGTGACAGTAAGCGAGGAAAGGAGAAGCACCCTCAGAAGGGAAAAGGGAGTAGGAGACTGATGAGAAGGGAAGAGAACTACAGAGCCCAGCAACACTTGCAAGGGAGGAGGGAACAAGAGAAACAGTACCACAACTCCCAGCAGGTAGTTGAGTCAGGGGGTGATTGGGAGATGGAGGATAATCAGGGGGAGGAGCAGCACCTGGGAGAGAGGGTGGGGGAAGACTCCATGGAGTGGGAGGAGATTGAACTAGGGGAGGAAAGTGAAAATGTCATGAAGGAGCGTGGGGAGGAGCAGATGGAGTTCTTTTGCTCTGGACAAAGGAAGGTGGAAATGGGTGGGACTGCAGAGAGAGAAGCCAGAGGTTTGGGGCCGCTAAGTGACAATGCCTAGTGAAGATCTGACTTCATGGAACTAGCGGGATTAAGTACCTGAAGAAGGTCAGTCTGAATATTTTGTGGGAGTGCTGGTGGCTGACAAGCGAGGGTGGTGAAAATGTCTCCTACTCCTAGGCAGTAGAAGAAAGGAGAGGAGGAATAGACTGAACCACAGGTTTATCCCAAGTTGTTAGCGAATTCTAAGACTGAACTGTTCTGAACTGTTGTTGGTTGTGGTGTGTTTGCGAAGTGAAGCCAGGTGCACAGAGACCTGCAGCTGTAGTACAGTGGACATACTGTTTTCCCGCTGGTAACGCTGTGGAATAAAGCACTCTGCAGAATAAATATAGTACTGTGAATAATTACTTTTTGCAAGTGAGCAGAAGCAGTTCCTCTTAGGAGGTGGATTAGCCCCAATTGTGTGGGTGAAGGTGGACAGCACGGAGAGGTGTTGAGTGGAGAGCAGACAGCACGGAGAGGTGTTGAGTGGAGAGCGGACAGCACGGAGAGGTGTCGGTTCGAGAGCAGACAGCACGGAGAGGTGCAGGCTGACAATATATTTTTGAAATGCGGTGACCAAAATTGCACACAGTATTTGAGGTGCGGTCTCATCATGGAGCAATACAAAGGCATTATAATATTATCAACCAGCTTTGTTTTGCACTTTGTCCAAATCATTTTCATCAATGAACCTTACAACCTGCACCTTAGATCCAATACCATAATACGGCGCCCAACTTAGGGCTTAGGCATTATTCTGTAATTGTGCATGCAACTTTCAGAATGCCCCAACATACCCATGACCATGCCCCCTTTTCAGATACATGTTATGAGAGTTAGGTTCTGTGCCTTATAGAATAGCGCACAGCCAGATGCATGCACAAATTTTAATGTGTGCCAATTAACATGAATAATTGGTTGTTAGCTCCCAATTATTGCTACTTCAGAGATCACTGTCAGGCTTATTTTCGAAAGAGAAAGACGCCCATCTTTCGACACAAATTGCAAGATGGGCGTCCTTCTCACAGGGTCGCCCAAATCGGTATAATGGAAAGCCGATTTTGGGCGTCCCCAACTGCTTTCCATCGCGGGGACGATCAAAGTTCCTGGGGGTGTGTCGGAGGCGTAGCGAAGGAGGGACTTGGGCGTGCCTAACACATGGGCGTCCTCGACCCATAATGGAATAAAAAGGGCGTCCCTGATGAACACTTGGATGACTTTACCTGGTCCTTTTTTTCTTACGACCAAGCCTCAAAAAGGTGCCTGAACTGACCAGATGACCACTGGAGGGAATCGGGGATGACCTTCCCTTACTCCTCCAGTGGTCAGTAACCCCCTCCCACCCTAAAAAAAATTTTGTTAAATATTTTTTGCCAGCCTCAAATATCATACCCAGCTCCATGACAGCAGTATGCAGGTCCCTGGAGCAGTTTTACTGGGTGCAGTGCACTTCAGGCAGGCGGACCCAGGCCCATCCCCCCCTACCTGTTACACTTGTGGTGGTAAATGTGAGCCCTTCAAAACCCACCAGAAACCCACTTTACCCACATCTAGGTGCCCCCTTCACCCATAAGGGCTATGGTAGTGATGTACAGTTGTGGGGAGTGGGTTTTGGGGGGCTCAGCACACAAGGTAAAGGAGCTATGTACCTTGGAGCTTTTTCTGAAGTCCACTGCAGTGCCCCTTAGGGTGCCCGGTTGGTGTCCTGGCATGTCAGGGGGACCAGTGCACTACGAATGCTGGCTCCTCCCACGACCAAAGGGCTTGCATTTGGTTGTTTCTGAGATGGGCGTCCTTAGTTTCCATTATCGCCGAAAATCAGAAACGACGAAGTCTAAGGACAACCATCTCTAGGGACAACTTAAATGTCAAAGATTTGTGCGTCCCCAACCGTATTATCGAAACGAAAGATGGATGCCCATCTTGTTTCGATAATATGGGTTTCCCCGCCCCTTCACCGGGACGTCCTGCGAGGACGTCCTCAGGAAAACTTGGCCGCCCCTTTCGATTATGCCCCTCCACGCGATTTATTTGTGTGCACATCTTGGAAGTGTGCCCTAAGTTGGGTGTACAACTTTGGGCACCTTATATAAAATCGGGGGAATAGGAGGCAAATTTTTAACTCAGTTCTACATATTAGGTGCCCAGATTATGCAAGTTGTGAGCCTATTCTATAACTGCCGGATTCTATATAGCATGCCTAGAGATCCGCCCCAAAATCCAAGTGTATTCTATAACAACGCATTAACTTAATTGGCTTAACAAGCTAATCAGTGTTGATAACAGCACTTAACAAGCAGCTGCAATAAGACACGGTATATAAATTAACATAAATAAAATAAAATAAATAAAAGCAATAATGAGCACTAATTGGCAATAATTAGAATTTAAACACACAACTTGCTAAGTGTATTCTGTAATGGACTGTGCCTAAATTCTAATGTGTGCAGTTCAAAATGGGCAGGGAAATGGATGTTCCAAAATGTTCACGCATAGTTATAGACTATGTCTCAATGCACATATCTATGCACAGTGACTTATGCCACGTTTTTTTGGTGTAAATGGAGACATATAATTTTAGGCGCTGGGATATCAACTAAGCGTATTCTATAGACCGCGCCTGCTGCTTATATAATACGCTTAGACGGAAATGTTTACCTCATGGATTTTTAGGTGCTTTATATAGAATCTGGCCCTAAGAGAACTTGTGTATGTAAGTGTTCTTAAGGATACTAGCAGAAGTCAACATCTTTGGGCATGCCTATTTATGCCATATCAATAGCAGGAATAAATGCACATGCCTAAATGCAGCAGTGTAACGCACAATTGACACTATTCTGTAAGTTACATGTATAAATGTTGGACACTCCCATACCCTGCCCATGCTCCTCTCTTTGTTATCACCCCCTTGTATTTACATGCTAAGGCAGTTCTGCGTGTAAGTTATAGAATACTGTTGCGCATACGGTAGTATTTATGGATATAACTGTATGTTAAACTTCTTCAGCTGTGGCAACCAATTATTCCCAACCCTAGTGATGATATCATAACATAGAAATGAGTACTAGAGCCCAAACTGCTCTTAGAACATAAGAATAGCCATACTGGGTCAGACCCATGGTCCATCTAGCCCAGTATCCTGTTTTACAAACAGTGGCTCAACCAGATCACAAGTACCTGGCAGAAACCTAAATCGTGGCAACACTCCATACTACAAATCCCAGGGCAAGCAGTTGCTTCCCATGACTGTCTCAATAGCAGACTACATAGATTATTGCAATGGAATTTATGTGGGATGCAAAGAACAAATCATAAAGAAACTTCAGACCACTCAAAACACGGCAGCCAGACTTATATTCAGAAAAACACGATTTGAAAGCACCAAACCCCTCCAAGAAAAATTGCACTGGCTTCCGATCAAAGAGCGTATCGCTTTCAAAATCTGTGCCCTAGTTCATAAAATTATCTACAGCGAAGCCGCGGGGTACATGACAGACCTCATAGATCTACCAACCAGAAATATAACAAGATCAACACGAACTTACCTAAATCTCCACTACCCAAGCTGCAAAGGACTCAAATACAAATAAATTTATGCATCCAGCTTTTCCTACATAAGCACACAACTATGGAACGCATTACCAACAGCCGTGAAAACAACGTATTACCACCTAACTTCCGGAAATCACTAAAAACTAACCTGTTCAAAAAGGCATACCCTATCGACCTAACTTAAATGCCTGAACCCTGCAACACAATGAACCCAAAGCTCGTAATGGACATAAATAACTCTTCCTCTCTACGATTCCTTAACAAATCTGTCACACATAAACCTTATTCTACCAAAATATCACTTTGTATTTGTTCATACCAGAATTGGTGAATGCCTTTATGGTACCATCCAGCTTATTTTCGAAAGAGAAAGTCGCCCATATTTCGACCCAAATCGGGAGATGGGCGTCTTTCTCCCGTGGGGGAACAAATCGGTATAATCGAAAGCCGATTTTGGTCGTCTTCAACTGCACTCCATCGCAGGAACGAACAAAGATGATGGGGGCGTGGCAAAGGTGGGACTGGGGCGTGATTATCGGTGAAGGAGAGATGGGCGTCTTTAGCTGATAATCAAAACAAGAGGAGTGTTTTTAACGAGAATTTGGTCCGCTTTATGTGGACTCTTTTTTTCAGGTCCAAGTCCCAAAAAAGTGCCCCAACTGACCACATGACCACCGGAGGGAATCAGGGATCACCTCCCCTGACTCCCCCAGTAATCACTAACCCCCTCCCACCCAAAAAAAACCACTTTACAAACTTTTTTCCCAGCCTGTATGCCAGCCTCAAATGCTGTACCCACCTCCATGACAGCAGAATGTGTTCTATCCTGTGACAGCCTTTCCCTGGTTCTGATGCGGGTCTCGGGTGAGTGTGACACCTTTTCTGTTAAGGGCACTGCAGAGTCACATCAGCAATGCATTGTGGTGGGTGTAGGGTATTGGGCTCCATGAGTCCACTAGCTTGTGTTACATGCTCACGATGTTGGTAGTTGGTAGGCTCTATTCCCATGGTGCTTTTCCCTCTGCTTACTGGGTCAGAGTGTGCCCTGTTTTCTTTCCGGTAGTCCATGAGGTAGTGGCCATTTTTGTAAGACAGTTTTAGATCCCTTTCATGTGTTAGCCACGTTACAGAACTTAGTTCTTACCTTGAATGTTGCTGAAAGAGGGCATTGTACAGCATTCTGCCAGCTCTGACCTATTCCTAATCTCAGTACCAGGGAGACTCGTTGCCAGTGGGGCACAACCTCTGATCTGCAGTTAACTGTGAGTAAACGTGCTTATTCCAATAAAGGACGTTTTCGGAGACATTAGTCTTCAGGTGTCAACTGGTGTGCCAAGATTATACAGCAGCAACAAGTCCTAGAGGCCTGCGTGTATGCAGGTCCCTGGAGCACTTTTAGTGGGTACCGCAGTGCACTTCAGGCAGGCGGACCCAGGCCCATCCCCCCTACCTGTAACACTTGTGCTGGTAAATGGGAGGCCTCCAAAACCCACTGTACCCACATGTAGGTGCCCCCTTCACCCCTAAGAGCTATGGTAGTGTTGTACATTTGTGGGTAGTGGGTTTTGGGGGAGGGGGTTGGGGGCTCAGCACCCGTGGTAAGGGACCTATGCATGTGGGAGCGTTGTCTGAAATCCACCGCACTGACCTCTAGGGTGTCCAGTTGGTGTCCTGGCATGTCAGGGGGGCGAGTGTACTACGAATCCTGGCCCCTCCCACGACCAAATGGCTTGGATTGGGATGTTTTTGAGCTGGGCGTTTTTAGTTTCCATTATCGCTAAAAAAAACAAACACCCAGCTCGGAAACGACTAAATCCATGGCATTTTGGTCCGTACAAACCGTATTTTCGAAGCGGAAGATGGACACCCATTTTTTTCAAAAATACGGTCTGTCCCACCCCTTCACGTACCCGTTCTCGGACATAGACGCCCATGGAGATGGGCGTTCGCATTCGATTATGCCCCTCCATGTAAGCCACATTGAGCCTGCAAATAGGTGGGAAAATGTGGGATACAAATGTAACAAATAAATAAAATAAATAAACTTTTTAGAGATTCAAAATATTAATTTGCTTGCTTGCTGTCAGTGGGGTGTATTACGTAACATTTCAAATATGTACTTAACTTTGTTGGCTTTGTAGACTCAATTATAAAGAACAAAATTGGATATTTTTGTTGCACACAGTCAATTCTACAAGTCTGAATGCTGAGATTGAATGGGGTCTTTACTATGACAGCATCCGAGCGGACTGTGTCAGATGATGATTTAAATAACACAAAATATGCCGGTGCCATATTAATGGATTACTGGTCGGCATGAGAAGGAGCACAGCTTTACTGGTAGGAGAGCCTTGGTTTTTTTTAAGGGGGCGTTCTATCTCGTAAGAATTATTAGTATAGATTATAAACATATTAACTTTTACACTAATTATGAAGGAATTAACAGCTTCCCTTGGTTGTTAAGGGTATGTCCTTGAAACAGCTTCATGCGAAACATGTGGCATGTTGGACTGCTGCCCCTGAGCCAACAAAGTTGAGTACATATTTGAAACGTTAAGTAATACACCTCATTGAGAGCAATCAAGCAAATCAATATTTTGAATTGATAAAAAGTTCATGAAAAAACTATCACTTAAAAAGACCAGTGATGATTTGAGTGCCTGATTCTTGAAGCTAGAATTTTCAGCTTTGAGTTGCATCGCTGAGGCCTTGTAAAGATTTATAATATACTGCGTTTGTGGAAAACAAATAGGAGGAAATATTTTTTCACTCAACGAATAGTTAACCTGTGGAACTTTTTGCTGGAGGATGTGGTAACAGCGGTTAGCGTATCTGAGTTTATAATATACTGCATTTGTGCAAGAGCAGTTTGGACTCTAGTACTCATTTCTATGTTGTAACTGTATCAAGTGCTAGTATTCTGTAACTTATGCGTGCAATCGGCACCTAACTTTAGGCAACCTGTTACAGAATGAGGGGGATATGGGCTGCACGTTAGGCATGCTGTTATACAATTACCCTTTCTATTCTATTCTATTCTGCTCTATTCAGGGTATTTATATCCCGCTAATATCAATAAAAAATCTGAGTGGGTTACATAAATTCAAAACATATACTGTGTAGCCCCTGAAGCAGCCCTGCTGGGCAAAACACGGCCTGTGTCGGGCTATTTATGTGTGTGTATATATATATATAATTTTTATTTGAATTTGTGTTAATAAACTACGTTTTTTAATTATCTGCTTTGTGCATTTTCCATCTTGGAGTTTGCAGACCGTCTGCCCTTGTGCTTTCTTGGACCCTTAAACATATACTGTGTCCTGGTGTCAGTTAATTCCTTCCTTGCCCAATTTACAACTTGCCGGCTTACTTCCATACAGTCCAGTTTGCTTATCAAAAGCTGGAGGTAGCTGTCAGGCCAAGAAATGTCATATATTTGAGGGGGGGGGGACTCTTAGGAGCCCCTGGTAAAATTATTTTATGAAAACAAAGAGTTTCACCACATGAAGCTAAGCAGAACTAATAGCACATCACTGTGCCACATACAGGAAATTTTATAGAAACTCATATTTCTTAGCATATGGACCAACTGATAGAAAAGAATTTAAGGAGAAGATGTATAATTTCTTCTGCTGTAAATTAGCTATTCGCATAATGCCTGCCAAGGAACAGTCAAATGTGATGCAGAAAAAATTATGCAGTACATGTAAGTGATGAGTGAATGCCATACTGCAGTACTGTCACCAATAATTAATTACAGGTCACATGAGACTAATGAATTGAAGAGGTTTCCCTTTTTATATCAGGGTTACCCATACTTGTCCTGGTGACTTCACAGCCAGTCATGTTTTTGTGCATTAGGTTAGAGATTCAGGAGCTCATTTTCAAAGCACATAGACATCTCAAACTAGTAAAAAAAAAAATAAAAAAGTCCATATACCATAAATGTCCAAATTGTAATTTTGGAATGGCAGAATTTGGATGTCTTAAATTGCAGTTTGTCCAAATAGCAAGGGGGCATGTCGTGGGTATATTTTAGGTGGGACTAGGGAGGGCCCAAAATTAGGAAGTCAAATAGCAATAATCGAATGGGAAGAAACATCCAAGTCTAAAAAAGATGTTTTTATTTAGACCTGTTTTAGTTAAGTCCAGAGTACAAAAAGGTGCTTTGATTGAGCAGCTGACCATTGGAAGAATTAAGACATGACCCCTCATGAATCCTCCAGTGGTTACTGTCCCCCACCCTCTCCTGAAAGTGAAACCAGAAAGGAATATCAGGCTCTAAGCATCAAGTATTATGAGCATGCTGGAGAAAGCAGGTTTGAGGAGTAACCTAATGGTCAGTGCAGTAGAGTGTAAACCAGGGGGCCCAGGTTCAATTCCCACTTCAACTGTTTTTTTTCCCTTGACATTGTGAGCCCTCCAGACATATACCTACTGTACCTAAATATTTATGACATCTACAAGCCTGAAGGCTGTTGAGGTGTTGTACAGTGAGGTACAGTAGGAATTTCCCTGTTCCTGGAGGGCTCAGTGTTTAAAACAAAAGAGTTGTAGGGGTGGATATGAACCTGGGTGCCCAGGTTTACAGTCCACTAAACTAGGGTTACCATACGTCCAGTTTTACCCGGACATGTCCTCTTTTTGAGGACACGGCTGGGCAGCCGGGTGGGTTTTGCCAGCCTGCCCGTTTGTCTGGATTTGCGGACGAATGGGCAGGCGGGCCTTAGGGTGTCCTATCCTCCCCCTTCCTTTACCTTAGTGTGGTGCCCTGGTGGTCTAGTGACCTCTTCAGGGAAGGAAAGAGACCACTCTTTCCTGCCCGGCGTGTCTGCAGACTGTCTTTCTCCCAGCGCTGATTCAAAATGGCTGCCGAAAGTTCAAGCGGAGACCTCTTGAGACCTCTGCAGAAGTATTGCAAGGTCACTGCTTGAACTCTTGGCAGCTATTTTGAATCGGCGCCTGGAGAAAGGCAGTCACTAGACTACTAGGGCACCACACTAAGGTAAAGGAGGGGATGGAAGGGGTAGTGAATGGAGTCACATGGGTGGAGGGAGACTGAAAAATTGGGGAGGGAATCTACATAGGGAGAGAGAGGGAATCTGGCTTTTTTTGGAGGGGGTCAAAGTGACAGGGGGTGGAATGGGGTGCGACAAGGGGCAGGACAGGGTGTGATGGGGCAGAGTGGGGGTGTGAAAGGGGGTGGGCCATGTGTCTTCTTTTTTCTTAGGGCAAATATGGTAACCCTACACTAAACTGACCACTGCAAGGATGTCTGTGTGGCCATTTCTGTAAAAATGCTGCCAGAAAAACATCCTGGAGTGTTGCCATGATTTGGGTTTCTGCCAGGTACTTGTGATCTGGCTTGGCCACTGTTTGAAAAACAGAATACTGGGCTAGATGGACCACTGATTTGACCCAGTATGGCTACTCTTATGTTCTTATGTCCTTGTCCCTGGATATTTGGTGTTCATAATTTGGATGTTTCAGTATGTAAAATGATTGTTCATTTTGGATATTCTCACGTATTTTCGAACAGGAAACCCCAATGTGTTTCCTGTTCGAAAATGGCTGTGAGATGGACATTTTTCTTGGACGATATGAGCAGAGCGTCCTAATTCTGACTTGGATGTCCTTTTGAAAATGCCCCTCTCAGTGTTTTGTAATTTTATTTCATGCATATTCATTATGAATGCCCTAAAAACCAGATTAGTTGTAGGGTAACCAGGACAGATTTTGGAAGCTCTGGTTTACGCAGTAAGAGGACTTGCTTTATTGTGGTATCTTATTAGAATGTGTTGTCTATCCCTCAGTAGGAATAAATGTATTTGGGTAATAAACAGAAACCATGTAGTGGTATGAATGAATATGAGCTGGTTTAGAGCAGAACAGAAGAGGATAAAGGAACATCAGTGGTGGCTCTTCCTTCTGAATATCTCACATAACATTTTGCATCTATGCCAAATATCTTTTGGATCATCCTAAATATATTATTTTATAACAGTTGTTTTACTAAAACCTGCAGATCCAGATAGATTTTTGCTATAGAGTCCTACACAACTGGAATTGGGCATCTTATACTGTATATATAGGGTGCCCAATTGTATATTATATTATATTATATTATATTAAGGATACTAGCATAAGTCAAGATCAAGTAGGCATATGTATTATCACATGAGTTTATCTTGTTGGGCAGGCTGAATGGACCATAAGGGTCTTTATTTGCTGTCATCTACTATGTTACTATCAGGCTCATTTTCGAAAGAGATGGACATCCATCTTTCGACATAAATTGGAACATGGACGTCCATCTCCCAGGAACGTCCAAATCGGAATAATTGAAACTTGATTTTGGACGTCTCCAACTGCAGTCCGTCGCAAGGACGTCCAAATTTCAAGGGGGCCTGCTGGAGGCGTGGTGAAGGCGATATTTGGGTGTGCCTAAGACTTGGATGTCTTTGAGCCATAATCGAAAAAAAAAGGACATCCTAAAGTAAAACTTGGACGTTTTCACCCGGACGTGCTTTTTTTATGAATAAGGCACAAAAAGGTGCCCAAAATGATGACCACCGGAGGGAATCAGGGATGACCTCCCGTTACTCCCCCAGTGGTCACTAACCCCCTCCCACCCTCAAAAACATCTAAAAATGTCGTGCCAGCCTCTATGCCAGCCTCAGATGTCATACTCAGGTCCATGACAGCGCATGCAGGTCCCTGGAGCAGTTTTAGTAGGTACTGCAGTGCACTTCAGACAGGCGGACCCAGGCCCATATCCCCTCTACCTGTTACACTTGTGGAGGAAACAGCGAGCCCTCCAATACCCACCAGAAACCCACTGTACCCAAATATAGGTGCCCCCCTTCACCCATAAGGGCTGTGGTAGTGGTGAGTTTTTTTTTTGGGGGGGGGGGGTTCGGAGGCTCAGCACACAAGGTAAGGGAGCTATGTTCCTGGGAGCAATTTATAAAGTCCACTGCAGTGCCCCCTAGGGTGCCAGGTTGGTGTCCTGGCATGTCAGGGGGACCATTGCAGTAGAAATGCTGGCTCCTCCCATGCCCAAATGGCTTGCATTTGGACATTTTTGACTCGGCCGTCTTTGGTTTCAAAAATGCCCCTCTCAGTGTTTTGTAATTTTATTTCATGCATATTCATTATGAATGCCCTAAAAACCAGATTAGTTGTAGGGTAACCAGGACAGATTTTGGAAGCTCTGGTTTACGCAGTAAGAGGACTTGCTTTATTGTGGTATCTTATTAGAATGTGTTGTCTATCCCTCAGTAGGAATAAATGTATTTGGGTAATAAACAGAAACCATGTAGTGGTATGAATGAATATGAGCTGGTTTAGAGCAGAACAGAAGAGGATAAAGGAACATCAGTGGTGGCTCTTTCTTCTGAATATCTCACATAACATTTTGCATCTATGCCAAATATCTTTTGGATCATCCTAAATAGGGTGCCAGGTTGGTGTCCTGGCATGTCAGGGGGACCATTGCAGTAGAAATGCTGGCTCCTCCCACGCCCAAATGGCTTGCATTTGGACATTTTTGACTCGGCCGTCTTTGGTTTCAAAAATGCCCCTCTCAGTGTTTTGTAATTTTATTTCATGCATATTCATTATGAATGCCCTAAAAACCAGATTAGTTGTAGGGTAACCAGGACAGATTTTGGAAGCTCTGGTTTACGCAGTAAGAGGACTTGCTTTATTGTGGTATCTTATTAGAATGTGTTGTCTATCCCTCAGTAGGAATAAATGTATTTGGGTAATAAACAGAAACCATGTAGTGGTATGAATGAATATGAGCTGGTTTAGAGCAGAACAGAAGAGGATAAAGGAACTTCAGTGGTGGCTCTTCCTTCTGAATATCTCACATAACATTTTGCATCTATGCCAAATATCTTTTGGATCATCCTAAATATATTATTTTATAACAGTTGTTTTACTGAAACCTGCAGATCCAGATAGATTTTTGCTATAGAGTCCTACACAACTGGAATTGGGCATCTTATACTGTATATATAGGGTGCCCAATTGTATATTATATTATATTATATTATATTATATTATATTAAGGATACTAGCATAAGTCAAGATCAAGTAGGCATATGTATTATCACATGAGTTTATCTTGTTGGGCAGGCTGAATGGACCATAAGGGTCTTTATTTGCTGTCATCTACTATGTTACTATCAGGCTCATTTTCGAAAGAGATGGACATCCATCTTTCGACATAAATTGGAACATGGACGTCCATCTCCCAGGAACGTCCAAATCGGAATAATCGAAACTTGATTTTGGACGTCTCCAACTGCAGTCCGTCGCAAGGACGTCCAAATTTCAAGGGGGCCTGCTGGAGGCGTGGTGAAGGCGATATTTGGGTGTGCCTAAGACTTGGATGTCTTTGAGCCATAATCGAAAAAAAAAGGACATCCTAAAGTAAAACTTGGACGTTTTCACCCGGACGTGCTTTTTTTATGAATAAGGCACAAAAAGGTGCCCAAAATGATGACCAGTAGAAATGCTGGCTCCTCCCACGCCCAAATGGCTTGCATTTGGACATTTTTGACTCGGCCGTCTTTGGTTTCAAAAATCGCCGAAAGTCAAAGACGTCCATGTCTAAGGACGTCCAAATTCAAGGACATCCTTGGTATTTTCGAAATGAAAGATGGACGTCCATCTTTTTCCGAAAATACGGTTTTCCCCGCCCCCAGATTTGGACGTTTTACAAAGACGTCCAAATCCAAACATAGACGTTTCTTTCGAAAATGCCCCTCTATGTATTTGATTTTATTCCAATGAGATGGAAAAAGAAAAGGGGATGGGATTTTATATACTGCCAGTCTGTGGTTACAATTAAAATTGTTTTACGTATTATGTTCAAGTATTTATTTTGTACCTGGGCAAAGGAGGGTTAAGTGACTTGCCCTGGGTCACAAGGAGCTGTAGTGGGACTCAAACCTGATTCCCTGAGGCTTCAAGCTACTGTACTAACCATTAGGCTACTTAAGATCTATCTATAAGTAAGAGAAGATAAAACCATCAGCCAGTCAGATGACTAAATTTCACACAGCTGTTTCCCAATAGAAGCTCTTGTCAATTCCATTATGACATGTCTTTATGATGCCTCGATGTCTGGATGATTGATTCCAGTGTGTTCGTGTAAGATGTAAGGGGTTGCCAGTAATCTTATTGAGCCTAGAGAGGCAGAATAATTTGCCAATCAGTGAATCATGTTGTCCATAAACACTAAGGTAATTTTTTAAAAAAATCTTTCATTATAAATAATATAGTGAGTCACATCTTTATAGACTTTGGGGATGGGTGAATCTATGCTAATTAGAATCCAGGTTCAGGCCTACAATTACTTAGATGTTCAACTTCAACTCATTTGAAATCTGATTTTTAAATCCAAATTTATTGAGATTGGATTTGATGTATAATAATATTTGCAGAATTGAAATATCCAAAGACATTGCCAATATTAGCTCAAGGCACAAGAAAAATAAATATTTGTTAATTGTGCTTGATCATACACTGAAAATAACCATTAATTTTGTCACTTGATGGTGCTGACCACCTTCCCCCAGTCCTTGTTAAGGATAAATGGAGTGGAGTGATAAATGTATGCACTGGAAAAACAAACTGTTCCTCTAATACTCTTACTCCTCTCCTGGCTGGTTTAGCATCCTACACTCAGTTTTGGTGGCTTTCTGTATTAATGACTCCTAAATGACAAAAAACAAAATAGTGAGGTGAATACAAGGAGGATTCCAAGTTCAAGGACCTTTATTGTTATTATACATCTAGGACCCGACACAGCTGTGTTTCGGCATGTGTGCCTGCTTCAGGGGTCATCAAACCTTATAAAGATGAAAATATGAAAAAAAATTATACATCTATAATATATAAATACAACTTCCATACATAATTCAATGTACATAAATAAAATTAAATTGATTAAAAACATATCTATCCTTACCACTTTGCTTCTTACAGCATTTCTCAAGATGAGCAAATTGAAATATTTAGTTTTTATATATATGTCTTGAAATTTTGGTGCCAATATTGTTATTTAAATAACGTTCATCCTCATTAGTATCCTGTTTTGCATAAGAGACAACATACCACTACTTGAGCTGATTCAATGAACTACAGAATAGAAGGTTTAGATCTTCTGTATTTTTGTTTTTTCAAATCATCTGCTGCAATTTTTGCAAATTCAGTGACTAAGTTGATTAAAGTTTTTTTGTATAGTGCTAAGTGCTTCAACCCTGCAGTAGACTTAGCATTGCTCTGCTGTATTGACCACGTACTCTAGAATTAATAGTCCTCTCAATAAGTGGTTTCTTATATAAATCACATTAGGTATAGCATATTGGCATGCTTTGGTATACATCATTTTTATGTTTCACTAGTTCTCCATTTGTATTGATGCACACATCATTTACATATTAATTATCACATCACCATTGTTATTTAAACTGGGCATTCTGTTCACATCACCTTTTCTAATACATTTGTCACCTGTTTCTGGTATAGTTCACGTGGTAACGATAGTAACATAGTAGATGACGGCAGAAAAAGACCTGCACGGTCCATCCAGTCTGCCCAACAAGATAAACTCATATGTGCTAGTTTTTGTGTATACCTTACCTTGATTTGTATCTGCCATTTTCAGGACACAGACCGTAGAAGTCTGCCCAGCATTATCCCCGCCTCCCAACCACCAGCCCCGGCACAGACCGTATAAGTCTGCCCAGCACTATCCCCACCTCCCAACCACCAGTCTCGCCTCCCACCACCGGCTCTGGCACAGACCGTATAAGTCTGCCCAGCACTATCCCCGCCTCCCAACCACCAGCCCCGCCTCCCACCACCGGCTCTGCCACCCAATCTCGGCTAAGCTCCTGAGGATCCCTTCCTTCTGAACAGGATTCCTTTATGTTTATTCCACGCATGTTTGAATTCCATTACCGTTTTCATCTCCACCACCTCCTGCGGGAGGGCATTCCAAGCATCCACCACTCTCTCCGTGAAAAAATACTTCCTGACATTTTTCTTGAGTCTGCCCCCCTTCAATCTCATTTCATGTCCTCTAGTTCTACCGCCTTCCCAACTCCGGAAAAGGTTCGTTTGCAGATTAACACCTTTCAAATATTTGAACGTCTGCATCATATCACCCCTGTTTCTCCTTTCCTCCAGGGTATACATGTTCAGGTCTACAAATCTCTCCTCATACGTCTTGTAACGCAAATCCCATACCATTCTCTTGGCTTTTCTTTGCACTGCTTCAATTCTTTTTACATCCTTAGTAAGATACAGCCTCCAAAACTGAACACAATACTCCAGGTTTAGGTGAGTACAGCTGCAGCGTCAGGCTCACACAAAGGTGACATACTTTCTTTTTAACCTTTAGCATCGTCATTTCTACTGGTATTTTTGGTGCATTTACTGTAAAGTCCAACTTTAAACTATTCATGTTCATACTTGTCCTTACCACTATATTATTCAAGCAGAAGTAAGATCCAAATATACACGGTTTCTCGCATTTAAGTCTACAGTACACTTATATCTATTAGGACATATTTGTTGTCTATTGATGTATATGTCTTGATTTATTGTGGGCTTCTTTTACAAAACCATGCTAGTGATTCCCAAGTGGCAAATGAGAGGAAGCCCATAGGAATTGAGGGGGTCTTTTACTAAGGCGCGCTAGTGTTTTTAGCACATCGTAAATGTTAGCGATGTCCATATATTCCTATGGATGTCGCTAACATTTACTGCACCCTAAATATTAACACACGCTAAAAACACTAGCGCGCCTTAGTAAAATAGGGCCTGAATGGGCTTCCTCTCATTTGCCAAATCGAGAATCGGAGGCCCTTAGTTCTTATATACACGTTTTGAGATTTTGGTGCCAGCATTGCTATTTAAATTACATTCAGCCTCATTATCATCCTGTTTTTGCATAAGATAGTCAACAGACCATTACTTGAGCCGATCTAATGAATTACAGAGTAGAAAGTTTAGTTTGTCTATATTTTAGTTTTTTTCAAATTATCCACTGCAATTTTTGTAAGTTCACTAACAATGTCGATCAAAGTTTTTTATATAGTGCTGTACGCTTCAGCCCCGTGGTAAGCTTAGCGCTCTGTTATATCAATCACGCACCCTAGAATCAATAGTCCAGTTTGCATTTCCACTTTAACTGCATTTAATTTAGTCTCAGTTTATATGTATATAATTTAAGATGTTTTATCATTAATCCTTCATTCTTTGTCTGTTCATATTCTCTAATGTCTCCAAGTAGGATACACAATTTTATCTCCATTGTAAATACCTTTGAGAAGTTTGTACATGCCACCTGGTTTTCCTCTAATTAGAGTCCATTTGCTCCTTTTAACTTCTTCAAGGCACTATGATTCATTTAGCACAGGACCATTCTTTATTACAAAAGATGTCACCTGTATTTCCAACAATATATACTCACGGGTATTTAAACATATATTTGGTATCACTCTATTTTGATTTTTGATTCATGGGTTGATATTATATTAGATATTCTTTTACATTCATTAGTCTTTTTTATTTTGTTTGATTATAATATTGTATTCACACACCAGTTGTTTTCCTCTGTTTTTTTTTATCATTTACATATATTATACTATTATATTTATTGATTTTAATATCATTTTATTATTACATTTTGAGGGTGCTAAACTTTAATTAGCGCCTTGTGACTCTGGGCAAGTCACTTAACCCTCCATTGCCCGCCGCATTGAGCCTGCCATGAGTGGGAAAGCGCAGGGTACAAATGTAACAAAAATAAAATAAAATTAATGTGTTTTATTCACTTGGTTCTAATGTTTTTAATCAATTTAATTTTATTTATGTACATTGAATTATCTATGGAAGTTTTATTTTCATTTTTTCATCTTTATAAGGTTTGATGACCCCTGAGGCAGGCACAAATGCCGAAACACAGCCGTGTCGGTTCCTAGATGTGTAATAACAATAAAAGTCCTTGAACTTTGAATCCTCCTTGTATTAGCCTCACTATTTTGTTTTGTGTCATTTAGGAGTCATCAACAGACAAAGCTACCAAAACTGAGTGAAGGATGCTAAACCAGCCAGGAGAGGAGGGCTTGGATTTTCTCCTCCTCTTTTGCTTTTTCCTAAATGACACAATCATAAATATTTGATTCCACCAGAAAAGGTATCCTGTAGTGTAAAAACATCAGAAAACACCAATATTTTCTACTAGTAAAAAAGGCCCATTTC
The DNA here is from genome assembly GCF_901765095.1 of Microcaecilia unicolor. Lineage (NCBI taxonomy): Eukaryota > Metazoa > Chordata > Amphibia > Gymnophiona > Siphonopidae > Microcaecilia > Microcaecilia unicolor. Next base: position 412,009,329 of record NC_044033.1, read on the forward strand.
AAAACGCAATGAAACGGGCGCTAGCAAGGTAAATTCCCACCCATCCTCACTCCCTCCCTCCCTCCCTTCCTTCCGAGTTGCAGACCCCCTTCCCTCCCTCCCGAGTTCCAGACCCTCCTCCCTCCCTGCAGACCCCCCTCCGTCCCTCCCTCTCTTCCACACTTGTGAGTTCCAGAGCCCCCTCCCAAGTAACCAGGACAATGCTATCCGTATCATGAGGGGCCATACCTGGGGTGGCGTGAGGGCAAGCTGCAAAAATTATCCACATAGCGGTGATTTTCAGCCTTTATCCAGATAAGCTATCAGTCTAATGTAGACCTAATTTAAATGGACAGTGGTAATGGCACTGACCATATTCTAGTATGTTCAATCTTTGCTTATACCCTACACTGACTATTAAAATGTTCTATTATATATTGTGTTGACATTGTAAGTAGTATACTATGCCATACTTTGTATTGTTATTTGAATATTTTTACTGCTGTAATTGTCTATTGTTTATGTTTGATTTATTCTTACTGTACAATGCCTTGAGTGAATTCTTTCAAAAAGGTGGTAAATAAATCCTAATAAATAAATAAATATATTCAACACAACTGACTATACATGTAGCACCGCTGTGGGAAAAAGAGGGATATAAATGTGCAAATAAATAAAATAAATAAATATATCAATTTATACACCAGAGCTGGCATTTAAATTAATGTGGTTGCTACTGCTGGTGAAACTGATCCATATGTAACTAAAAACACCCCAATATCATAAGATATGTGGAGGGGGCATTTTCGAAAGGGATGACCAAGTTGCGATTTGGACGTCCTTGCAAAACGGCAAAATCCAGGGGCGGGGAAACCCGTATTTTCAAAACAAGATGGACATCCATCTTTCGTTTCGAAAATACTGTCAGAGACATCCAAATCCTTAAATTTGGACGCCCCTAGATTTGGTCATCCCTAGACATGGACATTTCTGACTTTTGGCGATTTTCAAAACCAAAGACGTCCATGTCAAAAATTTCCAAATGCAAGCCATTTGGTCGTGGGAAGCCCAACATTTGTAGTGCACTGGTCCCCCTGACATACCAGGACAGCAACTGGGCACCCTAGGGGGCACTGCAGTGGACTTTATAAATTGCTCCCAGGAACATAGCTCCCTTATCTTGTGTGCTGAGCCTCCGAACCCCCCCCCCCAAAAAAAAAAATCCACTACCCACAACTGGTACACCACTACCACAGCCCTTATGGGTGAAGGGGCGCACCTATATTTGGGTATAGTGGGTTTGTGGTGGGTTTTGGAGAGCTTGCTGTTCCCTCCACAAATGTAACAGGTAAGGGGGGTATGGGCCTGGGTCCGCCTGTCTGAAGTGCACTGCAGTACCCACTAAAACTGCTCCAGGGACCTGCATGCACTATCATGGACTTGAGTATGACATCTGAGGCTGGCACGACATATTTTTAAAGATTTTTATTGAGGGTGGGAGGGGGGTTAGTGACCACTGGGGGAGTAATGGGAGGTCATCCCCAATTCTCTCCGGTGGTCATCTGGTAATTTTGGGCACCTTTTTGTGCCTTAGTCGTAAGAAAAACAGATCCGGGTGAAAACGTCCAAGTGTTCGTCAGGGATGTCCTTGTTTTTTCCAATTATGGCTCAAAGACGTCCAAGTGTTAGGCACGCCCAAGTCCCGCCTTCGCTACTCCTCCGACATGCCCCCTTGAACTTTGGCCGTCCTTGTGACGGAGTGCAGTTCGAGACATCCTAAATCAGGTTTCGATTATACCAATTTGGACGTCCCTGGGAGAAGGACGTCCATCTTCCGATTTATGTCGAAAGATGGACGTCCTTCTCTTTCAAAAATGAGCCCAATAACCTTCTACCTGAACCCCCTAAAAGCTCTAACACCCCAAACATTTCCCAGTGCCCCAGACCAGCCTGGCTACCTAGAATAACCTAATCCTAATGTCCTATTTTATCAGAATACTGAGGGGAAGATAAAGCTGTTCTCTTCCTTACTAAATTCACATTGCTTCAAAAGGCTCTCTAAAGAGAAGCATCTTCAATTTCTTATGTAAGGATATCAAATTTTCTTCCTGTCTTAAATCCCAACCTAACCTTTGTCTGAGATGGAAGAATAAGCAAATGCCTACCAGAAAATCTAAGCGTACACCTGGGACACAGGCTTTTACTAAATGCTGAAGGTATTTGGAAGTAAGCCCAAGCAACACCTAAAACATTAGCACCAGTATTTTAAATTTGACCTAACTAGCAACAGGAAACCAGTGAAGATTATTCAGCTGAGGAGAAATATGGTCAAAGGATCAACAACCTCTTATCAGTCTCGCCACAGTATTTTGCATAATCTGCAAGGAGGATTTAGATAATTTAGGAGGTCCCCAAAACACTGCATTACAATAGCCTAGCCCAGCGTTTCCCAAACTGTGCGCTGTGGCACACTGGTACGCTGCAACAAACTCTCCGGGGTGCCACAGGAAATCCCAACCTCCCTCCCGCCTGAACTACTACTGCAGACAGCATAAGCAGGAAAAAAAAAGCCAAACCCCAACCTCCCTCCCGCCTGAACTACTACTGCAGACAGCATAAGCAGGAAAAAAAAAAGCAAGTGCAAGGTTGCAGCAGCCTTCAAACATGTGCTGTCAGTTCTGCCGGTCCTCTGCCCCTGGAACTGGAAGCTGATGTCAGCGGGGGCAGAGGACCAGCAGAGCCGACAGCGCATGCCTGAAGGATACTGTGGCCCTGCAGTTTTTTTTGTCGCAGCCACTGGGGACATGGTGCAGACAGACTTCAGGACTCGCAGAGGCGATTGCCAATGAGATTGAATGAAAACAGGAGACGGGATGAAGTAAAAAAGTTGAAGCCAATAGGTCAGTCTCTGTTTCCTTGAAGCAAACAAGCAAACCTATGAGCTGCTGCATCCAAGTTGTCATTCTTTATTGTTGGTAGCATTTTTTATTTAATCTCACTTATATTTTTAAACATGCTGGCTTGTGCAGCACACAGATATACAAAGAGGAAATATAATAATGGAATAACTTTTCATAGGTAGAGTAGTAATTTGTTATAAATCGTAATCAGTGTATCATTTGGAGGGGCTGATTATAGGGACATCCTAGCACTTGTTATATTCATGCAGCGAAGAAGATGGAGACCTGTATGGCTGTGTGTGTGTGTATGGGGGGGTGGAGACATTTGTGGACGGGAGGGCGGAGACCTGTGTGGTCAGGGGGGAGGGTGAAAATTGTTGTGACTGGGAGGGGGGTACTGCGAAACATTGCTCGGACATGAAGGGTGCCGTGACCTGCAAAAATTTGGGAACCACTAGCCTAGGCCTTCTAAAACTAAGGCCTGAATTGTTCCCTATAAGAATTGATGGCCTCTGGGGTGGAGCCCGCCCTCTCCAAGATGGCTGCTTTCACCTCCACATAGGTGGCCGTCCCGGCAGGGTTAACATCTTGGAATACCATCTGGCTGCTACCGGTCAATAGTTTCCCCATATAGGTCATCCATGATGCCTCTGGCCAATCAACAAAGCGGGCAGTTCTCTCAAAGTTGGTTATGAAATAGTCTGGATCATCCTCCAGCACCATTTTCTTCAATACAAAAAACGGAGGTATCGCTGACAGGCTAGGTGCCTGGGTAGCTATCCCTACTTGGGCTTGCAAGCTCTTTTGCAGCTCCACAAGCTTCTGCAACACTTGCTGCTGCACTTATTGTTGCTGCTGTAACTGTTGCCGCTGCTCAAGATGCACCTGCATGAACTGCTGTTGTTGTTGCTGTTGCTGCTGGCCCTCCACCAAGGCTTGGAGCAGCCTCTCCATGTTTTGCTGTTGGGGTTCCGGACCACGTTGTTAAAGCCTTCCTGTCTGGCACTAGCTATATGCCTCCCCTAAGACGATTGTGAGAAATTACAAGAGGACCTTACGAGACTGGGAAAGTGGACATCCAAATGGCAGATGATGTTTAATGTGAGCAAGTGCAAAGTGATGCAAGTGGGGAGGAGGAACCTGAACTATAGCTACGTGATGCAAGGAAGTCTCTGAGCACTATCAACAGCTCTTTTCTGACCTCATAGTTATGTGTCTGTCTCTGGGATGTCCAAAGCCTCACAAAGAGAAAGTCAGAATGCTGGGCAAAGAAGCAATCAAATGTACTTATTATCACTATCATCATTGGATTCACCATCTCTACCACAGTATGAGGACTGAAGACAACAGGGGATAAGCACAACCTTTGGATGTGAAGGAAGTGTGGGTAAAGCCTGAAATCAGAAAAGGCCCTATTCAGGGGCATAGCCAGACAACAGATTTTGGGTGGGTCTAGGCAAGAATTGGATGGGCACCAAGTGTTCTTCCCCCCCCCCCCCCCCTCAAAAGATCTCAGCTGGTGGGAAAATGCTTCTTTCCACCTTGGCAGCAGGCATGCACTGAAAACTGAGCATGAGCAGGTGCCGGTGTCATGGATAGTAGCGTTTTTGTTACCATCAGGGGAAATCTTCAGCTGCCAGAGCTTGGGATTCCCACCAGTTACCACTAAACATGTGCTACTGTTGGGTGGGCCTGAGCCATAAAGGGCCCACCCAAGCCCACCTGTGGCTACGCCACTGGCCCTATTACAGAAGTCATGAACAAAATGGTGCCCTAGGCAAGAGTTATGTTCAGTCTCCAGTGCTCACAGATCCTCAGACTGACTCAACAGAGTGTTGTGGCCAGGGCAGTCACTGGACACATGAGGACCCTGAGCAAGCAATGCTTTTGTCAAACCCCCCCCCCCCCCCCGGACAGGCTGACATGCTCACAAACTAACTCAAAAGAGTGGCATGGCACCTCCATCCTCTCTCCCCCCCCCCCCCCCCCAGCTTGGTGCCCCAGGCAGTTCTCCTTGCTCAAACTTTGCAACATCCCTGGACCCTGCAACATTACATCAACAGCAGCCTAAACAGACCTTGTGTTCCTTTTCAACCATTATTTATATCTTTAAAGCAGGTTTATAACTCAGACAGCATAGAGCCTGGCCTTCATCCATGACTTATTGAAGTTCTTTTCTTCAAAATACATTTTAGCAGTTCATACAGAAAGAAAAAAAAAGACAAATTTCCTTAGAGGAAAAAATGTTGTATCAAACGCTATTCAAAAGCATAGTGGTGAAATGTCTTTCTCTGTAAGTTTTATTTGCATTAACCAAATACAGCGTTTTTTCTTCCCCCCCCCCCCCCCCCCATAGGTTTAGAATGGGAGAAAGGAAAATTGCTAAATACTACTACTACTATTTAGCATTTCTATAGCGCTACAAGGCATACGCAGCGCTGCACAAACATAGAAGAAAGACAGTCCCTGCTGAAAGAGCTTACAATCTAATAGACAAAAAATAAATAAAGTAAGAAAATCAAATCAATTAATGTGATCGGGAAGGAAGAGAGGAGGGTAGGTGGAGGCGAGTGGTTACGAGTCAAAAGCAATGTTAAAGAATACACTGTCTAATAGTGCCCCCTAGTGACTCAGTATTAGGCTAAAATTCAAGAACTTCATTTCAAAATAAATCCAGAGTGCAGGCTATAGTTAATATTTTATATGTGTTATAGGAAATCCTTAAACTTCTAAGGGTTGATTCTGCTCTGGATGCAGTTGCTTCCAACCCTCACACTTTCTTTGGCTCTAGGCACTCAGAAAATACAGTTTCAACCTGCATGAAATGAAAGACCAATGTGCACTATAGCACTCCACTATTTCAGTCATCATAGACTTCTTGTAGCCAGTGCACTATACATTTAAATTAACAAGAGCTATGTGCTTAGAGAGCTAGATTCATTAAATGATGCTCAAAATTCAGCACCAAAAAAAAAATCAACTCTGAACATTGTGAAAACGTATGGGTAAAGCCTGAAATCAGATAGGCCCCTACTACGGAAGTCAATGGACAAAATGGTGCCCTAAGCAAGGGTTATGTTCCTTTTCAGTCTCACGTGCTCACAGATCCTCAGATTGACTGAACAGTGTGTCATGGCCAGGGCAGTCACAGGACCCTGGGCAAACAATGCTTTTGTCAGCTCTTCTCCCACCCCCCTTGTCTGACATGCTCACACACAGACTAACTCAAAGTAGTATGACAACTCCGTCCCCCTCCTGCAATGTAACAATGTTCAATCAGCTACATTCCTGTGCAGCAGTGTGCAGTTTATAAGAACATAAGCATTAGTGGGCCAGACCAAAGGTCCGTCAAGCTCAGTATCTTGTTTCCAACAGAGGCCAATCAAGGTCACAAGTTCCTGGCAAGATCCCAGAACAGTAAAACAGATTTTTATGCTGCTTATCCTAGAAATAAGCAGTGAATTTTCCGAAGTCCATCTTAATAAGACAAGCTAAAACTGACAGTTATGAACTCCCCAATTTACCTTGGAAAAAATAAACATGTTTGTGTTTTAAAAGCACTTTACCAAGATTTCTTCTGTCTCACTAATTCTCAATAAAACCCACCTAAGGGGGTTTTTACTAGGCTACAGCATGTCAACTGCCTATAATTTGTACTGCGCTGGGTACGTCTAGTAGCGCTATAGTAGTAGTAGTACAGTACAGTCTTATCTGACCTTTGCTAATCTGACCATCCAGCATATCCGTCAGACCCCCTGGCGATGTCATTGCGTTGCCATTAAGAAATATACAGCGGAGTTGCTAGTTGGCAGTATTCCTGCCAAATTGGGTGGGTTTCAGGATTTTTTTGGAAGCCGTGGGTTGCGGTGTTTTGGGCACATTTTAATCCCCGCAGTTGTGGCCATGGGTTGATCACTCTGCTGCTCACCTCCACCTATTGGGCCTAAATAGGAAGGCAAGGAGTAGGGATCCAGCCCTCTTACAACAAATGGTTGCCCACAACCCGCGCTGATGCACACTCACTCCCATGGACTCATGGTGGTGGACACCGATGTCTTTTGTGCTGTGGTGGTTCCCTTGTGGCAGCTAGCCAGCTGGCCAGACTGTGAACTGTGCCCCGCCCAGGCCATTTATTGGTAGCATTTTTATTTGAGCTTGCTAATATTTTCACACCTGCCATTGCTGGCTTGTGCAGCATATGGATGTACACAGAGGAAGGAAGTATTGGTTTCATCAGAGTAATACTTGGTTCTAAATTGTAAATCATTGTGCCATTTTGAGGGGCTGGTTATAAGGACTCCCTGTGCAGAGATGTTTTCACCTAGTCAAGGGCCACCAAAACAGACATCATGTTAAGAGATAATTCAAATAGTATAGGAATCTCGACAATCTAAATTCCCTCCAAATATTAATATCTACAAATCAGGAGAATATAAAATATCATATATAATTCACATATTTTTATTCATATTCAAAATATTCAAAAGTGTATACAATAAACCTATTTTATAAATACACATCACAAATCACACATAAAAAAATTAAATACTAAACCCCCATTCATACTCACATACACATTACCTATCTTTAAAATTCTCTAATCATGGAAAGACCAATAATTAGAACAAGCAAATAGTCTATCAAAATCCTCACGTGGAAGTTCATCATCAGGTTCAAACCCAAAATATTTGAGCAGCATTCAGCGTTCAGCATTCCACCTCCAGCTGACTGCTCTATTTCCACTTCTTGTTTTATTTTATCCACGGAGCACAGACTACAGTTCAAACAGTTATAATCCAATAGTCAATCCGTCATAGTTCTTCTCTAATACACCATCTCAAAGTCCTTATTGTCTTATAAGATTTTCAAATGGGCTTCAATGTACTTTACTTTTCATTTCCAACTCTATTTTCAGCTCGACACAAACACTTTGTCTCGCGCAATTTGCGTACCAATCATGTGTTTCGCTCGCTAGGCATCTTCAGGAGCTGGTTGAGGTGATCCAATATATGGTTGGTCTGACCGACTGATTCCCGGCGATGGCATGCTATAGAGAAAATTTGGTTGTGAACAACAACTCCTGAAGACGCCTAGCGAGCGAAGCACATGATTGCTACGCCAATTGCGCGAGACAAAGTGTTGGTGTCGAGCTGAAAATGAGAATTGGAAATGAAAAGTAAAGTACATTGAAGCCCATTTGAAAATCTTATAAGACAATAAGGACTTCGAGATGGTGTATTAGAGAAGAACTATGACAGATTGACTATTGGATTATAACTGTTTGAACTGTAGTCTGTGCTCCGTGGATAAAATGAAACAAGAGGTGGAAATAGAGCAGTCAGCTGGAGGTGGAATGCTAAATGCTGCTGAAATATTTCGGGTTTGAACCTGATGATGAACTTCCACGTGAGGATTTTGATAGACTATTTGCTTGTTCTAATTATTGGTCTTTCCATGATTAGAGAATTTTAAAGATAGGTAATGTGTGTGTGAGTATGAATGGGGGTTTAGTATTTAATTTTTTATGTGTGATTTGTGATGTGTATTTATAAAATAGGTTTATTGTATACACTTTTGAATATTTTGAATATGAATAAAAATATGTGAATTATATATATTTATATTCTCCTGATTTGTAGATTTGTTATGAGAATCAGGTGCTTAATAATCAGACTTACTATTTATAAGTACAAATCATTAATTTGGTTGAAACCTGGGAGATTTAACATCTTTTTAAAAAATATTAATATTATACTGATAATTATGCGATGCTGATTATTATGCTGATTATGATTATGCTGCCAATACTGATTATGCCACTGATTATTATGATTATATCAATATTCATATTAATCTTATTAATATTCATATTGACATTATTAATATTGATATTTAGCTATTTTGGGCCTACTTTTGGCCACAAATTTGGCTGTAAAATTTTTCAACTCTGGTGTGCAGATTCTCTTTCTGTTTTCTGGCTTCACAAGCTGTCAGTGTTAAGAAATTTTCCGTGCATTTTTAAAGGGGTTACCATTGTTTTTTATATTATCTTACTTTTCATTTATCTGACAAGGCTCGACCCGTTTACATCAGAGAATCGAGACTGTATCGTAGTAGTAGTCACCTGAAAGCAAATGTGGGCTTGATTTGCGAAATAGAGAAAGAGAAATGTGTGTGCTTATAAATCACCAATAAATTTACTTCATTGGCTTTTATTTGAGTTACAGCGTTTCACAATTTACAACCGTTTAACATGCAAGATCTTACAGTAGTAATATCGAAATATATGTCTATCACATTTCATACAAAAATCCCGTTTACAGCACGTTCGCTCAGACCACCAGGAGCACAGTTCACCTCCGCCTATCAATCAGACACAACCAGAGCCAGCCAATAGGCTGCAGCAACTCCCTCTTCTTCCTGAAGCCTTAGCCCAGTGATTAGAAACAGCCAGCCAATAGGCTGAAGGGGAAGGCGAGATTAGTAGCTAGGAAACAGAAGTCTTGGTTCCGGTGACGTCTAGGCTTGCATTTAATTCCAAATTGTAGGAAGTAGGCATGGAGTAATGCTAAGCATTCCAAGAACTGGCATCTACTCGTGTAATCCTGTTTGAAAGTAGATACACTCTTATACTGCATTAGATTTAGCAAGGAGCTCTGAAGAATAGCCCTTTGAACCCACAAGATGAAAGAGGTATGGACTGTGAGGATTAATCCAGCAAAGGTAAGTGGAGAGAGAGAGAGGGAAAAAACCCCAACTGGTTGCAGGTTGTAGTGCTTTGGCTTCGAGTGTGCTTTACTTATATGTTGCATTACCTTTAATGAAGCATAAACCTCTTCAGCTAATTGAGGCTACTTGGATAGCTCTGTGTGTTTAAAAATAGATGCACTTTTAGCTTGGAGCTCAGAATAGCCTGTAAATTTGTAACCCACCAGATGAAAGAGGCTTGGACCGTGAAAGGATTAATCCAGCACATGTAATGAGAGATACTAAGTTTGCCGAGTTTTGGATCAGAGTGTGGTTTACCTATGCTGCAATATCTTTAGTGAAGTCTTAGCATTTTTGCTAATAGGCTACTTGGAAATAGCCCAGTTTGAAAACCAAAGCACTCTTAAACTGCACCAAATTTAATTAGGAACTCAGAACCGCCTTGTAATCCACAAGGTGAAAGAGGACTGTGAGAATTAATCCAGCCTTACCAATCGTTTATTACAAATCTTACCTGTTTTTCTTACTGTGTAGTCCACTCAACATGGCCAGAATAATAGACATAGTAGATGACGGCAGAAAAAGACCTGCATGGTCCATCCAGTCTGCCCAAGACAAACTCATATGTGTATACCTTACCTTGAATTTGTACCTGTCCTTTTCAGGGCACAGACCATATAAGTCTGCCCAGCAGTATTTTCCGCCTCCCAACCACCAGTCCCGCCTCCCGTCACCGGCTCTGGTACAGACCGTATGTCTGCCCTCCCCTATCCTCGCCTCCCAACCACCACCCCCTCTTCCCCCCACCTGCTCCGCCACCCAATTTCAGCTAAGCTTCTGAGGATCCATTCCTTCACTGTCTTGCATGTTTAGAATAGCCATACTGCTTTCTGTTTTCTTTGTGTATATATGATTTATGCCTGAAAATTTGACCGTTGTTTACTGTGATAAATTTGTGCCACTGTTTTTCATTACGTTTAAACCAATTCCATTCATAATCAGTAAACTGCAAACTATTTGCTTACTGAGATGTATAGTACACCCCAAAATAGTGCAACCTAAAAGGAAGCTAGAGCCCAGGTTAGGGTATATCAGTATTCAAAAATTCCCTAAGTCAAAAAAAACCCTATTAGCATGTCTCTATCAGGGCTAGTGAGCAGGGGTTGAATATGGTATTTTTTTTCTGCCTGCCATCCCTCTCCATTTGCAGTGAATATTTTCCTTTATCTAAGGTTTATGTATGTGTTTGCGTGCAATATTGGGAAAGGAATATGTACTCTTCACAATGCTCGTTCTGGAAAAAAAAAAAAACCCCGAAAAAAATAACATGAACATTTTTTGCCTGCCCATCCCTAATGGCTACATATTTCATGAAGTTATAAATGGGACCTCCACTATTGCAAATCACAGTCTGAAAGGAGCCTCTGGCAGTGTGTCCTAAAGTACCAGAATGCACCAGTTTATTCCTGTAAGTCCATTTATTATCGGTGAGTGACTTTTCATCATAAGCAGCAGAAGCCCATTTGTAGTAACTGTGTCTGTGTACCATTTGATGACTTTTTTTCTCAGACTCAGCCTATTAAGACTGTGAAGCTTCTGAATGTCCTTTTCCGCTCGGTTTCAGTCCAGACTCCAGGTGGCCTAATGTGTATATGAGCAGGCATTGAAGTGTTTCTCTAAGTATTTACCACCTCTGTTTGTTTCATATTTAGAAGACTGCTGTGGGAGTTCTGATGTACTGATGATGACTTACAGGATTGCCTCAGTAAATCATGACATGCAATCAAATATCTTTTTTTTCTAGTTAACAGGTAAGAATAGCTTTCTTTTCTTCAGTTCAGCTTGGTTATCTGTCTTTATGGCATAGGTGCTTTATTGCTTAAATGCAAAGGATGCACAAATCAGTCTTCCAGTTGCAGGCTGGCAGTGCTTACCTTTAAGCAGATGATACTTAGCTGGTCTGGTTTCAGGATACTTAGGGTCCCTCAGTAGTCCCAGACCTTAATGTCTGGAAGAAGTTGCTTCATGGCTACAGCTCCATAAACTGAAATGCGCTCCAAGAAACCCGATTCCATATGGTTTTCCTGTAATATATATCCACTCAGTTTTTTTTTTTTAATTATATTTTTATTAAAGGTTTTGTCATACAGAGAATACAAAAGTAAACACAAAATCAAACAAACCCCCCCCCCCGGAAATTAACCCCCCCCCCAAAAAAAAAAAAAAATTTGATTGGTCTACTTTCTGGGTTAACTCCATACGTCCCACGAAGTCAGCAGCAATATCTCAATCCTCATATTTCATCTTCCACAAAGCCTATTGGACTCCTGCTCGAGTGGCCAGAATCACTAAGAGTGTCAACTTCAACTGCTGGTCTTGTCAGGAAAGAGATGGTTCACTGGCACATATGGTTTTCTACTGTAAAAACGTCAGAGCTTACTGGCAACTAATTTGGTCAAAAATGTGTCTTATCTTTCACTTGCCTGAGTCCACTGCGCTCTCTTATGAGGTTGTGATCTTACGAGCTTCTTGTCCTACTATCCCTCTTTTGGAGTCTAATAAGAAATTGTATAACATACTGCTAGCTGTTGCCTTGCATTTAATTGTCTCTAATTGGAAAAATAATGTGTACCTGAATTATAATGAATGGTGGAGTTATGTATGCGTGATCAGAAAATATGAAACAATTTTGGCCCATAGACGTCGAAACATTAGGTCTATTTTGAGGACCTGGGCTCGTTTAGATCTTTTTTGTCAGGAGCCACATAGCACTCCTTGACCTTGTGTAACCCTGCAATTTGTCTCCAGGTATTGCCATGGAACTTTGACTTTGATTATATCCACTCAGTTCAGCTGAAACCCAAATCATTTCAAGCAATATGACCACACGAAGAATTTTTTTAGTCAGCCCTCCATGGCCTCGAATTTCTGCAGGAATTAAGTTGCATGTTCCACCTGAAGAAGAGTCAGTTGCTACATGAATTACTTGAACAAAATTTACTTAAAACATTAATTCATATTTTTGTGATAAGAACTTGTTGGGCAGACTTCACTGTTCAGATCTTTATCTGCTGTCATCTACTATGTTATGTTACTTTATATTTTCTCTATCCAGGCATTACTCACTCTAATATTAAGACTTGAGTTTTTGCAGAACATTGCAGTTTAAACTTTGTTGTAATACTAAAACAGATCATTTCACTCCATTTCTCAGAGCAGCACCGACTCTTCATTTCAACCAGAATTCAAAGTACTACCAAAAACAGGTAAACCACCTATTAGGGTCCCACAGGGCACATACACAGTTAGCAATCAAAGTCCTGGGCCCTGATGATCAAAGGTAAATACAGGCCCTAGAGGTCACTAGCCCCGGACTAATGCCCGCATTTACTAGAGCACAATGATCAGAGTTGTCTGGTGCGGCAAACAGCACCAGAGAAATAAGCTCTGCAGTACTTCGCCCATATCATCAGAGCACAGCGCTCTGACCATATGGGCGTAATACTGCCTTAACCCAACGCCAGCTCGGAGATGGCATTAGGGTTAAAGCTCCTCTCCTCTCTTCCTTAGCGTATGCAGTAGATGAATCCAGGAACTAGTGGGTTACGTCCATCTACCAGCAGGTGGAGATAGAGATTACAAAGCACAAGGCAGTGATACCAGACTGTCAGCTCCTCCTTCACTTCAGTATATCTCTATCTCTAGCAGGTGGTAGACGATGTCTCTTAGGGCCTGCTCTTGGGCATTTTTGCCAGTTGAGCTTAGGGGGTGTTTGGGCTCTGTGCCAGCTTTAGGGGTATGCCTGGTGGTGGGTCCCTGCCTCACCCCTGGTCCCTTTCCTCCCAGAGTTTGGACTTTTGTTTAGACTGTAGCCTTCTTCACTTTAAAAAAAAACAAAAACAAACCTCTAGTCCACAACAGACCTCTGTTTGCTGCTGTTTAAAAAAAAAAAAAAGCAATTTTGGACACAGGCTCTGCAGCTGCAACAGGGCAGCAGATTGCTAAGAGGAGCCTTGGGAGCAGTGTCTCTGGAGTCGCTGTGTGTGTGTGGCCTGCTGAGCCGGTTTGGTGGCAGGCTTCCATGGGAGGTCCTGCGGTCAGTGGGAAATCTGGCTGCGCGTCTTTGGTGAGTGCATTTTTTTCTGCCATTGGGGGATGTGTGATATTGGCAGCGAAGGTCACCATAGGAGGCTCATGTTCTGAGCAAGCATTGGTAGCAGCGAGGACATGTGTTGCTGGGTGCACAAAGGCACAGGCAGGCACCAGGGATTTCTTTCTCTCAAACGGTATCCCTGCTTTGAGGTGTCTGGTGCACGCGCCATTTTATTTTGGTGCCTCCCGATGCGGCTCCTGTTTTCCAGCTGTTGGCTGCATTGGCGGCTTCGCCTCTGCTATGGGGACTTCTTCAGGCTTTGTACTGACCTCTCCTGATTCGGGGGAATTGTTTTGTGCACTGATTTCTTCCTCCTTTTTCTCCACGTCCACTGGTTGAAGTGGCTTTTGCCTCCTCAGCATTTGTCTGTAACCTGCCCCTTTTGAGGGTTTCTTCGGGTACAGTAATAGCTTTGCTACGCTCTGTGGTAGATCCAGTGTTCCAGGAGAGGCTACTGGGTGCTGTGCTGGAGGTGAGGTCATTGGGACCCCTCTCTGGTTCCCCCTCGATAGCTTCGGGCTTGGGGGAGTTCTTACGCCCATCTTGGGCATATGGGTTCTAGACAGCAAGGTTTTCCTGAAGGAATCTGATGGTCCTTCTGTGGTGCGACTTGTTTTTGGGGATGCATGTCAGCTAGCCAATCTGGGGGCTTCTTTGGGGCTGGGGGCTTCTGACCTCTTCCCCTCTCTCCCCCCCCCCCCCCCCCCCCCCCCGAGTTCATTCTGCTGCTCCATATGCCTATATATTGCAGAAATCTGGTAGGGGAACTGACAGTTCCTTTTTAGTACAGCCTTTGGAGATTTCTGGCTTGTTCCCTGTCTGTCGCCACTGATAGACCCTGCCCTGAAGAGGGGATGTTTACTCTCCAGCTCAGCAGTAGGTTCCATTGCTCTCCTGTCATCCTCTATTCGGAGGGAGTCTTTTCAGGGAATCCCTTTCTGCACAGAGGCAGCAAGAATCACCTGAGCTGGAAAGCCATGTTTGCTTAAGTGGGTGCATTGATAGCAGCAGTCTCCAATAGACCTCACTGTCTGGTGAGTTAAGATTTTCTTATAGTTCCTGCATTGGCTAAAGGCTGTTCTTGGTGTTGGAAACAGTGAACAGCATCAGCGCAGGGTTCCTTGTGTGTTGGCCCACTGAAAGAGCCTATTTCATATTTTTATTTATAGACTTTTTGGTCCCCTGAGTTTTTTTTTTTTTTTCTGAGGGCAGTTGCTTAAACACCCTGAACATTTCCCTCACTTCCTTTGTGGAACTCTATATTGGCAGTACAGGTATTGTCTATGGGTACACCACCCTGAGTGTGCCTGATCCCCTCTGAAATTGGAAGCTCAGCAGGATTGGGCCTGGTTTCTACCTGGATGGGAAACTACCTGGGAATACCAGGTGCTATAGGTTGTTGTGGTGTTTTTTTTTCTGCGCCTTTAGAAGGGAGTTACTAGGCTTAGTGCCTTTGGCTCCCTGTTTCTGTGGGAAATGTTACATATTATAGTGTTAAGGCATTCTCAGCAAGGAGGCATCAGAGTGCACATTGCTCTAGACGAGTACCGAGAGTTAATCTTCCCGGGTCTCGCTGTTGGAATCCTTGGGCTGGGTGGCCACCCTTCAAATGAGCCACCTTGTCCTGTCCCAGACAGCTCTGGTACGATTTTTTTCTTTACCAAGGACTAGATGATATAGCTTCAGACTGGTGCGCAGTCTGCTTGGGGCATCAAGTCCTTGGGCCTCGCAGTGTGTTCATGTCTTTGGTTCTGTGGCGGCTATTTTAGAGGTAGTGCCGTGGGCTGTGCTCACATGCAACATCTACAGCTCTCGGTTCTCGGCAGGTGGTCTCCTGTGTCCCAGCAGTGTCAGCGCCGTCTTTCATGGCTGTTCTCACAGCTGTGCATGAACTGTTGGCTCTGCAGTGGATGGTGGTGGTCATGGATGCAAATCTTTTGGGCTGTAGAGCTCTCTGCTGCTGCCTCCTTCCACCTCTAGGGCAGTGACAGATGGTGTGGCCGATGTCCCACCTGGACCTGTTTTTGGTGCTGTTCATCTTCTAGCCTTTCAAGACTTGTGGGCCAGGCGGTGCTTGTGCCATCGGAGAACACGATGGCGGTGGCTTCTTCAACAGGGTTGGGACTCTTGAGTCGGGTCCTGGCCACCAGGGCATAAGGCTTTGTGTTCCTTTTCTCTGCGGCCCACTTTGTGAGCTTTTCCTACTGTGAGCTTTCTTTTTCTACTGTCTTCTGGTCTCGGTGGAATGGCTATTCTGCACCAGTGCTGCTTCAGTTTGGCCTTGGGTAGAGAGCTTTGGAGGTAGATCTGATGGTGTCTCGTCTGGATGCTGAGTTGCCTTCTTTCTTTTGTCATCAGAGAGAGGGCGATTCGGCAGGGCTGGTTGTTCAGCTGCTTCTTTAGCCGGAGGACGTTCTTTGATTGTTTCCTCTCTGGCCTCTCTGCGGCCGACTTCTTATCGGATCGCTCTCCACCTGGGTTGAGTCATTCTTGTAGCTCCGGATTGGCCACAGCACCCTTGCTCTTCAACTTGAAATTTTAATACCGTTACTAGCTGTCGTCAGGGCTGCTTTTTGTTTTGAGATTTTTTTTGGCATACCCTGACAGTAATGAACCTCACTCCTAAGGTTATGTGGAATATGAGCTCAATCTCTCATATTTACTGATGTTTCTTGTAATTCTATTTTGACAAAGAGCACTTAATTTCAGGATTTCATAAGATGTAATGCGTATAGCAGGGCTGTGGTACACCAAACCTTCAACTCTGACTCCTCATTTTTTTTTATTGTCTAACCCCTGACTCTTAAGTTTAACTTTTGTCTCTGACTCCTACTATGTATAGGTAATCAATAGAAATCAAACAAAATAAAACATGGAAAAGAAAATAAGATGATACCTTTTTTTATTGGACATAACGTAATACATTTCTTGGTTAGCTTTCGAAGGTTGCCCTTCTTCGTCAGATTGGAAATAAGCAAATGTGGTAGATGACAGTATATATAAGTAAAACATCCAAGCATTTCATTGATAGTCTAACAGGGTGGGGGTGGGTAGGAGATATGCATGGGAACATCAAAGCATTTTAGAGATAGTCTAACAGGATGGGTGAGGTTGGGTAGGTGAGAGGAGGGTGATAAACATAGCAATACAACTTTATGGTTTATAATGGGCTAGAAAACCCAGATCTAAGTGCTGTCTGTTGGGTGTCAAAATATTCAATCATTCTGACTTCAAAGGTCTTACGTTCCTGTATTGTTTTAAAGTTGCCTTTCAGGATTCTTACTATGAAGTCACTGGTACAGTGATCTGGTTTTGTAAAGTGCTGACCCACAGGGGTGGGAACCAGGCTGGCACCAGCATTCTTCATGTGATGTCTATGTAGATTAAATCTTGTCTTTAGCATCTGGCCTGTTTCTCCAATATAGCATCCTTCGTTATACTTTTTACACTGAATGATATATACCACATTGGAAGATGAGCATGTGAAATATTCCTTTATGTTGAATATTTTTCCTTTGTGAATGACTGTGGGGTTCTGTGAGATGTTTTGGCATAGCTTGCAGCTGGCTATATTGCAAGGATGTGCGCCCTTCTCTTCTTTTTCAGTCTTTGTTGGGAGTTTACTTCTGATTACCTTGTGTTTCAAGCTGGGTGGCTGTCGGAAGGCCAGCATTGGTGGGGCTGGGAATACCTCTTTCAGTAATTCATCCTCTTGGAGTAGAGGCTAAAGATCGAAAGCTAATCAAGAAATGTATTAAGTTATGTCCAATAAAAAAGGTATCATCTTATTTTCTTTTCCATGTTTGATTTCTATTGATTACCTTTAAAAGTGGACTAACACGGCTACAACACCTCTCTACTATGTATAGTAAATCTAAGAGAAATGTTATTAATTACAGAAACGTAGGATATTTCTTTAAGTACAAAATTAGGACTTGTAAACACAAAATATATTTGAAGTTTAAACAAAGAACCTGAACAAAAAAAAAATGCTGTGTGTGTAATATACTGTTACGCACTTAGGAGGTCCTTTTACTAGGCCACGCTAAAAAGTGGCCGGTGCTGCTGTCAGCACGTGGGTTTCCTGTATGCTATGGCTACTTTTAGTGTGACAGTAAAAATGGCAACATTTGGGTTTTCTTTTGTATTGACCATGCACTAAGGTTTTCCCATAGAGCGTGGTCATTACTGCCGGGAGCCCTTATTGCCACCTATTTAGGAGGCTGTAAGGGCTCCCATGCTACTCCAGTGCTAATCGGGTAGTGCGTGCCGTAATGTGCCTGCTCTACCCAATTAGCACAGGCACTCCTACTCTTTGCCCCCAGACACACTTCCTGTGCTGGAAAATAAAGAAATAATTTCTAGCACTGGATTAGCACGCTAAGCAGAACACTACCGCGGAACACCTCATCACGTCCCACGGTAATGCTCTGTTAGTGGGACCCTTTAATATTTTAAATAAATCTTTGAAGAATGTCTGCAGAAAAAGAATCATCTCGGTCAGATCCTCCTTCATGGATGCCCTCAAATCTGATCTAATAATTCTCCAGTGGTTGGAGAGTTTATGGGGGGAGGTTTCAAAAATTATTTTGGAATTTAAGATAAGTACTTTGGACTTTTTAAATGTTTGTCTTTCAATTTAAATTGGAGTTTTCTCTTGCTTGTTTTGGGGACATTAAATAGTTCTGGATGGTTTCAATTTACTTCACTATCACACACACACGGAATAGGTGCACTCGAGGATATATCTGGGTACCAAATGCTAGAGCATTAATTAATATTGCTCAGAGTTCTTGTTGTCCTAGTAAGCTTTAGACGCTGGTAGCGTCAAAGCTTAGATAAGTCACCCCTTCCACACATCAATATTATTATTTTTTCTTTTGTGTTAACTATTCTCAGAGCAGAGAACAACCTCTTATCACTAACTTTATTTATTTATTTATTTATTGTGAACATTTATATCCCACATATTCCCACCAAGGCGGGCTCTATGTGGCGTACAATGCAGGAGAAGGTACATCATAATAACAGTAGTGCAAAGCTGAAGAGAAGGGGGAAAAAAAAGTAGAGAAGGGGAGGGAGGGAAAACTGAAGGGGAATGGAAGGCGGAGATGCAAGGATCAAGCTGCTGAGGAGAATGAACAATCACATAGGTAGGTCTTCAGGTATTTCTTGAATAGGCTGTGATCTTATGTTGGTGTCAAAGCAGTAACCACCAGGGCAACATCTCTAACAATTTCAGGATATAACTTATAATTTTTTTTGTCCTGTATGTAATGATAATGTTTTGAAGCTGGATTCAGTACATTTTTAACAGCTCTTGACTCCAACTTCACAGTCCCGGCGTGGGTGCTTGGAACTTGCCTTTAATCAAGCTTTTGGCACCCTTTATAGGGTTATTTTTATGGGGCAGGGGGTATAGGCAAGCCAAATAGTAACCTGAGCTACAATTTAGCCAGGATACTTTTTCTTGCATGAAAAAGCCATTATCCACAAATTAAACTAACCACTTATTTATCAGTATTTTATGTGCTTTTAACACTCAAAAAAATATATATACAGTTTTTTTTAAGCTATTCTAAAAGTATTTTAAGAATTTACGTTTTCCTCTTATTTATTACAGATGCCAGATATAAGAAAAAATGGAACTGGGCAAAGGAAAACTTCTAAGAACTGGTCTGAATTCCCTTTTCCAAGCTATCCACCCTGTACATGGCTTAGCCTGGACAGATGGAAAACAAGTTATGCTAACAGCTTTACACCTTCATAATGAAGACCCAAAGTTTGGTGACTCAACTGTTATCGGACAGTTTGAACGTGTTCATGGACTTTACTGGGGTCCTGCTGGCTCTGCAGACACTCCAAGCTTACTTGCTGTCCAGCATAAAAAACATGTCACTGTTTGGCAGCTGTATTATAATATTTTAGAAAATATTAAACTAATGGTGACTCAGGCTTGTGAAATAGGTGAACCATTTCCAGTGCTTCCCCAGGGCTGTGTTTGGCATCCAAAGAATGATGTGTTAGCTGTATTGACTAAACGGGATGTCTCTGTTTTCTACAATGTTCGGTATGATAACTCCAGCATAAAAGCAGATATTAAATGTAGTGGTCTTATCCACTGTGCTTGTTGGACTAAAGGTAATCGCCTTGTAGTTGCTTCAGGCACTGCTCTTCATTCATACATATGGGATAAGGCCCAGAAAACTCTTAATCCTTGTTCCTTTTGTCCAATATTTGATGTAGGTAATTATGTCTGTGCTATTGAATCAGTTGGGGGTTCTCAAGTTGCTATTGCTACTGAGCTTCCTTTAGATAAGATCTGTAGCTTAAATGAAGGCAGTGCATTTGATATCCCAGCTGGTACTGAATCTAGTTCTTTTCTTTTACAACCTAACCTCATGAAAGAAGAGAATTCTTTGGAAGCAGGGAACGAAGAACCTAGGAACATTGATGGAGTAACAGATTCATCAGGCCCCGTGGACCTAACCCATATTCTTGCTAATTCTGAGCAGTCTGATTCAAATACGCTTTTTCATCTTATACGTAAGGATTTACTAATGGGTAGTGGCCAGGATTCATCACATCTGATTCTGGTGACTCTTGAACAAAAAGTAACTTCCACTAGAAAGGTTAGCATTCCAGGAATTCTAGTCCCTGACATACTTGCTTTTGATCCTACAGCTCATATTGTTGCAGTAGCTTCTAATACCTATTCGACTATTTTAGTTTATTCATTATCCTTATCTAGCATTCCCATTCAACAAATTCATCTAGAAAAGAACGAAAGGCCTAAGGGCTTGTGTTTCCTTACAAAGAAAAAGTTACTTATTTTGGTTGGAAAGCAGAAGTACTGTGATCCTGCCTTTCCTCCATCCTCCTGCTCAGAAAAATATATTATCCGTTTGTTGGTCAAAGAGGTAATGTGTGAAGAAGACTCGTCAGCTTCTAGTAGGTGCCAGAATGCTGTGTTTGGTTTTGATTCCTGTATGAGAACAGCTGGACACAGAGTACATTTTGAAAATTGCTCTAGAGATGATCAGTTCATGAACCAAGTGCTATCAGAACCAGGTGATACTCTTTTTCCGTCTGGCAGAGGACAACTTATAGAACAAGTTCACTATGAGCAAAGTCTGACATCAAATAACCTTGGTGAAAAAAGCCTGGCATTCGGTATGGAAACAGATAATGAACCAAAAACTCAAACAGTGAACGAGTTGGATGTGATGAGTGAAACTTCAAATGTATGTAACAATAACTTGCCAGCCAACAAAGAAACATGCCAGGCGTCCAGCAGTCAGGAGACATTATTCAGCAGGATTGCAGACCTGGAGCAGCAACTTCCTGAAATCACTGATGCCGTGCAAAATGAGGAGAAGCTGTCTGCGGCTTACCCTTCTTCCTTGGATCCACCTTTTGTCTACATTAGATTTCAGGTAAATTTTCACTTTGGAAAAATCACTGTAATCCAGGTTTTTAGAGCTGAAAATGCATTTGATTTTTATAATGACAATATTTAAAATGTTAAGTTAGGGGGTATGCCTGATCTAATAAGTTTGAAAAGTGAAATGTAATGGAAAGTGGTTGGTTCTCTTCATTATACCATTAAAATAGAATAAGAGTAGAGTACTCATAGAGTTTGAACAAGCAGTAGATAACACTGGTAACAGCATGATATAAGTACACAGTTCAGTGCCTTTGAATCAGACTCGTGGTCTACGGAACCCAGCATTCTATCTGTGTCAATTTTTAAAAATATTTGTACAGATTAGCCTTTTGATCAATTACTAGTGCATTCATCAGGTAGTCATGGAAATGCATAATACGATATGCTTGTCAATATGATGGAAGACTCTTTCAAAATAATACCTTTATCAATCTGTATATTGTTGTGTTTTATCGGTCCAGCTGGATAAGGTAGTTTATCATCTTGGGGTTCCTTGAATGGCTGCCATCCTGTCTTGTGACTGTGAATAATCCGGGTGAAAGAGAGAGACCCTTCCCTAAGTGCTTAAAGGAATGCTTAGCTTTCAGGCTGGGAGGCTTCAAATCCAAAACTAGCCAGAACACCTTTAGTCCATGGTTCCAATATTCAAAAGAGTGCCCAAAAGGCCATTTCTGGGATTCTCCATTGAGACTGACATGGGGTCCATTCTTCAGCTTATCAGTAAGTGAGGAAAAAAAAACACCTTTCCCCCTCCCCATAGTCAGTCTGTTTCAAACCCTTGACCCTCCTCTTCCCTTACACTTCTGTTTAGGGTTACCTTTTAAGAGGACATGTCCTCATTTTGCGTGTCATCAGATGTGTCCTACAGGTTTTAATTTTTTTTTATTTTTAGGAACATATCCTCTTTTTCTTTTTATGGGCCAATGACCAATACACCTACCCAATAATGAGAGAAACCATCTCTGGCCTATTAGTCACTCTGGACATATGAGGCTGCTAAAGAGAGAAAAAGACATTGCTGATCTTTCTGTTTCTCTGCTGGTTCAGTCTGTCAAAGGAATTTTGTTTGTGCAACACAACTTTAAGCATATATTATGCAAAGACTGTCACATGTATCTCAGAAGCCAGCCAAAGTTGTTGAGGAATATCCAGTCTTGTGATATGTATGCTCGAGCTCAGATTCGGTCAAACTCAAATCTGGAAGTTTTTGAAAAGTAGATTGTCTACTGCTGTACTGTAAGTTGGTCACTATTTGATGTGTGTTCATTAACTAAAAACCATTTACACATTTTGTACAATTTAAATATTTCTTTAGCAAAGGTAGCAGCCATTTTTATTTTATGTCCTTTTTTTTTTTTTTTTTTTTGTCTCCGCAAATATGGTAACCCTACTCCTTTTCAAACTTTGAATCCCAGTAAGTAGAGGCTCCTTTTCTTTCCCCGTTAGAAAAAGAAAAAGAATTCCCCCCCCCCCCCCCCCCAAGAAAAAAAAGAAATTGCTTGGCTTTTTACAAGCCTTTCCAAAGAGGCTAGCAGATTTACTCACATTTCCTCATGACAGGGCTGGCTTTACCTCTATTGTAGAAACACAGCAAAACAGAAGAAACAATCTTTGCAAAGGATGCAATCAGCAAACAAAGCACAGCGAAGATGACCATGAACCACTATACAGCTAGTAGCTGTTATAAAAGCTTTAAATCAAAAACAGGTGTGACTTGTCACAATTGAGGAGCTTTCTTTTGAAGTTTGTTTAGCAATTGTTAGCATGAGCATGTGCTTCTCACATTAACGACATCATCCTACTAATGCTTCAAAGCAGCAACCTGAGTTCATTGCTGTTAAGGGCATTGGATTCCTGATGTAGGCCGATTGGCCGAAACACAAGCCTGTATCAAGGCACACCTTGTTTTGATTAAAGCTTTTATAACAGCTACTTACTGTTTAGTGGTTCATTGTCATCTTTGCTGTGCTTTGTTTGCTGTTTACCTGTATCATGCCATCCCCCCTCTGCCAGCAGCATCAGCGTCACTTCCTGCATTCAGTACAGGTTTGTAGTCCAGTTCAAAAAAAAACAAACAAAAAAAACCCCAGCCAACTTACACAGTTGAAAAGCATGTCACGTAAGCCAGCCTGCAGGTCTTTAAAGCACTGCCTCCACAATGTTCGTTTCCTCCCATTCTGTGTCCTCTGTTCCCAGGGAAGAAGGACTGAAGCTTTCTTCAATATCCATTTTCTCTGCTGTCTTCTCCCTCTCTGTCTCAGGAGTTTCAACAGTCAGGGGACTCCACTCCTTTCAGGGAAGGTCTATTACATACAGGCAGTATTGTGTAGCAACTAAGTAGTTGTAACTAGTTACTGTACTTAAGTAAATGTTTTGCTACTTGTTAAGAAGTTCAGGATAACATTTGTTACTTTTACTGAAGTAGTAATTTTCTCAATTTTTAATACTTTTACTCTGTTACATCTGATGCTTGCAATTAAAAGTAAAAGTAGAAGCAAAATGTAAATGATTCCATAGTAAACCAAATGAAACAGTAAAACCGGGAACAGGATTTTGCTATTGCAAACCTCGTCACACAGTGGATCATCTCATCTTAAATTTTGCTGTTCAAAGAACACAGCCTATGAGAACAGTGTAATTGCCTGTGTTTATTGAACTGGTTACTGGTCTCCAGCCAAACAACAGTGATGAACTGGGTCACTTTAAAGCGCAGATGAACCTGAAGCTTTTAGCAATTCTTAGTGAACAAACATATGTTTCTATCACAATGGACTGCTGGTCATACCATGAATTCTTTGCTTCGGTCTTCACCAAGGAAGATTTGGGTGGGATACCAGTGCTGGAAATGGTACTCGAAGCTGACGAGTCGGAGAAACTTAATGAATTCTCTGTAAACCTGGAGGATGTAATGGGGCAGTTCTACAAACTGAAGAATAGCAAATCTCCTGGACGGGATGGTATTCATCCCAGAGTACTGATAGAACTGAAAAATGAGCTTGCGGAGCTATTGGTAGAAATATGTAATTTCTCCTTAAAATCGAGGGTGGCCAATGTAACGCCGATTTTTAAAAAAGGTTCCAGAGGAGATCCGGGAAATTATAGACCGGTGAGTCTGACGTCAGTGTCTGGCAAAATGGTAGAGACTATTATAAAGAAGAAAATTACAGAGCAAATTCAAAAGCATGGATTAATGAGACAAAGTCAACATGGATTTAGTGAAGGGAAATCTTGCCTCACCAATCTACTATATTTCTTTGAAGGGGTGAACAAACATGTGGATAAAGGTGAGCCGGTTGATATTGTGTATCTGGATTTTCAGAAGGCGTTTGACAAAAGTACCTCATGAAAGACTCCAGAGGAAATTGGAGAGTCATGGGATAGGAGGCAGTGTTCTATTGTGGATTAAAAACTGGTTAAAAGATAGAAAACAGAGAGTAGGGTTAAATGGTCAGTATTCTCAATGGAGAAGGGTAGTTAGTGGGATTTCCCAGGGGTCTGTGCTGGGACCGCTGCTTTTTAACATATTTATAAATGACCTGGAGATGGGAGTAACTAGTGAGGTAATTAAATTTGCTAATGACACAAAGTTATTCAACGTCGTTAAATCGCGGGAGAATTGTGAAAAATTACAAGAGGACCTTACGAGACTGGGAGACTGGGCGTCTAAATGGTAGATAGCGTTTAATGTGATGAGCAAGTGTAAAGTGATGCATGTGGGAAAGAGGAACCTGAATTATAGCTACATCATGCAACGTTCCACGCTAGGAGTCACGGACCAAGAAAGGGATCTAGGTGTCGTCGATGATACGTTGAAACCTTCTGCTCAGTGTGCTGCTGCGGATATGAAAGCAAATAGAATGTTAGGTATTATTAGGAAAGGAATGGAAAACAAAAATGAGGATGTTATAATGCCTTTGTATCGCTCCATTGTGCGACCACACCTGGAATATTGTGTTCAGTTCTGGTTGCTGCATCTCAAAAAAGATATAGTGGGATTTTAAAAGGTGCAGAGAAGGGTGACGAAAATGATAAAGGGGATGGGACGACTTCCCTATGAAGAAAGGTTAAAGCGGCTAGGGCTCTTCAGCTTGGAGAAAAGGCGGCAGAGGGGAGATATGATAGAAATCTATAAAATAATGAGGAGTTGAACGGGTAGATGTGAAGCGTCTGCTCACGCTTTCCAAAAATACTAGGACTAGGGGGCGTGCAATGAAGTTACAATGTAGTAAATTTAAAACAAATCGGAGAAAATGTTTCTTCACTCAACGTGTAATTAAACTCTGGAATTCGTTGCCAGAGAATGTGGTAAAGGCGGTTAGCTTAGCGGAGTTTTAAAAAGGTTTGGACAGCTTCCTAAAGGAAAAGTCCATAGACCGTTATTATATGGACTAGGGAAAATCCACTATTTCTAGGATAAGCAGTATAAAATGTTTTGTACATTTTTGGGATCTTGCCAGGTATTTGTGACCTGGATTGGCCACTGTTGGAAACAGGATGCTGGGCTCGATGGACCTTTGGTCTTTCCCGGTTTGGTAATACTTATGTACTTATGAACATTTTACATTGGGGTGATTGTTCATAGGGTTGATAGAGCCTTTAGAGAGGAAGTCTGCTTGTTTGGCCTTAAGACTTAAGGGGTCCCACACATTTGATATTCTTGCATCA
Organism: Microcaecilia unicolor; assembly: GCF_901765095.1. Taxonomy (NCBI): domain Eukaryota; kingdom Metazoa; phylum Chordata; class Amphibia; order Gymnophiona; family Siphonopidae; genus Microcaecilia; species Microcaecilia unicolor. The sequence continues at coordinate 412,035,181 of NC_044033.1, forward strand.
GTTCTCAAAGATATTCAAACAGTGTGCTATCAGACGAAAAATTGTTAGAACAACAGACAATAATTCCAACTTTGTGAAAGCTTTCTTTGTAATTGGACAGCATGATAATGAAGATGTATGTGATGCATTAGATAACATTACATAATTACAATAATGATGATAGTATATTCTTTGCTATATGAAAAGTGTTTCAGAGATTTCCTTGATCAAAAGCTGTAGACCAGGTCAGAAGACAGCAGTAATATTGCAACCTCCCAACAAGAACTCCCATACACTTTCCATTTCTATTAGCACAGAGTAAATCCCTGGGGCTATACTTTTTTTGTTTTAACTTTTATGTTATTATTATATATATAAAGCAATGCATAACACACAGTTATAGAAATAAGCAGTACAATGAAAATGAAACTCCAACCAACCCACCCCTCCATCTCCCCCCACCAATGAGGTCAATAGGGAGGTTCCCTGGAAAAGCCAGGAAAACTGGATCATAACTTTGCAGGTCTCTACAGGAAGAGTAATCAACCACAGGGCACGACTTTTAATGAGAGCAAGTGCAAAGTGATACATGTGGGAAAGAGGAGCCCAAATCATAGTTACGTGATGCAAGGCTGTACATTATGAATCACCGCCCAGGAAAAGGATTTAGGTGTCATCATTAATGATACGTTGAAACCCTCTGTTCAGTGTGCAGTGGCAGCTAAGAAAGCAAATTAGAAATTATTAGGAAAGGAATGGAAAACAAAACTGAGAATGTTATAATGCCTTTGTATCGCTTCATGGTGTGACCACACCTCGAATACTGTGTGCAGTTCTGGTCACCGCATTTCAAAAAAAGAAGTAGTGGAATTAGAAAAGGTACAGAGAAGGGCAACGGAAATGATAAAGGGGATAGGATAACTTCCCTATGAGGAAAGGCTAACGCGGCTAGGGCTTTTCAGCTTGGAGAAGAGATGGTTGAGGGGAGATATGTAACATAGTAGATGACGGCAGAAAAAAGACCTGCACGGTCCATCCAGTCTGCCCAAGAAGATAAATTCATATGTGCTACTTTTTTATTTGTACTGTCCTCTTCAGGGCACAGACCATATAAGTCTGGCCAGCCCTATCCCCGCCTCCCAACCACCAACCCCGCCTCCCACCACCAGCTCTGGCACAGACCATATAAGTCTGCCCAGCACTATCCCTGCCTCCCACCACCGGCTCTGGCACAGATCGTATATGTCTGCCCAGCACTATCCCCGCCGCCCAAACAACAGCCCCGGCACAGACCGTATAAGTCTGCCCAGCACTAGCCCCGCCTCCCAACCACCAGCCCTGCCACCCATTCTAGGCTAAGCTCCTGAGGATCCCTTCCTTCTCCACAGGATTCCTTTATGTTTATCCCACGCATGTTTGAATTCCGTTACTGTTTTCATCTCCACCACCTCCCGCGGGAGGGCATTCCAAGCATCCACCACCCTCTCCGTGAAAAAATACTTCCTGACATTCTTCTTGAGTCTGCCCCCCTTCAATCTCATTTCATGCCCTCTCGTTCTACCGCCTTCCCATCTCCGGAAAAGGTTTGTTTGCGGATTAATACCTTTCAAATATTTGAACGTCTGTATCATATCACCCCTGTTCCTCCTTTCCTCCAGGGTATACATGTTCAGGTCCGCAAGTCTCTCCTCATACGTCTTGTAACGCAAATCCCATACCATCCTCGTAGCTTTTCTTTGCACCGCTTCAATTCTTTTTACATCCTTAACAAGATACGGCCTCCAAAACTGAACACAATACTCCAGGTGGGGCCTCACCAACGACTTGTACAGGGGCATCAACACCTCTTTTCTTCTGCTGGTCACACCTCTCTCTATACAGCGTAGTAACCTAGCTACAGCCACCGCCTTGTCACACTGTTTCATCGCCTTTAGATCCTCAGATACTATCACCCCAAGATCCCTCTCCCCATCCGTACCTATCAGACTCTCACCGCCTAACACATACGCCTCTCTTGGATTTCTACTCCCTAAGTGCATCACTTTGCATTTCTTTGCATTGAATTTTAATTGCCAAACCTTAGACCATTCTTCTAGCTTTTTCAGATCCTTTTTCATGTTTTCCACTCCCTCCAGGGTGTCCACTGTGTTACAAATCTTAGTGTCATCCGCAAATAGGCAAACTTTACCTTCTAACCCTTCGGCAATGTCACTCACAAACATATTGAACAGAATCAGCCCCAGCACCGATCCCTGAGGCACTCCACTACTCACCTTTCCCTCCGAGCGAACTCCATTCACCACCACCCTCTGGCGCCTGTCCGTCAACCAGTTCCTAATCCAGTTCACCACTTTGGGTCCTATCTTCAGCCCATCCAGTTTATTTAAGAGCCTCCTGTGGGGAACCGTGTCAAAAGCCTTGCTGAAATCTAAGTAGATCACGTCCATAGCACGTCCACGGTTCAATTCTCCGGTCACCCAATCAAAGAATTCAATGAGATTCGTTTGGCACGATTTCCCTTTGGTAAAACCATGTTGTCTCGGATCTTGTAGCTCATTTTCTTCCAGGAAATTCACTATCCTTTCCTTCAGCATCGCTTCCATTACTTTTCCAATAATCGAAGTGAGGCTTACTGGCCTGTAGTTTCCAGCTTCTTCCCTATCACCACTTTTGTGAAGAGGGACCACCTCCGCTGTTCTCCAATCCCTCGGAACCTCTCCCATTTCTAAGGATTTATTAAACAAATCTTTAAGAGGAACCGCCAGAACCTTTCTGAGCTCCCTCAGTATCCTGGGGTGGATCCCATCCGGTCCCATGGCTTTGTCCACCTTTAGTTTTTCTAGTTGTTGATAGACACTCTCTTCCGTGAACGGTGCTATATCCACTCCATTCTCAAATGAACTTTTGCCAGTCCATTGTGGTCCTTCTCCCGGATTTGTTTCAGTAAAAACAGAACAAAAGTATCTATTTAGCAAATTTGCCTTTTCTTCATCATTATCTACATAGCGGTTTGCAGTACCTTTTAATCTCACAATTCCCTTTTTAGTCATTCTCCTTTCACTAATATACCTGAAGAAATTTTTGTCACCCCTCCTTAGAGGTTTGTAAACTACTGAGTGGAGTGGAAGAGCTAGATGTGATTTGCTTGTTTACTCTTTCCAAAAATACTAGGACTAAAGGGCATGCAAAGAAGCTACTAAGTAGTAAATTTAAAACGAATTGGAGAAAACATTTCTTCATTCAACGAGTAATTAAACTGGATTGTTGTTTAAACTAACGTCATAATGAGAGTAGAATGCCACTAGTGATTGAAACGAAGTTCATTGGTAGTTTGTTTAAACTAACTTCATGTCATCACCACATTGGTGTTGTAAAAATTTGATTAGTTTAAATTGATGGTTTTATAGTATTCGATCGGTGTATGAAAGTTTCATAACATGACATCTCGAACCACATCGTGGGTTTATTTCACTAATAGCCAAAAAAATGACGGTGAACGCCCTATGACGTAATTAAGAGATATATAAGCATGAAACGCTATCCATACGGTAACGCTGTGAATACAGCAAAAAGAGTGGTCGGACACTTCGTCGTGATTGAAGTGCAGTGAGGAATCGTTCTTGTATATTTATTGATGAGATTTTTAGTGATAAAATCATTGGTTGTTTGAGTTAGCTCATACTAATGACCAAACATGTAGTAAATCTTCGATAGCAGTTATGAATATGTGAAATTGATACTTTGAAGCAAGTAAGATAAAGGTAATCGGTAGAGAATTCAGGTCAGATGTAAATCTAGCACAGTGTTGATTAGCAAGCATTGAATGGTGGTAATATACTATTTATGAATTGTTACATGGTAAATCGACAGTTTGTATCTAGCATTTTAATAAATTCACATAGGAATTTATTAAAGAGAACACATATAATTACTTTTGGGTGCTTATAGTGTCATTTCAGTTTGGTATTCTGGTATTTTTCATGTGGGTCGTCTTTTCTTCCATGGTTTTATTTTTTAGGTTTTTATCACACATTTTGCAAAAAAAAAGGGGGAATTTTTTACACCCTTGTTTTTTGGTGTGTATATATTATGTACAAATACTATTGAAATAAGCTTAATAATTTGACTTATATATGTTGTATACACATTTTATCCACCTCTTCTTATATATGTTTTGATTTTTATATTTGAAATTATAGATTCATCTGTTGACGTATGTCACTGTTTGAGATTTATATTATTATGATTTTTTTTTATATTTTGATTAAATTTTATTGCTATTTAAATCATTTTTAATATGATTTGAGTATTGTATGATTATTTAATATGTATGACAGAGTATTTAAATATGTTTTGAATTTTTATCTGTTCTTATATATGTAATTGGTTCATATAGAATGTTATTGTATGTTTGTTTCAAATTTTATTTTATAATACTACCCCTGACGTAGCCTGAGGGTGAAATATGGCCACGTCGGGTATTGTTGTTTGCTTTTAGACCTTTGGGTCTTCTACTAAACTTTAGTTGTTTTACCATTCTGCTTTTAGAGTTAATTTTTATTCTTGTAAGCAGAGTGCTGCCTTTTTACTTTTTGGCTACCACCTTTTTGAAGGAATTCACTCAAGGCAGTGTACAGTAAAAATCAAGCATGAGCAATAGATAATTACAGCAGTAGCAATGTTCAAATAATACAAAGTATGGTGTGGAGGGGCATAATCGAAAGGGGCGCCCAAGTTTTCCTGAGGACGTCCTCGCAGGATGTCCCGGCGAAGGGGCGAGGAAACCCGTATTATCGAAACAAGATGGGCGTCGATCTTTCGTTTCAAAAATACCCTCTGGGATGCCCAAATTGCGAAATTTAGGTCGACCTTAGAGATGGTTGTCCTGAGAGATGGTCGTCCCTGATTTTCAGCGATAATGGAAACCGAGGACGCCCATCTCAGAAATGACCAAATGCAAGCCATTTGGTCATGGGAGGAGCCAGCATTCGTAGTGCCCTGGTCCCCCTGACATGCCAGGACACCAACCTGTCACCCTAGGGGGGCACTTCAGTAGACTTCAGAAATTGCTCCCAGGTGCATAGCTCCCTTACCTCGTGTGCTGAGCCCCCCCAATACCCACTCCCCACAACTGTACACCACTACCATAACCCTAAGGGGTAAAGGGGGGCACCTACATGTGGGTACAGTGGGTTTCTGGTGGGTTTTGAAGGGCTCACATTTACCACCGCAAGTGTAACAGGTAGGGGGAGATGGGCCTGGGTCCACCTGCCTGAAGTGCACTGCACCCACTAAAACTGTTCCAGGGACCTGCATACTGCTGTCATGGAGCTGGGTATGACATTAAAAAGTGTTTTTTTGAGGGTGGGAGGGGGTTGGTGGCCACTGGTCAGTTCGGGCACCTTTTTGAGGCTTAGTCGTAACAAAAAATGGACCAAGTAAAGTCGCCCAAGTGCTCGTCAGGGATGCCCTTCTTTTTTTCCATTATCTGTCGAGGATGCCCATGTGTTAGGCACACCCCAGTCCCGCCTTTTGCTACGCTTCCAACACGCCCCCATGAACTTTGGTCGTCCCCTCGACGGAAAGCAGTTGAGAATGCCCAAAATTGGCTTTTGATTATGCCGATTTGGGCAACCCTGATAGGACACCCATCTCCCGATTTGTGTTGAAAGATTGGCACCAATCTCTTTCGAAAATAAGCCTGATAGTATATGACTTACAATGTCAACACTTTGAGGGGCATAATCGACCAGAAACGCCTATCTCCATGGGCGTTAATCTCCGAGAACGGGTCCGTGAAGGGGCGGAGTGAACCGTATTTTAAAAAAAAAATAGACGCCCATGCTTTATTCGCCAAGGTGTGAGCTGGGCGTTTTTGCTTTTCACCGATAATGGAAAATGAAATCGCCCAGCTCAAAAACGAATAAATGCAAGGCATTTGTTCGTGGGAGGGGCCAGGATTCATAGTGCACTGGTCCCCCTCACATGCCAGGACACCAACCGGGCACCCTAGGGGGCACTTTTACAAAAACAAAAAAAAAGGTAAAAGAGCTCCCAGGTGCATAGCACCCTTCCCTTGGGCGTTGAGCCCCCCAAATCCCCCTCAAAACCCACTGCCCACAAGTCTACACCAGTACTATAGCCCTAAGCGGTGAAGGGGGGCACCTACATGTGGGTACAGGGGGTTTGGGGGGGGTTGGATGACTAGTAGCATTAAGCAGCACAATTGTAACAGGTAGGGGGGGGATGGGCCTGGGTCCACCTGCCTGACGTCCACTGCACCCCCTAACAACTGTTCCAGGGACCTGCATACTGCTGCTTGGGAGGAGGGTATGACATTTGAGGGTGAAAGTAAAAAGTTGTGAAACATCATTTGTTGTGGTGGGAGGGGGTTAGTGACCACTGGGGGAGTCAGGGGAGGTCATCCCCGACTCCCTCTGGGGGTCATCTGGTCATTTAGGGCACTTTTTGGGGCCTTATTCGTCAAAAAACAGGGTCCAGGAAAAGTGCCCTAAATTCTAGCTACAAACGCATCCATTATCGGCGAAGGGCGCCCATCTCTGTTCGGGTGATAACCACGCCCCAGTTCCGCCTTCACCACGCCTCCGACACTCCCCCGTCAACTTTGTCCGCATCCGCGACGGAGTGCAGTTGAAAGCGTCCAAAGTTCGGCTTTCGATTATGCCGCTTTATTTGTTTTTGTGAGAAGAACGCCCATCTCCCGATTTAGGTCGGAACTTGGGCGTTATTCTCGTTCGATTATAAGCAGGAATGTGTAATAGAATATTTTAATAGACAGCATAGGGTATAAGCAAAGATGGAACATATAGATATGTAAGAGGAGTTAGAAAATAAGGTGACTAATTTAAAGAAAGTTGCATATGAGGTCAGAGAGATGATTAACATATAGATAGGTAAGAGGAGTTAGAGAATGAGGTGACTAATTTAAAGGAAAATGCACATGAGGTCAGAGAGATGGTTAAATATTATATCAGCTAGGGTAGGAGTGGATAAACAATGTTTATCCAGTGGTAATTGAGCAGCACCATGCGCTGCCCAGTTAGCGCGGGAGCCCTTACCGCTACCTCAGTGGGCACACAACTCCCAGCAAGTTTAAACTTGGCAGTAAATCTCCCCACCCGGTTGTTGTGAAACTGCTCAGATTCCCACTACAGATACTAACAGCTACAGATAACGGCTGCTCAAAACATCCTTTCTATGATTTTTGAGGGTCAAAAAAATTGTATTGTACCCAATCTCACCAAGTCTTCAGTAATAAAGAAGAAACAGTTCCTTCAAATAAGGCTGTGTCTAAAAGATATGGGAGCATGTATGAATTGCAGTACCCAGCAAAAATGAAATGAAGCTGTGTCTAAAAGATATGGGAGTACACAAGGAATTGCAGTACCCAGCAAAAATGGCTGTCACACTAAATAACATGACCCAGTCTTTTGAGTCTCCTGAAGCATTACAAGAATTTCTGGATCAAAGACTCTCTGAAGGCATGGCACGCTGACTCTGCAAAACTTTGTTTTCATTTGTATAGGGTTACCATATGGCTCCAGAAAAAGGACGGACGGATTGAGCCAGCCGGGTTTTACTTCCATTGCTTTCAATGGAAGTAATTGAGGCAGCCAGGTTTTACTTCCATTGCTTTCAATGGAAAGCAATGGAAGTAAAACCCGGCTGGCTCAATCCGTCCTCCTTTTTCTGGAGCCATATGGTAACCCGGCTTGCTGTCTGCAACTTCATACAACTCATTCTGTTTTCTCCTTTGAGGCTGCTGCACTGTGAAACTGTTGTTTTACACACCGATTTAGGGCTGTTTCCACTGCAGCAAGCAGAGACAGCCTTCCTAATTACTTGTTTACCATTTATTCACTGTTTGTACTTCTGGCCATAACAGCTGTTTATATAGCTCACGTTTTGATATCAACCTATTAAAAGTTTGCTGCTGTTTATCGTACTACAGTGCTGATAGCTAGTTCATATATTGCAATTCAGGGAGGGTTTTTCCTCTCTGTTGAAAAGCCACTGTCTTTTTCCTCTCTCTACTTCCATCACTACAGGTTGTTAGGCTGAGCTTCTAAGGCTCTTCCTGCCGTGTGTTTATGTTCCTATATGGTATTGTTAGTTTTTTTGCAAAGTGTTTTCATGTATAGTTGCATATTGCATATTCTGTGTTACATCTCATTAAGTCCTTTTACCTTTAAACCCTTTCTGGTATATTTGACTAACAAAAACAAGGTTCCTCTGTACATAATCTTTTATCTTACCAATGTGCCAATTAACTAAAATTAAAATATCATGAAGTGTCCACGGTTTACGTAATGCTCTCAAAAGAAAGGGCCTCACTCTCTCTTTAAAAAAAACTTTGAGGGTCTTTTACTAAGCCGCGGTAGAAATCAGCTGGTGATAAATGGCAAGGCGCCCATCTCTATATATAAAAGGCACCTCCAACGTTCTAATGAAGCCTGCAGCCGGAAGTTTGAGGCGGTCTAGATATCCGGTGTGCCCATGAGGGTCTGCCCCGCCCTCGCGTCACAGGAGTGGAGGAGTGGCCTAGTGGTTAGGGTGGTGGACTTTGGTCCTGAGGAATTGAGTTCAATTCCCACTTCATCATCTCCTTGTGACTCTGGGCAAGTCACTTAACCCTTCATTGCCCCGTGTAAGCCGCATTGAGCCTGCCATGAGTGGGAAAGTGCGGGGTACAAATATAACAAAAATAAAAATAAATGATGACATCGAGGGCGGAGCAATGACACGGACAAGGCACAGGCACAGAGCAAGAAAAAAAAAAAGAGCGTCCCAACACGGAGCGAACCAGGAACAACTTGGGAGGCAGGCAGGCAGACAGCCTCAACTTCGGAGGGCGAAACGGACAAGGCACGGAGGCGGACCAAGATCGCCGCTCACCACACTCCCTCAGAGTTCACAGAACCCCGGCAACTGCAACCCCTCCCAAACACACAAACACAGGGTCAATGCGCACTCACTCCCGCACCCCCCCAGGCCGTCGCTCACTCGCACCCCTCTCCCCCGAAGGCTGCCACTCACTCCCCGAGGTCGACGGAGGCAGCGCTTTAAAGTAATGCCAGCTGACAGGAAGAGAAGCACAGTACAGCAGCCTCGTGTTCAGCTTTCCCCTTCTCTCTCTGCGTCCCGCCCTCATTTCCTGTTTCGCAGAGAGAGAAGGGGAAAGCTGAATTCGAGGCTGCTGTACTATGCTTCTGTTCCTCAGCTGGCATAAGCGCTGCCTCCGTCGACCTCGGGGGGGTGAGTGGCAGCCTCCGGAGGGGGGGCAAGTGAGCGACGGCCCTGGGGGGGCAAGTACCCCGCGACCCTGTGTTTGGGTGGGTGGGTGGGGTTGCAGTTGCTGGGGTTCTGCAAACATTGAGGGACTGCGGTGAGTGGTGACCTCGGGGTGGTGGGGAGTGAGCGACCTGGGGGGGGAGGGGGTGCTGTTCTTGGAGGGACAGAGGGAGGGGGCCTGGAAATCAGAGGACACGGATGGGAGGGGCCCTGGAAATCAAAGGCTACAGAGGAAGATGGAGGGAGGGGACACTTACAACTCACAGGGAACAGGGAGGAGGGCCTACAACTCAAGAGGGCAGAGAGACAGGGAGGGGGACACTCTCTATGGGTGAAAGGAAACATACAGAGACATATGGAGAGGAGGGGGAGACCAAGGGGAGAGAACAGATTGCTCGATGTGGACAGGAGGGGACGCCAGGGGACAGGACACACTACACTCACTCAGACAGACACACACACTCTGGCTCTGTCTCAATCACACACTGACTCATACTCACGCTCTCTCTCACCTATACTCTCTCCTAACAGTTCCCTTAAAAACAAAATTACCATTACAGAACCTTGCTAGCGCCCGTTTCATTGCGTTTAGAAACGGGCCTTTTTTCCTAGTAGGAATATAATGTGCATCTTGGTGGTTGCTGCCAGCTGTTTTCTACCGCAAGCTAAAAACGCTACTGCATCTTAGTAAAAGACCCCCTTAGGGCCTGTTTACTAAGGTCAGCTAGCATTTTTAGCACATACTAACGACAGACACCCATAGGAATATATGGATGTCTCTAGCATTAGCCCACGCTAAATTTTAGCGTTCACTAAAAATTTTAGTAAACGGGGCCCTTAATGTTCAAATTCTCTTCCTCCGAGAGACTCGCACATCTGAAATAAATTCTTTTATTAAACATACCAATTGGTCTGAATTTGCTGTAGGTTCCCCATCACTTGGAAAAAAGAATAGAATGGCTATTATTTTTCATAAAAGCATTAAATTCACAAATTAAACAAGAATTAAAAGATAGATGCCCCAAATCAGGACTTGCCTGATTTTTTTTCATGACTATTTCTGAAAGAAATTGCTGAATGTGATCCCGCTCCCTTAATCATGATGGGGAATTTCAATTTACCACTAGACATTTGCATTGATAGACAATCTGTCAATTTATTATGTTCTCAATGCCCGCTCTACTCTTCAATCTGTTATCGATCATTATCATTTGTTAGATCCTTGGAGACAACTTTACCCTGATACTAGAGACTATACATTTTTTTCTCCCCTTCAAAGCTTTTCCAGAATAGACTTCTGCAAATTACCAGCTCTGCCACAATAGAACCCATTACCCTGTCAGATCATGCAGCTATTTCTGTTTCCATCCACTTTACATACTCAATTCCACAAAAAAATCCAGCTATTAACATTGGAGGAATATGCCGAAAAAAATTAGCTAATTTATCTCAGATTTCTTTGATACCAATACAGACTCAGTTACTAATCATATCACTTTGAGGAGAGTTTGTTTCAATTTCTGCACACCAAAATAAAGAAAGACACAAACAACTAACAAATCTCGAATGCACTGTTAAACAATTTGAACAGCAGTACCACCGTAATCAAGATCCTACTATTCTAAATGACATATATAAGCATGAATATGAATATAACAAGATTTGGAGTATTAAGGCTGGTCCTCAGTAGATGCTCATCTTCTATTAAAAAAACAGACAGTCACTACCCAAGAAATTGTTGAAGCCATTACACAGCTAAAATCCAAAAAAGCCCCAGGACCTGATGTGCTGGCAAGCAAATTCTATCATACGTTCAAAAATATACCAGCTTCTCACCTTTCCTCATTTTGTCAAGCACTTGAATCAGACTCCCCCACTCTTCACAGATTTGCAGAAGCCACTATCACAGTTCTTCCCAAACCTAATAGACCCAACACTCATTTCTAACTATAGACCAATCTCATTGCTCAATACGGATTGCAAGATTTTCTTGAAGATTCTACCAGGCTTAACAAAATTATCAGTAAAGTTATACATCCAAACAAAGTAGGCTTTATGCCACATAGATTGATAATGGATAACTTGTCTTTTTCACCAGCTATCCCAAATCTCTCAATCTTATTTAGATCCCATTGTTGCTGTATCTGTTGTCGCCGAGAAGGCATTCCATAGGATGGAATGGGATTTTCTCTTCCACACTATACATTGGTTTGTTGCACCCGATGCCTTTATAAACAAAGTATGAGTTCTCTATAACCATCCAATTGTACATATAATATCCAATAATTCCTTTATTTAACACTATTCTTTTACATGGAGACACAAGACAGGGATATCTACTTTCTCCTCTCCTCTTTAATATTGCCCTCAAATACTTCCTTATTGCTATTAGATCAGACCCTGATGTACAGGGGATTTCCTTCAGTAACTTAGACATAAAAGTGTCATACTAAGGGGGTCTTTTACTAAGGTACTGGAACGCTAAAGACGCGATAGCAAGACTGTTTCCTCGGCCGTGTCCCCGCAAGCAACGATAGCAAGGCAGAAAGGGCTTTTTTTTTCTGCTGCGTATGAGTCTGGAAGGGGCAGGGCTCTTCTCTGCTTGGACCACAAGGATTGGCTGGGAAGGTATTGGCAGATAATGGGTCCGGATAATTGTCTACTGTATTCCTTGTCTAATACTCAATGGATGCAACTGAAGCATATTGTAGACAATAATGGTCTCTTAACTAAACTCACTACCTCATATCCTTCCATCTAAGTATAAATACTATCCATAGTACAGGCTATATTGCATGTCAGATTTATAAATTTTTTTGTCTCAGAATCTTTTACTGAAAAACACAGCTTACACTACATATGGAAAAAGGAAACTCAATTTTCTCATTCCACAAAACAGTGGACCTTTTTCTGGTCAAAACTTAGTCGTTCTATTTCATCAGCTAGGTCTATTCAATCTTTGTATTTTCTTCATCATCGTGCCATCCGGATGCCCCAGAAGATGAAAGTAGCAGGTCTCCTACCTAGTAACATACTGCAAGACCCATCTGGGTACTTTATTACATTTGTCATATGAATGTCATGGACTAATGTTTGGAATACTATTTCCTCCATATTATCAATTACAGATTCACTTTAACCAAAAATTATAATATTTGGTTCAATACGTTTTTGAAAATCAACTAGATAGCAAACAAATGAAACTTTTGGACATTTTATTGATTATTTCTATTAGGTCTGTTCTCTCTAACTGGAAAGACAATTCTAAATTAAACGTTTACTTCTGGTGGCACACAATCATTCAAATGCACAAATTTGAACTTTCATTGACTGATAAATTGGGAACGACATTACATGTCTGCAAAGTCTGGTCTTTCTTGAACAATTACATCAAAAAATGGCCACTGTAAATCAATTCCAATAAGGCATTCTATTTCAAGTATAAATGTTAGTGACTTTATCAGACAGTTGAATTTTATTTTACCACGCATGCAGTACTTTTATTTTTCCTATTTCTACTGTTAATGATGCTTTGCATTAAAGTATACTGGTTTTTGTTGTATAGTTCTCATGTAATGTTTTATATTTCATTAAAAAAAAACTTGGACTAAAGAAAAAAATAAAATTAAATGCTACTACAGTAGATTTCCTTTGTGTTTTCACTCCAGATATTAGCTCAAACTTGATCATTATATGATCACTCTTTCCCAGTGAATCCAGCACCATTACCTCTGGTACTATACACCACACTCCACTAAGTACTAGATCTAAAATGGCTCCTTCTCTTGTCGGTTCCTGGACCAGTGGCTCCAAGAAGCAGTCATTTATTTTGTCTAGGAATTTTACCTCCCTAGTGCTCCCTGATGTAACATTTATCCAATCGATACTGGGGTAGTTGTAATCACCCATTATTATACTGCTGCCCAATTTACCAGCTTTCCTAATGTCTATAAATATTTTTTAATCTGTCAGCCCTACAAGAATACTCCTTCCGTTCACACATGGAATTTGGTTTCTATTCATACAAACCAACAAACATTAACACCCCAGGTTACACCTCCCTATCTCAGTCAGCCTGAAAATTCTTGGAGTAACAGTTGACCAAAACCTCTCACTAGAGACCCAAGCAAAATCCACCATAAAGAAAATGTTTTCTCAATGTGGAAACTCAAACGTGTGAAACCATTCTTCCCGAGGGAAATATTTCGAAGCCTGGTACCGTCAATGGTACTAAGCCAAGCAGATTAATGGAATCTATGTGGGATGCAAAGAACAAATCATAAAGAAACTTCAGACTGCCCAAAACACAGCAGCTAGGCTTATATTTGGAAAAACGCGTTTTGACAGCACCAAACCACTCCAAGAAAAACCTGCACTGGCTTCCAATCAAAGAACGTATCGCTTTCAAAATCTGCACGATAGTTCATAAAATTATTTATGGCGAGGCCCCAGGATACATGACATACCTCATCGACCTGCCAACCAGAAACACCACAAAACCAGCACGATCATACCTAAACCTCCACTACCCAAGCTGCAAAGGACTCAAATACAAATCCACTTATGCATCCAGCTTTTCCTATTTAAGTGCACAACTATGGAACGCACTGCCAAAAGTAGTAAAAACTATGCTTGACCACCTAAATTTCCGAAAAGCACTAAAAACAGACCTGTTCAGAAATGCATACCCCACCGACCCAACATAAAAAAACATGGACACCTGCGACATAACGTAACCACAGACCGTAATGGACATATCCTAACACTTCCTCTCACTCTCTAAATTCCCCCAATGTATCTACAATACATGAACCTCATTCTACCACAATATCACCTTGTATTTGTTCATACCAGAACTGGTTAACGCCGTTTTCGGTACTATGTAAGCCACATTGAGCCTGTAAAAAGGTGGGAAAATGTAGGATACAAAAGTAACAAATAGAGTAGAATCATTATTTTATTTATCTGTTTCATGTAGAATGATTTTGTTTTACTCAATTCCCACTTTAACATATAACGCAACCCCCCCCCCCTCCACTTTGATCTACTCTATCATTGCGATATAATTTGTACTTTCAACCACTGTTAATACAAATATATTGGAAAAAAAAACTGCTCTGTCTCTTTTGTAAAAGTTAGCATTAGCAGCCTGCTTCTATCCCAGTTAAGGTGGAGTCCATCCTTTTGGAATAGGCTCCCCTTTTCCCAGAATGTTGCCCAGTTCCTAGTAAATCTAAATCCGTCATCTCTGCACCATTGTCTCAAGCACGCATCGAAACTTGCCTCTTGGGCCCTGCCTGTGGAAAGGGAAACATTTTTGAAAATGTTACCCTGGAGGATTAGGGATTTCAGTTTTCTACCGAAAGAGCCTACATTTGGCTTCCAGAACCGCCATCCGACATTTTCCTATATCTTTGGTACCCACGTGTACCAAAGCAGCCAGCTCCTCCCCAGCACTATCTAAAATCCTATCTAGGTGACACGTGAAGTCTGCCACTTTCGCACCAGGGAGGTAAGTGATAAGGCAATCCTCACATCCACCAGCCACCCAGCTATATACATGCCTAATGATTGAATCACAAAGTACAACAGCTGTCCTAACCCTTCCCGCCTGGGTTAGAAGTTCCTGGAGACACATGTTTGGTGCAAGAGGATATTGCATCCACTGGTGGTGCAGGTCCTGGCTGCAGGATTACTTTCTACTTCACCAGGATGATGCTGTCCTTTTAGGAGACTTCCCTCTTCCAAAACCCCGATGCTCAGAAGCAAATGCGGGCACTAGAGCCCATTAGTGCTGGACTAGCGCCCACACTTGCCAATGCACAATTTTCAGAGGCCCTTAACATGGGGAATTACAAGTTCGCTCCACATCAGCGCAAATAGCATTTAAATGAGATTTAAAATAGGCCATCTTCTATTCCCTGCTATGCTCGGAGAAGAGTGCCCCGAAGAAGGGTGCCCTTACTGCAGAAAACCTAGAATCAACTTGGAGGATTCATGAGGAGAGAGTGCTAGGGGAATAGGCTGAAAGGTGCTGCAACTTCTTCTCACATTTTGAAAGGTCAAACTTCCTAAGATTATCACCCCATCCGAGAGGACAGATGGTTGGAGGGCGCTCAGCCTGGATCTGGGTTAGGAGGATTTTGGTTCATGTGTTTCTGCTCCTGGCAGGACAAATCTCAGCTAGCAAGTGGGAAATTCCAGCTAATTTATTTATTTATTTATGGTTCATTTCTACCCCACATTTTCCCACAAATGCAGGCACAATGTGGCTTACATGAATTATAAAAAAAGAAGAAAGGTGGCAGATTGGCCCGGCTCCCTGTCTTCCCAGAGCAGGCATCGGTGGCAAACTGCAACCTACAGCTCTTCCTCCTCCTTCCCCCTCCCCTCCCCCCGACGTTTCTGCTCCCTGGACTGGGCATGAGCACAAGAGCTTGCTTACAGTGCAGTTCTTGTGTGGATGCCCCAGGCACCATCCTCACCCTTAACTTCCAAAAACTTCCTAATGCTCAACGCTAACAGTGCGCCTATATTTGCATGTCATTAGAGTTGAGCATTAGGAAGTTGTTTGCTGTCGCTCTTCCGACGCTATTCAGTACATCGCCGGAGTTATGAGTATTGTCCCCTAATACAGAAGTAGGGCCCTGCTGTGCCTTCTAGAGGACCATTGTGGATATTTTTTTTCTTCTTTAACTTATTAACACTTGGCCTTCTATCTGCAGTTGGTTTTTTTTGTGTGTGTGTGTGGGGGGGGGGGGGTTCTAGTTTTGCAGTGTGTAGAAGTCATTGCTTTTTCAGAATTTAACAGTAATGTCCTTCACTTTAACAGAAGACGCCATTTTCAGGAATTACTGTATTTGAAGACAAGAGATCTGTTCTCCTCTGCCATGGTAAACTTCGCCTGAAT
Source organism: Microcaecilia unicolor (assembly GCF_901765095.1). Taxonomy (NCBI): domain Eukaryota; kingdom Metazoa; phylum Chordata; class Amphibia; order Gymnophiona; family Siphonopidae; genus Microcaecilia; species Microcaecilia unicolor. The sequence goes on from NC_044033.1 coordinate 412,051,382, forward strand.
GTTGTGCAAGAGCTTTTCAGGATCCGGATGGTGGAAATGCAGCATGGTAAATTCAGGACTTTTGTTAGAGTAAAGCTAAAAATAAAGATTGAAGTTTAAAAGTGTGCAATTAATCTAATGTGCAGTTGTATACAAATGTTTAGACCAGAATTTCCCAAAAAGCTTACCCTACCGACCCAACCTAAATGCAACATAACCGTATTACGCAATGGACATAACACAACTCTGCCACTGTTCGATTCCCTAATTTGACTGTGCCACATGAACTCTCTCTTACCACAACATCACCTTGTATTTGTTAACACCGGAGTCTGCTAACGCCTCTCCGGATTATGTAAGCCACATTGAGCCTACAAGTAAGTGGGAAAATGTGGGATACAAATGTAACAAATAAATAAAATGTGGGTCAGGACACCACATGTTCAAAAAACCCATGTTTGGGGCTGCAACCTTGATGGGCTGTTTATAGGTGCATCATTATTCTGTACCTCAAGGGGTCATTCAGTTTTATTGGGCTGCAATCATAGTGTCAAGGCCACAAAAAGATTGATATGCACTGCTCATCAAGCCATATGTTTCAATGAATCCATTAGTAAACATAAGTTGACAGAATCTCTATATGATATGAAGTTACACAGCATGTTTACACAAATTTTAATGTATAATGTCTCTTTATTTGAAGTCAGACAAAAAGCAATGAATTTGGTAAGTGCAAAAATTTGGACACTCTTCTAGGTATTTATGACACTTTTTTTTAGGAGCTATAGAGACTTCCAAATGTTTTCTGTAGCCTGCTTTTTATACTTTCTTTTGGATTTTTTTACCTCACTTCAAACCACGTGGTTCCAAAAATGATCAAGTTCAAACTGGCCAAAGATATTCCACCTATTAACATGGCCATATTGGCCGCCAAACATAGCCGGCCAGCCGCTGAATATCAGCACTGACCATCTAAGCACTAATATTCAGCCAAGATAGCTAGCTATGTTGCACTGAATATTAGCGCTTAGCCAGCTACATACTATTTAACCAGCCAGGTGCCGTTCCTGGCTGGTTAAATGGTTTTGAATATTTGAGGGGGTGGGGAGTCACTTCTGTAATGAGGTCATAAAAAAGGTTTACATCTTCATCTCTCCCATGCAGATCACTGTTGTGTAAACAATGCTGTATCTGGACAATTACTCCAATGTCAGATAAACCTTTCAGCAAGTTTTTGCGGTGATCTTTGAGCTCTGTTTTATATATCTGACAGGTTTTGACCAGTTGTATCAGTGTTTTTTCTTGGTCTTCCAAATCCTGTCTTGACTTAATGGTTCCATGTAACTTCCATTTCTTAATGTTTCTGACTGTTGAAATTTTTACTGGAAGCACTTTTTTTTGTTTTAATAGCAGCCTTCTGCTTTGTAGGAATGAAATATCTTCATTTTCAAATGCACACACAGCTGCTTAAAGAAGCACAAGGTTGTTGAATGTAAATAAAACAGTTTCACACAGTAACTATCGAATTGTCGTCACTTGACTAATTGAAGGCCTAATGAGTTGCTAACAACTTAAAAAAGTAGTAATTACTCCTGGAAGAGTGTCTAAACCAGAGGTGTCCAACCTCAGCCCTCGCCAGGCCAGGTTTTCAGTATTTCCTCAATGAATATGCATGAGATCCCTTTGCATACACTAGAGGCAGCGCATTCAAATAGATCTCGTGCATATTCATTGGGGAAATACTGAAAACCCGACTGGATTGTGGCCCTCGAGGACCAAGGTTGGACAACCCTGGCCTAAACTTTTGTACTTCCCATATTCAACTTTTTTATTATTATTTACAATGTGTTAAAATCAAGCAGATACATAATTAAGCATTACTATATCTAGAAAGATGTCTTGTTTTATATTTTAATGATACTCATTGTAGGTTGGCATTTTTAGTGTCTTTATTTTTATTATGTATTGTGTTCTTTTGTGTTGATTAATATTCCTTAGCGTCCCTCCGGACTGGCCCAGGATTGGACTGATGGGTTATGCACTTCTTCCAGCAGGTGGAGACTGAGAACTTCTGACTCTAGAGAGCCAATAAGAGCCCTGGCCATGTGACCCTAGATTCAGTATTCTCAGTCTCCAGCAGGTGGAAGGAGGTGAGCCCTTTAGTCTCTCTCTATTTTTCTCTGTTTTCTTTAGAGTTGAAAAATCCTATATAATAAAACTCACCCTCAACGTTCTGAGGACACTAACGTCCCTGTCAGGTCCTCCGGGCACTTCCTTCCGGTTCGAAGGCTTCGTGGTGGTGAAGCCACCGAAAACACTGTGTTGGGGCCCTGCCCTCGCGTCAAAAGTGATAACGTCGAGGGCGGAGCAATGACAGCAGATTGAAAGTGGCGTGCAAGGTCAGCAACGATGGCGGACGAACGCCGAAGGAGTGAGTACGGAGGGGGGGGGAGGTCCGGAAGGAAACCGTGCTAGCGTCCGTTTCATTGCCGTAAGAAACGGGCATGTTTTACTAGTAAATAAATAAAAACACTATTCTGTACACCAGGGACCTTCTTGAGCCTCGGGGGTGTTAAACTCAGGGGTTCCCGGGTCCCTCCCCCTCCTTCCTCCTGTTTTCTCCCACTAGCATTTGCTGTTTTGTATGTAGGGAAGAGCTGAACCCTTTTGGCAGAAAGGTGTTGGCGCTTTGGGAGAGGCAGCCACTTTTTGAATTAAAAAAATATATAATTTCCCCTCAGCACGAATGAGCAGGGCAGCTCTGTCATCGCTCTGGGTAGAGACACTTGAATTCTTCCTTCGATTACCGCAGTGGTGCAGGGTCTTGTTTGGGAAAAAAACGCGCTCGAGCCACGCTATGGCTGAGAAACTCAGGAGGTGCAGTGTCTGTCAGCGACGGGATAGGTGCGAACGGAGTTTGCAAGTATTGCACTGCTGTCGACCCCACAGCTGATACTTCTTTGGCCCCTCTAGCGGCCATGGCTCCATTGGCACCATCGGCTCCAGCTGTGGGCCAGTTCTTCTCTCTTGGCGTGAAAACCCACCGTTTTGGCTCCTGGGGACGCTGAAGACTGGGTTGCTCCCTTCTTACCCCAGGTGGCAGAGAGTTCAGTAGTATTATTACCACATTCTTTGGGACCTCAGGAGGGAGGGTTTCCCCCTGAATTTGTCCTTCAGATGTACCAGGCCTTTTTGTTAAAGAAGTTGGGCGCTGGGGCTACTCCTTTGGGGTGGTAATTTGTCCAGACAGCCCCTGCTAAGAGGGCCAGGGGATCCTGGGACCTGGAGGAGGACCTGACTTTGGACCCAGATTTAGATATGCCTTCCATGTAGGAGGTTGAAGGTCTGGAGGACTGGCAGCTGGAGGACCCGGCCTCTTCTGAGGCAGGGGCAGACTCCTTGCCCCGGTAGAAGATCCTTTGGTGGTCAGGATCTTCCGTAAGGAGGATCTTCAGGAACTTATTTCTTTGGTGGCCTCCACCCTACATTTTGAGGATGAGTGGCCTTTGGTTCCTGAGGTTCATAAGATGGATCTGCTGGTCAGGGGCATTAGATGTTCTGGGAAAACTTTTCCAATGCATCAAGACATTCGAGACATAATTCAGGCTCAGTGGGATGTGCCGGATTCTCTTTTTCAGCCAGCCAGATCTATAGTTCACCTTTACCTGGTTCTGGATGCAGACAGGTCCCTTCTTAATGTCCCCGTGGTTGATGCGGTGGTCTTAGCTGTCACTAAGTGTAATACAGTCCCTGCTGATGGTGGCACGGCCCTTTGGGATGTCCAGAATCATAGGTTGGAAGCTCTCGAGCAGTTTTGACATCTTTTATTTGGCGATGCAGGTGGCCATCTGTGCCTCCTTGGTGTCTAGGGCTTGCTTCCGCTGGGCTGAAAGGGACAGGGCTTCAGATGATTTGTCTTTCATAGATGCTAAGATAGCCAAAATTAAGATGAGGTCTGCCTTCCTGGCAGATGCCTTGTATGATTTATTGAGAGCCTCTTCTAAGTCTATGGCCTTGGGGTTTGCGGCCTCCAAGTAAGTTGAGTAAGTTTCCTTTTAAGGTTTCCTTCTTGTTTGGGAGATGAATTGGATAGATTAATCCTCAGTTTGGGGGATACGAAGATCCCTCTGTTATTTGTCTCTGTGGCACAGCCTTGTGTATTCCTATAAGTGACTTCCCTTTACCCTTGAGTGCTGCATGGCCAGCCTTGTGTATTCTTATGAGTGGCTTCCCTTTTCCCTTGAGTGCTGTGTGGCACAGCCTGGTGTATTCCTATGAGTGGCTTCCCTTTTCCCTTGAGTGCTGTGTGGCACAGCCTAGTGTATTCCTATGAGTGGCTTCCCTTTTCCCTTGAGTGCTGTGTGGCACAGCCTAGTGTATTCCTATGAGTGGCTTCCCTTTTCCCTTGAGTGCTGTGTGGCACAGCCTAGTGTATTCCTATGAGTGGCTTCCCTTTTCCCTTGAGTGCTGTGTGGCACAGCCTAGTGTATTCCTATGAGTGGCTTCCCTTTTCCCTTGAGTGCTGTGTGGCACAGCCTAGTGTATTCCTATGAGTGGCTTCCCTTTTCCCTTGAGTGCTGTGTGGCACAGCCTAGTGTATTCCTATGAGTGGCTTCCCTTTTCCCTTGAGTGCTGTGTGGCACAGCCTAGTGTATTCCTATGAGTGGCTTCCCTTTTCCCTTGAGTGCTGTGTGGCACAGCCTAGTGTATTCCTATGAGTGGCTTCCCTTTTCCCTTGAGTGCTGTGTGGCACAGCCTAGTGTATTCCTATGAGTGGCTTCCCTTTTCCCTTGAGTGCTGTGTGGCACAGCCTAGTGTATTCCTATGAGTGGCTTCCTTTTCCCTTGAGTGCCTAGTGGCACACCCTTGAGTATTCCTTTGAGTGGCTTTCCTTATCCTTGAGTTCTGTATGGCATAGTCGTGAGTGTTCCTCTGTGTGGCCTTGTCTTGAGTTTTTCCTGTGTGATTTCTGTTTGACTTGGTTAGGATTATTCGTTTATAACTGTGGATCTAGCACAGCCCTGAGTGTTCTCTCTGTTTGGTTCTGTTTGTGCTTGTGCTATCTCTCTGAGTGATGTCTGTTTGACTTAGTTAGGACTATTCATTTATAGCTAGGGTTCTAAGCCCAGTCCTGTGCTGCCTTCCTGTGTGGTTTTCTTCTCTTTTACTTGTGGTTTCTACCATTTGAGTCTAAGTGAGGTTCCTGGCTTCCTATCCGTTTCCGCATACAGTTCAAACTCCTCTTGTTGACCTATAAGTGCATTCACTCTGCAGCTCCTCAGTACCTCTCCACTTTCCCTACATTCCTCCCCGGGAACTCCGTTCACTGGGTAAATCTCTCTTATCTGCACCCTTCTCCTCCACTGCTAACTCCAGACTCCGTTCCTTTTATCTTGCTGCACCATATGCCTGGAATAGACTTCCTGAGCCTGTACATCAAACTCCATCTCTGACAGTCTTCAGAACCCTTATTTTATCATTCTCACTTTAATATTCCCTTATCTCTTGTTTGTCCTGTTTGTCTGTCCTAATTAGATTGTAAGCTCTGTCGAACAGGGACTGTCTCTTCATGTTCAAGTGTACAGCGCTGTGTACGTCTAGTAGCGCTATAGAAATGATAAGTAGTAGTAGTCTTTTCCCCTTCAGTTTCTTGGTGCCTGTGTGTAGGGTCTTTTGACCCCTTGTTTGTGGCTCTGTTTAGTGCAGTGTGTGTGTGCACTGCTTGAGTAGTACTTGCTCAAGAGATTCCGTTCTGTTTCTTTTCCCTTCCCTCTGGTGTGATTCGGTTCCAGTTCGGCCATGAGGCACATATGCTTGGACTCTGTACGAGTAGTTCCGGATCGGCCGTGAGTCCCACCTGAGTGGTCTATCTCCCTTTTCTGGTGGTGCTTGTTGCTTGTCTTGAGTGTGCTCTGTCTATTTGCCATGTCTGGTATCCTGTTTGTATTCAGTGCCTGGTTCGCCCCTGCTCTGCGCCTCCCCAGAGGACTTGCCTGCTGCAGCCCAAGGGCTCACCAACCCGGGTTCCATGACAATTCCGTCCTGCCCAGATGGTCTCCTCAAACAGACTCTCTTCTGGTGAGGTTGCCTCTACGGGCCCAGGAACGCATTAGTCTCTTCTGGTGGCTGCGTGGGGGGATGAGAAATCGCCAGTTACAGCAGGAATCTGTGAAGCCCATGGCCTGGGCGGAGTGTCATCTGACTGCTCTCTTGGCCTCTCATGTAGCAGAAGTGGAGAAAGTCCAGGTGAATTTTCTCAGCCGTCACACCTCGATCTGGGGGAATGGTCCCTAAGTCCGCAGGCGTTTCAGTTGATAGTGGATCGTGGATCAAGTCATGATTAAACCAGCAATGAATGTGATATAAAATATTTGACCATTGTCTCTCTTTGGCATTTCTTACACAAAATTTCAGGGGTAAATTTACAATAATTACCCAATTATCTTTAAATCTCCACACTTTAGGGACTAATATTTCAATTTATGTCCTATTATACCACTAATAAACCTCAAATATATCTTTGACATTTCTGGGAAATCCACTTCAGCCTATCCAAATCCGTCTTGTCATTTGCAGGATACAGCCCTTAAAATCTGCTTGGCACTGTCCTCACATTCCAAATTACTGGAGTTTCTGTGGAAGCCCTCTCCAGCCCATCCTAAACTAGATTGCCGTATGCGGGACCCAGACTGTATGAGCTTTCCCAGCACCAGCCTTAGTTCTTCACAGCCAGAGCTGCCATCTAAACGCCACTTGACATCCAAACTCACATGCGGCCATTTAAGTTTGTTTTTTTATACCATTCATTTTCTAATTAGAGATCCTCTGTGTTCATTCACTGAAATCTTGGGATATCAAAGCAACATACAACAGTCCAGAAGAAGTTTTCTGTAATTTTAGTTTGGGCTTTAATTGTTGACATTCAGTGAGCAAACTGGTATCACTGACAGAATTAAAGGGGATATTGTCAAATTCAAAACCTTAATAAATATCTGTACGTGCTGGTTTAGGTCCTTCTGATATTTCGATTGTTTTCTGATGCTTTTATAAAAAAAATATTTACATTTAAAAAGCAGTACTGGGACTTCCGGTTGGGTCATGGAGGAGTGAGGACGCGAGGGTTCACCGCTCCTGAGTGACTGCTATAATCTGCATTATAAAGCCTTCTCCCCCCCCCCCCCCCCCCCCCCCCCCCCCGGGATTTGACAAAGCAAAGCTGTCGAGTGAGTCGGAGACCGACACGAGTGCTCTGGGGCCAACTACGAGGCACAGATGACAACTAAAAGTGCGAGGAGAGAGGTTAAAGAGAAAAGCCGAATGCAGGAGACAAAGATGGCGGACGCAGGCATACCGCCTTCGCCGTCGCCAAGCTCAGTATGGACAGCAGAAATCACAGCCGAAGTGACAGCGGCTGTGGAACAAACACTTGGTAGGAAGCTGCAGTTAATTTTAGATAAGCTGGATGGCATGGAAGAACGTTATACGACTTTGGAGTTACAGACGGTCCAGCAGAGGGTGGGGAACATCGAGGACACCATGCAGCAGGTATTGGCGGAGCAACTGTAGCTCATAATGCGCATTTCAGAGCTCTAAATGAAAGTAGACGACCTAGAGAATAGGTCTCGCTGCAATAATCTGCGCTTGGTCGGGCTACCAGAAACCCTCCCTGAAAGAGACCTCCGCACATTTTTGGAATCATGGCTTCCACAAGTGCTGCAGCTGAAGGACCAGGATGGTCCCCTTCGGGTGGAGAGAGCTCCTAGAATGGGGCAACGAAAAGAAGGGGATACTAGGCCCCGAGTAGTAATCTTTAAAGTGTTACACTATGTGCATAAGGTGGCGATATTGCAGGCCCTGAGAGCGAGAACGTAGATGGAGTATCAGGTCACACGAGTGTTGTATTTCCAGGACTATTCCGCTAAGGTATCAGGTGCTCGCAGAGCATTTGCCCCACTGTTCTCCAAGCTGTTTGGTATGAAAATTCGTTTCAGCCTCATTTACCCAGCTAAACTTAAAATCGTGGACAATGGGCAAGTTTGTCTGTTTAAGAGCGTGGACCTACAGTTTTTTCGATTGGATCATATGTGGCTTAGTGCGCAGTTTGGAATTATTCTCTGGTTAAGCCTGATTTGACTCTGTCATCAACGAGTGGGCAAGAGCATGTGGAGTAGTGTGTTTCACCCATAGGCGAAGCCATGGAAGACTTGCCCGGCAGCATAACAATAAAAAAAAAAATTTTCTTCTCTATAATATTTACGCGGGACTGCTGGATCATATGTTTGATTGACTGTGATAGTCCAGACAATGAGGGGCAGTATATGTTTATTGAGAGTACTGTTGTTGAGATCCTTCCAGAAAAGCAGCTGCCAGGCTGGTGGGCATGGAGGAGGATGTTTACACATTCTATCCCTGGAGGCTTGTGGGCTCCCGGGGGTTTGGTGAGCTGCGTAATTGCCTTCAGCCTGGTGGTGCGAGAATGAATGGGAGGAAGTGGAGAAATTTTTTTTTCTTTCTTTTTGGTATCAGCAAGAGGATGCCTGAAGCACATTTACAGGGACATTTAATGAGTGTCTGGAGGGGGGAGGAAGGACAAGGACAACATCTTTCATAGGATGGCGGTTACTCTGGACCCTTTTACTGGGGGGGGCTTCACGTATTGAAGTGGTGAGTGTTGGGGTAAGGGAAGGGGGTATAAGGGGCGGGAGGGTCATGTTGGGGATAGGGGGAGTAGGGGGAGGGAGAGTGGGGGGAGTGGTGCCTGGTGACCCGCGCGGAGACCGGTGGAGGCAGGAGTTTATATTTGGCAGATTACAGGCCTATCGGGGGGGGGGGGGGGGGCATTGGCTGGGGCGCTCCTTTGGTGGATTACATATGCTGAGATTGGGACCCGGAACAAGCCTTTACCACTTGGGCCCATTACATAGAATATGGGCTAATATGAAAATACTCTCTTGGAATGTGGGGGGAATCCACTCTCCGATCAAAAGACCAAAAATTTATCAAAAGACAAAAAATTCTATGATCGAGGGGCCTCTGTTGCTTTCTTGCAGGAGACTCACCTATCGGCTTTAGAGCATGCAAGTTAAAAAGGTGGTGGGTGGGGGAGATCTTCGGAGCTCCGGCAGTGGGGAGGCGAGGAGGGGTGGTGATCCTGATCCGAAAGGGGCTACAATTGGAGACAAAACAGGTGTATGCTGACCCTGTGGGGCATTTTGTTTTGGCATCGGTGGTGTTGGAAAGGCAGCCTTGGCTACTATGTAATATCTATGCTCTGAACACCTTTGAGAAGGCATTCTGTGGGCAGCTAATTCGTAAAATACACGATATGGGTGCGGTGCCGATCCTACTGGGAGGGGACCTTAATGAAGTGGCGGATGACCTATTAGATCAATCACAGCCAAGAGGGAGAGACTTAACCAGATCCCAGGGGGGAATTTCGATGTTATGCTCGGCCCTAGACTTGCTAGATATATGGAGGACACTTCATCCCTTGGAAAAAGACTATATACACTTATCGCGAGCATATGCCACAATGTCCAGAATAGACTATGTGTTACTCTCAAGGGATTGTTTGTCGTATGTAGAGACGGTAACGTTGGGGCCTATAATGATCTCAGATCATGCCTGGGTGGAGTTGTGCCTGCAGGCCAGAGATGATACCCCTCGGGGAGGCTTTTGGAGGTTTCCCACTTTTTTGTACAAGGATGCTCGCTTCCAGTCCTTCCTAGAATCTAAATGGCAGGAATACAAGACCAGCAATACGGAACATGGGGGGGGGGGGGGGGGGGGGCTCGGTTCTCTTTTGGGAGGCGGCGAAGGCAGTTCTCCGGGGAGAGGTGATACCATATGTTAGTTTTCAGTGGAAGGCCTGGCACCATGAGGTGTTGCGCATGGAGAGACGGGTAACCTCTCTTCGTCAGCAATATGGGAGAAGTCACTCCGTAGGCGTAAGGAAATTGTTATTGGAGGGCCAACAGGCATTAAACGAGCTATTGCATAGGCGAGCAGTATATATTCGCAAACAAAAGTGGTACACTCTTGGCCAGGTTGGTCCATGGGAATTTGTGGTCAGGCAAGATAGCCGCATTGCGAGATGCTGCAAGAAGCCTGGCGTATAGTGATGATAAGATTAATGCAGTTTTGAAGGAGTTTTTTGGTCTTCTCTATGGGCCGCAGATGTCAGTGCCTCTGGAGGGGGAGGTTTATTTGTCAAGCCTGGATCTACCATAGGTGACGGCTCAGAATTTGGTAGAGCTTAATGTACCTATTACGGTGGAGGAGGTGAATGGATGATTGATCAGAGTCCTTTGGGAAAGGCGCCAGGGCCTGATGGGTGGCGTAATGAGTTTTATAAGCTTTTACATATTGAAGTGGGGCCAATACTGGTGGAAGTGTTCAATGACTCCATACAGAAAGGACTGTTTCCCAGACATATAAACACAGCCCATATTATTGTCATTCCTAAGCCGGGTAAGCCGCTTGATCAGGCGGATTCATACCGTCCTATATCCTTGTTGAACACGGAAACTAAATATATGGCCAAGATTCTGGCAAATAGGCTGGCGAGGGGTTGCCATCGCTGATCCTGGAGCCGCAGGTAGGGTTCACCTGTGGGAGAATGGTGGTGAAGAACATGAGGCGAATTTTGGCTGTGCTGGAAAGGGTGCTTTCGGAGGATAGCCCCGCTCTATTGATCAGTTCTGATGCCGAAAAGTCTTTCGATCGGGTGGAGTGGGGATATCTCTTTGATGTGCTGAGAGCATATGGTATCAGTGGTTTTTTTGAGCAAGCTGTCCAAATATTGTATAGGGATCCAAGGGCGCAAGTATTTGCAAATGGGATTTTCTCTGACTGGTTCCCAATCACTAGGGGAACCAGGCAGGCATGCCCCTTGTCCCCGTTGTTGTTTGTGTTGTCTTTGGACCCGTTACTTAGGGAGATACAAGGTAACGCAGGGATTAGGGGATTGGAGAGCAGACTTTCAAATCAGCAGCATTTGCAGATGATCTTTTACTGCTTATTTCGGATCCGGAGTTCTCATTACCCAACCTAATGGAAAGCTTGGAGGAATATGGTGACTTCTCTGGCTTCAAGATTAACCTAGCCAAGTCAGAGGCACAGGCCAGTTCAGAGAAGGTTAGGTGACTCTGGGGTAACACCTTCCTATTGAGATGGGCCCAAGACTTGTTCAGATATTTGGGTATACAGCTTTCAATGAATCCCAAGCATCTATACGACCTTAATATTACCAAATTACTGGAGGACACTAGGCAGAGGCCGGCTCTTTGGACGACTCTTCCCTGACCCTCATGGGCAGGATTCAGCTTTATCGCATGATAATCTTCCCCAGGTGGCTGTATGTGCTACTGTCTCTCCCTATTCGCATTTTGCGTCGGGATTTGGAATCCTTACGGAAAATACTGTTGAAATTTTGCTTGGGGGGGGGGGGGAGCCCAAACTGCAGTGGAGATTCTTAGTGAGTCCGCAGACTCAAGGAGGATTGGGTATCCCAAATATGGGTAGATACAACCAGGCTTGTCTATTGAGGCACCTGCGAGACTGGCTCTTGGGTACTAACACATACACAGATGTGGACTTAGAGCATACTTCCACCCCTGGCATTTGAATTATCTGCTCTATACCCCTCGTGGGCGCCTGCCCAGGGAGGCTCGGGGGAGCATACTGTTGAGGCCATTGTGGTCTCTTTGGCGTTCAATACTTACCTTGTGGAGGCAGGAGCCCACTAGTAGTGTATTTTTGCCATTGGGGGGAAACGCAGAGTTCTTGCCAGGTAGCGAGAGCCGGATTCTGCGAAACTTGAAAGCGAAAGGGGTGCTATTGCTAGAAGACGTAGTTAGGGAGGATGGGATCCTGAAATCTGCCCAAGAACTTTTTCCTCTGGAGGAGAGGGGTCCTGCGGTGGTTCTGGCCTATCTTCAGCTATCGCATTACATGAGGGCCTTACCAGCCAGCAGCCTGTCGGCAGGTTTCGGCCAGCAGCTGCGGGAGTTCCTGGAGGGGGATGCACAGGTGTTATGTCCCCTGACTATTCAGGATATGGGCATCTGAGGATAGGGTTGCCATCTTGGATGTGGGCATCTCCAGGATAGGGCAGCCATCTTAGAGCTGGGTGTCTTAGGTTGTGGCAGCCATCTTGGAGTTGGGCAGCTTCAGGAAGGAAGGCCATATTTGGGCGTAGGGCGTCTCCTCTGATGGGGGCAGCCATCTTGTGACAGCTGCACATGCTTGAGCCTAATTCCTGCACTATTTAAAGCCCTGCCACCAGGCCTTCCTTGCTTCGGCTTCTATTCAGTTTCCTGAGTAGTGGCTGCTACCTGGTCTAGACTTCTGCTGGTATCCTGACTACTCTCTGCTCGCTGCCTGCCCAGACTTCTGCTGGTATCCTGACTACTGTCTGCTTGCTGCCTGCCCTGACTTCTGCTGGTATCCTGACTACTCTTCGCCTGCCGCCTGCCTTGACCTCTGCTGGTATCCTGACTACTCTTCACTTGCCGCCTGCCCTGACTTCTGCTGGTATCTTATACCTCTATTCAGGAAATCTAGACTGCCCCTATTTGATTACTGCACATTTTGTCCATTAGATTGTAAGCTCCTTTGAGCAGGGACTGTCCTTCTTTGTTAAACTGTACAGCGCTGCGTAACCCTAGTAGCGCTTTAGAAGTATTAAATAGTAGTAGTAGTATCCTGAATACTCTTGCTTGCTGTCTGCCCTGACTTCTGCTGGTATTCCAACTACTCGCGGCTGGGTGTCCACATCAATCTCCGCCTCCACGCCACCTGCAGTCCGCCAACCCCGTGGTTCCGGAAGTCCTGTTGGCCGCCAGTACCTTGGGGCTCAACTCCCGGGGAACGGCGGTTGCCACAGGTGAAGACTAGGGGTTGTTTGGCTGTCCGCTGGGGGCTGGTGTCTACCTTCACCTCAGCACTCCAGCTGGACCCAAGGGCTCACGAGATTCCAGTACACGACAACAGGGTCAGGTTTCGGTATCTTGGTTTTGTAAAGAATTAGGAAATCGTTCGTCAACGACAAGCTTACAAATGGTGGCTGACCGGTGGGAGCGGGATGTGGGTAGGTCAATTGAGGCAAAGCTATTGTTGGCAACTCTCAAAGGGGACCCACGAATGGTGCATAGCGCAGAACTGCAAGAGTGCCAGTTTCGTACACTACATCGAGCATGCTTCTCCTCTCAGCAGGTTAGCCATGCGGGGGTAGTGGATGCGAGACAATGTCAGAAATGTGGAACAAAGGGGCTTCTTTATATCATGGATTGTGGCAGTGTAGATACATAAGAGCATTTTGGTCAGCTATAGCGGGATTCTTCTGTTTGGTATTTGGACGTAGGGTGTTCCTCACGTTTGAAAAAGCGATTTTCTGTACATTAGGCTGGTGGGGGTCGGGAAAGTTGGGTGATAAGCTATTTTTAGGCAAAGCTTGTATTCTGGGAAAGAAATGTATTCTTAACCATTGGATTCAGGATCATCTCCCCTCTGTATGGTATTGGAGGAATAAATTACATCAACTCATGATATGGGAGTCAGAGGTTGCCCACTTATCTCCGAAGAGGCAGCAGAGGTTTCTGGCGATCTGGGGGGCTTATTTGACTAGAGTTTCTCCTGCAGCTCGGAGTCAAATTTTGAACAGATTCTCGATGGGTCGTTGAGGGTGGCTGGGTGGGGGGACCAGGCATTAAAGGGATGGGTTAGGAGGTTGGGGATTAGGGGATAGAGAATATATTACTTGAGGGTAGGTCGGACTAGAAGGGCAAAGGTCAGGCCTACACATGTGGAACCACTGTTCTTGGGTAGGGTTAGTGCGAGGAGGGATTTGTGGCGCGGGTTGGGGGGATAGGAGGTATAGGGAAGGACATGAGGACTCGGAGGTATAATGGTTTTTTGGAGGTAGTTGTTGTTATGTTGGGATGCTTAGGATCTGTTTTCAAAGTCTATGCAAGAGTATGTTGTTTGCTATTGAGAAGCTTTCCAGTTAGACTGTTTCTAGTTAAACACACAGAATATAACACAAAGGGACAGAGGCTTTATGTAGTAGGAGTCGAAGGAAGGATTAAAGTTCCCTAAATAAGTTCATTGTAGTTGGGAATTGATGAGGGTCTTTGTTTAATGTTATACATAGAATAAAGGTGCGAGGTGGGGATAAACTGCTTAAAAAAAGAAAGTTGAAGGAATGTAATAGCTTACCCACACTATGTACTTCTTGTTATTTGAGTCTATATGCAATTCTACTGTGGACGTGTTTCTTCTGTATTGACCTCTATAAAAAAACGTTGAATATAAAAAGCAGTACTGAGAGCTACAGGAGGTATTGTAGTAATGTCAGGCACAAGGAGCGAGAGAAGAGAGAGACAGAGAGGCTGACCACTAGTGACACAAGGGCCCTGTTTACTAATATTGTAGGCACCCACACATTTAGTGTGCGCTAAAAATGCTAACATGCCTCTGGGGCCCTGTGTTTATGTTGCAGCGATTTAAGATAGAAAAGTTTAAAATTCTTTTAGTGGATGACCAAACCTGCATGCTGAGAAAAGAAATAGTTTGCAAAACTCTGAAATATGGTAAAGTGCATGAGATGGCTTTTAGCTCTTATCCCAATATAATCTGATATTGTTTATCCTATGAAATACATTTGGATAGATATGAAAACCAGGACTAGATTAAATTAAAACTATCTAGCAATGACCCTTAGTTTGGTTGAGAGCAGTGCACTCAAAATTATGTCAGATTAATTCCATTATGAACAGTGGTCAGGCAGGAAGAACTGTTCCTGAAATGATGCCAAACTTGATTTTAGGAAATAAAGACAAGATCAAAATAAAGCAGAAAAATTGGACAAGTGCAAGGATGGTCATTGGAGGAGCAATTTTAGATGTTGCTCTTTCACACATCTCATGCTGCATTTTCTTCTTTTCTCTATGATGGTATTACATAGACATTGTAATTTGTGTGGGATGATAAATTATTCTCAGTATGATGGTGATTGCTGTAATCTACCTGTGACAGAATAAATTGCATGGCAGACTGGTGCTTTCGTATTTCTGAGCTGCGGTAAACACTAACGCTTGCTTACTGCAGGTTAAAATCCACTACCGCAGGGCGCTCTCAGGTAGTTTTGTGTTTGGCGTGCGCTACCCATACACTAAAAAAAATAGAAAATATTTTTGCACTGGGAGTATTTTTGGGGGTGGAGAGTAGGCACGCCCAGCGCTAATTGGTTAGCACAGGAGCCTCAACTGAAGAAATGGAAAATGTGGCCATTTTACAGCCACGCTAAAAGTGGCCTAAGTGCACAGAAAAGCCCCACACTACAGATACTGCATTCCACTTTTTAGCACAGCTTAGTTAAAGGGCCTCTACATGATGTAATTTCTTTTTCATTTTGACAACTGTAAATTGTCAGTTGATTTCATATAGTAAATTAAAACATGTAAATTTTTATGTGTAGGTTCTTCCTGGATTGTCCTCACAACTGACAGTGAAGGGTTTGTTCCATTAACATTCAAAACCAAACAGGAAATAATAATTAGAGAGCCGAAAGCCAGGCTGCAGGACTGACGAAATGTTGGAATTAGTATGTCTGCTGCCTCTACAAGCAACATCACATAATCTGTTAGAATCTGGATATGCAACAATAAAGACTATTGGAAGACTGGAGACTGTTGATTTCTGTGAATTATAAAGAAGAATCCAAGTTATCTGCAGCATTTCATGGATGTATTTTATGGCAGAGCTTGAGATTTATTCACATTTCTATAAGTTGACTTTTAGTGAAAAATGTTCTTTATTTAAATATTCTGTTTTCATACTAAAATATTGTCAACCTCTGTCTGATAAAAGTTTGGTTCTCCCCTTTCATTATTTTGTTTTGTTTTCAGTTGTCTTCCTTTTTTTTTTGTTTGTTTCTTTTACTTCTCATTCTTTTTCCCTCTTATTCTTTCCTTCCTCGTCTTGTGCACACCCTTCACATTTTTTTTAAAGCTTTTATTTATGCATTTTCAAACAGTGAACAAATATAAAGAAAACAAAACCATGAAAATAACGCTGCTGATGAAGAGAAATAGTTGTATAGCAGTATAGCACAATGAACCATAACATTTTACAGGATAATTTGTGTAATGCATGAGAAAAGAAATGGGGGGGGGGGGGCAACATCAGGTATATATCTTAATAAGGAAGAAGATAAGGAAAGGATCAAGGAATGACGAAGACGAGCAGTAAGAGTCTAGAGGTGACCATATTTTCTGAAATGCAGGTAGAAAGCCTCTTTTATGGGCTATTATTTCTTCTTACTTTCTAAATAAACAAACTTGGCTCCACCATTCTTTTTCCCGTGAAGGACAATATTATGAATGGCAAGTGTAATCATCATATTGAACAGTTTAGCATTATCAGAGGTGGTTGAAATGCCAGAACTTTTTAGCAGTTGAAACTCCATCTACTTTTAGTTTCCATGAAAAGCAGCAGAGCATCAAGATTTCTGTCCTGTTTTATCATCTTTCTCATTCCATCAGCCATCTATACACCAACCTATGTTCCCTTTTTCCTCCATCTCTTTCATGGGACTGTTTCAGGTTGTTTTCATTATTCTTAATTCACTCTGCTTCTTCCCTGATTGTTCTCTCACCTCAAGTTTGTATGTCAGCTTTTCAGCTCATTTGGTGCTTCAACTTGTTCAGTCATGATAGTTTTAAAGAAGCACATTTCTTTAATAAGAAGGTCTAGCTGCAAGTCAGAGGTCTTTGGCGCCATTTTTTTCTGGCATGCTCGGTTCCGGTTTAGGCCTCTTACCTCTCGGAGAACACATGAGAGTTCTGATTTCTTCATCTTGGAAGTTGCCATCTGAAGTGAGTAGGAGAGTTTTTGCATATATGTGTATCTCAGATTGGGAAGTAGAAACAATTTTGGGGATTTATTCAATCCCGATGTGATTAGTACTCACCACATGTGTCTGTGATATGACTGCCTGGGCGCTGAACAAGCTCTGCGAATGATGGAATTGGATTCCAATCACTAGAGAGTCATGTCACGGCGGGAATCTTTTCTAAGCAGTAGTAGGCTGTGAAAGTATGAACATGTCCATGTCACAGCTCTACAGATTTTCTCTGTGGAGGCTGATCTCAAGTGTGCTACGAACACCACCATAGTCCTGACATTATAAGCTGTGATATGAATCTCAAAGGTCAAACATGTCTGGGCATTAATGAAGGAAATGCAGTCTGATAGCCAATTAGAAGTGCAGCCCCCAGCTTTTTTGGGTCAAAAGAAACAAAAGTTGGGTGGACTTTCTAAGGGCTTTAGGAGTCCTTTTACCAAGCTGTGGTAAAAGGGGACCTGCACTAGTGGTAGGGGCCATTTTTGCTGCATGCTAAGGCCCACAGCGGGTAAAAAAGCCAAAAGAAGAAATAGCCATGCAGTGAGATTTCACTTACTGTGTGGCCATGTTGGGGGGGGGGGGAGCACTTACCACCACCCATTGAGGTGGCAGTAAGGGCTTCCGCGCTGATCCATCTGTAACTGGGTAGCATGCGGCACTAACTGAATACTGTCAGATTAGCACCTGCGGAAATTTTAAAAAAATATTTCCGCTAGCACCAGAAATTCTGCCCACTGGGGGTGAACCTGCGTTAGGCTGCCAGTAGTCAAAAAGGTTCAAGATTTGCAAGCCCTGATGTTTTAGGAGAATTTGAATATTGTTGCTATTATAGAGATACTAGTAAAAAAGGCCCGTTTCTGACACAAATGAAACGGGCGCTAGCAAGGTTTTCCTCGGAGTGTGTATGTTTGGGAGAGTGTATGTGAGAGTGTCTGTTTGTGAGTCAGAGTGAAAGTGTGATTGTGTGAGAGAGAGCGTGAGTCTGGGTGTGAGTGTGTTTGTGAGAGAGTGTGTGTGTGAGAATGAGAGTGTGTGCAAGTGTGTATGTGAGACACAGTGTGAGTGAGAGTGTGTGTGTGTGGGCGAGAGAGAGTGTGTGTGAGACACAGATTCTCTGTTTGAGTGAGTGTATGAGACCAAGCGAGTGTGTGAGTGACTGTGTGGCACATAGAGAGTGAATGTGATACAGTGTGAGACAGAGTGTGTGAGAGTGAGAGTCAGAAAGACATTGTATATGAGAGAAAGAGTGTGAGCCGTGCCCTCCCAATCCATGGCCATCTGTCCCCTGCCCCCTCCATTCATCCTTTTCCAGCAATTCCCCTCTGTCCCTGAGCCCTGCCCTCCCAATCCATGGCCATCCATGTTTGTCTGTCACCTGCCCCCTCCATTCATCCCTATCCTGCATTTCCCCTCTCTGCCTGAGGCCTGCTCTGCAATCCATATCCATCCATGCCCATCTGTCCCCTCCATTCATCCCTATCCAGCAATTCCCCTCTCCCTGAGTCCTGCCCTTCCAATCCATGCCCATCCATGCTCATCTGTCACCTGGCCCCTCCATTTTTCCCTATCCAGCATTTCCCCTCTCTGCCTGAGGCCTGCTCTGCAATCCATATCCATCCATGCCCATCTGTCCCCTCCATTCATCCCTATCCAGCAATTCCCCTCTCCCTGAGTCCTGCCCTTCCAATCCATGCCCATCCATGCTCCTCTGTCACCTGGTCCCTCCATTTTTCCCTATCCAGCATTTCCCCTCTCTGCCTGAGGCCTGCTCTGCAATCCATATCCATCCATGCCCATCTGTCCCCTCCATTCATCCCTATCCAGCAATTCCCCTCTCCCTGAGTCCTGCCCTTCCAATCCATGCCCATCCATGCTCATCTGTCACCTGGCCCCTCCATTTTTCCCTATCCAGCATTTCCCCTCTCTGCCTGAGGCCTGCTCTGCAATCCATATCCATCCATGCCCATCTGTCCCCTCCATTCATCCCTATCCAGCAATTCCCCTCTCCCTGAGTCCTGCCCTTCCAATCCATGCCCATCCATGCTCCTCTGTCACCTGGTCCCTCCATTTTTCCCTATCCAGCAATTTCCCTCTCTCCCTGAGTCCTGCCCTCCCAATCCATGCCCATCCATGCTCCTCTGTCCCCTGCCGCCTCCATTCATCCTTTTCCAGCAAGTCCCCTCTCGCCCTTCCATGTTCCCCCCCCCCCCTTCGCATCCATGCTACGCTCTCTCCCATGTCCCAGCCTGGCCCGCCCTCTTCTCCCCCCCCCCCCTTCGCATCCATGCATCCTGTTTTTTTTTTTTTATTCTTTTTAACTTTACCTCCGTGGCGGTTCGTGCAGCGAAGCGTCAGGGAAGGAGGCGGCGCTCCCGACGTCTAGCTTTCCCTTCGCTGTGTTCCGCCTTGTTTTGAAGGCGGAACACAGCGAAGGGAAGGCTAGACGTCGGGAGCGCCGCCTCCTTCCCTGACGTTTCGCTTCCGGATTTGTTTGTTTTCTCGCGAGGGCGGGGCAGAGACGGCAGGCTGAACCCTTCAGCCTCAGCCTGGGAGTGACGTCAGATGGCTTCAAGGCTTCAGGCTTCCGGCTTCAAGTTTCCGGCTTCACAGAACTGAGGCTTCGGGCTTCAAGTTTCTGGCTTCACAGAACGTGGCTTCAGAACGTTGAGGGTGCGTTTTATTATATTAGATGATTCAATGATTCTCATGAATGGGATGTGACCATACCAGGCTACAATTTTTTAACAAGGATAGGGAGGGCTGAAGAGGTGAAAGAATGTCACTGTTTTATGTTCTAAAAAGTGCTTTGAAAATGATCCCCTTAGTCCTTTTATAAAATCAAGTCCTAAGATCTTTAGGGCCTTGTTTGCTAAAGTGCACTAGTGTTTTTAGTGTGCCCTAAAAATTAGCTTGCACTAACACTAGAGACATCCATAGAAATATATGGGTGGCTCTAGCGTTAGCATGTGCTAAAAACGCTAGCGCGCCTACAGCACATCTTAGTAAACAGAGCCCTTAGTTTGTTAGTAGTCTCAAGCTCATAGTAAGCATACTATTTTGTGTTTCATCACTTCACTTTCTGCTCCTAACACTAGTTCTCAATAGCATGAGAGTGTCTTGAACTGGAAGAACACAGCCTAAATTTATAAACCTTACTACAATAAGCCCAATTTTGCATAGAACATCTTAGCCAGAAAAGGGACATCAAAGTCAGGTGGCACCTTTTGTAAAATTCATATCAGGCCCCTGGAAATACACATGTATTTTCCTAAATATGCAATGGTTCAATCATTTGTGAAAAAATCCACTTGATGTAACAGCATCATCCCATGGTCCAGTTCAGAAACCAACAAACAGAAAGCGGAGAGGAAAATCCTCGCGTGAATTGAAGACAATGAAAACAAAAAAGTGAGGACAAGTGTGGAGGAAATCCAAAGAACTTTATTGATAATCATGAAACGACCCAACACGGCCGTGTTTTGGCATCTATTGACGTCACTTCTGTGTATTGCCGTTAAGGCGTATCCTAGTTGAGTTCTTAAACTTCTGAATTTGAGGGAAGTCCATAACCAGTTTTTCTCTGGTTTTTAATCGAGTAACAACCAAAAAAGATTTGTTTGACCCCTGGTGCAGGCTTAGATGCCGAAACACAGCCATGTTGGGTCGTTTCATGATTATCAATAAAGTTCTTCGGATTTCCTCCACACTTGTCCTCACTTTTTTATTTCCAGTTCAGAAACCTACACATGCACTTTATTTCAGAAAACTACTGGTATAGCAGGTGTCAATTAAGGAACTATGCGCCTAAAGGCATGTTTTTGCTCATTGTAAAGGCTAGAATATTAAGCACCATTGCTCTGTTAATCACACCTATAAAGCTCTGGCTGACTCTTATTTGTGCCTCAGAAGTGGTACAAAAGCCAACGGAAAAGTTTTTAAGATCTATGTGTTTGCTGGTACAGAGGAGCAGAAAGCCATCGGTCTTAGGATCCCAGACTGATATAAAATGAGATCCAGGCAGTCAAATCATGTGGTGTAGCTAAATTGTAGTTGGCCTACCAGACCCACGCCTGGGGCCCGATTGTGACCCCCAGGCTTAAGATAGTAGGTATGGCACAAAAAAAGCACTAGAAAAACTCGCCAGAGATACTGGCTGACTTGAAATAGAAACAACCCCTAGTGAGGAGGGCATTTCAATTATAGCTATAGCTATATCAGTAAAGATCCACAGGGGTACTGCGTTGCTTACCCTTTACCTACCCTGCCCCCTCCTATCAAAGGTATGACCAACAATAACAAGTTTAGAGCACAGGGAGCATTCCAGAAGCTTGGGGAGGGACTGAAATCTTTGATTCGGACTGCAGCTTTTTCTGAAGTAATTTCTACATGTGGGAAGGGAGAGGAAAGACTATGTAAAACAGAGGCATTCAATAAGTGGCTCGAATATTGGTGTAAAGAAGAAGGTTTTAGACACACAGGAGGATGGAATAATACGTGGAAAAATAACAGGCTGTATTGTAATGATGGGCTACATCTTTCTGTGACAGGAAAAAGGATCCTTGGGGATAAATTCAGACAGTATGTTTCTAGACATTTAAACTAGAGAGTGGGGTGACAAAAGGAAATAAGGGAAAGTCACATGATTGCAGAAGGAAAGGTCTTGTAAATATAGAAAACCATCCAAACTCATTTAGCACATGGAAAGCAATGAGCACAAATGCTCGTAGTCTAAGTAAAAAGGTTCAAGATTTGCAAGCCCTGGTGTTTGAGTAGAACTTAGATATTGTTGATATTACAGAGACATGGTTCAATGATTCTCATGAATGGGATGTGACCATGCTGGGCTATAATTTTTTTAGGACGGATAGGGAGGGCTGAAGAGGTGAAAGAGTGGTGCTATATGTTAAAAACAATATCAGAGTGGCTGAAATTTAGGGAACCTGAGGAAAGGAAGAAGCTATATGGATGGTCCTGGAAAGAGAAGATAGAACCGGTATCCACATGGGTGTTATTTACAGACCTCAGGCACAAATGGAGAAGCTGGATGAGGATTTGATAGAAGAAATTCAAAAGCTTGGTATGAAAGGGGAGGTGCTATTTGTTAGGCGACTTCAACTTGCCTGATGCTGATTGGAACATCCTGTTGGCAGAATCGGAAAGAAGTAGAGAGATCATGGATGCCTGTCAAAGTGCCTTGCTTGCTCAGACAAATGGTGACAGAACCTACAAGAGAAGGGTCGACGCTGGATCTAGTGCTCACAAATGGAAGCAGTGTTTCCAATGTCTGTGTGGGTGCCCACCAATGTAATAGTGATCATTACATAGGTGGGCACCCACATTTGATATATAAGAGCAAAAGTGGAGTGTAGACTTACAAGACTCAAAGTACTGGATTTTAGATGTACTGGTTTTGGTAAAATGGAAGTGCAGTGGTCCAAGCTGAAAACTGCTATAAATATGGCAAATGATCTTTACGCAAGGCAAATAAACAAAAACAAGAGAAACAGGAAGCCTATATGGTTCTTCAAACAAGTGGCTGAAAAAATGAGGGCAAAAGAGGCTTCATTCAAGAAATACAAACAAACGCAACAAGAGGATCACAGAAAAAATTATCGGATTAAACTCAAAGAAGCGAAGAGGGAAATACAGCTAGCGAAAGCAAAATTGGCTAAAGATGTTAAGAGAGGTGATGACCTTTTTCAGATATATTGGGGAAAGAAGAAAAGATAGGAATGGAATTGGTAGACTGAAAGGCTCAGAATGGCTATGTGAAGAGTGATGGGTATAAAATGAATGTGCTAAACAAATACTTTTTTCGATGTTCATAAAAGAAAATCCTGGAGAAGGACCACGGTCGTCTGCCAAGGGAGTATCTGGGAATGGAGTGAATATTGTGCCGTTCACGGAAGAAAGCGTTTATAAACAACTTGAGAATCTGAATGTGGTCAAAGCCGTGGGGCTGGATGGGATACATCCCAGGATATTGAGGAAGCTCAGCTAAGTCCTGATAGGACCTCTTAAGTATTTATTTAATTTTAAACGTTTTTTATTCAGAATCAAGCACATCCAACATCTAACAACAAAATATCAAGTCTAGTCAAGATCTTCAATCAAACATACAGAACAATAATCAAAGACAACGAACAGCAAAGAGCTGGATAACATTTGATCACATTTTTGTTTTGTGAAAATACTCCCCCACCCTCCTCCCTCATTACCCTAGTCCCTGTTCAAAACAACAATGCATGTTCAAAATCACCCTCCCCCCTCCTCCAATGTAAACAAACACTAAGATGGCCCGGTATCTGGACTCTTATGACCCCAGGTCATCTTTGATAGAGTAATATCTAATATTCCCACCCCATCCACCCCTAACCAAGCAGACAACCCCTAAAATACCCCCAGTATGACAGTACCAACTTAAGAAACACTCTGAAATCTATTCAGTACTGCACTTCTTGCTTTATGGGAAATTTTTTGCAAGTTGCATCTCCAGATAGACATGAAAGCCTTTCTGCCCTTTGGAGAATTTTAAGGATTTATTTAATAGAACTTTAGAGATGGGAGAAGTTCCTCAGGATTGGAGACGAATTGATGTGTCCGCTCTTCACAAAAGCAGAGACAAGAAAGAAGTGGGAAGCTATAGGCCCATAAGCCTCAGGTCGGTGGAAGGAAAAATAATGGAGTTGCTGCTTAAGAAAAGGATAGTTGACTTTCTAGAATCCAGTGGGTTACAGGATCCAAGGCAACATGGCTTTACCAAAGGAAAATCCTGCCAAACAAATCTTATTGACTCCTTGAACTGGGTGACTAAACTGAACGAAGGACATGCACTAGATGTAATCTACTTGGATTTCAGCAAAGCCTTTGATACGGTCCCTCACAGAAGACTCATGAATAAGCTGAGAGGGCTGAACTTAGGATCCAAAGTGGTGAACTTGGAGGAAAGGAGGGTGAGTACTGGAGTGCCTCAGGGGTAGGTGCTGGGGCCGATTCTGTTTAATATATTCGTGAGAGACATTACTGAAGGATTGGAGGGAAAAGTTTGTCTTTTTGCAGATGACATGAAGATAGCCAATAGAGTGGATACCCTGGATGGAGTAGAAACAATGAGAAAGGGATCTTCAAATATTAGAAGAATGGTCAAAGGTAAGGCAGTTAAAATTTAATGCCAAGAAATGCAGAGTGTATACACTTGGGATGCAGATATTCAAAAGAGATACACCAGATAGGAGGGGAGAGATTGGTAAGCTTGACTCAGGAGAGGGTCCTTGGAGTGATGGTGTTTTAGGATTTGTAGGTGATGAAACAGTACGACAAGGCGGTGGCCGTGGCCAGAAGGATGCTAGGCTGCATAAAGGGGGGGGGGGTATAAACAGTAAAAGAAAGGAAGTGATCCTTTCTTTTACTGATTATACCCCCCCCCCCCCCTCTATGCAGCCTAGCATCCTTCTGGCCACGGCCACCGCCTTGTTGTACTGATTCCCCTCTACAAGTCATTGGTGAGGCCCCACTTGGAGTATTGTGTTCAGTTTTGAGGCCGATATGGTCTATGTGTTCCCTAGCATTTACACATAAAAATAGTGTAATTGTAAAAATCTGCATGTACACAGGTTAATGGTAGACACATGCATAGTCTAAAAGCCAAGATCTCATACAGTATTCATTAACTGTAATTGTTGAGGGGTACTTATTTCATTGCTTCCTCCTAGCAGCAAATTATCAATCAGTGTGAAGACCCATAAATTGAAGATATATTTATGTAAGGAGCCTGACCTCTGCACCGAGAAATACAATTTAATTTTGAAAAAAAGGGACAATCCAAATTCTGTTCTATTTTTCAGCTTACAAATGAACTGTGATGGAAATAGCATTGACCTGGAGTTAATGTACAGGTAATGAAAATGGAAAATGCTTGTATGCAGATGTATTTTTGTCTGCTGAACAAATGAACATGGGGGGAATGCAAGGTTCCTTGGTATTTTTATGTGCTTGTGACTATTCAGCAAAGTTGACAGAAATGTTCCTTTCCACATGGGTGCAGTATTGTGATGCACTGGTGCTTTACTGCCATCATTTACTCATCCTTTCTTGTATTTAGAGAGCTACATTTCATTTGCTTCTGCCATCATCACTTACCACTGTACTTTCCAATCACTTAATGAGCAGGGAAATCTGAGCTTGAGTTGGACAATTCATGGCTACTCCACAGCAACAAGTGATTTTATCTGAGAAACTGAACGGTTCTGACCTAAAACTCGCTCAACACATGCAACCCAAACCTTTTGGGTATGATCAAATGAATTAAAATTAAAGCCATTACCTGCTAGTCTAAATCTTACATGTGTTTTGATGACTATGTTTTGCCTTGTTTGGCACAAATGTAAACTCTAATGAGCAATGAAATAGAACAGAAAGGGTTGCCTTCTGTTTCTAAAACAATTTGGGGGGGGGGGATTCATAATACATTAACATAGTAAATGATGGCAGATAAAGACCTGTACGGTCCATCCAGTCTGTCCAACAAGATAAACTTGTATGTGCTACTTTATATGTATACCTGGCCTTGATTTGTCCTTGCACATTGCAGCTGATATTATGTTGTATATAACTAGCTATACTTGAATTGCATATTAATGTTAGGCACAGAGCATATGGAGAAAGTACTAAGTACCTTTTTCTGTTAAGCAATTATATCCTTGATGCTTTCTACAGCTCATAGACCCCAGTTTTCCCTAGTGATCTCCCATCAGCTATTGGCCAGGCTTTACCTTACTTCACTTCCAAGATTTAACAAGTTGAGGTTTTACCAGGGCAGTGCTGCTGAGGTCTAGAGGTAGTTATTGATATGAATTGGTACGAATGAGATTGGAGTTTTGGAACTGGATGATTAAAGCAGTCTGAGGAAGAACAGAGTCTGCACAGCTGAGAAATGGAAACGATTCTGTTGTTGATGACAGAGAGAAGCAAAATGGCATCATTCAGGACAAAGTAAAAAAATGTGGCAAATACAAGGGAAATAATAGAGATCCATGTTAGATGCTACCCGAGTCAAGGTTAAATTTAAAAACTAGGCATTAACATTTATGCACTTGTTATGCATGAAAATGTTTAGAATACTGGTATATACCTGTGTATGTGCACACTTAACAGGCATATATGCTAGCATGCTTTCTAGATGTTATTCTGCAAATACCCTCTTAATCTCCATAGTGAGTATTTGCAAGGGGGCAAACAGAGGGGGTGGAGCATTGACGAAGCATTGACAGAGCTTCCTCTTAAGTGTGTAACTTACAGGATATAGTAATTTACATACATGCCACACTTAGACACTCGCATTTACACCAGCTCTATAGCTGGCATAATGTGAGCACCTAAATATCAGGCGCTTATATACCAGATTATCCTAGTATTACTCTAGTATTCTGTAATGGAATCTCATATATTGTAATGCTAGTATTCCATAATAGAACCTCATATACCAGGTTACTCTACTATTCTGTAATGGAACCTCATATATACCAGGTTACTCTAGTATTCTATAATGGAACCTCATGTTACTATAGTATTCTATAATGGAACCTCATATATATTAGGTTATGCTAATATTTTATAATGGAACCTCATGTACCAGGTTACTCTAGTATTCTATAATGGAACCTCATATTACTCTAGTATTCTGTAATGGAACCTCCTATACCAGGTTATGCTAGTATTCTATTATAGAACCTCATACATACCAGGTTACTCTAGTATTCTGTAATGTGTGTATGTGTATATATATATATATATACCAGTAACCTGGTATATATGAGGTTCCATTATATAATACTAGAGTAGTATGTGTGTGTGTGTGTGTATATATACAGTGGGGGAAATAAGTATTTGATCCCTTGCTGATTTTGTAAGTTTGCCCACTGACAAAGACATGAGCAACCCATAATTGAAGGGTAGGTTATTGGTAACAGTGAGAGATAGCACATCACAAATTAAATCCGTAAAATCACATTGTGGAAAGTATATGAATTTATTTGCATTCTGCAGAGGGAAATAAGTATTTGATCCCCCACCAACCAGTAAGAGATCTGGCCCCTACAGACCAGGTAGATGCTCCAAATCAACTCGTTACCTGCATGACAGACAGCTGTCGGCAATGGTCACCTGTATGAAAGACACCTGTCCACAGACTCAGTGAATCAGTCAGACTCTAACCTCTACAAAATGGCCAAGAGCAAGGAGCTGTCTAAGGATGTCAGGGACAAGATCATACACCTGCACAAGGCTGGAATGGGCTACAAAACCATCAGTAAGACGCTGGGCGAGAAGGAGACAACTGTTGGTGCCATAGTAAGAAAATGGAAGAAGTACAAAATGACTGTCAATCGACAAAGATCTGGGGCTCCACGCAAAATCTCACCTCGTGGGGTATCCTTGATCATGAGGAAGGTTAGAAATCAGCCTACAACTACAAGGGGGGAACTTGTCAATGATCTCAAGGCAGCTGGGACCACTGTCACCACGAAAACCATTGGTAACACATTACGACATAACGGATTGCAATCCTGCAGTGCCCGCAAGGTCCCCCTGCTCCGGAAGGCACATGTGACGGCCCGTCTGAAGTTTGCCAGTGAACACCTGGATGATGCCGAGAGTGATTGGGAGAAGGTGCTGTGGTCAGATGAGACAAAAATTGAGCTCTTTGGCATGAACTCAACTCGCCGTGTTTGGAGGAAGAGAAATGCTGCCTATGACCCAAAGAACACCGTCCCCACTGTCAAGCATGGAGGTGGAAATGTTATGTTTTGGGGGTGTTTCTCTGCTAAGGGCACAGGACTACTTCACCGCATCAATGGGAGAATGGATGGGGCCATGTACCGTACAATTCTGAGTGACAACCTCCTTCCCTCCGCCAGGGCCTTAAAAATGGGTCGTGGCTGGGTCTTCCAGCACGACAATGACCCAAAACATACAGCCAAGGCAACAAAGGAGTGGCTCAGGAAGAAGCACATTAGGGTCATGGAGTGGCCTAGCCAGTCACCAGACCTTAATCCCATTGAAAACTTATGGAGGGAGCTGAAGCTGCGAGTTGCCAAGCGACAGCCCAGAACTCTTAATGATTTAGAGATGATCTGCAAAGAGGAGTGGACCAAAATTCCTCCTGACATGTGTGCAAACCTCATCATCAACTACAGAAGACGTCTGACCGCTGTGCTTGCCAACAAGGGTTTTGCCACCAAGTATTAGGTCTTGTTTGCCAGAGGGATTAAATACTTATTTCCCTCTGCAGAATGCAAATAAATTCATATACTTTCCACAATGTGATTTTCCGGATTTAATTTGTGATGTGCTATCTCTCACTGTTACCAATAACCTACCCTTCAATTATGGGCTGCTCATGTCTTTGTCAGTGGGCAAACTTACAAAATCAGCAAGGGATCAAATACTTATTTCCCCCACTGTATATATATACACACACACGCACACCTTCACTGTATATATATATAATGGACCCTCATATACCAGGTTACTCTAGTATTCTTCTAGTATTCTTTAATGGAATCCCATATATACCAGGTTACTAGTATTCTATAATAGGTACCTTTATAGGATAGGCTCCTACCGCAGATTCTTTGGGTGCCTAAATGGAGGCATAGGAGCCAACTTTTCAAAATGATTGGGGGTGCTGAATTTTTTTTTTAACAGGTGGTGCATTCCCCCCTCCCTCCCCCTCCCTCTCCCCCTCCCTCTCCGAGTTCCAGGCCCCCCCCTCTGAGTTCCAGGCCCCCTCCCTCCCTTTGAGTTCCAGGCCCTCCCTCTCCTCTGCGTGCCAATCCTAACCCCAGCCCAACCTCTTCTTCCACAACAGTCCTTCGCTTGTCCGCCCTCGCCTTCCTGCGTGACGCCCAGAATTTTAAAATTCATCTTACCTCGGGGTCCCAGCGGCAGCAGTGAAAGGTGAGCAGGCTTGGCGCTTCAGCCTTCCCTTCTCTCTCAGCTCTGGTCCTGCCCTTGCAGAAACAGGAAATGAGGACGGGACCAGAGCTGAGAGAGAAGGGAAGGCTGAAGCGCCAAGCCTATTCGCCTTTCACTGCTGCCACTGGGACCCCGAGGTAAGATGAGTTTTAAAATTGTGGGCGGCACGCAGGAAGGCGAGGACGGACCGGCGGAGGACTGTTGAGGGAGAAGACGGCGGGCACCGGACAGGTCGGGCTGGCTGGGAAGGGAACTTCCGACTTTCAGCGGGTGAAAATATTGGGGGTGCTCGAGCACCCACAGCACCCATGGAGTCGGCGCCTATGAATGGAGGTGCTGAGTCAGAGAATTGCCCCTATAAAGGGAAAATATATTTTGTGAATACTCTCTTTCAAAAGTGAATTTAAGACATCTGGAATATTTAATACAGATAGACTTGGGTGAAATTCTGTTTAATATTCAGTGGAGCCAAATCTAAATTGTGTTAGCAGATGTTTTTAAAATACAAAATGTAAACAGTTCTTTCAGAATTGTGTCTTGCTTATGGGCCCTTTTATTAAGCTGCATTAGGCACTAAAATATTCCTAATGCAGCTTTAAAATGGTATGTCGTGGGAAGTATTCAGGTGTCCTACAGTAACTGCCAAATGTTCATGCACTAACTGCACACACAAAAAAATTATTTTTAAGTGTGTGTATTAGGGGCAGAGAGTGGACGTTCCTGAGCTAACAGCACATCTACATTAACACATGCTAACTGGTTAGCACAGGAATACCTTGTGAGACCTTACCACCTACAAAATGGGTGGCAGCAAGTGCTCATGTGATAACTTTAAAAAATGGCTGTATGCTAACGGCAACATTAGCGTATGACCATCAATACAGAAAATAGAAAATCGGCCATTGTAGGGCTGTGGTAAAAATGGCCTTGGCATGTGAGAAAGACCTGCTAAGGGCACAGGTCTTTTTACTGCAGATTAGTAAAAGGACTCCTTAGGTTTTTTTCTAAATGATCCCTAAACTGGATTTTAATTTTTAGTGGTCATTGAGTAAACATTCAGTTAATTCTGCTCTGTATACTGTTCATAGTTTAATAAGGACTGAATGCCATCTGTAGATTTTTTACATGCACTCTGGTAGGAAAACCAACACTACTACTACTACTACTAACTAGCATTTCTAAAGCGCTACTAGGGTTACGCAGCGCTGTACAATTTAAACATAGAAGGACGGTCCCTGCTCAAAGAGCTTACAATCTAAAACACAAGGTCCCAGTATGAGTTCAAAACATTTATGGAAAATACAAAATACATAGTTTGTCTAAAACTTTTGCTTAGGCACCCTATATTTCAATAGCCAGACATTCCAGTCCACTTACAAACCACTGAATGGGAAATTGTAGGTACAAAAGGCTCTCCTGCTTAAAAGGCTTTTTGAATAATTAAATACACAATGATAAATATTACAAATATATACACAATTGCATATGATCATGTATGTCATTCTATGGGGCCTTTTTACTAAGCTGCAGTAAGCACTAGAGCATGCTTACTGCAGTTTTTTAAAAAAGTGCTTACTGCGGGACACGCTCAGGCATCCCGCAGTACTTTTGCGCTCTTAGAGGTATGTTTACTAAGGTGCATTAGGATTTCTAACACGCCTGTAAAGTTAAGGCGCATTAAACGCTAACGCGCCTATACATTTCTATGGGCACGTTAGCGTTTTAACACATCTAAACCATTTACGTGCGTTAAAAATGCTAACACGCCTATAGAGCACCTTAATAAACATAGGTGTTTTATTTTTTAGGGCTGAGGGTGGGTTAGGGCAGAGAATAGTAATGTTCTGCGCTAATCGGTTCGTGCAGCTACATTGTTGTACACTAACCAATTAGCGCAGGGTTCGTGCATGAATCCTTACCATCTAAAAAATAGGTGGCAGTAGGCACACTCTAATGGGAAAATTAGCGCGTGGCTATTAATACAGAAAATAGGATTTTTTTTAACCATTTTACTGCTGTGGTAAAAATGGCCTCAGCACACGGGAAAGACCCGCATACGGGCGTGCCGAGGCCACCTTTTACCTCTGTTTGGTAAAAGGGCCCCCTGTTTGTGTAGTATGCACAACAGTTGGTTGTTAGGTGTGTCGTTATCGTTCCATCAGTGATTATGCTGGTTGACATCATACAATCACTTTGAATTCCTTGAGATCCTCTCATCCTTGTTTTGAAAAAGTGACACACAAGGCTATCCATATTATTATACCAAAACCACTACAGCAAACACACTCATTTGGATATAATACAGAAACTTCTGAGAGATGCTTATAGAGTTCCACTATATCCCGTTCTGGGGGTTCTAAAAGCAGCATGATGAGTTGGACAACAGAATTTCATACGTTCTTTCTTTGTAGGATAGTGGGCCTCATTTGTTAAAGTGATCGCTGTTCTGTCTCTCTAGCAAAAAAAAACTAACGTGTATTTGAAAAAATATATATAGCTTCTTAAAAAATGCATAAAGGACACTTATGCTCTTTCTTTCTTGTGATACAGGGTTGGTAAGCTTCAAAGTTCAGTATCCAGCTCTGGTTAACCGCTAGCTAGTAAAGGAGTACCCGCAGTGGTCTTGAAAGACGCTGCAGCATGGTAGTCAGTGACCCGTTGCGTGAGAGGTTTAGCCTTCCATCATCCAAGAAGAGTGGGTCGTCGTTTGGGTCGGTACCTGAGGAACGAAAAAAATAAAGCATAAGCAGCCAGTATCTGACTTGTACAGGGCTGAAGCACAGGAGTGAGGGGTGTGTCTGGGCGTGCTTTGGACTCCAGATGCCTAAGGCTTTGGTTCAAATCCTTAAAAAAATTTCCCCTAGATAGAGATGAGGCAGAACCAGCAAGCAGGCAAACAACTCTGCTTATCTAGTCGAGAAGATCCACTCAGTAACCAGGCTCTAAGTCATTGGTTCTTAAAACATGGTACACATATCCCAAGGAGTAAGCGAGAGGAGGGGGTACATGGTCCTATTCAAAAATCCTGATGCAGAACAACAGTGCACACTGTGCATAGGTACCTTCAGAGCTGCCGAGGGGGCTCAATCTTTGAGAGTGAGATTTAACCCATGCCCCCAGCTCTGCCCTGCTGCACCTCAGTCATGCTCTGTCATACCCCCAGAACCGCCCACCCCACCTCCTGGTTTGACTCCAACAAAACTTGGCCACAGCACCAACAATCCACCTCCCCCTTAAGCAGCAGGAGATGATATCATATTAAAGCCATCTCCTGCTGCCAGTGGAAGGGGATGCTGGTATATCTAGAATACAGTGAACCCCCAGGAGGAAAAATTAAGACTGGTCCCCTTTAAGCGCTCCAATACACAAACCCTGCCAAAAGCAAACACATTCCACACTTATATAGAAAATCTATCATAGTAATAGAAATAGAAACTGAAATGCAAGATATCAGATATGCACATTTCCCAAAGCTGACACATTACAATTAATACATTTAGAAAAAAAAATCATTTTTGTACCTTTGTTGTCTCAGCATTGCTTTGGTCCAAGTGGCTCTTTTCTGTTTTCTGTTTTTTATTAACTCTCTTTCAAAGGTCTTTGTCCTTTTGACATATCTTCGCTCTCTGTATGGCCACCATCCATCTTTCTTCCTAAACCCTTATCCATCCTATCTAGCATCTCCCCTCTGTGTTCTTCTCCCTATTCTCCTCCTGTATCCAGTATTGCCGCACTGTGTCCCTGTCCTTATCCCTATGCTCCTTCCATGTCCAGCATCCCCTCTCTATGTCTCTGTCCCTCCCTATCTTCCTTTCCTCCTGACCCCCCTACCCCAGCATCAGCATTTCTCCCTCTCTCTGTCCAGCTACCCCCCCACCATAAAGCCAGCATTTCGCTCTCTCTCTCTCCCCTGCTACACTTGCCCCCTACCTACCCACTGTGGGGCTAGCATCTCTCCGTCTCACACCCTGAATCCCCTCCCGCCCCCCATGATCTGGTATCTATCTCTCCTCTCCATTAGCCAAGCATCTCCCCCTTCCTTCCTATCTCCCTTTCTGATCTGGGTCATTCTCTCTTCCCTCACCCTCCCAGTCCAGCCTCTCTCCCTTCATACTACCCCCTTGTGGGCTCCACATCTGTGTCCCCTCCATACAATGGGCTCTAGATCCTCCCCCTGTGCCAGTCTGCCCTCTCTCTGCTCATTCCTCCCAACCCACACGGATCCAGCAACTCCCTCTGTTATACACACACACACACACACCCTCCCCGTGTGGGTCAGGCATCTCCTTCACCCTCCCCCTCCCCACAGCCCCCCCCCAAAGCACCAGCAGTGGCTAGCCAGCAGAGACAACACTGTAAACAGGCTGCTTGTGGCTGGCCCCACTAGGGACTTTCCTCTGTCACATCTGCCTACAGGAAGTGACATCACAGGAGGGCCATGGAGGAAGGGGGCGAGTGGTATTGGACACCTGGGTGGTGGGAAGGCAGGTCAGGATAGAGGAAGACATCTAAGGAAAGAGAACAGAGGGCAGCCCCTGGCTCAGCGGGAGATTCTTGGTCCCCAGTGGGAGACTCTGCAGGTCTGCACACTGTATTAGAGGCAAGGAGCGGCTAAGCCTCCCCAACCCTGAGTGCTGCAGCTTGGCTGCCTTTATCTTGGGCTGCAGCAGCCAACAGCATCCTTTCCTGCTATGTGTGTAGCCAGCAGCTCCAAAGAAAGGAGTAGTGTGACCAGCAAGGCTCTTCCATGAAAAAACAGCAGGACGAGGAACATGATACATAAAACCTTTATTCTTCAGGACCTCACAGCACTGTGTTTCAGCATAAAGCCTACATCAGGGGTCTGTTCACGAAATCACTGAAGAGTATAGGAAAATGTATTAACTGGAAAACAGTCTTGATAAAGACGTGATCCAAAAAAGTAGGGTCAGCGTGTAACGGAAAGGAGACTGACATGATCCCACGTGATGACGGGTGGGAAGATGCACGCATGCATGGTGCACTGCTCTCACATGCTTCTAGAAAGTTGCTGTGAAGTATTTTCTGCACTGGGCTCAGTTGGATGATGTCACCCATCAAGCACCACGCGCTGCCCAGGTTAGCGTGGGAGCTCTTACCACCATCTCAATGGGTGGCGGTAAGGGCTCCCCACTTGTTATTGGATCAATCAGAATCGCATGCTACCACCACACTGGCATTATACTTAAGCCAAATTATTGATCTGGGTGGGCATGTAATCGTCATCGATCCAACTTTGCAATTTTATATATTTTTTTGTATAAATTTTGGATTATCAAATGGAACACTGGGGTGAAAAAAACAACCTATATGAAGCTAAGTATTTTTGTGTTTCTCCATATATGGAAAAATGTATACAAAAAATATATAAAATTTCAGAGTTGGATTGATGACGATTACATGCCCACCCAGATCAATAATTTGGCTTAAGTATAATGCCAATGTGGTGGCAGCATGCGATTCTGACTGATCCAATAACAATCTTCTGCTACTGTTTGTGAATAAGTAGTATGTAGGGAGTTGGGTGTGTTGGTATTGAAAAAGGAGAATGACATAATGGGGAGGGGGTGGAGTGGCGGCAGTTAGTGAAACCAGTCTTGCTGGTAGAACAGACCCTGCTTAGAGATTTCAAATACTATTAAAGTATAGTTTTGTCTAAAGAAAGGTTACCGTATCATATTGAGTGCATGTTCATTTTCTCTCCTCTTTTCTTCTGAGATGGGATAGAAGATGAGGATAAGTAAGCCTATAATTATCAAGGCTGCAGGTACTGCTCCAATCAGGACTCTAAGTGTAATGGCAACGTGATAGGGCTGCTTGCAGGCTCCTGTGCTGTAGCCAGTGAATCTAACAAACATGGGGAAAAAACTGAGTTATTAATATTATATACCAATAAGACAGTTGTTATTGCAGCTGCAAGCAAAAGGCTGTGCAAACATTGCAGTTACAGTAGTGTAAGTGCAAACAAATTACATAAGTACATAGTTATTGCCATACTGGGACAAAGCAAAGGTCCATAAAGCTCAGCATCCTGTTTCCAACAATGGCCAATCCAGGTCACAAATACCTGGCAAGATCCCAAAACAGTACAATACATTTTATGCTGCTCATCCTAGAAATAGGCAGTGGATTTCCCCCAAGACCATTTTAATAATGGTCTATGGACTTTTCCTTTAGGAAGCCGTCCAGACCTTTTTTAAACCCCACTAAGCTAACCGCCTTTACCAAATCAAAGAAATAAAATTATAATCACATGGGGAGAAAGTCAGCTATGCTCAGAGATCCACAGAAAAAGAAACTCTATATGAATTTTCTGAGTTTCGGGTGCTAATTTTATAAGAATAAAATAATACTATGGGCTCCCTTTACAAAGCGGTGCTACTGATTAGCGTGCGCTGAATGCGAAGAGGCCCATGGGAATTTGAATGGGCTTTTTTGCATTCAGCACACCACTAATCAGCAGTGCTGCTATGTAAAAGGAGCCCTATGATTGCACAGATAAAACATTATGGATTCTTAAAAGAAACTGCACCAGATGCATCTTTGAGATTTGATTCTCAGTTTAAACCCTTATTTCTCAGTATAAGGGTCTGTGAGTGTTCTAGAGGAAGTGGATCAGGTAGCAGACAATGGTAGTAGCTAGTGTCTGAACCAGGGTGTCAGCTTCAGAGAAACATTATTGTGTTGTCTAGGCTGCATGATGTGCCTATAGTCAAACAGAAGGAAAAGAAAAAAATTGGGCTTTAAAATAATCATGTAAAAGTTGTACAAGGACCTTTCTTATAACGCAGGAAAATCAGCATTGGGGGTGCCATGGCACCCTTGGCTCCCCCATTCCAAATTCTCCTCTCTACCTCATAAGAACATAAGAATAGCCATACTGGGACAGACCAATGTCCTGCTTCCAACAGTGGCCAATCCAGGTCACAAGTACCTGACAGAAACCCAATTAGTAGCAACATTCCATACTACCAATCCTGGGGCAACAGTGGCTTCCCATGCCCATCTAAATAACAGATAATGGACTTTTTCTCCAGGAACTTGTCCAAATCTTTTTTTAAACCCAACTCCGGCAGTGAGTTCTAGAGCTAATCTATTCTTTTAGTGAAAAATATTTCCTCCTATTTGTTTTAAAAGTATTTCCATGTAATTTCATTGAGTGTCCCCTGGTCTTCATACTTTTTGAAAGAGTGATAACTTAATTAACTTTTACCCATTTTTACAGTGCTCAGTATTTTGTAGACCTCAATCATATCTCCCTCTCAGCCCTAACATCTTTAGCCCTTCCTCATACAGGAGGAGTTCCATCCCCTTTATCATGTTGATTGCTCTTCTTTGAACTTTTCCTAATTCCACTATATCTTTTTTGAGATACAGCGACCTGAATTGAACACAATACTGGAGGTGAGGTCATACCATGGAGCGATACAGAGGCATTATAATATTCTTGGTCTTATTTACCATCCCTTTCATAATAATTCCTAGCATCCTGTTTGCTTTTTTGGCTGATGCCACACACTGGGCAGAAGATTTCAGCGTATTGTTTACAATGACACCTAGATCATTTTCTTGAGTGCTGACTCCTAAGGTGAACCCTAGCATCAGGTAACTATGATTCAGATTATTCTTCCTATTGTGCATCACTTTGCATTTGTCCACATTAAATTTCACCTGCCATTTGGATGCCTAGTCTTTCAGTTTCCTAAGGTCTTCCTGCAATTTTTCATAATCCGCATGTGTTTTGACAAATTTGAATAGTTTTGTGTCATTTGCAAATTTTAATCACCTCACTCATCCTTCCAATTTCCAGATCATTTATAAATATTTTAAATAGAACCGGTCCCAATACAGATCCCTGTGGCACTCCACTATTCACCTTCCTCTATTGAGAAAAATTGCCATTTAACAATCCTCTGTTTTCTGTCCAATAACCGATTCCTAATCCACAACAGAACATTGCCTCCTATCCCATGACTTTTCAATTTTCTCAGGAGTCTCTCATGAGGAACTTTGTCAAAAACCTTACCACCTTCCCACCCTGGCAACATTAGCACCCAACCTTTTTAAAAAGGGCTGTTTTACTGCCGCATTAGAAATGGGCTTAGAAAAATCTTCTTCTACTTGGTTAACCACAACCAGGAAAGAGGTATTCTCAGTCTGCATTGCCTCTAAGGTCACTACCAGTGGTTTCTGTGGCTCCCCAACTGAACAAGAAATGTCCTTCCCCACACTCACCAGCCATCCTTCCTCTGCTTGTTTAGCTGTATCCATAGCCTCTACTCCATTGCCAGGTATGGAAGAAGACACCACAATGGGAGAATCCTTCTGCAGAGTCAGGGGTAATCATCAGTGCACCTTGAGATTGCTCCTGCACTCCGCTAACACTTCCGGGTCTCAGAGGTACCTCACAGTACTTGGGGCTCAATGACGCCCCTTCAGAGCTGTGATCCGGACCTCCACCGAAAACAGCTTCGCTGGACCTTGCTAAAGCAGGTACCGTTAGCATATATGGGTTTAAAAAAGGTTTCGACAAGTTCCTAGAGGAAAAGTCCATAGTCTGCTATTGAGACACACATGGGGAAGCCACTGCTTGCCCTGGGATTAGTAACATGAAGTGTTGCTACTATTTAGGGTTACCATATTTGCGGAGACAAAAAGAGGACACAAAAAATAAAATGCCTCCCCGCCCCACCCCTGGTTCAATCATTTTGAATATCCAGTTCTATATTTATATTATTAGTACTGCTGGTATGTTTACTACATCTTACCGAATTTCTATTAATAAATACAAACATCACTTACTCCAAACTTAAGGAGGAAATTCCTAATGCAATCCCAGCTGAAAGCCTAGTAAAGAAGACAAACGACGAATAGAAGATTGTTTCAAGCCCCTTTGCCTGGGGGTTTAGCAGACGAAAATCATCAACAACATCTGGGAGCATCGACCTTGGCCAAGGAAGAGGAAAGTAGTATTAGGGTAACTTGTGGAAATTCTTACAAATAAAATGTGATCAGAAAGACAACTCTTTTCTTTATTTAGCTGTAGAACTAGCTACATCACTAAGAAGAAATGATGTACAAAAGGACTTTTCCCCGTTTTGTGTCCACGAAACAAATGTTTAGTATCTGGTCTTCTGAGCGGTAACAAATTTATGCTACAGTAAAATGGGGACATTAAGCACAGCAGAATTGGGCAGCTTTAATGCTGAGCAGTAGTGAACATATGGGCAGATGATCAGATTCAAACATGGGCACTAGAGGCTATTAGCATCATACTAGCACCCACATTTGCTATTGTCCCATGATCATTGAGCCTGCCATGAGTGGGAAAGCACAGGTTACAAATGTAACAAAAAATAAAATAAAATCAGAGCCCCCGAGCACATGAAACAACGCGCTTGCGGACTCTGACCGCAAGTAGCATGCAAATGCATGCTAAACAGACTCTGAGTGCAAGTAGCATGCTAAACAGGTATTTTATTATTCCTTCCCAATGATCAGTGGGTTTGCTGCGGACAGCACGCCAATGTTTGGTACACTGCCTGCTGATTTCTAGCCCCCTGTTAACTTGGGTTGAGGGGACTGGAGGTCTGCTGGACCTCCAGCCCCCGTCGCTGGCTTGGAATGGAGATGTTGGTTTTTGGGGAAGCACTAAGCCACCAGGGCCTTGTATTGCAAGGGGGTTTGGGGGTCCCACAGACCTCCAGCCCCTATGTTTGACAAGTCGGGCTTCTTACAGCCCAGAGCTGTCAAACAAGTGTGGGAGGATTGTGCCTGAGCAATTCTCCCGCTCTTTTACCCTATGATCAGAATTAAAAGCATGTTTAAATTTGCATTCTGTTATCTCTGATCATAGGGGCGGTAAAGCCCTGCGCTGTTCCAGCACTATTTTTAGAACGCTGTTTGGAATAGCACAGGGCTAGAGCCTTAGAAAAGCAAATCAAAACCATTTAGCAAGGTAGGGGAATACCCTTATGGGGGGAGGGGCAGAGAGAGAGTAGAGCCTGGTCCTACCATTATAATCAGGCTTCATCTCCCTTATGGTCCAAGCTTATCTTCTGAGCTCTTATAAATAAGGTTTTAGTGTTTCAAAACAGCACAAACTGTCATCAGATATTCCCTTCCACAGCAGCAGATTCAGCTGCTGTGGGCCTAGTTAACTTTCAGGTATGAATCAACCAGGGCTTTTTTGAGGGGGTACTTGGGGGTACTGAGTACCGGCACCTTTTTCATTGTCTGCTAAAATTGATTCATGTCCCCAAGTTATAATGAAAGAGCTCAGGCTCTACACACCAATTCTGCCTTTTCATAAATTCTGTGACTGGTTGCAGGGGGCCTGGCTATTGTGGGGTGGGTCCCTCAGTGATAACCCCACCCCTGAAGGGTGGCCTGGCATTTGAGTACTGGCACCTTTTTTGCTAGAAAACACACACTGGAATCAACCTCTACATAAACAGCTTAACTTGCAAAGGCACAATCAAAAATAAAGCTCTTGGGTCCCATAGTGCTGTTAATCACAGTGGTAGGAAAACGAGATGTAATTCCTTTTGTAGAGGTGCTCGGGCAAGTGCCTAGACACAGCCTGGAAGGTGGGAGAAGAGGCACATAAGTTATTTATTTGGTGGGACCAGGGCTGGGGCCAACCTTTCAGTATGGTCAGTGGCGGGAGAGGTTCCAAAGACAGATTTTTGATGGCAAAGTCAGAGTTTAAATGTTCTTTGGGGGAGTATACAACTGCCACTAGCAACACCCCTTCAGAAGGTCCAACTCCTTCCCTTCTTCCAGGTTCCCTTCCAGAAACTACTCTAATCCTTCCAGGTTCCCTTTCACAAACTACTCTAGTCCTCTGGCAGGAGCTGGTGCCAGAAGGTCTGAGTACCTCCTTTTGCACTAGAACAGATAGATGCAGGCAGCACACAGGAAAGACAGAAAGTCACAATTGCAGCTTAGAATCTCAAGATTTTCAGATGATGAAAAAAACCCCCACAAAGCCACAAGAAGGCTGCCAGCTACCAGATAGATACAGACACTGATGCACTATTAGAGAACGCAAGGGGGAAAAATACATACAACCATATACCAGGGGCATAGCCAGACTTTGGCAGGAGGGGGGTCCAGAGCCCGAGGTGAGGGGGCACATTTTACCCCCAACCCCCGCCACTTTTGACCCCCCTGGCGCCCCTTTTGACTCCCCTCCCTCCGCCGCTAGCCGTTGTTGGGTACCTTTGCTGGTGGGGGTCCCCAACCCCCACTAGCCGAAGTCCTCTTCAGCGCCGGTCTCTGGCGCAGCCGCATTGCTGATCTGTAGTGCAAGGATTCTGTGAGTCTGATGTCCTGCATGGCTGCGGCGGGAGGGGGGGTCAAAGGGGTCGGCGGTGGGGGGACCATGTCCCCGTTGCCCCACGTACCCATGGCCCCACGTAGCTACGCCCCTGCCATATACTGTATATTTTCCCTTACTATTACAGAGACAATGTTGGAGGTATGAAGAAGATGAGGAACTTCAGTGGTGGATACAGAATCTCTTTAAGGCAGCGTTTCCCAAACTGGGTGCCGTGGGGCAGATGGGAGTTCACATGCCGAGCACCGTAACAAACATTGGTGCGGTATGTTCACCTTTCTCCCTCCACCACCTGTTCGCCCACTGCAGGTTGCCAGCAGCGATGTAAGTGCTGTCTTTGGCCTGCCCCCGAAGCCTTCTTTGTACAGCATCCCGTATACGCAGGAACAGGAAGTGGTTGTACAAAGAAGGCTTCCGGGGCAGGCTGAAGGCAGTGCTTACACATCACTGCTAATACCGGCAGCCTGGAAGTTTGGAGGCCTGCTCCTTCCCTGGGACCCGGACTGCTCATTACTCAGCTGTATGGGAGGGAGGTCGGGGCTGCGGGACATCATGTTGCCTCCGGACTCTTCTTCATCTTCTCCCCAGGAACAAGGTAAAAAATGGATAATAATGGATTACAAGGGGGCATGGGTTGCGGGGGAGATGGTGCATGGGGGAGAGAGGGAGAAATATTGGACATGTGTGGCGAGGCGGGGGGGGGGGGGTGGAGACCTGTGTGGCTGGGGGGGGAGGTGCCACGAAAAATTGCTCAGACACTAAGGGTGCCGTGAACCAAAAAAGTTTGGGAACCACTGTTCTAAGGTATATGCCTTTACAATTATTTTTTCTTTCTTTCTTTCTTTCATTACTCATTTTCTGCATTCTAACAACTGCTACCCTATCCTACCAGCAATAGGCAGGCCACAGAAAACATAATAATCGGGCAAGGTCAGTTCTGAAAAAACATTTTTATTGACAATTAAGGGATTTTCTTCCTGATAACCCAACTTTATTTTTCTGACAGTCAGTTAAAAAGTCTGAATGCCTGGGTAGAGTTTTCCTTGAAGATTTTACAGAGTTAGGAGGGAAAAGAGGCTCCTAAACTTCCTTCTCTGTCACTGCACTAGTATCTGGCCTAACAGCTATCTGTGGCCCAAGCCCCTTGCAGCTCCTACCCCGCATCTGAGGAAGCTGGAAGAAAGATGTGGACAGGGTTCACAAACTACTCAGAAATGTACACTTACAGATTATGGGGCTCATTTTCAAAGCACTTAGACTTACAAAGTTCTATAGGTTACTATGGGGCTTATTTTTGAAAGAGAAAAATGTCTAAAAAGTGGCATAAAGCAGCATTTGGACGTTTTTCTCACCAAAACGTCCAAATCGGTATTTTCAAAACCCATTTTCCAGACATTTTTCTATGCAGTTTGTCTGCAGTGTGTCCAAATCTTAAAGGGGCAAGTCAGGGGTGTGTTAAGGGTGGGATTGGGGATATTTTTCATTCGTAATGGAACAAAATGAAAACGTCCAGGATTAAAACTAAGATGTTTTGAGATAGACCTGTTTTAACGATGACTAAGCCACAAAAAAGTGCCCCAAATGACCAGATGATCACTGGAGAAATAAAGGAATGACCCCCCTCC
Organism: Microcaecilia unicolor; assembly: GCF_901765095.1. Taxonomy (NCBI): domain Eukaryota; kingdom Metazoa; phylum Chordata; class Amphibia; order Gymnophiona; family Siphonopidae; genus Microcaecilia; species Microcaecilia unicolor. The sequence goes on from NC_044033.1 coordinate 412,093,224, forward strand.
CCCTTACTCCCCAGTGTTCATTGACCCCCTTCCCACCCCTCCAAAATGTAAAAGAAATAGTACATACCAGCCTGTTTGACAGCCTCAGATGTTATAGCCAGTCCTATTAGAGTAGCAAGCAGTTCCCTGAAGTACTTTAGTGGTCGGTACAGTGCACTATGGAGAAGGAGACCCAGGCCTGTAATCCACTCTAACTGTTACACGTGAGGCGGAAAGTGTGAGCCCTCCAAAACCCACAAAAAAACTACTGGACCCATATATAGGTGACACCTGCAGCCATAAGGACTGTTGTAGAGGTGTACAGTTGGGTACAGTAGGTTTCTGGTGGGTTTTGGAGGGTTCAATATGCAATAGAAGGGAGCAACAGCGAGATGTGTACCTGTGAGCTTTTAGGTGACGTCCACTGCAGTGCCCTACTGGTCTGCTGGGACGTCTGTGTGGCCATTATGCTAAGAATGCTAGCTCCTCCTACATCCCAATGGCTTGATTTTGTGCATTTTTTTACTTGGACTTTTTTTTTCCAAAAATGGACGAAAAAGATAAATGTACAGAGCACAAAAACATCTAACAAGTGACCTTTTTCGGGAAAAAAAAAGTTAGATGTTATGCTGTTTTGAAAATGGCTATCTTTGCTATTCGGATTCTGGACGTTTTGTACAAAACGTCCAAAGTCAGACTTAGAAGTCATATTGAAAATGCCCCTCCATGTAACTTTGTAAGTCTAAGAGCTTTGAAAATATACCTCATTGAGTCTAATTTTATAAAGTCGTACCTAGTTAATGTGCATTTCTATACGCCTATGTTATGCTGATTTTATATTGTCAAGTGCATGACATCTTGACTTTATCATGAAATACTTGCACGAGTGCATAAGAATCGGCTCATGTAAGTATTGGCATATACTTTCTGCAAGTACCCCATATATTAAGAACTTTTATAATGTATATGCGCAAGTGCAGACTCAATCCATGCTCCACCCAAGTTCCGCTCCTGTGCATACCCATAGCAAAAGTAAACACCATGCAACTTACAAATGCACTTTCACACTAATGGGTATTTTATAAGATGTCATTCACATGCGTGTAAATGACTACAATACTGGCATTTATGCATGTTATTAGCCCCTCTCCCCCCCCCCCCCCCAAAAAGGCAGCTCCTTATAAAATTTTTCCCATTGTGCTAACATCAACACAGCTAGCACACATGAATTAGTTCAGTGTACAGGCCCCATTAAAAATAGTGTGACTATATCAAATAATGCAAGCATTAACCCAAAGCACAGCATGACCACCATTAACAGCGCAAATTACCACCCTGTCAGGGATTTATTTAGTAACTGTCATGAAAACTGGTATTGCAATTTAAGTTTCCTGCTGATTTTTACACCAATATAATATCTGATTTTAATGATAATGATACTCAGAATGCAGTAACATCACTATGGACATGTTATAGACAGTGAGACAAGATGGCAAATCTGTCATGTCCTGCATATTAAGCTTTCCCATTCTTGAAAAATCCAGTTACTACAAGAAAACCTCCTCCCTCCCCCAGGACAGGATTGAGCCTCCAGCCCTCTAATTCCTATAGCAAAGGTGACCCATCATAGGTTTCCTGGAAACCCTCACCCCCAGACCTCTACTTGTAGCCTCCAAAGTACTCCATGGATCTTCTTCGGCAGAAGGCAGCCAGTTTTTCTCTTGCTGCTGCACCAAATCAAAAATAACCCCACCGACATTCTGATCTATGATCTACAAGCCACAACACTAAATGCAAGTGACTGACAAGCAAGTTAAAGCGGTAACATTAACTACACCTCAGGAGAGGTTAAGTGGCTCACCTTACGCATTAACACTGGATTATACATTTTGCATTAATACTTAATGAGGTCATTTTTGTGCATTTTTAAGGCGATTATCACCTTAATCATTACCATGAAAAAACTCTAATGTTTATGCAGATTATAAGCACACATGAATATTAGGTAACACTCGCATTAAGGCACATTAAGCTGGGTTACATGTGGGGGTTAACACTAACTCCCCTTTAGACCCAGAGAAACATAGAGCAAAACAGCAGATAAAGACCCTATGGGTCCAGTTTATTTCCCGATGTATGCCATAGGCCTCAGTTGATCTCTGGTGTTTTCTTCCCTTCTCTGCAACCAGGGATATATATTCCTACCATGGCAACAGAAGAGATGCAGCAATGCTCAGGCCAGAAGTCACGGCTACCAGATAAGCCACAATCAAATTGGGGATTGTAACCAGCAAGACCGCAAATGGAATCATCCACTGTGGGAAAGAGAACAAAGCAGAAGGAATCAGGTGCAATGAAGTGTGCTTAGAGAGCCAAGACATTTGGGGTGAATAGCACCATGCAGTAACCACTTAAACCAGGATGGCAATAAAAAAAAAAGAGCAGAACTGACAAAAACTACTACTTATCATTTCTATAGCGCTACAAAAAACAATCCAAAAACCAGTGCTTTTTTTGTAGAAAAAAAGGTGCCGGTACTCATTGTGGGCGGGGTCACCACACATGGCACCGCCCCTATTATAGCCACACCCACATTAGTCACACCCCTTATACCAGCCATGGCGCATATAAACAGACATCATTGAAAATATAAAACTAGTATAGGAGAAAAAATAATGTGATTTCTTTTCATTATAAATAATTTCTGTAAGCTGTTACAGCTCCAGTATACCCAGTGCAAAATAAGACAAATTCCAAACACTAAAATGAAAATAAAATGATTTTTTCTACCTTTGTTGTCTGGTGACTTTGTTTTTCTATCCATATTAGTCCCAGTCTCTGATTCTGCTCCTATCTGTTCTCTTAACTCCATTTCCAGGGCTTCCTTTCCATTTATTTCTTTACTTTCTTCCTTTCTTCTTCTTTTGTTGCCCTGCATCCATAAGTAAAAGCTGGGTCCTTCTCCATGGAATTGACTGGAGGAGGTATAACATGGATCCAGCTTTTGCCTATTTTCTCCATCCATGTGCAGTTTTTCTCTTCTTCCCTTTCCCTCATCTCCATCCATGTGCATCTTCTTTTTTCTTTCCTTCCCTCCATTCATGTCCAGCACTTCTCCTCTCTCCTCCCCTCTGTCCATGTCCAGCATTTCTCATCTCTCTTCCCTCCTCTGTATCCATATAAAGAAATAATTCTCTCTCCCCTCTCCTCCATCCAAGTCAGCATTTCTCTTCTCTCCTAGCCAACTCCTCCATCCATCCATGTCCAGCAATTCTCCTCTATCTCCTGCTCTCCTCTCCATTCATTTCTAGCATTTCTCCTCTCTCCCCTCTCATCCATGTCCAGCAATTCTCTCTTCCCTGTCCTCCCCTCCCTGTCCAGCGATTCTCCTCTCTCCCCTCCATGTCCAGCAATTCTCTCTTCCCTGTCCTCCCCTCCCCATCCAGCGATTCTCCTCTCTCCCCTCCATGTCCAGCAATTCTCTCTCCCCTGCCCTTCCCTCCCATCCCATGTCCAGCAATTCTCTCTCCCTTGCCCTTCCCTCCCATGTCCAGCAATTCTCTCTTCCCTGCCCTTCCCATGTCCAGCAATTCTCTCTCCCCTGCCCTTCCCTCCCATGTCCAGCAATTCTCTCTCCCTTGCCCTTCCCTCCCATCCCATGTCCAGCAATTCTCTCTCCCCTGCCCTTCCCATGTCCAGCAATTCTCTCTCCCCTGCCCTTCCCTCCCATTCCATGTCCAGCAATTCTCTCTCTCTTGCCCTTCCCTCCCATCCCATCAATTCTCTCTCCTCTGCCCTTCCCTCCCATCCCATGTCCAGCAATTCTCTCTCCCCTGCCCTTCCCATGTCCAGCAATTCTCTCTCCCCTGCCCTTCCCTCCCATGTCCAGCAATTCTCTCTCCCCTGCCCTTCCCATGTCCAGCAATTCTCTCTCCCTTGCCCTTCCCTTCCCTCCCATCCCATCCCATGTCCAGCAATTCTCTCTCCCCTGCCCTTCCCTCCCATCCCATGTCCAGCAATTCTCTCTCCCTTGCCCTTCCCTCCCATCCCATCCCATGTCCAGCAATTCTCTCTCCCTCGCCCTTCCCTCCCATCCCATGTCCAGCAATTCTCTCTCCCTTGCCCTTCCCTCTCATCCCATGTCCAGCAATTCTCTCTCCCCTGCCCTTCCCTCCCATTATTTCCAGCGATTCTCTGCCTCTCCCCTGCCCTCCCATCGACGTGCGATTTTTCCGTCCCTCCCCTGCCCTCACCTCTCCCATATCCAGCGATTCTTCGTCCCCCAGCGTCCTCCTTCACTGCCTGCCAGCCAGTGTCGGATGCAGAAGTGAACGGTGCAGGCAGCGATTGGCTGGCAGCATCGTAGCTTCCCTCTGCAAGTCCCGCCTACAACTTCCTGTTTACGCATAGGCGGGACTTGCAGAGGGAAGCTACGACGCTGCCAGCCAATCGCTGCCTGCACCGTTCGCTTCTGACTCCGACGCTGGCTGGCAGGCAGTGAAGGAGGACGCTGGGGGACGAAGAATCGCTGGATATGGGAGAGGTGAGGGCAGGGGAGGGACGGAAAAATCGCTGCACGTCGATGGGAGGGCAGGAGAGAGGCGGAGAATCGCTGGAAATAATGGGAGGGGAGGGGAGGAGGAGAAAAAGGTGCCGGTACGCCGTACCGTTGCGTACCGGCACAAAAAAAGCACTGCCAAAAACAGTTTATTAATGATTAACAAACCAACAGTGGTGTACACAATATCAACACCATGATATAACAGCACAAGCCACATGATGGCAGCATCAGTACGACAGCGTCTTTGTTGATTTAGCCCATATGTGGGCGAAACACAGCCCGTGTTGGGCACTGTTTGGTTTGTTAACCATTAATAAACTGTTTTGGATTGTTTTTGTCTGTTCTGCTTCTTTTCTTTCTTTTTTTTTTTTTTTTACCATCTTGGATTTTGCAGATAGACTGCCCTGTTGTTTCCTTGGTACCACTCAAACTAGGTCACTTTTACATCACTGATGCTCACTGCCGGTGCTTGTAGTCCCCAAATTCACCTAATTCTCAGGATATCCTCAGTGATGTATTTGGTCTAAATACCATATGAATTGGCATATGTTGTTACCCTGAGAGCTATAGGCCTGGGAATGTGGAGGTCTGGATTTGAGACCCATGAGTCACTAAAACACAGATTTAAAAGTCATGCAACAGCCAGTGAACCAGGAATACTTGATCAATGCTTGATCTTTCTCTCAGAATATCAATTTGCTCATTTCCACATCTCCCTCTGTTGTTCTCACATGGAAGGCAACAGGAGCCGAGTTAAAGTGCTGCTGAGTTAAGATGCTGAATGTTGAATCAAGATGGTCTGGACTTATTAATGCACTGATGTTTATTGCTGCTCTTTGTGATCTTGGGCAAGTCACTTAACTTTCCATTGCCTCAGGTACAAACTTAGATTATAAGGCTTCCAGGGAGAGGGAAGTACCTAGTGTACCTAAATGTAACTCACCTTGAGGAGTAGCCTAATAGTTAGTGCAGTAGACTGAGGACCTGTGGAACTGAGTTCAATTCCCTTGTGATTCTGGAAAATTCACTTAACCCTCCATTGCCCCAGGTATAAAAACTTAGGGGGTCTTTTACTAAAGCTTAGCTCGGGTTATCTGTAGCAGGGCTCATTTTATTCTTATGGGCCTTGCTGCAGATAACTCAAGCTAAGCTTTAGTAAAAGAATCCCCTAGAATCTTGTATACAACAGTTAAATCTGAAAGGAAACTAGAATAGTGAGGGGGGGAAGGGTGCAGGAGGCTTCTCACAAAACAAAAACAGGATCATGTGTTATCCAACATTTTACTGTATGATATTTTAATATATCGCCACAGTCATGTAATCGCTTGATGTCTTTGTCTAGACTTGTTGTTGCGTTGCTAGATGTTGGGTTTGTTTGATCCTGAATAAAAAAACATTAAACCTTAAAAGACCCCCTTAGATTCTGAGCCCACTAGGAACTGAGAAAGTACCTGCATGTAATATTTGTAACCACTTTGGTTGTACCCACAGGAAAGCGATATATTAAATACATGACATGAACCTTTACTGAAAAAGGTGTGAGCTAACTCTGAATAAATATTATAATATAAAAGTTCAAAAATAAAAAACATGGAAGTTTATAGTTTTATAAAAGACCATGGATAATCTACAGTGGTAAAAAAAAAAAAGCTTATCGTCACCCATCACATGGATATTTCCAGTCACAGAAATTACATGGAATGTGAATTGAGATCAAATAAGAAACATAGAAAGTGCGCTGGATGATCTCTTCTGGAATTCTGACGTCAAGAAGGATTTCTAGAGTGTGCGTGTTCACGACCTCGAGCAAAACAACTCTCTGCGTGTCATCGTGAATGTGCATTTCGACCCAGGTGAAGATCCTCACAGTCAAGGTAATCTTGCCCTGGAGTGCAGGATGGATCTGGGATCTGCTGCCACCATCTCAGGGCCAGCCCAGCTACTAGTTGACTAGGTAGTTGCCTAGGGCAGCAGCTTCTGGGAGGCAGCAGAGAGCAGCTGCAGACACAATAAAACAGTAGATCCTGACAGTCACACAGACTCAAATAATTTTTTTTTTTACCTGCAGGAAGGTTAGGCAATTTTCATATAGCCCTTTTACTTGGGTAAATGACTTTTGGAAATTGCTCTCTTTATTTGTGTGTGTGCAATACACACAAACACATATACACACACAACAAAATGTAATATTTAAAAGCATGATGTTCTGGGGAGATGAGATTAGAGGCCTGAGAGCTAATTGGTGGGGAAGGGGGGAGAGGTGTAAGGCTGAAGTTTCACCTAGGGTGCCTCCTTACACCAGCCCTGCACCATCTCCAGATCCATCTCAGATTTACTACTACTACTATAAAAGATTTGTTGAATTCTTTGTAATGCTTCCTTTCCCCAAAGGTACTTTTCTGATTTTTGGATTACAAAACATTTCTGGTGCCTGTTTGATACCATTAAAGTTTATGGTTTTGTTTAGGGGCTCTTTCTAAAAAGAACTGAAGAACACATTTCCTTTCATATGGGGCCTGCCAGGATGCCTGTTTTACACTGTGATTTCTTATCTGATTGTCATCATACTAGGACAGAGAGGCAGAAGTGGGATAATAAGCTGGAGTGTGGTAGAAATTGCAACTATTAAGTCTCTCTGCTGGAGGATGTAAAAAAGGTTTGGACAAATTCCTGGAGGAAAAGTCCATAGTCTGCTATTGAGACAGACGTGGGAAGAAACTACTTGCCCTGGGATTTGTAGTATAGAATGTTGCCACTATTTGGGTTTCTGCCAGGTACTTGTGACCTGGATTGGCCACTGTTGGAAACAGGATACTGGGCTAGATGGACCATTGGTCTGACTCAGTATGGCTATTCTTTTGTTCTTAACAAATTAATAAATCAGATTCATGGCTGGCTTAAACATTTGGTAAACTAGACAGTCACCTGCGGTGGCAACTTCTAGAGTCAAGACAAAACATAGTTCCTGATATCCACACAATGAACCAACAGCATATCACCTGCAGTGTAGGTGGGTAATTTTCAAATAGTCCATATACCTGGTTGAATAGCTTTTGAAGACCACCCTCATGTATACACTGAATAAATGCAATACAGTTTAATATTTATTATTTGTATAGTTAGTTATTAGAATTTATTGATGGCCTTTTTGAATAAATTCACCCAAGGAGGTGTGTACAGCAAGAAGCACCTGAACTTAAGCAAAAGGCAGTAACAGCAGTAAACATACTCAAATAACAATACACATTGTAGCATATGAAAGTGAACTGGCACTAAGACCAGGGAAGGACTTCTAACATAGGGGCCCTTTTATTAAGGCGCAGTAGGCCTAACGTGGGCCTACAGCATAGTAGTTTGGACAGCAGTACACGCTACTCCCACGGTAAAAAAATATTTTGTACTTTTTGCTGTGGGAGGCATGTCTGGGGCAGAGAGTAGGCATGCCTGTTCTAATCGGGTAGCACGGGCACATTATTGCATGCTACTTGAATACCACATGAGTAGAACAGGAGCCCTTATTGCCTTCTAAATAGGTGGTGGTAAGGGCTCCTGGTAGTAAAGGCCACATGCTAATGGGGAAATTAGCGCATGGTCATTAAAAAAAAGCCAACCTTGACCATTTTTCTGCTGTGCTAGAAAGTGGCCCAAGCGTTTGGCAAACCCATGTGGTAACTGCAGTGCCAGCCACTTTCTAGCACACCTTAGTAAAAGGATCCCATAATCAGGCAATCTTTCCAGAGAAGCCTACTAGATTCATCCAGTTTACCAACAAGGATGCCATGGAATTCTATATCATCTATAAAGAGTGCAGCAAATAAGCTGGCAGCCTAAATAGTGCATATTACACTTGTCCAAGGAATTGAACACCAAGCAGAAGTCAGAGACCGAAAGACATCAATGAAGCCAGTGCAACAAGTACAACTTGAAGAATGCTGTAGAAAGAACAGCTGTAACCTGTATGTTTAAAAACAGATGTCCAATTATGCATTTTTACAATTTCATTTTGGGAGGAGTGGCTTTGGGATGGCCATTGCTCCACTTAATTATGAAATTCTCAAGGGGGGAATATAGAGATCTGAAGATTAGTTGAATAAAGGGTCAAACTGAAAGTTCACCTAGATCCAGGGCCGCTGAGAGACAAATCTGGGCCCAGGGCAAACAACCTTCAAGGCCCTGCCACTGCCCCCACCAACATTGTTGCCGCTGCTCCCCCACTGCCCCCGCCGCCCCCTCCCACAACAGTGAACGAGAGAGAGTGCTCTGCCGGCTACAGGTCCTTCTTCCTGCCATGTCCCACGTCTTGTGAAGTAAGTTCCTGTTTCCGCATAGGCAGGACGCAGCAGGAAGAAGGACCTGTGGCCAGCAGAACAGTCTCTTCTGATCACTGGCACCGGGCCCAGTGAATCTTGCCCCCCCCCCCCCCCATCTCAGTGGCCTTGCCTAGAGCAGCTCATACCTTGCACCAACTCTGATCACAGTTCAATCAGACATTCTGAAAGAAGATTTAGTTCGTTCTAGTATGATTCTACTATTTGTTTTCTATATTTGCTCTCACATCATGACCAACAGGTCAGGATATGACTAGATTGGTTTGGATTGCAATTTTCTGATCTATCTCTAGCTTCAAAATGCCTGTTTTATTAAAATTGCACCTGTCACAGGCCTGTTGCACAGAATCAGATGCTTTGCATTTCAAAGGGACACTGAGCAAGGAGAAAAAAATGGAGACTTACAGAAATACCAAAGGTTGCGGATTTCTTGCCAAATCTTTGCAGGAACCATTGCCAAAATGGGACACTCAACACTGCGGATATCTGATGACAGAAAAAGTTCAGAATCAATGAGAAAAAAAAACCTGTTACTATGCTGTAGAGTGAAGTTTTTTCAACTTCTCAACAGTCTAGTCTGATGGTACAGTGGTGACTGCCGAATCCATTAATGACACAAGGAATTATGTGTTCCTTTAACCTCCGTACCTAATTTAGGTTATATACTAAAAATTAACTTTGCCTTCTTGAACAAGTTTAAAAACAAGTAAAGACTGATGGCAATAAATTAACAAGATGGAAAACACAAATCTATAGTGTGACACAATGGCATACTTCTTCCTCTCTTGCCAAACTTAGTTTAATCTGAGTGAGTGACTCAGTGGGGAAGCTTAAGGTAAAGTGTGTCTCAGAAGAGTGAAGGGGGGAGGGAGTGTATGTGGGAATATATATGATTCGGCCAATATTCAGCCCGCGGGAGGCAGGCCGGCTAAATTCCACGGTTGGCTTTGAGCCCAGAAATTGTAGATAAAATTAATCTCAGCTTCCAAGTTATGAATTCATGGGCGGATGCATTCCATCTGAAACTCAACGCAGAAAAAACACGCCTTATATTTCATCGCAGTATAATAAAATCAACTATACCAATATAAATATACTAAATCACACTCTTCCTGTTGCGGACAACCTGAAACTCTTAGGTGTAACAATCGATCGTAACCTTTGTCTAGATAATCACGTGAAAAATGTGCCTGATTCAGCTGCCAAACTTAGCCAGCATTGTGCTGAATATTCGCAACTAGCCAGTTATATGAAATTGAGTACATCTACCAGGGGCATAGCCACGGGTGGGCCTGGATGGGCCCACCCACTTTTGCTACAGGCCCCCCCCCCCGCCCGCGACAGACCCCTGCACTGACCTGAAGTGCGTTCTCCCTCCAATCCAGCATCGGCGATCATAGCCAGCCTTCTACCACGTCCAGCAGGAAGTTGCAGAGTAGGCGGGACGCGCCTGAGAAGAAGCTCCGATGACACGCGCTGGACGTGGTAGAAGGCTGGCTATGATCACTGGTGCTGGATTGGAGGGAGAACGCGCTTCAGGTCAGTGCAGGGGGCTGTCGCGGGCGGGGCGGTCGCGGGTGGACACAAAATGTGGTGGCGGCGGCGGTGGCGGGCGGACGGTGGAGAGGAAAGAGGTCTGTGCCCACCCAGTCCACCTCCAGGCCCACCCAAAAATTAATCGCTGGCTACGCTACTGACATCTACATCGAGAAGTGATGGTGATTAACACTGAGAGATGTAAGGGTATTTCGTAGAGCAGAGGTAGGGTCAGATTACCACCTTCTGATGACATTGTTGTGCCTCTGAATGAAGTGATAGCAGAAACATCAACTGACTCTTCACTGTGCTGTGGAAAGGCTAAAAGACCGTGCTATTGCAGAACAGTTCCAGACTCAACTTAGAAATTGATATCTGTTTCATGTTGTAGGAGTTGGAATCAAAGGCTTGACGGCAGTGACGTAGCTACAGGTGGGCCGGAGCCCACCCATCTTGGACTCAGGCCTACCCAAAATTGTGGCAGTTACTGTGGCTGACTGGGATCCCTAAACCTTGCCAACTTAAGATTTCCTCCTCCTTGGGCAGCCAGCACTTGCCTCAAGATGACGCTAACATTGGCCCAGCTGGTGGGGTTTGGAGATCCTTACCATCTCAAGTATTTAATATTATGGGTTGGCAGGCGGGTGGGTGGGAAAGAGTGGAGCCGGGGGGGGGGAGACAAATTCCATGCCCATCCACCTTAGGCCCACCCAAAATTAGCCATCTGGCTACGCCCCTGCTTGACGGTGGAAGGATTTCAGACTGATAGTGATTGAAAGTGCCCAGAAAATGATAGGAAGAAGGAGGTACACAAAAAGAATGTTGGATAAAAGACAAAACATGTACACTGATTGATGAATGTACTGCTGTGGTCTACATATTTAACTCACCAGGATGGTCAGTACCAGGTTTTGGAAGTGGTCTCCCAGATCTGCTGCATGAGTACAAAACAGGACAAAATTGCTCTGTTCAAGCTGGGAAATAACACAAAAAAGTTATACTCAGCATTAGTCATATAAATATATTAATAATCAGTAGTATTATATATTAATGCCTGTAGGACTGTCAAAGAAAGCCACTATGCACAGTGATTAGGCTACAGTCCAATTTGTAGGGGCTAATTTAACAAGATTTTTGTTATGAATGCATGCTGAAAATTGGCACACAGTTGCTTAACACATGCTTTAAAAAAAACCCCTACTTGTGAAGCATTGAATTTAATGGCAAGAAAATTACTGTGGTGTGTATTGAATTTAAAAAAGTGTGCAAACAGAAAACCGTGTGCACAGTTTACTCTATCAGGTGTTTCTGTACACAAAGTTACATTAAGAGACCAATCCATGCTCAGCACTGAAAACTCAATAGCAATTGGATCCTTTTCCTCTCAGTAAAGGGATGGAGATTGTTCTCTTCCTTGACAAGAGATCAATCACTGCTGAGGTGCAGTGAATAAATGAAAACCAAGTGCCAGTTACAGCAACAATTAATATTCAGGTCTGAAGGAGGCAAACAAAAGCCTCTTCTCATCCCAATGCAGACATATGTTTCTTTAAAGAAAATGGATAAATTGCTATATATTTTTATAAGATGGTCACTGGCAAACATTTATTTCCATTAAGGCTAAAGGGCGGTAACTCCCCACATTAATGTACAAGGTATACGTTTTAATAAGAAGAACTTCATTAAAGCATTTGTATGTAAATCAGTGATTTTTTCCGAACAATATTCATGCATTCTCGGTTTTAGTGAAACTGAGCATACGCGAAGTGTCGTGCATGCTTAGTTTCACTAAAACTGAGCATGCACGCAACGTGAGAGGAAGCAGGACAGGCAATACGCAAAGAACAGCGCTGGAGAAAGGCTTCAGATGGCAGGGGTTGGGGGACCCCCTCCAGCCAAACCAGGGGCCCAAGATCCAATCTGGGGATCCCCGTAGCTACGCCACTGGCTCAAAGTAATATCTCTGTAAGAATAGCTGGATGAAAGAGTATGTTGAGGCAGAACACTAGAAGGCACTTTTTCTGTGTAAAGAAATCTGCCCCCCCCCCAAGCGGTAGTCACCTGTGACCACCACTATGGGTGCCATTTTGGGAAAGGTGCTGGAGTAGGTAGGAGCAACTGGGCATTTCTCCTGCCCGAGGACCCCCTAGACCACCAATGAGTTTACAAGTAGCTCCGTTAGGGGTCTTTCACGTGAGGGGTGCTGGTGTCTTGTGGGGATGGGGCTTTAGCCAGGGGGCCTTTCTCTGCCAGCCCGGTATCGATCTGTGGCTTTGCGGCCCATGCTTCCGGGTGGTGAAATATTGTGATTTTATGACCCTAACGCAACATGAAAAGTTTTATCTCAAGCTGCGTTAGGGTATTTGCACAGTAATGAGATACAAAACATGTATTGGCATGTTTTGCATGTTGTTAATATATAACCTACAGTGACTTAAATATTGCAACAGGAAATAAAGTTGGTCTGCATTAGGACCTTTAAGGTGTATTAAGGGGCTTATAATGCAACTTAAAGCCCTAACACAGATTAATATCTTCCCCCTATACCTATTGAAGCTTTCTCCATATCATCTTTGAGATGGCTTTTCATGTGATGATCCAATATATTTTTAAAATATATGATATTTGGGTGTTGTTGATTTAATCCTTTATAAAATAAGAACTTTTTGGAAGTTTTGTATTGGTGTCATCTTATGACATTATCTCCATTCATATACGTGCATATTTTATAAAATACATGTGTACATTACAACTCTGCCCATACTATACCCCCGGGAACCCTATGCACAGATACATAAAAGTAATTGCAATCTCATGATTCTTTCTGCAAAATCTACCGGTTTTGATTGCTTTTGCAAGCAGAAGGAAGCATGTGCAAGCCCTTGAGTGCTGGTTATTATTATTATTAACATTTGTATAGCGCTACCAGACGCACGCAGCGCTGAACACCTGACACAGAGAGACAGTCCCTGCTCGACAGTTGTAAGAAACAGCAGAACCAAATGTGAAGCACACATTGGCGTTCTTGTCCTGCGTCTAAATTTAAAGTGGCCTTACTTTAAAAAAAAACCCAACATACACATTGGCATATGTTACTTACATCTAAATATAAGCATCCAGAAAAAAAAAATTAAAAATGCTTTTTAGGCTGGAGAAAACAGACACCAATGTGTGCTTCACGTTTATTTATTTATTTATTTATTTGTGGCATTTATACCCCGCTCTTTCCCGCTCGATAGCATGTTCCGTGCGGCTTACAAAGTATGGTACAAAGTATCACGGAGATAATACAGGTATGGAAACAATGTATCACAGAGATGACATAATTACATAGAGTAGGTTCAGTGCGGCTAACAAAGTATGGTACAAAGTATCACAGAGATGATACAGTATGATACAAGTATCACAGAGATGATACAAAGTGTGGAACAAAGTGTCGCAGAGATGACATAATTACTTAGAGTAGGACAATAATAAGAGATGTGCGGAAGGGATTGGAGTGTGGGTAATACTAGTGGTGTGGAATTATGTTTGAGAATTAGGATGGGTCGTTTGGGTAGGCTTGTTTGAAGAGGTAAGTCTTCAGCAGTTTTTGGAAGGGTAGGTGTTCAGTGGTTTTTCGGATGTGTCGAGGTATGGCGTTCCAGAGTTGGCTGCCTATGACAGAGAAGTTGGATGCGTAGTAGGTTTTGTATTTGAGGCCTTTGCAGTTAGGAAGATGAAGATTGAAGGTTGTTTTACCAGGCATAGGAGCTGAACTTACTGCTGAACTCTTCTGCGCATGCGCCAAGCACAGTCCTCCCATCAAGCTCCCTAATACTCAAAGCTACGAACGTGCCTATATTTACACCTCATTAGCTTTGATCATTAGGGCGTTGTTCTTCTGCACTGTTCCTGTGGTATTTTTGTAGCACTATTCAGAATAGTGCCAGAGTTTTGATCATCGGCCTGTGAATCAGAGAACCCCTATGATGCTGGGCTCATCTAAACCAATACTACTTCCCTGCTCCTGCTCCTGAGAGGCATCTAGCAACATCCGTCATTGCCACCAATCTTGTATAATAGTAGTGCCTAACCCCCTAGCAGAGCGTCTGGTTGTCTACCAAATAAAGCAATACAACTTACTTGCAATCCCACCTTTCTTTTTACCACCTTTCATGTACCCTACAGAGTTTTCTACTCCCTTCCTTGATGGAAATACCGTTGTATTGGGCCTTGAGGTTATATCGTTAACAGTATTATTTTACTAACTTTCTAACTGCTTATTATGATCAGGAAGGTCTATATTCGTTTTATTTTTATAGTTCATTGTACAGTATTTTTTTTTTATTCTGTTACTTTTTTGTAATTTAATTGTTGTTGATTTTTTGTTTTTTGTTTTTGTTTTTTTACTCTTTGGGTATCTGGTTTTATTGTTTTTGAATTGATAATATTTTAGAGGGTAATTTTATTGCAGGTAACTAAACCAGTACAGTAGTATGCATACAGATTACACCAATTTTCAATGGGAAACTGGGGGCATACTTTTCCTTAGAAAATTGCCCCATGGAAAGTACATGAACACATTTACACCTGTTATTGAGAATGCACAAATTACCCATCTTATTCTACACACATATGCTAGTATTTTCTAAAGTATGCTCATAAATGCTAACTCCTCCCCCAATCCCACTTCCAGGAATAATTCAGGTTAGATAAATATGTGAACAGAGGCTGTATGCTCATAAGGTTAGGTACATATACCTGAGCAATTTTATAAAAGACTGATTCTGCACTTAAAACACTATTTTACCTGTGGAAATACATTTTAAAATTACCACAAAACATTTAAACGAAATAATAAGTACGTTACCTGAACAGCAGCAGAGATGAGAAGAAAGGCAGCCGTGAGATTCAGATATGGCCCATGCTTCATAGTGAGCTTGAATCCTCTAAAGAAAGGCATTATCGAGTCTGAGTTTAAGGCATAAGGATCTTCAAAGGGAAAAGATAACACATAAATATTGTGTAAAAATCTAGATGTTATACACGAAGCCTACCAGAAACTAAATAGCAACACTATTGTACCACAATTTGAGTTAACAGCATGTTGAGTGAAGAAAACTTTTCTCTGATTCGTTTTAAATGTACTCTTTTGTAGCTTCGTTGCGTGCCCCCCAGTCCTAGTATTTTTGGAAACAGTAAACAAATGATTCACGTGTAGTCTACCCATTCCAGTCCACTCATTATTTTATAGACCTCTATCATATCTCCCTTCAGCCGTCTCTTCTCCAACCTGGAGAGCCTTAGCCACTTTAGCCTTTCCTCATAGGGAAGTCATCCCATCCCCTTTATTTATTTATTTATTTATTTATTACATTTGTACCCCACGCTTTCCCACACACAGCAGGTTCAATGCGGCTTACATAGTAAATAGAATTACAGAGTCTTGTAAGGAAAATAATACGAACTGTAATAAACATAATAATAGTAAGGTTTTAAGAATATATGAATTGGGTATGGGAAGGTAAACAAAGATAGGTTAGGCAAAAGGAAAGGAGATTGGGAGGGGTATGGTGTAGGAAAGATGGAGAAGAAAAGACTGGAGGATGAGTATAAGGAGATTGAGAGACAAGGTCAAAGGTCATTTTGTCGCCCTTCTCTGTACCTCAGTAAGAGCTGGGGGTAAGTCTGGATGTCAGGAGTTCAGGAGATAGGAGAAGAATAAGTCTGAAGATTAGGAAGTGTGGGGTTAGGATTGAATGTCCTCCTCAGGGGAGGACTTGGAGGCCCTGGGGGAGTGGAGGGTGATGTTTTATTCTTTGCACCTGACCCTCCCTTTACACCCCAGTTCTAAACCAGAAGGTGGCACTTGCATATGCCTCAGAGCAAGTGTAAAAACCTAGAGATAATTTTTTTTTTAAGAGACAGGTATTCCCACTGTAAACTATTAAGTACATGTCTGCTTTGTAGCAATGTTCAACCATGCTGAAACCATTCCCCTGCCATGAAAGAGTGGAGAGGAATTCAGCAATACTACTAATAGTGCCGTCAGAGAGTGGGTAGAACACAGAGCAGGTTCAGAACAAAGGAGGGGGGGGAGAGCACTGGGAGAGAGAAGGTAAGTAGAAGATGGTCAGACCAGGGGAGGGGAAAGTAGGAGAAAGCAGAAGGAAGAAAGGAAGAGTGGGTGGAAGTAAATACAAGATTAAGAGGAAGGAGTCAGCCACGGCAGAGGGGGGGCAAGTTGAAGTTACTGAGGAAAAGCAAAAGGGGAGTAAAGGGCTGAGAATTCAGTGGTGAAGGCAGCAAATTCATCTAGAGAAAAAGAGTGAAGAGGTGGACAGTGATAGAGAAGCGCGAGATAAAAGGTCAAAGTCAGAAGAGAACAGCTCAGAATAAGACCATCGGAGATAGAAAGGGATTTAGAAGAAAATTGCAAGACAGAAAGTGTAGAGTAAAAGATACAGGCAACGACATCACCGTGGCGGGCAGGACAGGGGTTGGGGGTGGGGTATGAAGAGAGTATAAGCCAGGAGTACAGGCCTCTAGAAGGGTTGCAGTGTCACCCAGGTGGAGCCAGGTCTCTCTAATGCACAAGTCCAACATAACACTGTGTTTTGAGCTCCCGCTCTGCATCAGGGATTCCACTCTTCCATTTAGATGAACTGAGCATGGCTTAACCATTTAGATGTATTTTATGACTCTCAGAAAACCGGGTGAAATTTTATGAACAGGATGCAGACATTTGTCAGAAGTGGGTCAGGTATCTCAGGAGACATTGCTCTCTACTTGCCAAACACACAGCCACAGTGCACTGTGAGTTATTACCAACCAGATAGAAAATAGTTTTACACTCTCGGGGGGGGGGGGGGGTCCATTATTATTTGTTATTTACAGGCTTTTTATTTTGTTTTTTCACCATGCATTGTTAGTAAATAACCACTTAGGAGGAAATATTCAGCCAGTGGCAGTCAGTGTTTTTTTTTTTACGTCTGCTGACGTTATGCCGCGATATTCAGTGACGGCCAAGTCTAGGCACAGGCACTGAATATCCAGGTATATGTAGCTGGCTATCACTTATCCAGTTAAGTGCAATACTCAGCACTTAAGTGCATACTTTAAACCAGATAAAGAGAGGACTGTGCTTTATGCAGTCCTATTTCGCCAATTAACTTATGCAGTTTCATGCTGAATATTGGCACTTTACTGCATAAGTGCCAAGTCTGCCCCCAGGCCGCCCACAAAATCGTCAATAGTGCCAATATTCAGCGCCACTATCCCATTAAGTACTGCTTGAATATCAGTGAACATCCCCGCTGAAGCGATTTAACTGACCAGGAGCCTCTTCTGCCAAGTTCAAACTTGGAAATCTCAGAAATGCTCTAATGGGATCAAAACCCAGGTGCTGCTTCCAGGTTTGGGGACTAGAATGCACCTTCTCCAAACTTTACAATCCACATGATGTAACACCCCTACATTTAAAATGATTGCCCTGAGGACAATTTCATCCTACAAACTGTGAAGAGGGAAAAATTTCAGCCTGATCACTTACTTGTCAGACCCACAACAGCAATGTGCTCGTGCAAATCCAGAACATGACTGGATTTGCATGTGCAACCTAAATTGTGCTTTATAGAATCCAGGGGACTATCCACCTTATAATCGAAAGAGAAAAACGCCTATATTCCGACCTAAATCGGGAGATGGATGTCTTTCTCTCGCGGGTGCCCAAATCAGTATAATCAAAAGCCGATTTTGGGCGTCTTCAACTGCACTCCGTCGCGGGAACGAATAAAGTTGATGGGGGCGTGTTGGAGGCATGGTGAAGGCGGGACTGGGGCGTGGTTATTGGCCAAGCAGAGATGGGCGTCTTTAGGTGATAATCGAAAAAAAGGCGTTTTTACCGCGATTTTGGGTCACTTTTTTGGACCCTTTTTTTTCATGAACAAGTCCCAAAAAAGTGCCCCAACTGACCAGATGACCACTGGAGGGAATCAGGGATCACCTGCCCGGACTCCCCCAGTGGTCACTAACCCCCTCCCACCAAAAGAAACCCACTTTACAAACTTTTTTTGCCAGCCTGTATGCCAGCCTCAAATTCCGTACCCACCTCCATGACAGCAGAATGTGTTCTATCCTCTGACAGCCTTTCCCTGGTTCTGATGTGGGTCTCAAGTGAGTGTGACACCTTTTCTGTTAAGAGCACTGCAGTGTCACATCAGCAATCCATTGTGGTGGGTGTAGGGTATTGGGCTCCGTGATTCCACTAGCTTGTGTTAAATGCTCACGATGTTGGTAGTTGGTAGGTTCTACTCCCATGGTGCTTTTCCCTCTGCTTACTGGGTCAGAGTGTGCCCTGTTATGTTTCCGGTAGTCCATGAGGTAGTGGCCATTTTTGTAAGCCAGTTTTAGATCCCGGTCATGTGTTAGCCACGTTACAGCACTTAGTTCTTACCTTGAATGTTGCTGAAAGAGGGCATTGTACACCATTCTGCCAGCTGGGACCTACTGCTAATCTCAGTACTAGCGAGACTCGTTGCCAGTGGGGCACAACCTGTGATCTGCAGTTAACTGTGAGTAAAGGTGCTTATTCAAATAAAGGACGCTTTCAGCGAGATTAGTCTTCAGGTGTGAACTGCTGTGCCAAGGTTATACACCAGCAACAAGTCCTGTCCCTGGAGCACTTTTAGTGGGTACTGCAGTGCACTTCAGGCAGGCAGACCCAGGCCCACCCCCCCACCTGTACCACTTGTGGTGGTAAATGGGAGGCCTCTGAAACCCACTGTACCCACATGTAGTTGCCCCCTTCACCCCTAAGAGCTATGACAGTGTTGTACATTTGTCCCTCCCACAACCAAATGGCTTGGATTAGGACGTTTCTGAGCTGGGCGTTTTTATTTTCCATTATCGCAAAAAAAAAAAAAAAAAACCGCCCAGCTCAGAAAGGACCAAATCCATAGGCATTTGGTCCGTCCAAACCGTATTTTCAAAACAAAAGATGGACGCCCATTTTTTTCGAAAATACGGTCTGTCCCGCTTCTTCAACTACCCGTTTTCGGACATAGACGCCCATGGAAATGGGCATTCGCGTTCGATTATGCCCCTCCATGTGTTATAAAGTGTGCCCAAATTTACTGTGATAGTGAAGTAACTCAGTCTAAGTCACTCTGCCTTCAATCAGAATAAACATCAAACACAACTTCGCATGACTTATCTGAATCAGAGAGATTGCCAGCGTCTGAAGTATGATTACTGCTGTTTCTTCAAGTGCCTGCCTTTGGAAGAAAAGTGATTCTCTTCAAAGGAACAGTGATAGCAGATGACAACAGTTTTCAAGTCACCGCCCCAGTCCTTGGAAGCAGTTTGACTATGAAATCCGCAGTGTCGGGCATTTTCATTGGAAGGGGGGAGTTCTTGTCCTGCTTCAGAGTTTCACGGCAGGCATTTGAAGAAACAGCAGCAATCATCCTTCAGACACTAGCGATTTCTCTGATTCAGATAAGTCATATGAAGTTTTATTTGATGTTTATTCTGATTGAAGGCACAGAGATTTAGACTTTGAGTTATTTCACCATCACAATTAATTTAGATACTGTTCATAGCACGTGAAGGGGCAGTTTTGATATGACGTCTAAGTCTGAATTTGGACGTTTTACAAAAAAACATCCAAAATCTGAACAGGAAAGAAGGTCATTTTCAACAAAACGCATTTGAATGTATAGAGTGTGGTAAAAGCTTTGGTCAGAAGGTAAAGGTCACAATGCACCAGAGAATACACACAGGAGTAAAACCATTTACATATTCTGAGTGTGGTAAAAGCTTTGGTTGGAAAGAAAGCCTCACACGGAATCAGAGAATCCACACAGGGATGAAACCATTTACATGCACTGAGGAGGTAAAAGCTTCAGTTGTATTGGGACAGGTAGTTAGGGAATGTACACTCTTGCTATGAAATATGGAAAAATAGCACTCTGGTATTTAGATATATGTAATGAGACCTCCTTTTTATCTATAGATCTGAATTCAAAGCCCAAATCTACTGATAAACAATAGACACAAGGCTCAGATGTTATAAAACAAATTTAGAAAGCTTGGCATCAGGTAGAATAGTGGAAAAGTGACATCCCAGGAAAGCAATAGGGCATCCTTGTGGGCACTGCAGTGGACTTTATAAAATGCTTCCAGGTACACATCTCACCATTGCTCCCTTACCTTGAATGCTGAGCCCCCAAAAACCCACTATCCCCAACTGTAAACCACTACCATAGCCCTTACAGGTGAAGGCAATATGTGGGTACAGTGGGTTTCTGGTGGGTTTTGGAGGATTCACAGTTTCCTCCACAAGTGTAACAGGTAAGAGGCGGTAGAAGCCTGGGTCCACCTGTCTGCAGTGCACTGCACCTACCACTAGACTACTCCAGGGATCTGTATGCTATTCCAATGGACCTGAGTATAACATCAGAGGCTGGCAAGTAATATTTTTAATCACATTTTGGGGGGGTGGGAGGGGGTTAGTGACCACTGGGGGAGTAAGGGCACCTTTTTGTGTGGAGTGGAGGAGTAGTCTAATGGTTAGTGCAGCAGACTTTGATTCTGGGGTAGTGGGTTCAATTCCCACTACAGCTATTCATTATAAAAACAGGTTTAGCTCAAAAAGTCTAAGTCCTGGATGTTTTTGTTTTGTTCCATTATGGCTGAAAAACGTCTAAGTCTTAGGAACACCCAAGTCCCATCTTGAACACACCTCTGGCACACCCCCTTGAGATTTAGATGCAGTTCTGATGGACTTCAGAGAATGTTTAAAAAGAGTTTTCAAAAATACTGATTTGGACATTTTTGTGAGAAAAACGTCTAAGTGAAGACATGTCACTTTTTGGATGTTTTTCTCTTTTGAAAATGAGCCTGATAGTGTGGTGTAGTGCCCTATGGGAAGTACCCGATGAAAGAAAATTTATTAACCACCCTCAGATCCTTCCAAGAGCGGGTCCATGTTAGGTGAAAGGATTATCTGAGGGTACTTCTCACATCTTTAAATATTTTACAGTTGGCTATTGGGATTGGATTTTTGTGGTTTGGGGTTTTCTCTGTGGTACAATATTAAGGTCTAGAAGTTGTAAGGTTTAAGTAAAATGAAAGCATTAGAAATTTCTAATAGGTAGATTACAGAACAGAAAACTAATAAGAAAAATGCCAGATGCTTCCATAAACTAAAAATGTCATTTAGGCTAGGAGTAATGATGAAACATTGGTCACTACAACTTAGAGCAGTGATACTCAATCCAGTCCTTATGCCTCCTTGGTATGCAAATCTATCTCATACATATTCATTGTGGATATCCTGAGAAGCTGACTGGCTGGGTGTTCCCTGAGGACTGGGTTGAGAGCTACTGCCTTAGAGGGATGGGCCTGTGAAATTGCTAAATGGTAAGTAAGCTGCTGTTTGCCAGAAGTGAAGAAAACTGCCTCCTGCCTTCTTGGCTATTGGTTATTACTACAGTGCATGAAATGAGTTCAGGAACATGAGCAGGGATACACAAGAAGCAAGGGGCCCCTTTTACTAAGCCGTGTAGGCGCCTACGTGTGTCAAAATGGACTTACCGCCCGACTACCGCATAGCTCTTGTGGTAATTTCATTTTTGGCATGCGTCCAATATGCGTGTCTGAAAAAGATTTTTTATTTTCTGGTGCACATAACGGACACG
This sequence comes from Microcaecilia unicolor, assembly GCF_901765095.1. Classification (NCBI taxonomy): domain Eukaryota; kingdom Metazoa; phylum Chordata; class Amphibia; order Gymnophiona; family Siphonopidae; genus Microcaecilia; species Microcaecilia unicolor. Next base: position 412,115,312 of record NC_044033.1, read on the forward strand.
CACAGGTCATTACCGCCCAAATTCTTTACCGCTAGGTCTATGGCTGGCGGTAAGGTCTGAGACCCAAAATGGACATGCGGCAATTTTGATTTTGCCGCACATCCATTTTCGAGAACATGTTAAAAAGAAGCCTTTTTTACAGGTGCGCTGAAAAATGATTCTGCAAGCGCCCAAAACCCGTGCCTACACTACTGCAGGCCACTTTTCAGCGTGTCTTTGTAAAAGGACTCCAAAGATTGCACATAGAGGCCCCAAAAGAGAGTACTATGGGCCAGTGGAGTAGAGACACCCATGTGGCCCACCTCTCAGGCTGAAGTCAAAGAAGATGTAGCCAGTCAAGTGAATGGGCTTAGAGGAGGCTACATTAGAGATACCTAAGAGAGAAAAGAGACAAAAGCCCCTGAGGAATTGGTGGAATGTAACTCACCATCTTTTTCTGTTACTCCAAAGAAAAGAATAGCTGTGCAGAACAGATAAACACCTCCTATGATACCAGCAGCAATCATATAAACTTTTTCCTAACAAGAAAAAATAATTGTATTATATATCTACATAATAATAATTATTATTATTTTGACCCAGGAATTTTGCATTCAGTCTAACAGTGAAAAAAGTACCACATATTGCAAATTAGGTTTTCTGTCTTGGTGCAATGCCTTCTTTTACTTACGTACATTATAAAGCCTTCATTTCTCAGATTTAAGAAGAATGAGGGAGAGTCAAATTTTTTCTGTTTTTACATTTATTTTTGTATGTTTTTTAAATTTATTTGGCTCATTTGTAATGTACTCATGTTGCCTTATTATAGTAATAAGTGTGATCTTCCTTGATGTTTGTTGTGAGCGGCAGAATGAAAACAACTTTCCCTGGATTCTATTTAAGGTACCTAAATTATGGGGCAGAGCAAAGATGTGCATGCAAATAAATTACTTAACGAGCCATTAACTAGCAAGTAAGTGATGTTAACAATCAGTTATTGCAGTTAATTGGCAATAATTGGGATTTGCACATGAATCTGCCTGCTCGCTGTTCTATTAGACTGGGTACCTAAATCCCTGAAGGGCCCTGCGTTAGCGGTGGTGGCCATTTTTGCCGTCGCTGAGGCCCTTTTTTCTGCAGCGGGTAAAAAGACTCGAAAAAGGAAATGGCCATGTGGTAAGCTTGCATTTACCATATGGCCATATGACGTTAACACTTACCGCCAACCCACTGAGGTGGCAGTAGAGGCTCGTGCGCCATCCTGGCAGTAACCAGCCAGTGTGCAGTGCTGCCCAATTACCACTGGGTAACCCCCTATGGAAATATTTTTCAAATATTTCTACTAGCACCGGAAATACTGCACGCTGGGAGTGGATCTACCGCCGGTGCCCATGTTGGACCAGCGGTAGTTCTGGATTGCCATGCAGTAAACCCATGGTGGGCTTACTGCTGCTTTGTAAAAGGGCCCCCTAATGCATAACTTAAAAGGGGCATGGGCAGGGACATTCTGAAAAGTTGCATGCAGTTGTAACCCTGGTCTCACCATACAGTTCGGGCACTAGCTAGCTCTTTGTGGGGCAGCACTTGAGACCACAAAAACAAAAGTTTCTACTTCCTTCACTCACTGAGCTGGGCGCAGGCCGGGACCGGATTTACTGGGGTTTTTGCTCTTATATTCCTGTTTTTTTCTTTGTTAGTCCAGGAGTAAATACATTTCACTATCAGGCAAAAAACTCCAATCCAGTGGTGTAGCCAGACCTGACATTTTGCCTGGGCCCAGAGCTAATATGGGTGGGCACTGCAGAGATCATCCCCACCCAAAAACCCACCAAAATGAGAGAAAGACAACTTTTTTTAAAATTAAGCTAGCTGGGCACTATTAAAATTTATTGTTGGGGAATTTCTAGGTGGGGATGAGCTCCTCATTGACCCAGGCAGTGAAACGTCTACCCCCCCCCCCCACCCCATCCAGAAGCCCACCACCAGATCAGAGCCATTATTTTGATTACAAGAGTAATCAAAACACTGGCTGGTCATGGTGGTGGGCTTCTGGGTGGGGGTGGGCTCTTCACTGCAGGGCAAAAAAAGGTATATTTTAATCATTAAATATATACATTTTTTGCCCTAGGCAGTGAAGTGCTTATCACACCCAGAAATTCCCCAACAATAAATTTTAATAGTGCCCAGGCCCCAGCTAGGTTAATTTAAAAAAAATTGCACAATGTTAAAAATTAATATGATGTAAAAAAAAACGTATTTAAAATTTTATTACCTGCAGTGCTGGGCTGGGCTCAGTGGGCTGGCAGTAAAGTTACACCACGGTTCGTACTTTTGTATCACATCACACTCACTATCTGGATCTTGAGATGGACGGAGAGGAGCGAAAATGAGGCTACCATATAGGATGGAAGAACATCATGACTGAGTCATCAGCAGCACGTAGCGGCCTCAGCACGCCATGGAAGAGCCTAGGACATCACACACAGGGTCACCACTACTAGAGGTCAAGAGCTGCGACCTGCATTTCAGTGCCATCTGCGGCTGCATGCCGTGCATGCCAAGTCTGCCTGAAGCCCGAAAGGTAGGTGGGCTGGATCAGCGCTACGGCTATGCAATGAGAAGGCTGCTGCAGTGTGTACGCTTTTCAACCACGTTTGAGTGGGCGGGCCTGAGCCGACATTGGATGAGCCTGGGCCCACCCAGGCCCACCCGTAGCTACGCCCCTGCTGAACACAAGTAAATGTTTCCGGTTACAGTAAAGGAGTTTTCTCAATTTGGGGAGTGTTCAGGTACCCACAGCAGCCACAGAGCTAGTACCTATGCTCTTCCACAATTACTGTTAATTGCCTAAATGCCATATGATATACATAGAGGGGCATAATTGAACGAAAACGCCTATCTCCATGGGCGTTTATCTCCAAGAACGGGTCCGTGAAGGGGCGGACCGAACCGTATTTTGGGAAAAAATAGACGCCCATGTTTTATTCAACAATGTGTGAGCTGGGCGTTTTTGTTTTTCAGCGATAATGGAAAATGAAAGCGCCCAGCTCAAAAACGAATAAATCCAAGGCATTTGTTCGTGGGAGGGGCCAGGATTCGTAGTGCACTGGTCCCCCTCACATGCCAGGACACCAACCGGGCACCCTAGGGGGCACTTTTACAAAAACAAAAAAAAAGGTAAAAGAGCTCCCAGGTGCATAGCACCCTTCCCTTGTGTGTTGAGCCCCCCAAATCCCCCTCAAAACCCACTGCCCACAAGTCTACACCATTACTATAGCCCTAAGGGGTGAAGGGGGGCACCTACATGTGGGTACAGTGGGTTTGGGGGGGTTGGACGACTAATAAGCATTAAGCAGCACAATTGTAACAGGTAGGGGGGGCATGGGCCTGGGTCCACCTGCCTGAAGTCCACTGCACCCCCTAACAACTCCTCCAGTGACCTGCATACTGCTGTCAGGGAGCTGGGTATGACATTTGAGGGTGAAAATAAAAAGTTGAGAAACTTCATTTTTTGTGGTGGGAGGGGGTTAGTGACCACTGGGGGAGTCAGGGGAGGTCATCCCCGATTCCCTCCAGTGGTCTTCTGGTCATTTAGGGCACTTTTTGGGGCCTTATTCGTGAAAAAGCAGGGTCCAGGAAAAGTGTCCTAAATTCTAGCTAAAAACGCATACTTTTTTCCCATTATCGGTGAAATGCGCCCATCTCTGTTCGGCAGATAACCACGCCCCAGTTCCGCCTTCGCCACACCTCTGACACGCCCCATCAACTTTGTCCGCATCCGCGACGGATTGCAGTTGAAAACGTCCAAAAATCGGCTTTCGATTATACCGCTTTATTCGTTTTTGTGAGATAAACGTCCATCTCCCGATTTAGGTCGGAACTTGGGCGTTTTTCTCATTCGATTATAAGCAGGATAGTAACATAGTAGATGACGGCAGAAAAAGACCTGCACGGTCCATCCAGTCTGCCCAACAAGATAACTCATATGTGCTACTTTTTGTGTATACCCTACTTTGATTTGTACCTGTGCTCTTCAGGGCACAGACCATATAAGTCTGCCCAGCACTATCCCCGCCTTCCAACCACCGGCTCTGGCACAGACCGCATAAGTCTGCCCAGCACTATCCCCGCCTCCCAACCACCAGCCCCGCCTCCCACCACCGGCTCTGGCACAGACCGTATGAAAATGGTAACGGAATTCAAACATGCGTGGGATAAGCATAAAGGAATCCTGTGCAGAAGGAATGGATCCTCAGGAGCTTAGTCGAGATTGGGAGGCGGGGCTGGTGGTTGGGAGCCGGGGATAGTGTTGGGCAGACTTATACGGTCTGTGCCAGAGCTGGTGGTGGGAGGCGGGACTGGTGGTTGGGAGGCAGGGATAGTGCTGGGCAGACTTACACGGTCTGTGCCAGAGCCGGTGGTGGGAGGCGGGGATAGTGCTGGGCAGACTTATACAGTCTGTGCCAGAGCCGGTGGTTGGGAGGCGGGGCTGGTGGTTGGGAGGCGGGGCTAGTGCTGGGTAGACTTATACGGTCTGTGCCCTGAAGAGCACAGGTACAAATCAAAGTAGGGTATACACAAAAAGTAGCACATATGGGTTGTCTTGTTGGGCAGACTGGATGGACCATGCAGGTCTTTTTCTGCCGTCATCTACTATGTTACTATATTACTATATTACTTGGCCGATATGACCATGTTATGCTACATAGAGGGGCATTTTCGGAATTTGAACATTTTGCGCTAAACGTCCCAAATCTGAATAGCAAACGTAACCATTTTCGAATAAAGAAAAAGTCTATCTTTTTTTTTTAACATACCATTTCAAACAAGGTTTTCTAGTTTGTACGTTTATCTTTTTAGGCCATTTTTGAAAAAAAAAAAAAACGGTACAAATTAAGAACGGCACAAAATCATGCCATTGGGATGTTGGAGGGTCCAGCATTTTTAGCGAACTGGTTCCCCAGACATCTCAGGAGAGCAGTGGGGCACCTTAGGTGGCACTGCTATGGACTTCATATAAATGCTCCCAGATACACATCTCACCACTGCTCCCTTATCTTGTCTTCTGAGCCCCCTGCCCCCCCCCCCCCACTACCCTCAACTGTACACCACTACAATAGCCCTTATGGGTGAAGGGAGCACCTATATGTGGGTACAGTAGATTTCTGGTGAGTTTCGGAGGGCTCACACTTTCCACCACAAATGTAACAGGTAGGGGAACGTATGGGCCTGGGTTCACCTATCTACAGTGCACTGCACCACTACTAGACTATTCCAAGGATCTGCATGTTGCTCTAATAGACCTGGCTAACATCTAAGGTTGTCATAAAGGCTGGTGAGTACATCTTTATTCACATTTTTTGGGAGTGGGAGGGGGGTCAGTGACCACTGGGGGAGTAAGGGGGTCATCCCTGAATCCCTCCACTGGTTATCTGGTCATTTAGGGCACCTTTGTGTGTCTTATTTGTTAGAAAAACAGGTCTAGACCAAAATGTTGAAGTTTTCACCCTAGATGTGCTGGTTTTATTCCATTATGGCTATAAAACGTCCAACTGTTAGGCACGCCCTAATCCCACCTTCAAAATGCCCCTGACACACCCCCTTGTGATTTGGACACACTGCAGACAAATTGGATAGATAAACGTCTACAAAATAGGTTTCAAAAATACTGATTTGGACGTTGTGAGAAGAAATTCGTCCAAATGGTGTTTTATGACACTGGACAGTTTTCTCTTTTGAAAATGAGCCATATAATAACATAGTCAATGAATGCAGATAAAAACCCAAATGTCCCATCAAATCTGCCCAGTAGTGATAAGAAATACTGTAGTGAACCTAATCCTCATTATCCCTTCTACCAAGCCCCTCACCCAACTTCTAAAAGGTGTACACACTGTCTGTTAGGGTTGTAACTGCCACTCCTTACGGGTTATCATTGCTGTTTAGGGCTGTAACTATTGGTCTGTGCAGATTTATTTTGGGGGATCCTACTAGGTACATGTGAACTGGATTGCCCATTGTTAGAAACATGGGCATGATGGACTTTTGGTCTGACCCAGTATGGCAGTTCTCATGGTTACCTTATGCTCTATTGCACACACAGTGCAGTTAGATATGTCTCGCATAGTAGGGAAACAAGTTTGTGGGGAGAAGAGGAGAGAGAGAGAGAGGGAGATGCTGGTCTGGGAAGGGCCAGAAATAGACAAGATCATCAGCAACAGGAAAGGGGTTTAAAATTTGAACATAGGGCTTGTTCAGCCTTTGCCATTCTGACACTGGCCTGTAGCATTTGGGGGACATTAGTCCCCTCACCCCCCAACTATGCCCATTACCCTCCCCTCCTTTGCATTCTCTCTCTCTCTCTTTCTCTTTCTCTCTCACCCCACTCATCCTCCTGGGGTTTTTTTCTCTCCTTCCTCCTAGTCCAGCGTCCTCTCTTCCTTTTCCCACTACCCTCAGGTCCAGCATCTCTCTCCCCACTCCAACCTCTCTCCCTGCCATTGTTCCTTCTTGGTAGGGCAGCAGTAGCAGGTTATACAAAAACTGAGCTCAAACAAAGGTGATATAATGGACTGCTATTTTCTTTTCTGGGGACCTACTTGCCTGTTTATGTGTATTAAGGTCATGGCCACATTTAATATGATAATCCCACTTATCTAGGGAGATGAGTTTGGTGGTGTTGAACTGAGGTGGTTATTACCTTGTTTAACAGACTGTCCCAGCAGGTGCAGACTGGAGGGGAGATGTCTGACTGGTATGACACTAGAAAAGGGGTATCTCTGAGGGTCTGACTTGTTGACCTTTTTAATACTTGCATGGTACCTTTTTGTTAGAAGTTAAATTCACTTGGTGAAGAGTTTCATCTTTATGGTGATATTTTATTTTTGAACCTTTTTTGATACATGATTGTCCATTCTCCTTAAGGATTGTATCGCTTTTCAATTACATCTCCACTTGCTTTTCAGAGAAAGGCTTTCTTATTAATTCTAATAAGATGGAAGCGATGATTGTACATATGAATCCAACATGTTCTTCCTGTGTCTATAATGCTGAGTAGGAAATCCTATTCTTGTACATGAGGGAGCACAATATTTAGGAGTCACTGTAGACTCTAAAGTTATCTTGTACACTGTAAGTAAGTAAAGTTATCCAAGCCATGTTTTTAAAGCTTTGTTTAGTGCAGAGATTATGGCATTACTCGGATCTATTTGATTTTAAGATGGTGGTACAGTCACTTGTTTTTACCATACATTGATCATTGCAATTTGATATACCTTGGCCAGCTTGATTCAGTTTTGAAGTCATTACAATTAGCTCAAAATTCAGTTCCAGGGATGATAAAGGGGATTGGGAGGGAGAAACATATAACTCCTGTTCTTATGAATCTTTATTAGTTGCCTATGAAATACCATGTGTTTGTTAAATGCTTAACTTTAATTTTTAAGTTGTTAACATTCTGTTTCAAGAAATGAGTTGACTACTCATTTGAGTATATATATATATATATTCCTTAGTGTTCTCTTACAAACAGGCTCGCAAGTATTACTGACTTTATTTTCTGTTTCTTTAGTGTGCAAGGGGATCATGCAATATCAAACCTTTTCTCTAAGAGTGTCACTGTTGTGGAACGCTTTGCCCTTGCCCTTGCATTTAGAGCAAGATTGGTGTCTTTTTGTTATGTCCTTAATACATATTTGTTAAGGGCTGCTTTTTGTTGATCATATTTTATTAGTATTTAGTGATTTGTTCTGTTTGTTTTAAAGTATGTTTGTAATAGTTTTATAAGTGTATAATGATAAATGGAATATAACAGAAATAAATGAAAATGAAATCTGCTCAATTGTATGCAGTTTTCTAATGAAATTACAATTGCTTAGGTGCAAATCAATGAGTTTGCTTTGTCTTGTGGACATGGTATACTTACTGCATGAAGCTGGTAAGCCAGTGGCTGGGAGAGGCTAGAGTTGTGTGACCCTAGAGCAACGTGGGTAGTATTTTCAATGAAATTTGCTGTTTCGTTATTTAGGGCACAGCGTGCAGATATGTGAGCACTTGCTACAATCTGTCCCTGGACTGCAGCTCCAAGCAAGGTCCCAAGTACTTCTACTGTCATTCCTGCATAGAAACATAATATAATATTTCACCAAAATATGTTTTACTGTGGCGAGTTTTTTTTCTGGCTGTTTTTCATACTTAAGACAAAACTGCCATTATTCCAAATAGTTTCATAAAACAAAAACAGAGAAGCTATATTGACTGTGAACACTCACATTATAGGAGAGTGACTACCACAGCATCTCATTCAATGACAATAATCGAACAAATGCAACACCACCCCAGTTCATTAAAAAGGAAAAGATTTATTTACATTTTCAAAAATGCATGTCCTTGAGTTTATTTGTCCTATACACTGGTCAAGTTCCATCAAAGTAAGTTTGTACTTGTTCTTCGATGAAGTTATAGTAATCCTAAAGCATCATTGAAGTGGTGCATTTGGAGTTTCACAGCTGGATGATGGTAATCTCTGATGGTCTAGGATTGGCTCCGAAGGTTTTAGCCTTGGAGGAGACTTCTCTTCCATCCCTCTACCAAATAAGAGATCTTATGATACTAGGGAGTCCTTCTACTAAGGTGCGATAAAAAATGGCCTGCGTTGGTGTAGACGCATTTATTAGATGCACGCAGGTCCATTTTTCAGCACACCTGAAAAAGGGCCTCTTTTTGGCCAAAATGGATGTGCGGCAAAATTAAAATTGGCACGCATCCATTTTGGGCCCGAGACCTTACCCCCACCCATTGACTTTGCGGTAAGGTCTCACGCGTTAACTGGGCAGTAATTGTCAATGCGTGTACACTGCCAATTGCTGCCCGGTTAGTGCTGCATGCCAGAAATTTTCTGGCACGCTTACTGGATGCACATAAAAAATGAAATCACTGTATAGGCCACGCAGTAGCCGGGCAGTAGTTCCAAATTTGGTGCACGTTAGGCACAAGTAGGCGCCTATGCGGCTTAGTAAAAAGGTCCCTAGGTGTTACTCTCAGGAGAGGAAGGGAGTTAGTACAGGCTAACAGAATGAAATGTTTAGATCTGATATATATCATGGAGGCAAGTTTTTGATCCAGTTATCTGTTGAGGTCTCTTTGGGTAAAGGATTACCAACCATTTAAGAAACAATTTAGGCATGTATATTTCAGCAAGTGTTCCCAGATGTTAGCTGAGGGATGCTGACTGAGGGACTACGTTTAGCAGGGATGATGGAGAGACATGACTGAATAAGCTCTGCTGAGCACAACTCACCCAAAATTGATTTTGAACAGTGAGTGCTCGTGGGATAAGTTCAGAGGGTGTGAAGCTTGTAGAAAGTAGGTATAATCCCCTATTAGGTTGGAGATTATTAAGAGATAGAATCCCTGCTGAGAGTCACTGGGGGGAGTGACTGGAAGATCCCTGGGTGAGAGGAAGCCCAGCCCAAGGGGAGTAGTTTGGGAATAAAATGCAGAGAGATGGTGCTATGAGACTGAAGAATGATGGGGGGGGGGGGAAGATTAGGAGGAGATAAAAATGGTGTTTGCCTTTTAGAGGGGTCTGGTTGCCTGCAAGCCCCCTCCAAGTGACCCAAAAGAGAAGGGGGATCCTGAAGTGTCACTTTAAAGTTGGGCTAGAGCATCAGGCAGGGGCGTAGCCAGACCTCGCTGGGAGGGGGCCACAGCCCAAGGTGGGGGGGGCACTGTTTAGCCCCCCTCCCCTCCCCGCCATCGCCCCCCCCCCAGCCACCGCAGCCGCCACATTGGACCCCCTCCCGCCACCAACCCTCCCCCGCCGCAGGACGTAAGGCATCAGAAACAGCTGATCACAGCAGGAACTTCCTTAAACGAAGGCACTACTCCAGCGCTGAACTAAAGAAGACTCTCTTCAGCAGCAGCAAATGAGGTATCTGATGCAGCGGCAGGGTGGGCAGCGACGGTGGTGGGGGAGGGTTGGTGGCGGGAGGGGGGTTCAAGGGGATCTTCGCCAGGGGGCCAGGGCCAAATCTACGGGGGCCCAGGCCCCCTCAGGCCCCATGTAGCTACACCACTGGCGTCAGGCAGATTGGGGAATCCGGCTTGTGAACGGGATTTAGGGCAGAAAGAAGTCTGCTCAAGGCCAGGGTGCTGCCTTGCGAGGTACACCCGTGGAAGGAGGACAGCCATAACGGATAGTGCTTGGTGGTAGCTAAATGATTCGATGGAGGGGAAAACAGCCCTGGGGTTACATCTGGCTGGCAGGATAGCATAAAGGGAAGAGACTGTAGATATGTAAATAGTCCTAAGAAGTACAGTGGTAAAGGTGTTCCCCATGGAACGACAGAAGCCTGAAATTGAGTTACAGAAGTGTTTATAAAAATTGACAGTAGTAAGAATAACTGAAGTAAGAATCTGCCTGTTGTGGGAGTTACAATAAAAAGTTGAAGTTTATAATTAAGCCTTCTGGAGTGTCACATGGTTGCAGGACTGAAGAGCTGAGTGGAACCCAGATCTGGGAAAAAAGTGTCTCCCAAACTCCCTGATCGCTATTCCGGACCATTGACCCACCCCAGCTTGACTGTAATTGGATTGGAAGGAGGTGTGGTGTAAGAGTGGCCTGAGAATGAGTGGAGACTGTGAAGCTTAAAGAAGTGAGTTTTTTGTGGCCCGGGTCCAGAGCTAGTACCAGGTGAGACCCGGGTTAACAGTGATGCCAATGAAGATTAAAAGTAAACCGGTGGCCACTTTTTTGAGACATGTATGCAACTAAGATGGCCTACCCAACACGTGTACCAGGCCAGAAAAGCTTGGGCTCTCCACTCATAGTGCCATCAGAAGCAGGCACATTGGGACATGATGATGCAGGTGTGGAGGTTTGGGCTATGGTTGTCAAAGACAGGGAGGCCAAGTCAAAGATTATCAGTGTGCTAGTGGCAGCCCATATCAAGGAGAAACAGAGTGCACACTTTGATTTGAAGTGACAGAGGGCAGACTTGAATTGGAGGAGGAGTGGGGGTGCAAGAGAGGCATGAGAAGCATTGCAGTAATGGCTAGAGTCTTTAGAAGATAAGATAGAGGAACAGGGGAAACAAAGCCACAGAGTGAACTTGAGGGTTCTTGGTATCCCAGAGGGAGCAGAAGGATAGTCCTGGTGACATATATGCATAAAATTCTAGTCACCTGCTTTCTCACTTCAAGCACAGGCAGATCCTTGTGACTCTGGGCAAGTCACTTAACCCTCCATTGCCCCATGTAAGCCACATTGAGCCTGCCATGAGTGAGAAAGCACAGGGTACAAATGTAACAAAAAAAAAAATGTTCTGTTCTTATTTCTCATTCCGCATCAGCCAGGTAATCCATAGTGTTTCCAAGTCTATTTGGTCCCCCCTCTCTGGTGAATTCCCCCAAGGTTCTGTCCTTGCTCCCACCCTCTTTAATATTTTTCGTGCCCCCTTTGCTGCCCTCATAGAGGCCCTGAATATTAGTCCATTCCTTTACACAGATGACATCCAGCTTGTTTTAGCACATGATACGTAGGACCTTGAGTTTCAGGATAATTTAACCCACAATCTTTCATAGATTTCTTTTGTGGATCACTTGTCACAAGCTGGTGCTTAATCCAGGGAAATCAGAGATGCTTTGATTCTCTCAGTCCTCTCCCCCTCTGTTTCACCCAGTGATTGATTCAATTTCGATCCCTTTTGTAGATGCTGTCCTTTCCCTGAGGGTTCTCATTGATCAATCTCTGTCTTTTCATGCACATATCTCACGTGTGGTTCAAAAATCTTTTGTTACCTTAAGGAAAATTAAATCCCTGAAGGCATGGGCGTAGTTTGACTGTTTCATTTGGGGGGGCAAAGGATGGGGCGGAGCATATTAGCATATTCATTTGCATACATATATGCAAATGAATATTCTAATATGGAGGAAGGAAGGAAGGAAAAAAGAGCTGGCTTTTTTTCGGAATAACCATAATGAATATGTATGAGATAGCAAGCCAGCTCTTTCTCCCTCCCGCCCTTCCTTCTTTCCTCCTTACCCAGCACTCCCTCTTCCTCTCCAGTAGTATTTCCCCACCCCCTTTCCCAGGCTATGCTGCACAATGCCCTAGAATCAAGAACACCTTTCCCTGAAAGAAGAGCAACATGTATTTGTGCATTCTTCACATTCACTTGAAATGATTCTGCCTATGCACTGCCGCTAGCTCCTAGATTTTTTTTTTTGTCATATGCCTGTACAGTGAGCAGGGTTGCCAGGTGGAAAATTTTTCCCCACCTAAACCAGCCCAAAACCCGCCCAAAGTCAAACCCCGCCCAAAGTCAAACCCCGCCCCTGACACCCCCACCCCCGCATCATCACCCCCGCCCCCACCGTCATCACCCTCGCCCCCGCCGTCATCGGCCCCGCCTCCCCCATCATCAGCCCCGCCCAGAACATCACTAACCCCGCCCAAAACATCACTAACCCCGCCCAAAATGCCACTAGCCCCGCCCCCTGCGGCCGAAAAAACCACTTAAAAACCGCCCAAAAGACCCAAAACAAGCCCAAAAAACTGCAACCTGCCGCGGGCAAAAATTTCCCGCGGTGGGTTGCGGAAAACCACCCAATTGGGCGGTAAAACCGCTCACCTGTCAACACTGACAGTGAGACAGGATAGGAAAACAGACCAAGGGTGCAAGATAAGCAGCTCCCTCCGCCCTTTCCCTTCAGCCTGTTTGTAAATAAAAGCAGTCACATGGCATTTAAGGTCAAAATGAGAGCAGGATCTTGTATTTCTCCAGATTTAGGAACCCTGGAATAGCTCAGATAAAATAGAGAACAGATTTCAAACCCTACCTTCCTAGCCATTTGATATGCTGGAAAGGATCATCTGGCTCCCCTTAACTATTTTCTATTATAGCTACTCACTGCACTTCAAAACGCAGAGACTGATTTCACTCAATCATATTTGTATGTTTTAGATTCAAAACGTTTCCTTTAGCCTTACAGCAGAGCAGAGCCGTAGCGAGGGGAGCTGACACCCGGGGCGGGTCGCCGCTGCGCACCTCCCCCCCCCGGGTGCAGCACGGCGCACCCTCCTCCCGCTGGAGCGCACCCCCCCCCCGGAGCGCATACCTGCGGCGAGGGACGGGCGGGAGGGCCGATCCGCCCCGACTGCACGTTGCTGGGGTGTGTCGGCTCCGCGCTGGTTCACTGCTCTCTCTGTCCCGGAACAGGAAGTAACCTGTTCCGGGGCAGAAAGGGCAGTGCACCAGCGCGGAGCCAACACCCCCCAGCAGCGTGCACCCGGGGCAGACCGCCCCCCCCCTTCCTACGCCACTGCAGCAGAGTAATAACTGCAGTTCTACCAAATCAAAGTCCACTATAAAGCTAACGTTTTTTGGACAGTATCTGTTTGTAATTTAACTAAGGGTGCAGAAGGATTGAGATCGAGAAAGCACCTTTTCTTTTCACTGTCAAGACAACTTTTTTTCCCCAAAAATGTTTTTAAAAAAAAAGGAGCATTGCGCTCATAGAACCCTTTAAATACCGTAAAGCAAAATAGACAAGACCTGAATTATAACAGCCTGACTTGGCTATTCTCCCTGTGCAATATAAATGTAGATACTATCACTACATATTACTGTAGTTAAAAAGACCACACGTATCCTAAGAATTTATTTCCATATATCCAATATGGCAACTCAAAAAAACCTAGAAAAAGAATAGCACTTTTATTGGAAGAAATTAATCAAGAAAAATTGCACACCACAAAAATATTCTTCAGAACAATAACACACTAGGTTAATTACTAGGACAGAAAGCTCCAACAAACTTCATTCTAGGAAGGAAGCACTTGATCTCCAATGACAATCCTACACAAAAAGTAGCACATAGAGTTATCTTGTTGGGCAGAATGGATGGACCGTGCAGATCTTTTTCTGCCGTCATCTACTATGTTACCTAAGAAAGTAGAAACGTTTTCAGAACCACCGTTTGCTCTTGTAAAATCGAGTTAGTGTGACTTCCAGTACCGAAGACTGTTGCAGCGGCGCAGCAAACAAGCGGTAGTAACAGGCAGTAACTCCGTCCTTCGCTTCCCTGCCCTCTCAGCGTCCCGCCCGAAAGGAAATGACATCACTGGAAGGCGGGACGCAGAGAGGGCAGGGAAGCGAAGGACAGAGTCGACTCGAGCCTGCCTGTTTGGTGCTTTTACTGCGACTTTGGGTGAAGATAAGTCGTAAAACGGTAAAGTCATAAGTCGTTTCGTTTGGGGGGCAATGCCCCCCCTCGCCCCCCCCCCCAGTCTACGCCCATGCCTGAAGGCTTACTTGGATGAGAAAGCACTAATACTGCTACATACATGCACTCATTGAACCGTCTTCACTGTTGTAACTCTCTTCTGACTGTCCACTTTAACCCACTTGCAGGCTTCAACTTGTTCAAAATACAGGGGTGAAATTACTATATGGTACTAAATGATGGGAACACATTACTCCTCTTTTGCAGGCCCAACCAGCTCTCGGTTTGTTTTTACCATGTCCAGTATAAACTCCTGTTTTGGGCCCATAATGCTTACCATACTGGTCTTCCACCTTATCTTTCCACACTGCTAATACCTTATATACCAGGTTATGTACTATGATCATCCGATGTTAGCCTACTGGTTGTTCCCTCATGTGCCACATTACATTTGGCCTTCTCCCGCTGTCTGACTTTTAGAAGTTCTGCACCCTGCTTTTCGAACCAGCTTCCTCTGGCTCTTCGCCTCGTCTTCCTTGAAGAAGCGTAAGGTGGTACTCAAAAGATGGTTCTTTACTAAAGCCTTCTCCTGAAGTGCTGGTCCACCTTTCTCTGCTCTTCTTAAGTTTTCTTCGTCCTTGGCCTGGTCAGGCTGGTTCCCTGCTGCCCTGACCTAGTGTGTTCCATTATTTAGCTGTGTCCTGGATATTGTTTGTTGTCTATTCACCCCCCCCCCCCCCCCCCCCAATCTCCTGTGCATTTATCTTCCTGTCTAGTATCTTCTTTATGTTGATTTACTTGCAATAAGGATACCGGGTTTGTTTTCCGCCTTGATGCTTGGGCCATAGTCGATATACAAAATGCTTTAAAAGTCAGTTATCTGGATTCCACCACTGAATATTGATGTTGCCCTGGTAACTCCCAGCTCTACCGTGACTCCACCCCTAGACCACCCATGGCAGTCAGATGGGATATTCAGTAGCAGTATCCAGTTTTGTGCTGCTGATATCCTGTTGGGACCTGGTCAGCGCTAGTTAACCAAGTAGGAGTCTCTCGTACCCAGTTAACTAGTGCTGAATATTGTCCCCTATCTATTCTTAGTCAATTAATTTTTTGTCCAGAAATCTGAAATTAGAAAAGTAAATAGTAAAGATAGTGTAAACTAACTTATTTAAGAAAGAAGTAACTGTCCAACTCACGATATGCAGTGGCTGAATCTCTCTCCTTCTGGTCTGTGCTCAGAAACATGGTGAGAGTGGAATATGGTACATGAAAGACCTGCAAAAAACAGTGAGAAAAAGAATGTAAAGTTATAGCAAAACAAACCTTAAGTGCTGAGTTAGAAACTGTTTGAGTAGGAGATGACAAAAGGTAGCAGTAAATGGAATTCACTCCAAGGAAAGGGGAGATCCTGGTGGTGTGCCACAGGGATCAGTCATTGTGGTTCTTTTCAACACTTTTATAAGCAATATTATGGAAGAAACTATCAGGAAGGGTTTTCTTTTTGGTAGATGATACCAAAATCTTCAACTGGGGAGACATCCTGGAAGGTATGGAAAATATAAGAAGGGATCTAGCAAAGCCTGAGAAATGGTATAGACTGTGGCAACTAAGATTTACCACTATAAAAATGCAAGGCCATGTATTTGGGCTGTAAAACCAAGGGGCCAGTATAATATAGGGAGTGAAGTTCTGGTCACTAAGTGGATCCTGGGGGTGATTATATCTAATAGTCTTCCGCTGGTCAATCAGGTACTGTAGATAAGGAGACAACACAAGCCATAAAGATGTTTGAATGAACAGTTGGAGGAATTGCCACATAAAAAGGAGGTGTTATTGCCTCTGTATAAATCTCTAGTAAAACATCATTTGGAATACTTTATATTGTTCTGGAAACAGAATCATAAATCCAGAGGGTGATTACTACAGTGGTCAGTAGTCTTTGTCATTAAGGCATACGTGAATAGATGTAAAGATCTAAATATGTGTATCCTGGAAGAAAAATGCGATAGGGGAGGTATGATACAGACATTTAAATACCCCCGAGGTAGAAATACATAGGAGGAAGGCATCTTTCAGTGGAATGGAGGCTTTGAAACTAGGGGTCATAGGATGAGAGTTAAAAGGGTAGACCAAAGAGTAATCTAATGATATATTTCTTTGGTATCAATGGGACCAATATTGAGACTGCGGAAGGGAACCCGGCTAACTCCCACTGTTGGCAGTGAACCCAGAGATTCAATGCTGGGGCCGGGGGACAGTATCCGACAACCAGCATTGAATTTCTGAGTTTTTTTGGCCACTAAAAACATAGCCGGTTAAGCCGATATTCATTGGTTGTCCGGCTAAGTTATAGTGGCCAAAGACAGACTTGTTATTTACGTGGGTCTATCTGGTTGCTAAACTTAGCCAGTCAGCCAATCGATATTGGTGCTAACTGGTAGCCACTAAGTGGTAATATTCAGCCAAGATAGCTGGCTATCTCATGCTGGATATTAACGCTTAGCCAGCTTAAGGCTATTTAACCAGACAGGAGTCATTCCTGGCCGTTAAAATAGTTTAAATATCAGCCAGAATGTTTCCAAAAGGGTTAGTTTTGCACATACCGTGACAGTAATGACCTGCACTCCTAAGACAGAATCCCAAAGTTGGGCACCAGAATTTCCACATGGATCCTAGATCTGTGCACAACTTAACGAGGAAATGGATGCCAATTGGCCATTTAATTGGTGCTTCATTAAAGTTGAACGTGGATCTTCCCTGTTTGCTGTTCTATAACTTGGCGCCTAACTTTTCCCGCATACAACCCAAAAGGGGATATGGCCATAGGCAGGGCATGGGCATTCCCAAAAATTAAGCGCCAGGTTATACAATAGTGCTGATCCGCGCCTAACTTTGGGCACCGAACTTACATCTGTTTCTATTAAGCATAAGTCCGGCAACCAAAGTTAGGCACAATCTGTGCACTATGCCAGTATTCCATAAAGTCAAGCACCCTTTATAGAATACGGGCTCAGCATGGATCATTTAGATGCTTTATAGAGAATTCCCCTCAATATGTAGAATATGATCTTAATCTCTGAAATTTACTGATAACACTCCTCATAGTATTTGTAATGTGCCAAAGACAGCTTCCTTCTGGAGTTCATAGGATGTAACATGTATAGGAAATATATCAAAATGAGCTTGGCATTTTTTTCTAAATCAGGCCTATAGCACCCCATACAATGGGAAATATTTCTGTATCGTTATGCCACATTTTCTTGGTACATGGGGATTGATTTCTCTCTCTGCACATAGGAACAGAATCATCACTTGGCAATGACACCTCTATTACTGTCATTCTTACGTTTTTTCTCCTTTTTCCACTATGACCGGTTTCCTTGCAGAAGTTATCATCAGTTGGAATGGGAATGCCACAGGTGATCATAACCTCTTCATTTTTCCTTACGAGACTGAGAGAATGGGCATCCAAATGGCAGATGACGTTTAATGTGAGCAAGTGCAAAGTGATGCACGTGGGAAAGAGGAACCCGAACTATAGCTATGTGATGCAAGGTTCCACGTTAGGAGTCACTGACCAAGAAAGGGATCTAGGTGTCATCGTTGATGATACATTGAAACCCTCTGCTCAGTGTGAGGAAGCAGCTAAGAAAGCAAACAGAATGTTAGATATTAGTAGGAAAGGAATGGAAAACAAAAATTATGATGTTATAATGCCTTTGTATCGCTCCATGGTGCGACCACACCTTGAATACTGTGTGCAATTCTGGTCACTGCATCTAGGGTTCTTCAGCTTGGAGAAAAGAAGGCTGAAGAGAGATATGATAAACGTCTATAAAATAATGAGTGGAGTGGAACGGGTAGACATGAATTGCTTGTTTACTCTTTCCAAATAAACTAGAACTTGGGTCATGCAATGAAGCTACAAAATAGTAAATTTAAAACAAATCAGATAAAATATTTCTTTACTCAATGTGTAATTAAACTCTAGAATTCATTGCCAGAGAATGTGGTAAACGCAATTAGCTTAGTGGGGTTTAAAAAAGGCAGTTTCAGTTTACAGAGGAGATAACTTCCTAAAAGAAAAGTCCATATGCCATTATTAAGATGGACTTGGGGAAAATCCACTGTTTATTTCTAGAATAAGCAGAATAAAACATATTGTACTGTTTTAGGACCTTGCCGGGTACTTGTAACCTGAATTGACCACTGTTGGGAAACAGGATGCTGGGCTTGATGGACCTTTGGTCTGTCCCAGTATGGCAATGCCTATGTTCTTAAGTTAAGTTCTTATCATTCTCTTAGGATCATGATCCCAGTGCTTTTCTGGTACAGCAATGCTGTAGCGTTTATGAAGTTTCCAATGGATAAGGTGTGTCACCTTATTGTGTCTTTCTGTATAGAACATTTCTCTCCTCAGAACTTTGGAACCAACTACAAGATTGGTAATCTTTTCAAACTCTTCCTTACAGAATCTATATATGTCTGTTTTACCAGTTTATTTCTATGTTTGCCATGAACAATCTTGTGTAATCCACTATCCTGAGCTGTAACTAGCAATCTCCCATCCTTAGGTTTTGATTCACCTCTCCTTATCGATTCATATGTCTGGTTTTGATTGATGTTGGATTCTGGAGTAACACTTTACATTTGTCACTTCTTTCTTTAAAGAAATAGTAGTGGATGTGTGGAATAGCCTCAGTGAATAATTTTTTTTGGGGGGGGAGGGTACGGAATCTGAATTTGAAAAATCATGAGTTGAAGCACATAAGATCGCTGAAGGGATTATATGAAAAAACAGCTTGTTTGGATGGGCAGACTGGATAGGCCTTAAGATCTTTTCTGCTATCATGTTCTGTTTCTATGTTGTTATCTGTGACACAAGTTGATAGAGGATGGTTATCTATTCTTTCCAGTAGTACTGGGAGTCACTCCATAAAGTTGACTAGTTGCAGATTTAGAATGAATTATAGAAAATATTTTTCGAATCAATGCATAAATTGTTCTGCTACTCACTGGATGATTAGCATGCAGTCTAATAGCATCACTATGAGAAGACTCAGAACTCTTGAACCAAAATCTTCTTTAATGCAGTAATCAAACAAGGAAAAATAACTTACAGTTCAGATGTGCTGCCATGCGAACTGGGAGTCTGTTCTTAAACAGCTCTCTCCCAAAGCAAGAGAGAAGCTGTGAGCATTTCAACAACATGCTGAGAGTAATGCTGTTTATACCTTTACACTGGTAAAATCTTGATAGAGTTACAATAGGTTGAAAAGGTAATACAACAGAATACAGCATAGGAAGTTTCAGTTCACAGAAGAGATATGCTGCAGACTAACTCTTGCAGACCCGATGGAGAGAGACAGGGGTAGGGGGCAACATGCCCAGTATGTAAAGAGAACAAGGCAAGCCAATAAAAAAATTCCCATAAGACAAAGGGAGCTGGACATGTGCTCTTAAAGAGGTTACAAGGATTTATAGTTCAAGGACACAACCCAATTCCCTGCCCCAATGCAAATGGGAGGGGGAGGGGGGAACACAAGTAATCAGGTCAATATTCAGCCTCGGCTGTTGGCTTTTTTATTAAATGCCAGTTGCTGCTGCAGAAAAATTCCTGATATTTAGCAAAAATATCTGGATAGTAGCTGGAACTGAATATCCAGATAGGGCAGTCAGAGCTGGCACTCTCCGGATAGCTAACTGGATAAATAGAGCCCAAACTATAGCTACATGATGCAAGGTTCCACATTAGGTGTCATCGATGATACGTTGAAACCCACTGGCACCCCTCTATATTTTGTGCCATGTACGGCCATTCCGCTCAAACAGATCAATAGCGTTCATCTGGCTTATGTTATGTTATGTGTGCACTTACAGTCTGCCTAATCCCTGCAAATAGGTTCAATGTGGGAAACACAGCAAGAGTCAAAACATAACTTCAGGAGTTACAGTTAAAATAAGAATCATAAGTTTAAAAGAGTCAGTGAAAAACAAGAATTTTAAGATTTTCTAAAAATGCAAGTAATCAGCATACCAAATATGGCAAAGAATTCCATAGTGTCACTGAAAGAAAGGGAAATAATAGGTGCTGCTACCTGGGTATGTGCCTTTCTATCAAGTCAAATATTTATATAGAATTTGCTGCCACAGAACAGAAAATAGTGGCCAGCAGTGGCGTTCCTAGGGGGGGGGGGCGGTAGGTGCGGTCCGCCCCGGGTGCACGCCGCTGGGGGTGGTGCCGCGCGTGCCTGTCCTCCGTTGTTCCATGCTTCTTCTCTGCCCCGGAACAGGTTACTTCCTGTTCTGGGGCAGAGAAGAAGCATGGAACAACGGAGGACAGGCGCGCACGGCACCCCCCCCCCAGCGGCGTGCAACCGGGGGGGGATTCCTTCGCGGGGGTGTCCTTTTGCCGGGGGGGGCCCGCGCTGCATTCGGGGGGCGCTGCACCCTGAGGCGGGGCACATCGGCGATCCACCCCGGGTGTCAGCCACCCCTAGGAACGCCACTGGTGGCCAGTCCAAGTCTCGTGGATGTATACACTGTCACACTCCAAAATATAGAAATCCATTCCATGTTGCTCCTTCCCAGAAGTGGGAAGGTTAATTGGTTAAATAATTGCTAATGAACCTGTTCTCAAGAACATTATCCAAACTAAACTCAGCTAAATTACTAGTTTAGACTGTCAAAGGCAGGATGCTGAGCTCAATGGACCATCAATCTGACCTAGCTTGACTATATGAAACTATAGGCACTGTTTCCGATTTCCTTTTGATGGCATGGGATAGAGTAAAACAGCAATGGCTGTTAATGAAGGAAGGTTCTCTCGTGTTGCCATGAAAAGAAAAGAGGAACCTGAACTATAGCTAAAATTGATCCCATAGACTACAGTGCGAGAGGTTCTGGAGGTTATCAAAGAGAATGTGTGAAAGGGATGTGGGGAGGGGAGGAGTGAGGAGTATATGTAGGATGCATGTGACTGTTAGAGTATGTATAGGGGTGTATATATTAGAGAGAGTTGCAAGGGGACAGAAATTTCACCCATCCCAGCCCTTCCCCAATGGAATCTAACCCATACCCACTCATACCTGCTAAGATGCATTCCATCCCCACAATTAAACTCCTCCATCCCCACTTATACCCGCAGGAGTCAACACTATTATTTACTTTCTCACAGCCCTCTGTTTCCTTCCAACTCCAACAGCCTTCTGTGGTTTTTTGGATGGCATTCACTATTCAACCAATGAGTGTTTCAAGCCTCAGTCTGGTATTCCAGCTGCCTATCTGGGCATTACAAGCCTCATTCTGGTGCTCCAACTGCCAATCTCTGTATATTCCAAACCTCATTCTGGTGCTCCAATTGCCTCCCTCAGTGCATTCCAAGCCTTAGTCTGGAGTCAGAGATTTGGACTACACTCCCATAGGAATCCCATGGCAACTTCTTCCATCCCTGTGGGAATCCCATGGTAACGTCTTCCATATCTGTAGGAATCTCGCAATCCCCATTCTTGTGCAGCTCTCTAGCATATATGTGGAGTTTCTATGAGAGGTTATGGCAGATGTGATCATGAATGCGAGGGTATGTGTGTGCGAGGGCACCTGCAGACATTTGTATGGATTTTCCCCAGCTCAGCCCTCCTTTCTTCCACCTCATCTCCAACATCTTCCCTCTTTATCCCATCCTTATCCTTTCTCTCCACTCGCCCCACACCTTATCTTCATCTTCTTTGCAGGAGCTGGCCAGACTGCTCTCATGAGAGTCTTCGGCAGCTCATCAGGATGAGCTTTGCTGACCTACTCCAGTGTTGTTATTCAGCAGCCTGGTATGATAAGCTCTGTGGGAACACTGTGGTAACGGTCTTGACCCCCATCACTTATGCTTTGGTTTGTGTTTTTATTTTGCTAACTCCTGCATGTGAGGTCAGTGTTGCAGAAAAATGAATAGGTAAACTGGAAAAACATAAGTCCTGTTTTATTTTATAAAAGATGCTAAACATAGAATGAATACAGTAAAGGACAACAGGTTTCCTTTTTACCGTGGTCAATGCTTGAAAGAGGCAGTAGAATGTCAAATACCACAGTACTCTTCCTGTCAGAAAGGGAGGTGCAAACCACAGGAAGAGATAAGACACTGTCAGAAATGGAGTACATCCAATTATCCTAGGATAAAAAAAAGAATGGAAAAATAATCTACTTAAAACTTATGCATCACTTTGTTGTACACAGAGATGCATTATGCGCCTGTACACTGATCATACTTGCATGCTGTTTCTTTGTATCTTTAGACTTAGGGTTAGATTTGCAGAAGTTCTCCAACTGCATCACTGCCAGTTGGGGGATAGTGCTTCAATATTGTGTTTTCAGTCACTAGGGACAGACAGGTTCCCTGGAGTCCTGCAGAGCTTGTCTGTCCCTCACTATTGAAAATGTGATAGTGAAACAGCACCTCTACTGGCAGGACTGCAGTTGGAGGACTCCAGCACAGCTTAGAGTCAGTGGTTAAAAGTACCTGTGGATCTTGTAGCTGTCTGTGCAGTATAAAAATTGCTACCTTACTGTACAAATACTCTTCTGTATTTGCTGGTGCCCTGCTTTATTTTACTTGCGCTCTGTAATAAGATAGTGCTCTTTGGATATTTCAAATTTAAAGCTCCTTTGGCAATCATTTTATTTGTTTATTCATAATTTTATTTACTTTTATTTCATGCCTGCTAACCAAATTCTCTAGGTATGGATGAATAACCTAATGGTTGAAGAAGTTGGCTGGAAACCAGGAAAGCCTGGTTCAATTCCCACTGTGGCTCCTTGTGATCTTGAGTAAGTCACTTAACTCTCCCTTGCCTCTGCAACCAATGAAGGGGCCCCTTTGCTAAAGGGCATTAACCTCCAGATTCTGTATAGGTCACCCAAAGTTAGGCGTTCAGTTTTGGGTGCGGCTCACAGATCCGTGTGCAAAGTAATTGACTTAATTGCTGCTAATGATCAATAATTGGTGTTAACAAACACTTAATTGGCAGTAATTAAGAGTTACCGTCACAAAACAAGGGGAAAATTGTACTAAATCATGGGATAACAACAGAACTACTATATTCAGATCCCATCCATTGAAAGTTTCAAAGCATTAAGTTTAAATATCTGCTGAACATCAATAAAACTCCAATATTTCAAAAAGTTTTGTTTTATGTGCTCATAGATTCTCTTAAGGCCTAGCATAGACCAATTTAGTCTAATACAGTCCACAGGTTGATAATCATCACACTTTTTTCTTTTTTCATACATGTGCCAAAATTGTGCCATATTTAACAGCAGATTAGTGAAACATGGTCCATGGCAGGCCCCAGGATCTGTAAAAGTTAAGTGGCATTTAATACAGTTCATGCTTCTGGTTAAATATTGCACAATTTTGGCACATATATGAAAAAAGTGCAATGATTAGCAGCCTGTGGAACGAAGCCTTGCGCCGGAAGAAGAGGACCTCTGCTGGCGGGGGTTGGGGTCCCCCGCCAGCAAAGGTAGGTGGCGGCGGGGGAGGGTTGGTGGCGGGAGGGGGGTTGAGAGGGTCGTCGGCAAGGGGGGGTCAAAGTTTTTTGTGGTAGGGGGGGTCGGCGGCGCCAGGGGGGGCTAAAATATGCCCCCTCACCTCAGGCTCTGGACCCCCCTCCCACCGAAGTCTGGCTATGCCCCTGGCATGAAGTACACAGTAAGGGCCTCTTTTATCAAGCCACGCTTAGTGGTTTCCCATGCAGCAACACAAAGAGGCCCTAAGTTAGTATTCTATAAATGCCATTCTGCAAAGAGCCCCCTTTACAGACTATTAGCTTAGCACAGATCATCCCAGTGCTTAACTTCGGGTGCCATTCATTAAATCTATCCCTAAGCCCTTATTACACGGTTACCGCAATAGAACACTGCAGAAACAGGAAGTGATAAGCGTTCCCTCATTAACTCTATGCAGGTGCCACATGCTAATGACAACATTAGCATATGACCTGCAATAAAATATATATAAACTAGTAAAAAAGGCCCGTTTCCGAAACTAATGAAGCGGGCGCTAGCATGTGGCTTTTTTTGTGTGTGTGTGTATGTGTCACAGAGTTATTTTGTGTGTGAGTGTGTGAGGGTGCGGTGTGTGTGCAGGTTGTTGATGTGTGTCTTTTTTTGTTTTGTTTTTTTCCAGCGGTGGTTCTGTGCTCTCCGTGCTGCACAGATAATGAGCCATTCTGCTGGGGAATGCTCCTCCCTTATTGTCACGTAGTTTCCTCTGATTGGTCCGTCTTACGTTGCCTAGTGTTGCCTGGGAACGGTGTTGTGATGGTCCTTTGTGTTTCAGAATGTTGAGGGTGTTTTTTCTGATTGGTCCGTCATGCGAGGGCGGGGCAGAGAGACTTGGTCAGTGTTGTGGCTTCACCACTATGAATCCATGAACCCTTCAGTGAGTGACTGAGTGACTTCAGAACGTTGTCTTCAGAACGTTGAGGGTGAGTTTTATTATAGTAGATGGTGCATTAAATCTGGGTTTAGCACACGGAAGTCCCACATTAAAATGCCCAATTTTACCTCACTTTAGTAAAAAGGCCCCTTAGACTGTAAGCTCTCTGGGGACAGGAAAATACCTACTGTACCCGAATGTAACTCACCTTGAGCTAGATCTGAAAAAAAGGAGTGGGCTAAATTCAAAATCCCTTTCCTACAATAAAATATCACATAGATTCTATACAATAAATGTAATAAATGCCTAACTTTAAAATACCTCCATTTCTCAAAAAGGGTATCAGGCGAGTACCCACCTGGACAGTTCCCATCTAGCAATTCTCCCCCCCCCCCCCCCCCCCCCCACCTGAGACAATTCCTACCTAGGACAATTCCCCCTGGGACATTTCCCACTTAAAGGGGACAATTCCCACCAACAACTTCCTCCCTCACCCTCCCCCCCCCCCCCCCCAGTCATTTCCCACCCTAGCCTTTGTTTTTGTTTTTTACTGACCATAGCGCTTCCTTCTTGTATCGGGTCCCATAAGTCCTGGTAATTTGTTATAAATCATAATCAGTGTATCATTTTGAGGGGCTGAATTAGGTTTAACCCTAGTTTGGGGGGCATTGCCCCTCCCATATGTACTGTAGTTTGTATTTATCTATTTACTTATTTATTTATTTACTTATTTATGATATTTAGATCCCAGATTAGACATGAATTAGGTTGAAACCTAGTTTGGGGGGTGCCCTCCCCCACAAACTGCATGTCTGGGAGGGGAAAGGGATGTGTAAAAGATAATGTTGTGGGGGGGGGGGTGAAGGGATACTGCCCCCCCCCCCCAAATGATCTGGAAGAGGAAAGTGAGGGAGATTACTTGTCCTAGTGTGTTTTATATTTTTGTGGTTATGGGTGGGAATTGTCCTCCCTGGTGTGGTGGAAATTGGTTCAGTGGGAATTGTCCAGACGGGAATTGGTGGGAACTGTCCAGGTGGGAACTGATCTAGAACCTGAAAAAGACAATATAATAAACACCATTCTCAAAACACACTGAACTTTCTTGCATCTGCTTTCAACCTTGCCCAAACTTATGTCAATCTTATCCAGCAGATGGCCCTCACACTCCTCACCTAAATGCATTTGAAATAGAAATGTTTTTAACTTCCATCAACTTGTATCTGACAACTGGATATTTATGGGAAGGGTATTTCATAAGCTAAGTCCACTACACGTAAATGTCTTAGGGGCCCTTTTACTAAGATGTGGGAGGGCTAGCGCATGGGTAGTGCACGCCAAATTGGCTCTACCACTGGGCTAGCACAGGTACCCGGCGGTAATTCTGTGTTTGGCATATGCCGAATCCTGCAGTAGAAAATAATTTCCTATTTTATATCACAGGGGCAATCCTGGCGGTAATCAGCAGTTGGTATGTGATGCATGGTTACTGCACGGGTAGCGTGTGAGCCCTTATCGCTAGGTCAATGAGGGCGGTAAGGGCTCAGGCCATAAATAGATGGAAAGTAATTTTAATTTCAATGCATGCCCATTTCCTACCCCATTAAAAAAGCCCTTTTTCCCAGCCATGGTAAAATATGGCCCAGTGAGCGCCCAAAACACACGCCCACACTACCACAGGCCATTTTTTACCGCGGCTTCATAAAAAGACCCCTTAACTAATATAATATACCACATCAAAGTTTTTAACAGCCAAAAGTGCTAAAATGAGCACAGTTTATTTACTTATTTAGATTTTGCAAACACCTTTTTCAGTAGTAGCTCATGGTGAGTTACATTCAGGTACACTGGGTGTTTCCTTGTCCCTGGAGGGCTCACAATCTAATTTTGTACCTGAGGCAATGGAGGGTTAAGTGACTTGCCCAAGATCACAAGGAGCAGCAGTGGGATTTAAACCAGCCACCTCTGGATATCAGGACTGGTGCTCTAACCACTAGGCTACTCCTCCATTCCAGTGCTCTCATTTGGAACACAATGATAAAGCAACTGTTTCAGACACGCCACACCACCAGCCTGTGACATTTTTAACATTTTTCATTTTCAATTATTGTGCATTCTCAGTCAAACACATAATTGACCCAGAAATATGGAAATCAAATAAAATATCAGTCAGATAAATTCAAGAAACAAATTAACACTTTAGCCCATGATATAAATGAGCCAAGAAATAGAAACACTGAGGATTACAGATGGCTTACAGTCATTTACTACCAGAGTTTCTCTCGTTAACAAACTCTCTGAGCTGCCTAGGGTTGCGAAAAAGAAAATTCTTGCCACCATAAAGAACAAAACAACACAAAGTAAATTTCAAAGTGAAATTACCCCCTAGGGTCAAAACCATAAGTTTCAAGAACAGAAATTCACATCTTCTAGCCTGGGTAAAACATGACAAATTAGGAAATATTCAAATTTGAGCACCAAAAACCAGATCATTTATACATCTAAAGTACAGTTTCAAAACAGTAGTACAGTCAAGTTCAAGTACCAGTATAAGCAAAGGAGTAGTTTTTGATGTAACTATGTCAAATGAATGTTCCAGAAAATCTGTTAGATTCATAGACTCCTCTTGCCCATTCAGTCGGTTGAGCGTTAGCTGATACATGTAAATGAATAGCTTATGCTATAGGTGGCAAATTATCAACTAGGAAACCCAGCATTTCCCTAAACTACCTGAAGAAACAAGTGGAGATTTGGGGAAGTTCAAAAATCTTAAGTTATTACACTTCCCCAAATTTTCGAGATTTTCCATTCTTCTTAAAGAATCTCTCTTCTTAAGATGTGCAGCATTTAAAGTACGTAACTTGCACATTTGAGCTTCCAAATGTTCCATAAAGACAGCTTGCTGTTCTTGCACTTGAGTTTTACAGGACAACTTGGCTTAGAAAGTTGTTCAGTTATTTTTTGAGCAACTCATTGAACAAAGTGAATAAAAGAGTGAAAGGGTCATGGATTTGATATACCGCCTTTCTGTGGACTTATTTTTGGGAAGTCGCAGTTTGAGAGCGCAACACCTATCCGTTTAAAACTACATTGGCTCCCTGTTATGGAACGTATACATTTCAAAGTCCACACCATGATTCATAAAATTATCTACGAAAAATCCCCAGCCTACATGTACAATCTGATCGACCTTCCATCCAGGAATCGCTCTAGATCTTCTCGAACTTATCTAAACTTACATCTTCCCAACTGTAAAGGAATAAAGTACAAAACATATTATGCATCCAATTTCTCCATTTTGGGCAGCAAGCTCTGAAACCCCTTACCAAGATCGATCCAAATAGTCGATAACCATTTACCCTTCCGGAAGCTGTTAAAAACTCACCTTTTCAAGCAAGCCTACACAAATGACTTAACTTAAATTAGGAATCCATCTGAGATACCTGGATCTGACTATTGGACTGAACTTGAAATATGCTTCCTCATTTATCCTTTTGAATTAATCCCTCTCCCAACCATCATTATTCATTCTTCCTTAATTTACAACACACTATCCCAATTTACACATTCTTCCCACTCCCTCCTCTACCACCTTCCTCCCTTACCCATTTTACTTACCCTCTTTTATTGTCCACCTCTTTATATTTATTATTTATTTATTGCATTTGTATCCCACATTTTCCCACCTTTTTGCGGGTTCAGTGTGGCTTACAATATGAGTTAAATGATGGAAATACAATTTGTTACAGATTGGTTATGGATTACATTGTGCAGAGTTATGCGAGACAATCGAGGTGTCGTTAAGGAATGTAACAATGGAACACAAACATTGAAACGTTGGAAGGAGACATGGGAGCTTAGAGGCGATAATAAGGCATGAAGACATATGGTATATACTATATTTAGCTGTTTTATCCTTTTTGTGTTATCTTGTATACCTGTTATATTATGTAAGCCGCATTGAGTCTGCTAATAGTGGGAAAGCGCAGGGTATAAATGTTACATTACATTACAACCAAAGCTGTTTATATATAATATATGCGGGTACTATCCATAAGGCACTCAACATTATTATAGTTGTTTTTTTTTCTCCAGTTCCCCACAAATCAGCAGAAGCGACAGTTCTGTCCCTCACAGCCACTGCATTCAAAGCAACTCCTCTTGCAGATACTAAAATCCTCCCCTAAGAGGCGAAGTGGCCAGCGGTGACCCTTCTCTAGCAGATTCTCCATTGGAGCTCTTTGGCACCAGGGAGTGGGTTGCAGGGACACAGCACAGGCATCAGGACTCACTGATGCTCCCAGAGCTGCTGAGAGACTGAGCCAGGCCCGGGGCAAGGCCGCCCCCAGCCCCCCTCAAGGATCGACGCCCCCCCCCACCTCCCCCCAATCGCTACTGCTGTCGCCTCCCTCTCCTGCTCCCAGGCCGCCAGCACCACAGCCCCCAGTCTCTACCTACCTTCCCTCAGGTCCCTTCTGTCTGCCATTCGACCCCCTTCATTTAAAAAAAAAATCTCGAAATCGGCAGCACAGTGTCTTCTGTGTGAAAGCAGCAGATCGCCTCGGGCGAGCCTTCCATCACTGTGTCCCACCCTCCTCTGATGTAACTTCCTATTTCCGCAAGGGCGGGACACAGTGAGGGAAGGCCCGCCTGAGGCAATCTGCTGCTTTCACATAGAAAGCGCTGCGCTGCCGATTTCAAGATTTTTTTTAAATGCAGGGGACCGGGTGGCAGACAGAAGGGAGCTGAGTGTAGGCAGGTGGAGACTGAGGACTGCGGCGCCCAGGGAATTTTGCCCCCCTCTGCCCCCCCATCTCGGCAGCCCTGGATGCTACTTCCAAACTAAGCTCTTAAGAATTACAGAGCTGCCCGAAGTTGTAGAAACCACTGCATGCTGTTGAACTCCACAAGTCTCCAAAGTAGTCTGCACTAACCAGGAGTGTTCCGTCTGTTTGCAAAGGTTAAGATCTGGGATTAACCTTTCTCTTCCCCATGCTTTCAGCTGGAACATCTCAACACTACCAAGAGCTCTCTATAGCATGTCTTTCTCTGATGCCATCTTGACTCCCTCTGCCTGTAACATTGAGAAGGGCAATTCTATAAGCTGGGGCCTAAGGTCCTCTCAAGGATCATCACTATCTGTACTCTCGTCAAAAGAAATTGTACGATGTGATACCCACCAGCAAGTCTTCTCAGGAGTAGCCCCCACACTCTGGAATTTACTCCCAGAGGGGCTACATGTAACTCGAGACTACCTCTACTTCATGAAGCAGGTGAAAGACTGGCTCATCTCCCAAGCCTTTAATACATAGGGTGACTGACTATACACTCATTCTGCACCTGGACTAGATTGCTACACACACTGTAACTTACATCAGTTCCTTATCTCTTGCTTAACTATTCAAAGAACTTGCCTTGCTAACCATCAAATTATCCCGACTGTACAATGCATCTTGATCCCATCATATATCTGCTCTTGGTTCCTCAGCTATATGGTAAGCAGTATTGTAGAAAATCTTTAGGATCATATCTATGTTAGTTGACTGTTCTAATGCATACATTATGTGTATCATTAGTATTATGGTAACATTGTATTATATCTCTGGTATTTGAATTATGGTGCTGTTAAATGTGTATATTTTTGATACTGTTGCATGGTAGTTCTATTAATAGGTTTCAATTTACTGTTTTCAAGTTTATCTCATTTATGGTATTTAGTTTATTCTTGGTTATTTTACTATTGTTATGAAGTTAACAAAATTATAAGTTTTATGTTAAACTGTACCTGCTGTACACCACTGCCTTGGGTGAAACTCTTCATAAAGGCAGTTAATAATTCCAAATAAATAAATAATATGCGTGAAGGTTTAAAAATATTATTACTTGCGTGTGTCACTGATGCCAGTAATTGGCATTTACATGTATAAATGCTAGGTGCTATTCTATAAAGTATATGCCAAAATTGCTTAACACATAAATGCAAGAAGGGTGTTCACATGGGTGGACCATGGGTGTATCGCCATGCAACGAGTATAACTTACAGAAAATGATCAGTTGCAAATTATGTTTCTTGATATTATTTCTACTGTAATTTCTAATGGATCCATTATTGGAGACTATGAAGGGATAAATTTAGAGTTTGTATTAGTAATATTTTCTTTGTATTAGAATTCTATGCCATGTGATTAGAATGTGTCCTTTGTATTATCCCATTTTCTGGACAAACGTTTGTTGATGTGATCACTTGTTATTTGTATAAAATTTGCTAAAAATATAAAGTAAAAGAAAGAGAAAACTATCAGTTGCGTGCATTACATGGTGCACCTAGGTGCACCAACTTACACAAGCCGTTGAGCTACAATTAGTGGGCACTAACGCACCTTTATACTAGTATTTAATAACAGCTTAGGGGCACCCTGAAGCCATTATAGAAATGGAACCTACATCTTGGTTCAACACTCAAAGGACAAGAGAGTCTTATAATAACCAATATAACAAGGGTAAGGAGACAAATACTGGGTCCAACTTTCTTCATTGGTATGACTGACCTTGTCTGCATTTTACATCTATCACCAACCCGGAAGTTAAGTGTATTTTATTGGTTTTGGGATTGATCCATTAAGAACTTCCTGTGGAGTTTTTAGCAAGAGTTAAGAGTATAAGGGTTTTTTTATGCCGGTAAAGAAAGTTGGACCCAATATTTGTCTCCTTACCCTACTCAAACATCAAGGGTGAAGGTTGGGTTACAGAGGCTTTTTCCCTTTTCTCATATTTTGCACTCCACAGGAAGAATATAATATATTAAGTACTTTGCAATTATTCAAGAGAGGGGTATTGTTATATATTGCCTACACCTTGATGACACTTTACAAGATTGCCACCATACTTCTTTGTTCAGCTGGAAGCCAGTGCATAGCAGACAACACCAATGTTATCCTCTGTTTTACACTGCAACCTGCACATATTCTAGCGGTCAAGCGGTGGGTTGCAGGAACTACACACAACATTGTTGCTAGACATAATACAAATTGTAATAGTAACAATTTTGTATATTTAATAAAACACCTTTGTCAATTTAATAATATAGGCAAATCTAGAAGATCTATTAAAAAGAGACTGAATGAACATAAATCCCATATCAATACCGCCACATTCACAGCTCCCATTGTGAACCATTGGCGAGAGAAACATCATGATTAGACAGACATCAGGTGGCGTGTTATTGATAAGATAGAAGTGGGAAGGGAGGGGGGTGATAGAGACAGTGTGCTTAATTATAAAGAGCAATGTTGGATCTTTTCATTAAGGACTGTGACCCCCAAGAGGTCTGAATTTGGAAACTGATTGGACTGCAGCTCTGTAAATTGATCTTGTGATGTCACTTCTCTTACTGTTTTCATTGGAGTTAAAGGGTCATGTGGTACACATATTACATTCAGTGCTAGTGTGTTAGTAACAGTATGAGGTGGGCACTGATGCAGTATGTGCGATTTTTCAAGTATAAGGTATGTGTGTAGTCAGTTTTAAGCACAGATAGGTTTTTTTGACTTGTGATTTTATTTTGTAGTTTTGGCAGACCACACCTAGAGGCAGCATTTACGAAACATGCCCCATGTTGGTGGGGGCATTCGTGCTCTGCAAAATATGAAAATAAGTTTGAAGAAGAACTTTTACCTTGAAATATTCTAAAGTATTTCCCACAGAAGTGAGATATGTTTATAACAAGCTAAGAATTTGTATTGAAATTAGTGAATTTTATTGAAATAAACATTTAAAGACTTCAAGAACTTTTTATGTGCTGTTTGGGACTGAATTTGAAAAAAAATAAAACATTGGATACAGCTGGAATTTTGTTTCAGCCTGGCTTATTTTGACCATTAAACTGAATATTTTAGCAGTGGCATTCTGGACTAATCTGTAAACTACATAAGCCACATTTAGTTGGAATGTGCAGAAACAACATTTCCTTTGTTGTTTCATATCATTTCTGGCCTGAAACTCAGGAATAAACCCCAGAATGACAGGTTTCTTTCCAGTGTTGTTAAAGAATCATGGGATAGGAGGCAATGTTCTGTTGTGGGTTATGAATTGGTTATTGGACAGAAAAATGAGGGTAGGATTAAATGGCCATTTCTCTCAATGGAGGAGGGTGAATAGTGGAGTACCACAGGGATCTGTACTGGGACTGGTGCTATTTAACATATTTATAAATGATCTGGAAATCGGAATGACAAGTGAGGTGATTTAGGGCCCCTTTTACTAAGCCGCGTAGGCGCCTACGCGCACCGAATGTGCAACAAATTGGAGTTACCGCCCAGTTACTGCATGGCCCTTGCAGTAATTTCAATTTTGGCATGCATCCAATATGTGCATCTGAAAATTTTTTTTATTTTCTGGCGCACATAACGGACGCACGCCAAGTGGCATTTGACACGCATAGGTCATTACCGCCCAGATTTTTTACCACTAGATCTAAGGCTGGCAGTAAGATCTCAGACCCACAATGGATGCACGGCAATTTTGATTTTGCCGCACATCCATTTTTGGCAAAAAAAAGAGGCCTTTTTTTACAGGCACACTGAAAAATGGATCAGCACGTGCCCAAAACCTACACTATCGCAAGCCATTTTTCAGCACGCCTTTGTAAAAGGACCCCTCAATTTGCAGATGACACAAAACTATTCAAGGTTGTTACAACACATATGGACTGTAAAAAAAAATTACAGGAAGGCCTTAGGAAATTGAAAGCTGGGCATCCAAATGGCAGATGAAATTTAATGTGGAGAAATGCAAAGTGATGCACATTGGGTAGATTAATCCAAATCATAGATACCTGATGCTAGAGTCCACCTTGGGGGTCAGCACTGTCTGTAAATCTTCTGCCCAGTGTGCAGCGGTGGCCAAAAAAACAAACAGGATGCTAGGGATTAATAAGAAAGGGATAGTAAATAAGACCAAAAATACTATAATGCCTTTGTATCGCTCCATGATGCAACCTCACCTTGAGTATTGTGTTCAGTTCTGGTTGCTGTATCTTAAAAAAAGATATAGCGGAATTAGAAAAGGTTCAAAGAAAGTGACTAAAATGATAAACGAAAGGCTAAAGAGTTTAGAGCTCTTCGGCTTGGAAAAGAGATGGCTTAGGGGAGATATGATTGAGGTCTACAAAATCCTGAGTGGTTTAGAACGAGTAGAAGTGAATCAATTTTTTACGCTTTCAAAAAGTACAGACTAAGGAATACTCAATGAAGTTACATGGAAATACTTTTAAAACAAATAGGAGGAAATATTTTTTCACTCAACGAATAGTTAAGCTCTGGAACTCTTTGCTGGAGAATGTAGTAACAGCAGTTAGCATATATGGGTTTTAAAAAGGTTTGGACAAGATCCTGCTGTTGAGACAGACATGGGAAAGCCACTGCTTGCCCTGGGATTGGTAGCATGGAATGTTGCTGCTATTTGGGTTTCTGTCAGGTACTTGTGTCCTGGATTGACCACTTCTGGAAGCAGGATACTGGGCTAGATTGATGTAATTAGTGACCATCCACTGGCTTACTGTTCTCATATACAGTTTCAATTTCATCAAAGCCTAATCTTGTCTTTTCCCATGTACAATGGCATGCATGTAAGGTCCAACCATATTAATCAAATCCCCCACAGGTCTCACATACAGTTTAAATAACATTGGAAAAAACATAGACCCCCTGAAGTATGCTACTAGTCAAAGGATTCACTGTTGAGATAGTCAACACTGATACCACACAGTGAGTGCTTTTATTTAGAAACTAGTAAAACAGGCCCGTTTCTGACACAAACGAAATGGGCGCTAGCAAGGTTTTCCTCAGACTGTGTATGTTTGAGAGAGAGAGAGAGAGAGTGTGTGTGTGTGTGAGAGAGAGAATGAGTGAGAGAGAGACAGACAGACAAAGTGTGTGTGTGTTTGTGTCAGAGAGAGAGAGAGTGTGTGAGAGACAGAGTGTATGTGTGTGTGAGAGTGAGTGTGTGTGTGAGAGAGAGATAGAGTGTGTGTGAGAGAGAGATAGAGTGTGTGAGAGAGAGTGTATGTGAGAGACAGAGAGTGAGTGTGTGAGTGGGGGGCTCCGAGTTCCATGACTCCCTCCTTCCCTCCCTCCCTCTCCTCCCCTCCGAGTTCCAGGCCTCCCTTCTGTCCGAGGTGCAGGCCCCCCTCCCTCCCTCTCCTCTCCTCTCTCTCTCTCTCTCCTCTCCTTCCTCCCTCTCTCTCTCCTCCCCTCTGAGTTCTTGGCTCCCCCTTCCCTCCAAGTTCCATGCCCCCTCCCTCTCCTCCCCAGCGTGTTCCATGCCCCCCTTTCCTCGGAGTGTGTATGTTTGAGAGTGAGTGTGTGGGTGAGAGATGGAGTGTGTATGTGAGAGAGAATCAGACAGAGTGTGTGTGTGTGTGTGTGTGTGTGTGTGTTTGTGTCAGAGAGAGAGAGAGTGTGTGAGAGACAGAGTGTGTGTGTGAGTCAGTGTGTAAGAGAGCGAGTGTGTGAGAGAGAGTGTATGTGAGAGACAGAGAGCGAGTGTGTGTGTGTGAGAAAGTGAAGCCTTCAAGCTTTGAAGCATTCGTGCGCTCTGTAAGGCTCCATCTCCTCAATTGACGACACGTAGTTCCGGAACGTTGCAGGAATGCTTCAAGGCTTGAAGGCTTCACTTTCTCGGCTTCAGAATGTTGGAGGTGTGTTTTATTATATAGGATGATTAAAACCATTTCAGAATTCTAATTCTTACACCTACCTCTTCCATTCACTGCAAAAAAAAAATCAGGTGATTTAGAGGCTCATTTTCAAAGCACATAGACTTACAAAGCTACATATGTTACTTTATGTCATTTTGTAAGTCTATGTGCTTTGAAAACGAGCCCCTTAATATACCAAACATAACACTAAGAATTAAGAGCTTCTTTTACAACGTCACGCTAGCAATTCCCACTTGGCAAATGAGAAGAAGCCCATTCAATTCCTATGGGCTTCCTCTCATTTGCCACACGGGAATCGCTAGTACGGCTTTGTGAAAAAATCCCTAAAACACAGCCATCTTTTTATTTTTAGTCTTATTCTTATGAACATCTGACTAATGGCCTGATTCATCAAGGTCTTTTTTGGTAGACATACAATGGGGAAAAAGCCTTAGCAAATCAGACCATAAGTGTTCCTTTTCATAAATCTCCAAGAGTGCTTGTCATAATTGTCACACTATTTTACATGCAAGATTTGTTTTGGGGGGTTTTTTTTGTTTTTTTTTAAGAAATCTGTAAATAATGTAGATGGATTAGCACTGCAGATTGCTTTGGTTCCACACACTATGCTAATTATGCTACATTTCAAAGTTGCTGAAATCTTTTTCATTAAGATGATCATTATAGATTGATGACCTTTGGGTTTTTATTTTTAGGTATGTGTGGGGTATAAATATCTTGTAATGTAATGTAACTTGTTTTAGAGCCCAGTGCAAAAGTTATCATGCAAACAAAAACTAAAGGAGAAAGCAGATGAATCCCATTTATAACAATTCCATTCTGCCCATTTTCTTTTATTGTTGGGGGAAGGGAATTGCAACTATTTTTGCTAATCTGAGCTGAAAAAGTAGCAGACAGCAAAATAAACAAATGAAAGGAATTGAAAAACAATGAAGACTCTTTGGGCCAGATGCACTAAACTTTAACGACCCTTTTACAACCCTTTAACGAACAAGTTTTAAACCGTGACATGCATTAAAGGCCTTTTTCCGAAGACGACAGCAGCTAACAAAAATGGAATGCAGATGAGCAAATTGTTTAGAAACCCTATTGGAATGAGATGCATCAAAGTTTACCGCTTGCCCTAACGCAGGAAAACCACCGGAAAGCTAACAAGAGGTCTGTACGTCTCGTTAGGGCTGCCCGGATTCCAAACTGTAATGTAAAAAAAAAAAATCGGGAGGGAAGGGGCAAAAACGCTCATCAGGAGCGTCCTTTATGAGCGTCCTTGCCCCCCCCCCCCCCCCCCCGCCCGAGGTCACCACTGCTCCCCGCTCCCCCTGCATTAAAAAGCACAAAACTTTATCAGCCCCGGCCCCCCTCCCTCCCTTTCTCCTTTCTTTCTCCCACAGCTCCGCCTCCCGCCATCCTCCGCCTATGTAGGTTACTTACGTCAGACGGGGGCGGGCCCAGCTCAGGGAAGGAGAGACGTCCTGAAGACTCACAGTGATCAGATGTTCTTGCCCGTGCAGCGCCTTCCCCTCCATCCATCCATATGCAGCATTTCCCTCCCCTCAATTCATGTCCAGCATATCCCCACTTTCTTTCTTCCATCCACTATTTCTAGCATCTGTCCCCTTCTCTTCAATCCCCCCCCCCCCCCTTGGTGGTCTTGCATCACTAACTCTCTATCTTCCCCCTCCATAAGAACATAAGAATAGCCATACTGGGTCAGATCAATGGTCCATCTAGCCCAGTATCTTGCTTCCAACAATGGTTTTATTTTTGTTAAGTTATGTGGGTGCCAGCAATATTCAGTGCTGACACGCGCATAGCTTAGCAGCCTTATTTAGGACAGCTTTTGAGCTAAATCCGATTTTGGACGTTCAACAATCAAGTAATGAAAATGACCATTTTCAAACTAGAAAAACGTCTATATTTTTTCTTTGAAATTGACCATTTCCTAGATGTTGTTGTGCTCAATGTATCTTTCTGGATCATTTTCCAAGAAAAAAGTCCAAGTGAAAAATGCAAAATATCAAGCCATTGGGACATAGGAGAAGACAGCTTTCCTAGTAGCACCCTAGGGGGCACTGCAGTGGACTTCACATAAAAGGTCCTAGATACACATCTCATCATTACCCCCTTAAATTGTATGGTGAACCCTCCAAACCCCACGAAAAACCTACTATTCACCACTACAATAGCCCTTATGGTTGCAGGTGTCACCTATATGTGGGTCTTGGGTTTTTTGTTGGGAGGGCTGTAATAGTGTAATAATACAGTGGATTATGGGCCTGGGTCACCTTCTCTACAGTGCACTGAACTGACCACTAGGCTTTTCCAGTAACCTTCTTGCTGCTCTAATAGGATTGGCCATAACATCTGAAGCTGTCAGAGAGGCTGGTATGTACTGTTTCATTTATAACTTTACCCTCTATTAAGGTTTGGCGCTCTACTATGAGTGAAATGGTGGAGTGGGTACTCCGCCAGCTTAAGATGGCGAGATCCTTCTACAAACGACAATATCATGACTTGTGGGAACGATATGTCAATCTTCCTGCCCCGGAGGAGAACAGGAGGAGAGGGGATGCCCACACTAACCTAATCTAACTAAGGAGAAAAACAGGAGTTTTATTTTATTGTACTTTATTTTACATCTCTGGTCATTTTATTTCACTTTATATAATTTCACCTTATTTATTTAATTGATTTTATGTTACTTTTTATTTTCATATATATTCTTTTATTTTTATTCTTATAATTTTTATTTCTTTTTTTTTTGTAGTTTTTGTATTTTCCAACTTTTGATTTGGAGTATTTTTTAAATTCACTCAGAATAGAGTAGATGCATTACTATCTGCCAGAACGCTTTGGGGATAGGTGAAGTCAATGTACTATTATAACCATGTCACTGGTATGATGTTGTATTTGGATGCTACATGTTCAGATGTTCTTTTTCTTCTGTTATTTCCTCTGTTCTGAGTTAATAAAGATATATTTAAAACAACTTTGCGGGATGGGATGCAGTCAGTGACCACTGAAGGAATAAGGGGGTGTCATTCCTTTATTCCTGCAGTGGTCATCTGGTCATTTAGTGCACTTTTTTGTGGCTTATTCATTAATAAAACAGATCTAGACCAAAATGTCCAACTAATAGCCCTGGATATTTTTGTTTTGTTCGATTATGGCAGAAAAACGTCCAAGTGTTAGAAACACCCATATCCTGCCCTTAACCTGCCCCTGACATGCCCTCTTGTGATTTGAATGCACTTCTGACAGACTTCATAGAAAAACATCTAAAAATTGGTTTTGAAAATACCAATTTGGACGTTTTTTTGAGGAAAAACATCCAAATGCAGAGTTATGCCACTTTTTGGACATTTTTCTCTTTTGAAAATGAGCCTCATAGTACAGTATAGTAATGAGCGAGTTAGTGTGCAAATACAGGTAAAATACTGCAAAATGCTTTAATGCTAAGCCCTTAAAACATCCTTTAGTAAAAGGACCCCTAAAAAAATAGAAAGTGGTTATATTCTCAATCATATTCATCAAGTCAAGCATAACTCCCTCAATCGACGCAGGTATAGTAGGCAGACATCTGTGAGATAATATGAAGGTCTAGTCCAGTGTTTCTCAACTACTGGATGGCAAACGTTTTTTGCCGTTCTGTCTTCTCCACCACCCTCCTGCTCCCCCACTGCTGCTGCTTCCAAAGACCAGCAGCAGTGACAATAACACACAACAGAGTCACAAAGATGCAGCCTGTATATGTGCAGCTGCTGGTGCAGCCGGGCCCATCCTCAACATCACTTCCTATTCCGGAGAACAGAATATGAGGGTGGCAGAGTCTGCAGATATATGTATAGAGGATGCAGCTCTGCAGCTGGTCCTGGAAAGCAGTAGCCATTGGAGTGCTGCGGAGCAAGGGTAGGAGAAACAGAAAATGCCAGGGTGAGAGGGCAGAGTCTGATTGGAAGGAGGGGGAATAAAGGAGGGTGTGTGGATGAAGGGCAGGATGGCGAGAGGAAAGATGATGGATGGAAGAGAGAGGACATTCTGAATAGAAGGGGGAGAGAGAGTCACACTAGTGGCTAGATGGAAGGGGGGCAGAGACCAGAGATGTTGGATGGAAGGAAGAAAGATGGGTGAGAGGGGGGATATACTAGTTGAAGGGGAGAGAGAGTGATGGAAATGAAGAGAGGGGAGATGCTGGACGGAAAGGAGGAGAGAGGGGTTCATCCGGGATAGAAGGGGAGGAAGGGCAGATGCTGGATGGAAGGGGAGAGAGAGGGCAGATTCTGGATGGAAGGGCAGAGAGAGGGGAGACGCTGGATGGAAGGGAGAGAGAAGGGGAGACACTAAATGGAAGGGGGAGAGAGAGGGGGAGATTCTGGATGGAAGGGGGCAGACAGGGGGGCCCTGAATGGAAGGAGGAGATGGGGAAAGGCCGGATGGAAGGGGAAGGATAGGGGAAGACACTGAATGGAAGGAGGGGAGGGCAGATTCTGGATAGAAAGGGAGAAAGAGGGATGAAACTGGATGGTGGGAACTATGCTGGATTGAAAATGGGGAGAAGCTGGATGGAAGGAAGGATGCTGGATGGAAGATGGGGAGAGAGAGGAGAGAAACTGGATGACAATGAGGTTAGAGAGGGGGAAATGCTGAAAGGGAGAGAGATGGGGGAGATGCTAATGGAAGGGGGAGAGAAAGGAGGGGAGACACTGATGAAAGGAGAGAGAGAGAAGGACATGCTGGATGGAAGGGGGAGAGATAGTAAGACTGGGGTGAGAGAAAAGAGAGATGGAAAGCTGTAGGTAGATGCAGTAAAAAAAAGAAAAAGGAAATTGAAGACCCTATAGTAAGAATGAATGAAGAAAGGGGGGAAATAAATGGAAGAATGCTGAGAGGAATAAAAAAAACAAACAATGTCAGAGATTGGATGTAGTGGAGAAGGGAAAGAAGACAGGAGACGAGAGAAAAATAACAAATGGACACAAAGATAGTGGAAAGCAGAATGAAGAGATTGGGTCTAACATAATTAGAAAAATTAAATGGCCAGATAATAAAGGTAGAAAAAAGAATTTTATTTTGAATTTTGAATAAAATAGTGTAGTAGCCATGTTATTCCACTACAATAAAAAAAATGGAAAATAATGATGTTAACACATTTTTTAAACTATATTTCCAAGGCCAAAACCTCATTCCACCGATCAAAACAATACACCCTAATAGCAGCATACCATCTTGATCTGAGGAAGGAGATTTTGGGTTCTGAATGCTAATTAAAAAATGTATTATGTTAGTCCAATGAAAAGGTATCACCTAACTTTTCCATTTTTGTTTTATTTTTATTTGTTAATTTGTAATGTGATTGGAATATGTCAATTTTTGAAATTCTACATCTGCTATCTTTATATTTTGCACAACACAGGAGGCCACATGTCACTGTTTTCTCTTTCTCTAGTGTTGCATTGTATTCAGAGTTTGGCTTCTTGTGGGTTCAGTTTAATTTCAGATGTTCTAAAAAAGATATTTGTATATTTTTAAGAATATAGGTTGAAGAAAATGTGATTTTAATACTTTATATTTAAGTGTACATCAGAGGCATACCTAGTTATATTGCTGTAATCTGCCTTGACCCTAAGCATGTACCAGTGTTGGCGACTCAGGGCCGCAGACTGCCGAGGTGGAGAACAGTATTTTTGACCCATCGTGGGGAGGTCTTGGGACTTGGGATCCCCACCAGCTCAGGTATTTTTTCTTGAAGTAGAGTAGGGAGGGGACAGACAGCTATGGGGAGGGGGGAGAACACAAAATCTGCTGGGTTTTGCTTACACCTCCCTGGTCCACAAAGAATTTGTAAGCCAATTTGCCGATCCATGAGTGCAAAACGGTTGGGAAACGCTCATCTAGTCCATGCCTCTTCCAGTGGGGCTCAGAAGACTGGTCTCTGTGGTAAGGGGCCAAAAATAGTCTGCTGAGGTAACTCTACTAATTGCCTGGATGGCATTTATCCATAGTATATTTGTTTAGCTTAAGTTTATTGCTAAATGCAATTTCTGTATTTAGTTAAGATGGCTCTATTGAATCAGGGAACAAATTTCTGCTTACCATGGCATCAGACGACCAATTTTTGTCCATTTGCTTTTGTTAATAAAATAGCCAACAATGGGATCTGTAATTCCACCCCACACTTTTCCAACAGACAATACCAAAGAGGTTTGAAGTGGAGTAATCTGAAAAACAAACAACTTTCTATGTCCAAGAAAACATAATATGTACAAATGCAGGATTAGCAATACTAGTGAATAACTTGGTAGTGCTGAAAAAGCATACAATAATTTTAAAAAATTCAGAAGGCAGATACATAATACTGCATACAATCATAAAAAAAGAAAGATACAATACTGGGAAATGCATACACTCCTAACATATGAATCATGATTTCTTTTTCTTACTTAAGAAGTGTTTAGAATTTTCTGGGAGCCCCTTGATTTTAGCAGGATACTTAATAGAAATAAAACAAAATAAAACAAGGAAAAGAAAATAAGATGATACCTTTTTTATTGGACATAACTTAATGTATTAATTTTATTTATTTTTGTTACATTTGTATCCCACATTTTCCCACCTATTTGCAGGCTGAATGTGGCTTACATAGTACCGGAGAGGGGTTTGCAGACTCCAGTGTGAAGAAATACAAAGTGATGTTGTGGTACGATAAAGTTCATGTGGCACAGCCACATTAGGGAATTGTAGAACTGAAGAGTTGTTTTATGTCCATTACATGCTTTAGTTTGGTTGTGTTGCAGAGATCAGGCATTTAAGTTGGATCGGTAGGGTATGCCTTTTTAAACAGGTTAGTTTTGAGTGATTTCCGGATGTTTAGGTGGTCATACGTCGTTTTCAAGGCTTTTAAACATACTAAGTTATGTCCAATAAAAAAGGTATCATCTTATTTTCTTTTCCATGTTTTATTTTGTTTTATTTCTATTGATTACCTTTAAAAGTTGACTAGCACGGCTACCACACCTCTCTAAGCAGGATACTTTTAATCAGG
Source organism: Microcaecilia unicolor (assembly GCF_901765095.1). NCBI lineage: Eukaryota > Metazoa > Chordata > Amphibia > Gymnophiona > Siphonopidae > Microcaecilia > Microcaecilia unicolor. The sequence continues at coordinate 412,157,705 of NC_044033.1, forward strand.
TTTTGACCCCTGCTTAGACAAAACTACCAAGGCCTCAGATGAAAAATAAAATCACACAAATATAATATAATAACTTATAGATCATTGATGCATGGATAACCCCGCATCCCCTGGTGAAATATTATACATATGTATCATGAGCACATTGGTATAGGGTGGATAAATCTCTAAGACCTGAAGCTCATTAACTGTATGCCAAAATGACTGGCACTAAAAAATAAGACCTTTGAGGTCAGGCACGTTAACTCACAGGAGTATTCAATAGATGGACTACAACAACATTGAGGTGGACCACAACTGGAGGGGGGGGGAGCTTGATGAGAAGCTTTAATAGAAGCAAGACTTGTATAAAGAGCACAGCTAAATGTTGTACAGCGATGGGTTGCCCTTCTACGTAGTGATGACAAACACCAGTCATAATAAGGTGAACATTAACAGACCTGGTCTTTATACTGGACTCAGAAAGATGTAGAAAATACTCTAACAGGAAAAGACCTTTAAGGCCATACTCTCACACCACACAACAAACCTCTTCCAATTAAAACCATACAAGCACCTAGTGGAGCCTCTTCTATTAGCCAGAAGAATTTGTGATACACTATTGGGCAGAGTCAGAGAAGCTATGGTTACATTCTCAACATCCAGGTGTGGGGAAAAGGCACCTAATGTTGGGGTGCAACTTCATTCCCTGCACTTGCATGCTCAGTATTGGAGAATTCCCCAGTCTAAATGAGATCTGTATAGATAGCTTCCAAAGGAGAGGAAACCAATAAAGGGTATAAGGATCATAGTTCCTTGTTCTGAGTTTAAACCCTATCTTGGAACAGAACTAAAAGACTTTTCTGTTTTGAGATTTGAAAATCTGTACAGAAGTTCACCATGGATGTGCCCCACATGCAGAAAATAATCTTCACCTTTCTTGAATCTACAGACCATTCGTGTGGCTGGAGTACCTGGCTCAGTTTGCCTACCAGTCTATTGTCTTTGTCAGATAAGTGGCTCTGAGGATCATTCCATAAGAGATAGCCCTGTTCAATATTTTGATAGTTTTCAATACAGAAAGCACAAACAGCTTCTCTCTACTTGTGGCTGTAGTACATGGCAACTTGATTACCCATCTAGACTAGAATAATTTTGTTGCCTAATCAGCCTCTGAAATCTAGAGCAAGGAGGGGCAACTTTGGTCCTCAACTGCCACAGGTAGGTCAGATATATCCACAAAGAATATGGATGAGATAGATCTGCATTCAATAGAGGCAGTATATGCACATTTATCTCATGCATATTCATTATGGATATCCTGAAAACCTGACTACCTGTGGCACTCGAGGACCAGAGTTGCCTATCCCGATCTAGAGTGTTCTTTCTGAAAATGTATCTAATGAAGTTTCTCCTGAGTAGATCATAGACCCTGGGTTGAAGTCCATTTACATAGGCTTCCCAGCCCAGCCTGAACACATCTGTGGGGAGGACAATTAATACAGGAGTAATTTGAAAAAGGACCCTGTTTCCAAATATAATCAATCCATCTACCAGCCGGCGCCGTTCGATTATGCCCCTCCTTGCTACCTTGGGCCATATGTTCTGGTCTTGTCCCATAGTCCAACGCTTTTGGAGGGGGCGTCTAAGGGAAGTGGATGCAATTTGGAGTTGCACGCTTGTGTATGATCCGTTGCTTCTTTTTTACTGCTATACCTACTCGTCTCCCCCTCCGAAAGGATTCAAGGGCTTTATGCAACTAGCCATCTTTTCTGGGATTAATGCTATCCTTACGACCTAGCTGTCAGATAAGGGGCCCTCGCTGGCAAGTTGGAATTCACAGCTGCTACATCAGATGAGGCTAGACAGGTGTGGAATCATGAATCTGGATAGTGTACCGGGTTTCCGGTTCAGAGAAAAGTGGGAGCCGTTATTGAATCTGTAGGGGAAGTGGGTGGGGTGGGGGGGTTGGGGGGAAGAGGGGGTTTTGAAAATGTATATTGTATTGTACAAGGTTCAGTGGTTTGACCTGGAAGTTTCAAGGATTGGTTGTATTGCTTATTGTTTACACGGATCTGTTTGTGCTATTATCAATAAAAAGATTTAAACATAAAATAGGCATAGAGGGGCATAATCGAACGCAAACGCCTATCTCCATGGGCGTTTATCTCCGAGAACGGGTCCATGAAGGGGCGGGCCGAACCGTATTTTCGAAAAAATGGACGTTTTTGAGCTGGGCGTTTGTTTTTTTTAGCAATAATGGAAACTAAAAACGCCCAGCTCAAAAACGTCCTAATCCGAGCCATTTGGTTGATGGAGGGGCCAGGATTCGTAGTACACTGGCCCCCCTGATATGCCAGGACACCAACTGGGCACTCTAGGTCAGTGCAGTGGACTTCAGAAAAAGCTCCCACATGCATAGCTCCCTTACCACGGGTGCTGAGCTCCCAACCCCCCTCCCCCAAAATCCACTACCCACAAATGTACAACACTACCATAGCTCTTAGGGATGAAGGGGCACCTACATATGGGTACAATGGGTTTTGGAGGCCTCCCATTTACCAGCACAAGTGTTACAGGTGGGGGGGGATGGGCCTGGGGCCACCTGGCTGAAGTGCACTGCGGTACCCACTAAAAGTGCTCCAGGGACCTGCATACACGCAGGTCTCTAGCACATATTGCTGCTGTATAACATTGGCACACCAGTTGACACCTGAAGACTAATCTCTCCGAAAACGTCCTTTATTGGAATAACCGCGTTTACTCACAGTTAACTGCAGATCAGAGGTTGTGCCCCACTGGCAACGAGTCTCCCTGGTACTGAGATTAGCAGTAGTTCAGAGCTGGCAGAATGCTGTACAATGCCCTCTTTCAGCCACATTCAAGGTAAGAACTAAGTTCTCTAACGTGGATAACACAGGAAAGGGAACTAAAACTGGCTTACAAAAATGGCCACTACCGCATGGACTACAACAGGAAATACAATAGGGCACACTCTGACCAAGTAGGCAGGGGGAAAAGCACTATGGGAGAAGAGCCTAACAACTACCAACATCGTGAGACTGTAACACAAGCTAATGAAATCACGGAGCCCAATACCCTACACCCACCACAATGCAATGCTGATGTGACCCTGTACTGCACCCGAGAGCCACATCTGACCCAGGGAAAGGCTGTGAGAGGATTGAACACATTCTGCTGTCATGGAGGTGGGTACGGCATTTGAGGCTGGCATACAGGCTGGGAAAAAAGTTTTTAAAGTGGGCTTTTTTTTTTTTGGTGGGAGGGGGTTAGTGACCACTGGGGGAGTCCGGGGAGGTCATCCCCGATTCCCTCCAGTGGTCATCTGGGCAGTTGGGGCACTTTTTTGGGACTTGTTTGTGAGAAAAAAGGGTCCAAAAAAGTGACCCAAAATCGCGGTCAAAACGCCTTTTTTTTTTTCAATTATCAGCTAAAGACGCCCATCTCTCCTCAGCTGATAACCACGCCCCAGTCTCGCCTCCACCACGCCTCTAACACGCCCCCATCAACTTTATTCGTTTCCGCGACGGAGTGCAGTTGGAAACACCCAAAATCGGCTTTCGATTATACCGATTTGGGCGCCTTTGCGAGAAAAACGTCCATCTCCCGATTTGGGTCGAAATATAGGCGTTTTTCTTTTTCAATTATAAGCAAGATAATGTACTATCTTGATTTAACCCCAGTAATGATGCATGCAGCTACATTTGGACCATTTGCAGGGGTTTAAATGTGGTGGACTTTGGAAGGCCCACCAGCAGTGCATCACAGTAATCAAGTGGCAAAAGTACTAGGTGGTACATAAACAGAAATTATCGAGCAGCAAAAATTGTCTCAATTTGTGCAAAAGCTTTCATTTATAGACAGACTTCATGAAGTTTAGAAATAAGTTTAGCATCCAGGACAACTCCTATATATTTAAGTGTATTAAACAATTTTTACACTCATTAAATTTTACATGCATTGAGCACCTGGTAGAGTCCAAAAAGTAGATCAATTTCTCACCGTTCACCTCCAGGAATGAGCATGGGCTCTTCCAAGTGTATCTGGCCAATAATTTTTATGGACCTTTCCTCCAAGAACTTGTCCAAACCTACCTTGAATCCTGCTACATTGGTCACTCTGACAACATCCTCTGGCAACAAGTTCCACAACTTGATTATGTGCTGCATGCAAAAAAGCACACTTTCCATTATCTGATTCCAATCTGCTGGTTTTTAGTTTCATGGAGTTTCCTCTTGCTTTTGTGCTATCTGAAAGGCCAAACAAATATTCCCCACCCAAATGCTCCACCTCACTCAGGGCAACTAATGTAGCAGGATTCAAGGTATTCATATTCCTTCCTGGTCACCCCCATCTCCAAGCTGAAGAGCCCCAACCTACCCAACCCCCTCTTTCCTGCTCGGAGCATCTGCAGACTGTCTTGCTGCCTCCCATCCCGGCGCCAATTCAAAATGGCTGCCGAAAGTTCAAGCACTAGACTACCAGAGCAGTACAGTAAGGTAAGGGGAAGGGAGGATAGGCCACCCCTAGACCCGCCTGCCAACCTGCCCATTTGTCCACAAATCCAGACAAACGGGCAGGATGGCAAAACCCGCCTGGTTGCCCGGCTGTGTCCTCATAAAGAAGGCATGTCCAGGTAAAACTGAACATATGGTAACCCTAATCAAGTAGAAGTGGAAGAGCAAGGGCTGCCCTGTGTACTTGAAGGAATTCCCAGGAAATGTCTTTAACCACACTTATGTCTAGCACAGTCCTTTGCCCCAAATTTCTCATTAAGCAAGCAGCACAAGTACAGTAGCTCAGGAATTGTCCCTTTAAATGTGCTTAGGCTGTTTTCAATTCCACAGGCAGTTACCACAAGCCTAGTAGCAGGAGAAATGTCTCTTTAGGTACTTAGGTTGCTGAGTCTCTTTCTCTCCACAAACCCTCCTAATATTTCAGTGCAAATCCCACAGTATGAGGAAACAAGATTTGAGAGGCACACCTCCCTCCACAGCACAACTGACACTTTCTCCCATCATGCACAAAGAGTTGAAGCTTAATTGGTTAACTATCCCTTTACCTTTTACCTTTACACCCTATCAGCAGAAGTCAGTACTTTTCTCTCTTCTTCATTCCTTTAAAGCAGCAATTCTCAGCTTAGTCCTCAGGACACATCTAGCTAGTCAAGTTTTCAAGATACCCACAATGAATATGCATGAGATAGCTTTGTATGCACTACCTCCACTGTATGCAGATCTGTCTCATGCATATTCATTGTGGATATCCAGAAACCCTGATTGGCCAAGTGTGTCCTGAGGCTTGGGTTGAGAACCCCTACCTTAAAATGACCTCTACCTAAAACTGAAGGGATCTTCTCAAAATCACCTGTTGCTCTTCTGTGGACACTCGTTACCACAGTAGAAAATGACAGTAGATAAGGAATGTAAGGTCCATGTGGTTAGGGTTACCATATGGCTCCAGAAAAAGGAGGACGGATTGAGCCAGCCAGGTTTTACTTCCATTGCTTTCAATGGAAGTAATTGAACCAGCCGGGTTTTACTTCCATTGCTTTCAATGGAAAGCAATGGAAGTAAAACCCGGCTGGCTCAATCCGTCCTCCTTTTTCTGGAGCCATATGGTAACCCTACATGTGGTCTACCCCACGATTTCAGGCTTCGCTTTCGCTACTTCACTGTCCTTATTCCATACTTTCTTGACCTCAGTTACTGTTTCAGTTTCCACCACCTCCCTTGGGATATATATCCACTACTTTTCTTGTGAAGTAATATTTAAGTACATATAAGTGCATAAGTATTGCTTTTTTTATGTTACTTCTGAATCTACTTCCTTGGAGCTTTATGCCATGATCTTTTGTTCTAGAACAGAGGTTCTCAGTCCAGTCCTTGGGACACACCAAGCCAGTGAGGTTTTCAGGATACCCACAATGAATATGGATGAGATAGATTTGCACACAATCAAGGCAGTGCATGCAAATCTATCTCATGCATATTCATTGTGGGTATCCTGAAAACCTGACTGGCTTAGTGTGTCCCGAGGACTGGGTTGAGAACCCCTGTTCTAAAAGTACTTTTCTTTGACAAAGGTATGCTTCTTGTGCATTATTTACACATTGAGTTATTTGAAGCCTCTTTCAACCCCCCCCCCCCCCTCTCTCTCTCTCTCTCTCTCTTTCCTGTCCTTTAAGTCAGTCATTTTCAACCCAGTCCACAGGGACCTCCTGGTCAGTTGGGTTTTCAGGATATCCACAGCGAATAGCATGAGATGTAATAGCATGCATGTCCTCTATTACATGCAAATATCTGGGATCTTGCCAGGCACTTGTGACCTGGATAGGCCACTACTGGAAACAGGATACTGAGCTTGATGGACCTTTGGTCTGCCCCAGTATGGCAACGCTTATGTTCTTATGTTTTTACCTCTCATACATATTCATTGTGGGTATCCTGAAAACCCAACTGGCTTGGTGGTCCCTGAGTTGAAAATCACTGCTCTAAGTTATGCATATTTTAGGTCCTTCAGACATATCCCACTTGGCTTTTGGTGTAGACCCTGCACCATTTTAATAGTTCTTCTCTGGATCACCTCCAGTCTATTTCTTTTTCACAGATACAGCCTCCAGAATTGGATGTGATACTCTAGGTGAGGCTCACCTCACTAATGCCCTGTACAGAGACATTATTGCCTCCTTTTTTCTACTGGTTCTCTCGCCATTTGCACCTTGCCTCCCTCTGGATTTGGCCACTAACTTATTGTACTGTCTTGCTACTTTGAGATCATTAGACCCCAAAAAACCCCATTTAGAAGAGATGGGAAACAAAGAAATGGAAAGGTAGGAGAGAGGGAAATGGAGGCCGGGTGGAGGGTCAGTGAGAACTGAAAGATACTAAATGTTATAGAGGAGTGAGAATAAATAGTAATGAATGTAAAAGGCTGGATGGGAGTTAAGAGAATGATAGAGAAAGAACATAGTTAATTTCCTGGTAGTGAGCTCACAGCTGCATTAACTGGTGGTGCTATCGTAGACAAGGCTCAATAGCTAAAATTATTATGGAGACTGAAATATTTTTTGGATGCTTGTCATTTACAACTTGTCAGCCATTCATCCATTCTTTCGCTACTTGATTATTGTAACATCTGTAAACAATCCTAAAGATTACAGGTATTATAAAATGTTGCTGCAAAACTGATCTTGAAAGGTGAAACATTCGATCATGTGACACCATTGTTATATAAGCTGCATTGGCTTCCTATCCATGCAAGGATTGAATCAAAGTACCTATTTTTGTTGTTAACATCTTATATGGCTTATGTCCTAGTTATCTAACTAACTTGTCATCTGTGTATCATACTACATGTACTTTTAGATCTCTTGCAATTGGCTAGGCCATCTACTCATCTTTGTCGCTTAGTGAACACAAGAAGTAAGACTCTATTTGGTAAGGCTCCTAAACTCTGACAAAACTTAGAGGCCCTTTTACTAAGCCATGCTCAAAGTAGCCGGAGCTGTTTGTAGCGTGTGGGTTTCCCATGTGCTGCAGCCACTTTTAGTGTGGTGGCAAAATGGCCGCATTTGTATGCTTTCATGTAATGGCCACATGCTAATTTCCCAATTAGCGCATGGTCATTACCATGGTAGCCCTTACCGCCACCTATTTGCTAGGCAGTAAGGAATCCTGCGCTAATTGGGCAGCACATGGCAATGTACTCACACTAGCCGATTAACACAGGACATGCCTAGTCTCTTCCCATAAACACGGCTCTTACGCCAAAAAATAAAACTATTTTTTTAGTGTAGTGTTAGCGCACCCTGATCGGCACACTACTGCAGGACACCTCAGTGTGTCCAGGGCTAGATCAAGATATTGTGGTGCCCCCCCCCCCCCCGCCAATGTCCCACCCTGCCCCTCCCCCTACGCTGGGGCCAATCTGGGGATATAAGCTGCACAAACTACATATAAATAAAATCAGGAAAAAATGGAACATTTCGTTCAGTTGGATCATCTCTGGCAGAGAGGGTCAAATGATATGGAAGACTGAAGAGAGTAAGAGGTAGTGGAAAGGGGTGGGGGAGAAGAAAATGCCATTATGGTAGCCACACTGTCCATGCATTCAGTGCTGCTACCCCTTTAGAGAGTAGCGCTAAATATAAGGACAAACAGTGACAGACATAAATCCCCACACCCAGCAACACAAGATAATCTACGATCGTACTGGACAATTTATTATCCTCAACCCCATGACGCCTGAAACACTTCTACCTATGACCATAACACAACCTTGTATTTGTTATCAACCGTAATGGCAATCGCCAATACGATACTTTGTAAGCCACATTGAGCCTGCAAATAGGTGGGAAAATGTGGGGTATAAATGTAACAAATAAAATAAAATAAAAATAAATATTTACCCTTATTAGGTACAAAGTTAACAAGCAACCTGACTCTTCTAGTTGAAGTGAATTGAAACTCACCAGTATATGGAAAGGAAAAAAAGACATCAGAAACCGCTAAGACAGACTTTTTCAAAAGTCCTATGATGGGTTCACTTATTTTTCATTGGTCTTGAACCTCTCATTTTTTGGCACAGCAAATAGTGTGTTGCTAGTGCCAAAAATTTGCACTTTTTAACTGTGCTTTACTTATCTAAGCCAATCTTCAGGACTCTTATTTTTGCAGAGAGTCTGGAGAAAGGTAGATTGTGTGTATCTGTGTCTTTGGGGCAGGGGGGCTGGAGAAAGGTGGATGCTGGGTGTGCCTCTTTCTCCTTAGCCCCTCCCCTCCAGCTATCACTGTATCTTTCTCCCTACACTATCCCCCATGCCAGCCTTCAGCTTGCTGCTTCCATCCCTATGGCACATTCACCCCTTTACTCTGACCCCAATTTCCCTCCCATGTCACATGATCCCTCCACCCCCCAATCCCCCACTGCACACTCACCTTTTCTTTTCAGTCACTGCAGCGGCTCACTCTCTCTTCTCATTCCCTCCCCCAACAAGGAGGAAGTAAACCACAGTACACCAGGTCACGTCCTTCTGAACCAGCTTAGACCCAGTTCACATAAACTTGGGTCTAAGCTGGCACAGGAGGAGGAAGTGATCTGCTGTGCTGCAGTTGATTCTTCCTTGCCAGGGGAGCTCAGCATGGGACAGAAGAGAGTGAGAGCTGACCTGCTGTTGCCTGTGCCTGCTCTGATTTCTGCCGTAGTCAGTGGGAGGTAGGAAGAGAAGACAGCTGAGTCTGGCAAAACCCAGGTGCCAAGTTGCCATGGCAAATGAAAAAAATTGGGCCTGGTGCTTGTTGACCCTGGATTAATTCTCAGGGGGTCACGTGATGGCAGGAGCCTAGACGGACGTCTCGAGGCTGCTCTCCTCCTCATCGCTTATAAATCAGCTGATTTAATGTGCTCAAACCCCCGATTTGGTCCCTCAAAACATCGTCCAGTACAAGGTAGCGTGGGCTGCATCGATTGAGCAATAAAGGAGAAAGATCAGAAGCGGCTTTCAGGGTATGCCGGCAAAGACCCCGCGTACTCAGAAAGGGCGCGGAACCCCCCACGTGGCTAAGATGGCGTCTGGAAAGGAGAAAGGAGAGGCGACCCAGAGTCAGGATCTGCCGGTGGTAGCCATACAAGACGCAGCGATACAAGAGATAATGAAGCACATGGCAGCAGTTCTGGATGACAAGCTGTCGGCGCTGCATGTCTTTATGGACGAGATGAAAGAAAGCATGGCAGCACAAAGCACCCGCATACAACTGGCAGAGGAACGAATATCACAGCAAGAGATTCTGGTGAATAATGTGAGTTCTCAAATGTCTGCTCTGGAGAAGAGGTGTAAACTGCTGGAAGAGCGGGTAGAAGACCCTGGATTAATTCTATGGGCCTGGTGACATCATGGGCTTGGACATTTGACGCCCTGGATCAGAGCCTCACCTGGTCCATAGGCTGAGCTGGCCCTGAGTGTGTCCCACAGTGTGCTTTTTGGCACATGCTAAGCACTTGCTAGTGCCTACTGCAATGTAGTGAAGGGGAGGGGAAAGGGGAAATGGGACTTGATATACCACCTTTCTGTGGTATTTTGCAACTACATTAAAAGCGGTTTACATATATAAAGGTATTTATTTTGCTCCTGGGGCAATGAAGGGTTAAGTGACTTGCCCACAGTCACAAGAGCCTGCAATGGGAATTGAACCCAGTTCCCCAGGATCAAAATCCACTGCACTAGGCTACTCCTCCACTCCACTCTGACCCCTTACTGTCCTATATAAGAGAAATAACAAGTTACACAAAATTTGGGTGAACATTGAAAACCTGGTTATTCTGAAACTATTTGATGATTTGAATATTAATATACTACTGCATTATGTAATTTTATAGTTTTAATTTGAGTGATTTTATTATGATGTAGTATTTCAGTTTGTTATTTTCTCTTTTTATTTGCTATGACCCACTTTGAAAATGTAGGTTTAAGTGGGTATAAGCACTGGAATTAAATTAAGATAAATATGGTGGGACAACTTGCCACCTACTGCTCATTTGGGAAATAATTACAGTGGGGGAAATAAGTATTTGATCCCTTGCTGATTTTGTAAGTTTGCCCACTGACAAAGACATGAGCAGCCCATAATTGAAGGGTAGGTTATTGGTAACAGTGAGAGATAGCACATCACAAATTAAATCCGGAAAATCACATTGTGGAAAGTATATGAATTTATTTGCATTCTGCAGAGGGAAATAAGTATTTGATCCCCCACCAACCAGTAAGAGATCTGGCCCCTACAGACCAGGTAGATGCTCCAAATCAACTCGTTACCTGCATGATAGACAGCTGTCGGCAATGGTCACCTGTATGAAAGACACCTGTCCACAGACTCAGTGAATCAGTCAGACTCTAACCTCTACAAAATGGCCAAGAGCAAGGAGCTGTCTAAGGATGTCAGGGACAAGATCATACACCTGCACAAGGCTGGAATGGGCTACAAAACCATCAGTAAGACGCTGGGCGAGAAGGAGACAACTGTTGGTGCCATAGTAAGAAAATGGAAGAAGTACAAAATGACTGTCAATCGACAAAGATCTGGGGCTCCACGCAAAATCTCACCTCGTGGGGTATCCTTGATCATGAGGAAGGTTAGAAATCAGCCTACAACTACAAGGGGGGAACTTGTCAATGATCTCAAGGCAGCTGGGACCACTGTCACCACGAAAACCATTGGTAACACATTACGACATAACGGATTGCAATCCTGCAGTGCCCGCAAGGTCCCCCTGCTCCGGAAGGCACATGTGACGGCCCGTCTGAAGTTTGCCAGTGAACACCTGGATGATGCCGAGAGTGATTGGGAGAAGGTGCTGTGGTCAGATGAGACAAAAATTGAGCTCTTTGGCATGAACTCAACTCGCCGTGTTTGGAGGAAGAGAAATGCTGCCTATGACCCAAAGAACACCGTCCCCACTGTCAAGCATGGAGGTGGAAATGTTATGTTTTGGGGGTGTTTCTCTGCTAAGGGCACAGGACTACTTCACCGCATCAATGGGAGAATGGATGGGGCCATGTACCGTACAATTCTGAGTGACAACCTCCTTCCCTCCGCCAGGGCCTTAAAAATGGGTCGTGGCTGGGTCTTCCAGCACGACAATGACCCAAAACATACAGCCAAGGCAGCAAAGGAGTGGCTCAGGAAGAAGCACATTAGGGTCATGGAGTGGCCTAGCCAGTCACCAGACCTTAATCCCATTGAAAACTTATGGAGGGAGCTGAAGCTGCGAGTTGCCAAGCGACAGCCCAGAACTCTTAATGATTTAGAGATGATCTGCAAAGAGGAGTGGACCAAAATTCCTCCTGACATGTGTGCAAACCTCATCATCAACTACAGAAGACGTCTGACCGCTGTGCTTGCCAACAAGGGTTTTGCCACCAAGTATTAGGTCTTGTTTGCCAGAGGGATCAAATACTTATTTCCCTCTGCAGAATGCAAATAAATTCATATACTTTCCACAATGTGATTTTCCGGATTTAATTTGTGATGTGCTATCTCTCACTGTTACCAATAACCTACCCTTCAATTATGGGCTGCTCATGTCTTTGTCAGTGGGCAAACTTACAAAATCAGCAAGGGATCAAATACTTATTTCCCCCACTGTATATACACAAAAGTAAGGCATACTCATATTATCCTGAAAGAAATTAGGGGAAACACTGCTCGGAATCCACCTAGCATAACCAAGAGGAAAAAGAAAACTACTCAAGGTCATTTTGGCATTATCACACTATTTAGCATGCTTTTGATAAATAGCATTCCTCCTGCAAGTTAGTGAATGCATTTTGATTTTCTAGGTAACTATGCTTTACTGAATTTTTTTTTCATTAACAAGCATTTTTTGAAAGCCTATGCAACTGTTTATTTTCGGTGAGTATTATTACTTAGGCCTCTGAATAGTCTGACCAGTATCATATTGGGATTAATTTTATGATCCTGTATAATAAAACACACCTCCAACATTCTGAAGCTGACTGCATGGCTGAAGCATTCCTGCTCTCTGTATCCATCTCCTGAATTGACATCACGTACTTCCGGGTTTGTCACAAGCAGAAGTGACCAACCACACGAGGTTTCTCGGCTTCAGAATGTTGGAGGTGCATTCTATTAAATAGGATTGTTCAGTTCCTTGAAGCACAGCCAGAGCTCAGTGTCCTGCACAGTAACGCTCAGACACCAGAGAGAGAGGGGGGCCTGACACCAGAGAGGGATGGGAGGTATCTCTGTCACACACACACTCTCTCTCTCACAGTCAATGTCTTTCTCTCTTTCACTCTCACACACTGTCTCTCACACACTCTATGTCTCACACTGTATCACATTCACTCTCTATGTGTCACACAGTCACTCACACACTCTCTTGGTCTCATACACTCAGTCTCACAGAGAGTCTGTGTCTCTCACACACACTCTCTCTCTCTCGCACACACTGTATCTGTGTGAAACACTCTCTCTCTCTCTCTCTCTCTCATACTGTGTCTCACATACGCACTTGCACACACTCTCATTCTCACACACAGACTCTCTCTCTCACAGACACACTTGCACCCAGACTCACACTCTCTCTCACACAAAAACACACTCGCACATTCGCTCTCTCTCTCACACACAGTCACTCTCACATACACTCTCTCAAACATACACACTCCGAGGAAAACCTTGCTAGCGCCCATTTCATTTGTGTCAGAAACGGGCCTTTTTTACTAGTGGTTTAATAAAGCATTTCTTGCAAGTTTTAAATCTCTATTTAACACAAAAAGTATATGCATTGCTGGACAATTAATAAACTATAAAATAATTACAGGTTTTTAATTAAGTAATCTCAAAGAGACCAATCAACTTTTAAGATAAAAGGATAGTTGCAAAATGAGAATAGGACAGATTTTGACTTTAAAGAAATGGCAACGGCATGAAATAATGTATTTTTATTTACCTGAGCAACATCTAGCAAATAGATCTGCAGGAAGAAGGCAGAAGCACTCCCTGCCACTTGGTTTGGAGCTCCTCCAATAGCATAACATAATTTGCTCAAGACACTGAGTTTCTTTTCCTTCTTGATCTGCAAAAAAAGGATGTCACTTTAAATATCCATTCAAAATAAACCAAACCATTCAAATTCCTTTTTATATCATTGCATCTAATGTGAAGTTTACACAATGTAATGATTTTTTGCTGAATATTACCAGTTTCAGTAGTGAATGAAGTCATCTTTTATCTCTCCTTCATCAGCTCAAAGCTGGCTCATATTGTATCAACCCGGATCCTTACTATCTGAATGATATTCTGCAATGAACTGCTGGTCTCATTGCAATTATGTGCATCGTTAAACAATGCCAATCCACCATTACAAATTGTTAATGTGTCTCTCAGTTTAGAGAGGTTAAACTCACAAAAGGATTGTTAACCTGTTTTACTAAGTAGGACAACTGGAGGTACTGGAATTTGGTTGCTGCAAGCTCTAGCGTCACACCGTTTGGTCAGAATCAACTATATTGACCAGAGTTTCGCACAATCTCACACCATGTACTTTTCTCAGCCCTGCAGTGGTCAGCAACCTCTTTCCCTCTGTCCCAGCTGCAGTTTCGTCTTCTCAGACAGAAACCAAGACTTCAAACACAATTTGGCTTCAAAAAGGCGGTAAATAAATCCTAATAATAAATAAATAAATAGTAACATAGTGATGGCAGATAAAGACCTGAATGGTCCATCCAGTCTGCCCAACAGTCACATTCATTCTCAATTCAAGATTAAATCAGCAATGAATGTGATATTATATACTTGATCGTGGTCTTTCCTTGTTGTTTCTGGGACATAGACTGTAGAAGTCTGCCCGGCTCTGTCCTTATGTTACAACTACTGGAGTTGCCGTCAATGCCCACTCCAGCCTATCCAAATCTATCTTGTCATTTGCGGGACACAGATCGTAAAAGTCTGCCTGACACTGTCCTCATGTTCAAATTACTGGAGTTTCTGTTGAAGCTCTCTACAGCCCGTCCTAAATTGGATTGTTATATTAGGGACTCAGACCATACAAGCCAGCCCAGCACCGGCCTTAGTTGATACAGCCAGAGTTGTCATCTAAGCACCACTTGACATGCAAACATATATGCAACCCTTTAAGTTTTGTTTTTTATACCATTCATTTCAGATACAGGAATTCCAGTCAGTACTAATGTCTTCCTGTTTGCCTAGTGGTTAGTGCACTGGACTTTGATCCTGGGGAACTGAGTTCGATTCCCACTGCAGCTCCTTGTAACTCTGGGCAAGTCACTTAACCCTCCATTGCCACTGGTACAAAATAAGTACCTGAATATATGTAAACTGCTTTAAAATGTAGTTACAAAAACCTCAGAAAGGCGGTATGTCAAGTCCCAGTTCCCTTTCCCTATTTGAGATTCTACGTGGAATGTTGAAACTATTTATAGATTCTACATGGAATGTTGCTACTATTGGAGATTCTAGGTGGAATGTTGCTACTATTGAGATTCTGTTGCTACTATTTGAGTTTCTACATGGAATGTTGCTATTCCATGTAGAAGCCTGCCCTTGCAGATCAGCAATGCGGCCGCGCAGGCTTCTGTTTCTGTGAGTCTGATGTCCTGCACGTACGTGCAGGACGTCAGACTCACAGAAACAGAAGCCTGCGTGGCCGCATTGCTGATCTGCAAGGGCAGGCTTTTACATGGAATGTTACTAGTGGAGGAGTAGTCTAGTGGTTAGCACAGTGGACCTTGATCCTGGGGAACTGAGTTCAATTCCCACTGCAGCTCCTTGTGACTCTGGGCAAGTCACTTAACCCTCCATTGCCCCTGGTACAAAATAAGTACCTGTATATATGTAAACCGCTTTGAATGTAGTTGCAAAAAAAACCTCAGAAAGGCAGTATATCAAGTCCCATTTCTCCCCTTCCCTTCATCACAAATTAACACATTTTTCTGCAGAGAGGTACTTAAAAAGAAATATGCTGCATCCAACAGGTCACCAGGGGCTAGGTTATTGATAGTGCTCTTTTTGTGAAGTTAGTAGTGATCAAATAGTTATATTTTAGTTGAGATGGTTTATTGAAAGGCTGTGTTTGACTGACTTTATTTCTTGTTTATATATTTTATGGCGAGCTCACCAAATTCATTGCTTAGAGTAGGGAATGGAATCTGGTTGGGGTTTATTTTTTATGTTTACCTACTGAATGACTGTTTTGATAATTATATTTAATTGCTGTATTTTTAGATTATTGATGTAATTATTGAAATTTGTTACACAGCCTCATCCATACCCCACTGTCCCTTCATTCTTTCCTGATCCTCCCATACATTCTCTGATTCCCTCTGTGATGGAGTATAGGAGACTGGAGAAAATGTTCCAAGAGACACATGCAAAAATGTCCAAGCTTCTAAAATAGTTTATTTGCCAAAATTTACAAGCAGTCGTCCACAAAACAATGAGAAGATGACCCAGTAGACCCTACACGGGCCATGTTTCAGCATAAAACCTTCCACAGTAGTACTAATTTGCAACCTTATCAACAAAATCTTGGACTAATCAGTGTTTTTCTCAACATTTACACATGTGATACCATTGTGTTCTCCTCAGAAATTTTGGGCAGCCGAGTGGCATAAAGGAGTAGTGCCCTGCAATGGCAAAAGGAAGCAAGTGTCTATTTTGACTGAAGCACTTGCTTCCTTTTGCCATTGCAGGGCAGAGTGGCTGGGTTGGAGTACAGGAATGCTTAAATTTCCAAAGACCTTTGGTCTGACACAGTATAGCAGTTCTTATGAGTTAAATGTATACATGCTCTGTATCCACAAAAATCCAACCTCTTCCCAGCAATAGGTAGGACATTTCTCCTTGGAAGTCACCAAACAAAAAATATTCTGAGTCTCATGTCATCTGAGGAATAGCAACATAAATCTCTCCACTACCAGGTACAATATGAAATACAAAACCTGAAAAAAATTCCAACTCACCATACATGTAGCAAACCTGACATACAACAGTAGCAATAATTCCTACGATTCAAATAGCAACAACCCTACCTTCGAATAGGCAACACTACAAATATTACACTGGGCCATAGAACACCAATACACCTACTATTGGTCAAACAGAACAAGTGGGATTTCTATAGATATCTACACAAACTACATGCAAACAATATACCACACCTCGGTCACAGGCAAAACACAGTGACAGACAGACCATCATCAAACAGAGATCATGAATTAGAAATAGAAATATGAAATCAAAAATTGAACTGGTAACCCCAAGAATTTAAATCCCAGCACTCAGTACTGGAAAAATAAAAACAAATTAATTTACTCTTGTATTAAACACAATATAAAGATATCCGTCATGCACATTTCCCAAAACTAATCTATTCCAGTTCATAAATTCAAAATAAAAACACTTTTTCCCTGCATTTGTGGTCTGGGCATTTTATTTTTTGAATCATGTCAGACCCAGCAAGTTTTTCTCTTCTGCTTTCCTGTCTGTCTTCTGCCATCTTTCTCTATTTGTCCTTTCTCAGCACTTCTCCTGTCTTCTGTTCCCTTACATAGGTCTCTGACATATTTATCTTTCTCTTTCAGGGCCGCCGAGACACAAAGCCAGGCCCTGGGCAGGGCTACTGCAGTTGCAGCCTCCCCACCACTCGGATCGCTGCCACTTCCTCCACCACACAGGCAACCACCACCTCCCACTCGCCCCCACTTCAACAGCTCCCCCCCCCCCCCTTTACCTTCCTGCATCTGCTCCTCCCTTGGTCTGTCACTCTCCTGCTCCTATGTGCCAGAACTCGGATTATAATGTTAATGCAATCACCCAGGTCCCGACACTCAGGAGCAGGAGAAAAACTTCCTCCCTTGGAGGACGAGATCAGGGAATCTTGCCCCCCTGCACCCCCTCTCAACAGCCCTGTTCCCTTTTAGCTCTTTCCTCCCTTTCTTTTCTGCCTTTCTGTCCATTCAAATTTCAGCCCTCTTTCTCACCCTCCATTCTCCAACTCCTTCTTTTCACTTTTCACATACCTATCAACTTTCCATCTTCTTCTCTCAGTCCCTAGCTCTCCTATGTCCAATCTTGATCCTTTCCAATTCACCTGTTCCCTTCTGTCACCCTCCCCCCCACACACCATTACCACATTTTTACCCTCTGTACTCACTACTTTCCTCACTCATCTCCATGACAACCCCTCATGGCCTCTTCCACATTTTGTTCAGCATTTCCCCGCCCTCTACCTTTATAGGTAAGCATCTCGTCTCTCTCTCTTTCCTTCTCTCCACCCCCATACTCTTGTAGCCAAACATCCCCCCCCCCAACATTTGTTGCCTATCATCTCCCTGTCCCCTCTTCATTCTCTACCCCAACAGTGCAGCTTCTCTCCTTTCTGGCCAACACTGTAGCTTCTCCTTTTTTGTCTCTCCTTACCCCTTAGTCAGCAACACCCTGCTCTATCCCTTTCTTCTCCATCTTCTCATAGTCAGCATCTTCTCCCCCTCTCTCCCATTCTTCTCCTCTCCCCAATAGCCAGAACCTCCCCCACTCTTTCCTACTTCATATCTAGAATCCCGCTGTCTCTTCCCTCCCCTTGACCCCATTATGCCCCCTCCTCCCTGTCCAGCATTTCTCCTCCCCCCCAACCAATGGTCCAATATTTATTTATTTGTAACATTTGTATCCCACATTTTCCCAACCATTAGCAGGCTCAATGTGGCTTACATTATACCGTAAAGGCCATCGCCAAGTCCGGTAGATGTTAAACAAATACAGTTTAAAATAAGGGTCAGGTAAAATTAGAGTAAACAGGTACAAAAATTTCTCCTTATACTCCTCCCCCACCTCACCCATTGCTCCAGCTGTTCTCCTTCTCCCCCCTACCACCCATCAACCACTGATCCAGCTTTTCTCTTTCTTTCTTTCTCCCAACCCAACATTGGTCCAGCTTTTCTCCTTCTTTACTCCCTACCCATCCACCAAACTAAACAACCAATCAATGGTCCAGTTTTGCTCCTTATTTCTCCCTACCCCACTCACCCACAATGGGCCAACTTTTCTCCTTCTCTCTCCCTCCAGCCAGCCTCCCCCCACCATTGGTCTGGCTTTTCTCCTCCCTCCCTCCCTCCCTCCCGCCAGGGGCGTAGCCAGACAGCAGATTTTGGGTGGGCCTAGTCAAGAAGTGGGTGTGCACCAAGTGTTCTCCTCCCCCACCACCCCCCACAATGCAATGAGGCCAGTATCAGCAGCTTAGGAAGCTTAGACTGCTGAAGTGGAAAGCAATGTTTTCAGCACCATCAGAAGGAGGTCTTCAGCTGGTGAAGCTTGGGATCCCCATTAGTTAGCACTAAATATGTGCTGCTGTTGGGTGGGCCTGAGCCCTAAGTGGATGGGCCCCAGCCCACCCAGGCCCACCTGTGGCTACGCCACTGCCTCCTGCCCTTCCTCCAGCCAGCTTCCCCATTGGTCCAGTCCAGTATTCTTCTTCCCCCCTAACCCACCATCAGTATAGCATTTCTTTTCTCCCCACCCCACCCCCCTCCTCAATCAGGCTTCTCTCCCTTTTGCTCCTTCTCTAAAGCGTGATCATACCTCTCTTTTTAATGCCTTTTGATTTATCTATGTACTTGTTTGGTTAATTTTTATCATAAGTGCCACATTATTTTTACCCACCTTCTCAATTTTAATTATAAGTGTCACATCGGTCCTACCAATTTTTCATTTATGTGTTTTTAAGTTTTTAAGTTTTATACTCCATGTTTTGTTTACTTTAAACCCCTGTGGCAGGTACTCAGTCGAAACATGGTGCCATGTCAGGTATTAGAAGAAAAACGTTTTTCCGCCATATTTTCATCTCCTGATGTTTTTTGGAAGAGCCTTGCTGGTCACACTACTCCTATTCACATGTGTTTCCTTCCTTTCCATCATATATTATGTTTTTAATATTGTAAATTACTCTTTAAAATAAAGATTTTTTAAAAGACAACAATAGTTTAGATGGATGAAGGACTTTTATAGCAGAACTCTAAGAAATCCTGAAGATAGGCAGGAACTTTTCACCCTTGCAATTTCCTGTCATTACAGTTCAGATCTTGAGATGTTTCAAAACAGTCTCTCAAAATATTGAAAGAAGAGAAGATTAAGCAGAGTGGAGGGGTAGTCTAATGGTTATAGCAGCAGGCTAAGAACTGGGAAGTCCTGGTTTAAATTCCTCCGCAACTGTTTATTATCTTGTGCAAGTCACTTAACTCTCCATTGCCTCTATAGACCGGAGAATACCTACTATACCATATCTAATGTAATATACCTTAAGCTACTGAAAAAGGTATGAGCTAAATCCAAAATTGCTTCTCTCAGTAATAAAAAGCAATATATATAAGTTAATATTTGTATTTTTCACCATCCTTGTACAATCCTTTGTGATACTCCATTCAAGTCTGTTTCCCCAATTATATATTGAAAAATTGTAAAATAAAATGATTTTTAAAACCAGCAAATTTTAATGAATTTTGGAGGTAAACAGGTTTTTACCTATGGGATAAAGCCCTTCCCAGTATAGGGAAAAAGTATACGTATTGCCCACAGCATAAATGTTTTTCTCCTGTGGGGAAAAGGGTATCTCCGAAGGCATAACAAACTGTGAAGTAGGGATGTGGATTCATTAGCATGCATTTGGTACATTAGCGCCTGGTAAATCAAATTTACTTGTGAATTAAGAAAGTCAACATGTGTGCATTAAAATTTTCTAATATATATTAAAACAGAAAAGGAAGAGGGGACAAACATATTCGCCTTACGCTAAACCACAACCAAAGGAATAGTATGGACCAATGGCACCTTACACTTAAAAACACCAAACTTAAAAAAAAAATTATATATACTTATAGAAAAAATTCTTATTCTTCTATTTTTATTTGCAGAAACCCAGTAATCCTACTGGTGATAACTGATAAGAACAAGACCCATGGAGAAAAGAAATGAAACAATTGTGAAACAAGGCATGGGTTCTTTTATAGTGCCAGCTATTTCAAATCCATGCCCTATAGTACAAGGTTCTTATTGGTCAAACCCCCCCCCCCCCCCCACACTGGACTTTTACAGATTCTATTAAGATACTCCTCAAACATTTTTTGATGAACTAGCTGTAATATTGCACACAAACTATTGTGTCTCAATATGCTACAATGTAATTCACAATAACTATTGGAACAAAAAGTGACCACTTATCTGCAACATGCAGTCATCAGTGCTGAAACATTACAACACCCGAAACCCACAGAGACCACCAAAGCATTTCGGCTTCTCGCCTGCTTCCAGGGTATGCAAGAGGGTCACACAATAATCTACAACAAAAAAAGTTTTAAAATATTTAAAAACTTCTATTGTGGTTACCACGACAAGAAAGTGTGCAAAAAGGCGCCATTTTAAAGAGGAATGTAAGCGACGTGATGACATCACAAGTATATATAAAAGATCAAAGGTAACAAGTAATAATAAAGTGATATTAACAAAACCACACAATGGGTATCAGTTACCAATCAATAGCCTTATTTAACCCACTAGGTCCTATACAGGATAAAAAAAATAAATCCAGCATCTCTCCTTGTTCAACAACTCAGTATCTGGATTTCCACCCTATGCAGACCGCAACACCTGCTCTAGTATCATGAATCGAAGGTCATTAAAACTGTGAGAAAAGGCTAATCTGTGAGAGACAAAGGATGCATTAACATCCTGTTGTTGAAGCCGACTGCGATTTTCCCACTCATGTGGGCGCATAGTCTTGCCCACATATATCGAAACACACGGACACCAAATTGCATGCACAACCTGGGCATTGGCAAATGGTAAATGATTTAAAACTAATTTTACGCCCATTAAAGGTTCATTCCTGTTCTGAAAAAGAAGAACCACAGACATGTACTGCCCACATGGAAAGTGTCCTCTACTTAGGAAGACAAGAGAAGAAAAGAAAAGTGGGAACAAAGATCCACGGATTCCAGAGACTGGAGCACACAATATCTTAGTTAAAGCAATGTTTATTGAGAAATCAAAAATGACTCAACACAACACTGTGTTTCAGCCAGAGGGCCTGCATCAGGAGTCTGTGTGCAAGTTCGGATTAAAAAACATCACAGAAGAAAGGCTTAAGAGCCGAAATAGGATCCGAGATGGTCTTTAAAAAGACCGTTTGATGTTTATGCTGTAAAAAAAGTAAGGCAAAAAATCTTAGGAAATCAGAGGAGTCAGGAACCTGCAAAGGAAGAGGTGGAAGATAAGAGGGAACTAGAACATTCTTTAAGTTTTTGCCTCATTTAAAAGGGAAAGGGAAATGGAGCTTGATATGCTGCCTTTCTGAGTTTTTGCAACTACATTCAAAGTGGTTTACATATATTCAGGTACTTGTTTTTGTACCAGGAGCAATGGAGGGTTAAGTGACTTGCCCAGAGTCACAAGGAGCTGCAGTAGGAATTGAACTCAGTTCCCAGGATCAAAGTCCACTGCACTAACCACTAGGCTACTCCTCCGTTCTTTAGCTGCCCAAATTTTAGATTTAGAAACTAAAGTTCATAAAGTTATGCATAGATTCTAAGGATCCCCTACTTTGCGAAATAAAAATGTTTTACAAGCAGCATTAAATAACTTAATACAGGAGAGAACTAATCAACATTTATTTTCCTTCAAATATAAACTTCATAAATATGGCAATAAGCCACATTAAGTATTGGCTAATTTGACCAATCCTTTTGTCTCAGCATTTTGTAATAATTTAGAGGACATGGTCTCTAGCCCAGAGGATCCAGCGAGCCTGTTTGGGCAATTCTACCAGAAGTTATATAGTTTGGATATGACTTGTACTGAAGTCATATCCAATTAGAATTAGAAATTAGAATAATTTCTCTAATCCATACACTTACCCCATTTAACCTCTGAAGAACAGAAGCAACTCAACAGGCTCATAACTGGACAGGAGATCTATGATGATATTAAGTATTTAAAACTGAACAAATTGCCAGGCCCTGATGGGTTCAGTGGGGAGTTCTTTAAATTGTTAGTCCTGAAGTAGTGGCTCCTTTGGATGCATATTATATTCAAGTTGTTACAGAGGGTAATTTTCTAATCAAGATGCTTAATGGTGTGCCCTCTGCTGTCTTCCTGTTTAACCGAGACACTTGACAGGATTGCCCTTTCTCCTCAATGCTTTATGTATTATTTTTAGAACCATTTTTGATTCAGCTTTGTATTCCTGGAGTTTCTGTAGGGCAAGCAAATTAAGTATATGCCTTTTGTTGCTATTATGCTTGCTCTCAGAAAGCCAGTAGATGCTTTAGACTGTGCTTCAGGTCTTTGCCAATTCTGGACTTATTTCTGAATTGAAGTTGAATGCTTCCAAATCAGAAACTTTGCCTTTAAATCTTAATATTGTTACCTCGTGGACTGTGTTTCCTTTGCAGGAGGTGACTATAGTGGTGAGGTATTTAGGCATGATCATACCTATAGATAAGAGATTTATATTCTGCTAATGTCAAATCTTTATTGGCAAAGATAGTAGAACGTCTGCAAATGTGGTCGCCCCTCTTTCTTTCTCTGCCAGGGCAAATATTTTTATACAATATGTTATTAGTTTCCCATTGATTATGTGTGATGTAGATGCTGCTTTTTCTTAAGTTCCTGTGGGGTGGTAAGAAGGCAAGAATACCTTTATGCCTTTTGATGCTCCATTGCAACAAGGGGGGATGGGATCTTCGAATATACAACTTAGCATGTGGCCTGCAGCATTTACGTGATTGGATTAAAGGGATGGCAGGTTTTACTCCACTGGCTTTAGAATCTGTGCTACTTTCCCCCCATGTCTGGTCTGTACCTGCTTCATGCCAAGTCTTCTTGACTTTCTGGTGTGGTCAAGGGTCATGTGGTTTGGAGTTCGTGAGATTAATTTGGAAGCAACTGTATAAGAGATTGGGTGGTTGCTCGTGGTCTTCCCTTCTGTGAAGGCCGACTGGCAATTTAGATTTTACAGCTGAAGTAGGAAATGTAATTTTATGTCATTGGTTGGCTAAGGGCCTCCGCTGGGTGGGAGATGTATTGGATGATTGGGGAAGATTACTGTCCTTTGATGTATTGCAGTTACATGATACATTACCATCATCAGACTGCTCTGTTACCTCTAATAGGTCCCACTTTGACCCTTGGCTTCTCCAGGGACACAAGGCAGCAGGACTAGTTTGTGGGGTAAAGCCTCCAGTCTTTCCCACATTTGCCCTCTGCTGGAAGTTTTATCCTGCCCTGGCAAATGCTTGGGATAATCCTATTTTTCCTTTGTCCCTAAACTGTGTTAATACTGAGGGACCCACCCTTTACAGGACCTGTGTGTCTACCTTTCAGAGCTCAGCCTGCTTGTTGGGAGGCAGAAAAAGGGTATACAACGACCCTCTCCCTCCAATACAGAGGACTTAACCTAAACCCCCCCTCCCCCCTCCCCCCTCTCCCCCCCCCCTGCAGAGTTCATCTGAATTGGAATCCCAGGTAGAGCAATCCTAGGGCTTTTGTTACTTATGCTGCTCTTAGGGCAATTCAACCCCTGAAAAGGCATGGGAGAGAAAATCCATCCCATGCTGCACAGGCTTTAGTGACACCTAGGTCACACCTATATAGGTGAAAGGTGTTAATAACATTTTTTTGTAAACTGCTTTGTTATAATCAAGTGGGAGATGATATACCAAGTTGAAGAAATATATCCATAACCAGGCCTAAAATACATAGATGGCAAGGAAATCCTTTTGCTCGTGCAGATTCTATTTCAAAATTCAAAGCTGACATACAGTTCTTGCTCACCCTTTTCAAGTCTACTAGGGGTCCTTTTACTAAGTTTTGGTAAAAAGGGGCCTGCACTAGTGTCAGGGTGTGTTTCTGATGCATGCTGAGACCCCCTTTTACTGCAGTGGGTAAAAAGCTGTCTTTTTTTCCCAACAAGAAATGACCATGCGGCAAGTGAACCACTTACTGTGCAGACATTTCGGGGGGGGGGGGGGGGGGGAAGGAGCAGTTATCACCACCCATTGAGGTGGCGGTAAGGGCTCCTGGATTAACCTGGCAGTAACCAGGCAACAACAGAGTGGAGGAGTGGCCTAGTGGTTAGAGCACTGGTCTTGGAGGAGTGACCTAGTGGTTAGGGTGGTGGACTCTGGTCCTGGGGAACTGAGGAACTGAGTTTGATTCCCACTTCAGGCACAGGCAGCTCCTTGTGACTCTGGGCAAGTCACTTAACCCTCTGTTGCCCCATGTAAGCCGCATTGAGCCTGCCATGAGTGGGAAAGCGCGGGGTACAAATGTAACAAAAACAAAAATAAAAATAAACTCCTTGTGATCTTGGGCAAGTTACTTAACCCTCCATTGCCTTATGTACAAACTTAGATTGTGAGCCCTCCTAGGACAGAGAAATATCCAGAGTACCTGAATGTAACTCACCTTGAGCTACTACTGAAAAAGGTGTGAGCAAAATCTAAATAAATAAATTACTGCCAGGTAAGCACCGGAACTACAAAAGTAGAAAATATTTTTGTAGCACCGAAATTGGCGCATGCTGGGGGTGAGAACTACCTCCGGGTGCCTGTGGTAGTTCTGGATTGGCCCCTAGTGTTCAAAACCTCTGTAGAGTTTAGGACTAAAACATGAATGGGACAAGTTCCTCTGGACTTCTGATCTGAAAGGATTAGAAAAATAATCTCTCTGCTACACTTCCAAGAAAGCATAGTTGTATCATTAAAAATTCACTAGGTTACCTGCTGCTAAAGAGACCAGAATCTAGTCCTTCAGTGACAGCTTTGAACATTCTATTACACTGTATAATATTTGAGGAGTCCATTCTTCCCTTTATTAATAGACAGAGGAACTAACCTACTTATTCTTGTGTTTGGATTTGGCTACTTTATTGGGGTAGTGGGCTTCTCCATTTTGGCTTCTTGTGATCACCATGATCTGAGTTAACCTGATCCTCTGAAAGAGAATCTTTTCCCCACGTAGCATGCCAAGGCGTCTAACAATCTCTGTATCCCTGATAATGCGATTAAAGCTTTATTACTTAACATCTGCTTGTCTCTATTGGTCCTTACTGATTGAAGGTGTGTGATACAAACATCCAAGAAGTAATTTATTGCTAGATGGAGACCCACGATAACTGCGGGGAAGGGGACAGAGCCTGAAGGGATGGGGCGGGGACAAGGACAGATCCTGTGGGGACGGGGCGGGGTTGGGAACAGAGCCCATGGAGACAAGAACAAACTTTGTCCCTGTGTCATTCTCAACTTTGAAGTCTATTAATGAACCGAACCGTTATTTATGTTTGAGTGATGCAGACAACGATATTTTGATTTTTTTGGAAAAACAAGCAAACATTCTGGCCACAACTGGCAAAATTTGCATGGGGGATCCAGTACATTCTTGCTACCAGCACATCTTCTAAGAACACATCTTCTATTGTAGGAAGGACTGTGGAAGACAGGAGAGCTAGACTGAATCCTGAGATTGTTGATGACTTATCCATCCACAGATTTAAAAAATCATAACAGTGCTTCATAGGGCATAGCTCTTCCCTACTAGGGCATACAAAACGGGTTATATTTTGTACCCCTGGACATTTTAACAGAGTGGACTAAGGTTCCTTGGGGTAGTAGAAGTCAGATATTGTTGGGGTTGGAAGGATAGAGGGTGGCAGGGAGGGGTTATTATAGTTGCTTGTTGTTAATATTGCTTTCTATTTGTGATTTATAAACAACAGTTGCACAGCATATTGTTTCTTTTTATACTTTAATAAAATGATTTAAATATAAAATCATAAGTGTTCAAGGCTTCTGCAGATGAGGACAGAGTCCGCGAGAATGGGGCGGAGACAGGGACAGAACCTGCGGGCACAGGGTAGGGATGGAGACAGGGCCTGCAAGGACAGGTTGGGGATGGAGACAGAGCCCATGGGGATGGGATTGGAATGGAGAAAGAACCCACGGGGATGGGCACAAACTTTGTCCCCATGTCATTCTCTATTTATTGCAGTGTTTTAACACTATATTAAGGATTATTTCTCTTTCTCTCATTAACTTTTAAAATGTGCAATGCCTCCTAGATGGTTTTACTTGCACTCTATAACCTGGGTATGATATCATAAAGCAGCAACACAGACATCAGGAAGATACACTGCAGCTTTCAGCCTAGTCTCCCAAGCCCCTTGATATGTATTAAAAGTTTCCTTGGCTCTACTGTGAAAATATTTTTAGTCTCATGATTTATTCTGATATTAAACAAAGGAGTTCTGGGTAATCAGTAGACCTCCTGTTGCTTCCCTAAGCAGGGATAATAGATGCCTATGAATTTGTGTTAACATTTTTTACATAAGGTTTCCACTTACAAATGGGATCTCTGTGGCTACAGAATTGTCTAAAACTGACCGAGAAGTTACAAAATCTCGAGAACAAATATTTTAAGCATAACCCACAACACAAAAAAGGTCTGTGAATAGCTTAGAGCTCCCCATGACAATTGCCATTTGCTTTTATTTTCTACCATATCATAGTAGCAATAATAATAATAAATAAATATGACTGTACAGAACAGGTTGTGATGCCTTTTGCTGGAGCAGCATGTAAGATCTGAGTGTGCTGTTGAATTTCTTCACTCAGGGCTGCTGTCATTGATATGACTACAGTATATCGTACAGCTGAAGAGAACCCTAAAGATCAGGGTGTGATCAGAGACACTGCAAAATAAAACAAATTGGGGAGGCTAAATGTGCCTTGTGGTCCTTATTTGGCATCCTAGTCTCTATTTCAATGAACAGCATTTGTTCAAAGTACATAATGGACATAACACAACTCTTCCGCTCTATGATTCCCCAATGTGTCTGTTCCACATGCACCTTATCTTACCACAACAACACTTTGTATTGTTCATACCGGAGTCGGCGAACACCCCTCCGGTACTATGTAAGCCACATTGAGCCTGCAAATAGGTGGGAAAATGTGGGATACAAATGTAACAAATAAATAAATAAACTTAGCTGCCTACCATCCCCCATTCTGGATAGTTAATACAAATGCACTTGTTTTCTATTGCATTCTTGTCAAAGCTTTCTAGACCTGTGCATTTCAAATTCTGAGCAGGGTATGCTCCTCAATCATAAAGCCTCATTATTGCTAAATGATTGGCAAATATTAAACATAATAAACCTCAACAATCAGAAGGTAAAATGCTTTTAGAAGAACGTATTTAATGTATTCTAAACTGAAACTTTTCTGAATTGCCAGTTACTTTATCTGTCATGTTCAGGCTGGATATTCTTGCCTTGTTACTATCATGCATTCCCAGAAAAGTAAAGTTTGTGACTGAGAGCTCAAGGGAAGGAAGAGCTGCATGTCAGAGATAAGACAGCCCGGCTGAAAGCTAAACTATTTTTTTGGTGACTGCCACCCCCACCCCTCCCTCCCTCTTGGAAAGCACGCTTGTCTCTGGGTATAATTTCCTCTCTCTCCTGGCTCTTTTACAGCCATTCTGTCACACTAACAGGTGCTGTAGTGACCAGTTCTGTCACATGCTGGCTTTGAAGGACGGAGGGAGAGGCATGCAGTGTGTCCTACCTGTCTGGCTCTCAGGAGTGGGTTGAGTCTGGTGCCGCTGCCACGGCTGACTCCTTTGGAGATGTGCTTAGTGTCTCCTGGTCGCTCAGCCATGGCAGCAGGAGGCAACCTGGTCCCAGCTTCTCAGACTTTTGAGTCCCTTCCAGCAGAACAGAGGTAGGGGAGGCGGAGTCCACGAGCTATTGCTGTTCCACACCCCTTCTTTTTCCTATTGCCCTTCGTCCCTCACCCATGTTCTAGATTTTCTTCTCAGTTTTTTTTCTCTTCCTCTTTTCCCTTTTGCTTTCTCCAGTGCATATTTCAAGGGATATAATTTTGTAAGCTTGCCCTGCGTTCTGGAATGAAAACATAATAAAGGAATTTCAGGCTGTTCTGTTACTGTGCACGACAGAAACATATTTACATTAAGTGATTCTTGCATGATAACAGCATACTGTCACAACTTGCAACTCCTAACCACCATATCAGAATATCAGTCTTCTCCTAACACTGCATTAGAATATTCCTAGGTTACCCGGTATTCACCAAATCTATCAAAATCCCACCAGGTGCACAGTTTTAGCTAGAAACCTCACTTATTTTGTCTACGGCAATAAATATATAGAACTTAATAGTTCTCTCAACATTACCCATTTCTTCTGAAACTTGTTCTTAACTGAACAGAGTTGCTCAAAGGTCTTGAAGCCCACCTGTAAGAAGAGCAATGCACCTTGCACAGAGCTATCCTCAATTTGCATCGCTGCTCTGGAACATGGGACACAGCACTGTGGGACTTCCAGGGTGTGACTGTTCTGCTTCCTCCCTAGCATCATCTAGAAACCACAGAAGCTGCATTCTTGTTAACCAGGAATCTCTGTTTCTGGTCATGTTATATACAGACTGAATTGCTACTAGTAATTTTCTTACCCCTCTAAAAAAAAATCTTATCCTGATCAAAATTGGTTATTTATTAAGAATCAATAAAAGCTATTTTATAATATGCAAGTCTGAATTTTTCTAGATGTCTTGTGACACACACCAAAAAAGATGATAATTTCTTCTTTTATGGCCAGGTGTCACACAGGTTAGGGAAGTGGGCAGTTTTTCCTTAACTTTCTGTGTAAATAAGTAGTGAAGATTAATTCTTTGAAATGTGTCTTCTTTGCTCCTTCTCAGTTGTCGGCATTTCTTGCCACCAAAAGACTGAGGGAAGGAGAATGTGGTAGTTGCACGTTTAAGCTCTCTTAAAATTATGACTGAAGGTTAAGATACTCAGAATATACAGCCTGCTTTTCCTCCTTTTTTGATAGATATGATTTCCTTTTCTCTTCTAGGGGCCCTTTTCTAAAGCTTAGTGTGCACTAACAGAAGTTAGCACGCGCTAAACTTTAGTAAAAAAAAAAGGGGGGGCGTAGTAGTTTGTGATCTCTCCATATTGAGTACTAGATAGAGATTCAGTAGTATAATTTCTACTAATGTGTTTATTGTAAATTATCAGCTGGATTTCTCATTTCTGTACAAGTATTCTGCTTGATTTGTTAGTCTTAAATTGCATAAATAAATAAAATACCAAATTTAAAAATTAAAAAAAAATGTTATTCTGACAATTTTATTGCTTTTCCTTTTTTATGGTGTTCTTACTCATTTTATTCAAAATTAGGATGGAGGTTGTTTCAGAGCAGGAATACTAGGCCCTGGAAACAACCACACGATGTTCAGCGCTATTTAACTGGCCAGGAATGGCTGTTCGCTGGATAAATTAAGTTTAGCTGGCTAACCACTAGTATTCAGCAGGAGATAGCTGGTTACCTCCTGATGAATACTCGCGGTTAGTGCCTATCAGTTAACTGGCTAAATCGTAAACATTTAAGCAGGGGCGTAGCCAGATAGCCAATCTTGGGTGGGCCTGAGCCAAAAATGGATGGGCACGGAATTCAGGCCCTCCTGGCCCCCCCTCAACTCTGCTCTCCCCCTACCCTCAAACACAAAATATTAAATACCCGAGCTGAAGATTTCCTCCTCCTCAGGCAGCAGCTGCCAGTACTCCGTACATGCTCAGTGCTTCCGCCTGGTGAAAACCAGGCACGTGCAGAGGGGCTGGTGTGTGGCAGAGCACTGGCTGCCTAACAAGGAGGAAATCTTTAGCTGGTGGGGTTTGAGGATTCCCACCAGCCGCACATCAAGAGAGCCACAATTTTGAGTGGGCCTGGGTGCAAATTGGAATACAATACGAAACAGTATAAGTATGCAGTTTAAAATGTAAAATCAACTGTTTTGTATTTAAATTAAATACAGGTGTGCAAGGTGAGCGGAGGAGTGAATGTGTGAGGTTTTAATAGTAGGCAGCAGTGCTAGTGAGGTTAGCGGGCATTGCAATACAATAAAATGTTTTTGTGATAAAGAAAAAATACTGGAGTCTTTGTGTAGTCGATGCAAATTGGGTGGGCCACAGCCCACCCAGGCCCACCTGTAGCTACGCCACTGCATTTAAGTGCTGGCCAGCTAAGTTTAACAGGCAAATTGGACCACATAAATAGCAGTCCTATCTTACCCGCTATTAACTTAACCGGCCAACACTGAATATTCACATAGCCAGTTAAGTTAGAGCCAACCAAAAAAAAAAAATGGATATTCAATGCCGGTTACCGGAAATGGCCCGGCATTGAATATCCAGGTCAGCATCAACCACGGCCCTTATTCAAGCTGCTTTTCACTGAATGAATTTTGGCCCCAAGGAAAATAGCTCTAAGCATTAGGTATATTCAGCCTAATTCTATATATGGTGCTGAAAATTACGTGCAGAAATTTGGGCACACATGCAATTTAACTGAATAACAAGCCAATTAATGCCAATAGTTTGGCGCTAATTGGCATCAATTAAAGTTTATGTGCACATTTTTAGGAGCTGGGATCTGCACATAAATTTTACATATGGATCCAAAAAGAGAGCATGGCTTTGGGAGGGGTATGGGTGGTGTTCCTGGAATTTACATGCAGATTTATAGAATGAAGGCGATCCGTGTGTAATTTAGGTGCATGAATTTGCTCCAGGTTTTACTTGGTGTAAATCCTTGCACCTAAAATTGGGGCAGATTCCAGCACCAAATGCTATTCTATAAATGTTACCCAACTCTGAGTGCAGATTATAGAATAGTGCTTAGCACAAAATTTTATTGGCACAATATATAGAATTTTGGCCATTGAGTGTTCAAGAACTCTTGGTTTATTAGTTTTAATATACTGCCCTTCTTGCGAGCACAGCAGGGTGGTATACAAACTTGAGATGTAGAACTAGTGTGTGCCAAAACTAATCCAGAAATGTCAAGATCCTACTGTTAGGCAGAAAGGACTGTGGCTAAGTATTTATGCAGGGCTGCCTTTAACCATTAGGCAGACTAGGAGGGTCTTTTACTAAAGATTAGCTCGAGTTATCTGCAGCGGGGCCCATAGGGATAAAATGGGCCCTGCTGCAGATAACTCGAGCTAATCTTTAGTAAAAGACCCTCCTAGGTGTTCACCGAGGGCAGCAGCGAGCAACTGTAGTAAAAGTAAAACAGGCATACTTTTATCTGCAGAGACAGTTGGCGAGTTTCAAAAAAGCTATTTACGTAGAGAACTGACTTTTGGAAAAGGTCCTCATTACGTATATGGTATATGTATGAAACACAATTTAATATTTTTAAAGTTTATGTCCAATTATTCATTTTTACAAGTTCCTACTGGGAGGGGTAGTATTGAGGTGATTATAATTGTTCAGCTTAATTATCAAATTCTTAGGGGTAGAAATCAGGGGCATAGCCAATTTGGGGGGAGCCCAGGAGTGGACTGGGGGAGGGGGGTGGTCAAGCATTTTCTCTCAGCTTTTTATTCCCCACCCCATCCCCATACCTTTGCTGGCAGGGATGCCAAAGCCCTGCCAGCCAAAGAGATTTGCTGGCCGAACCCCCACCCATGCTGCCTCAGCCGGGAGGAAGCCAGCAGGGTGCTTCAGCAGCAGATGCCAGCACTTCTGCGCATGCTCAGTTCTGAGCATGTGTGGAAGTGCTGGCATCCCACTTGCTTCCTCACTACTGAAGCAGCACTGACAGGGCTTGGCAGCAGGCAGCGATTCCCTTTAGCTGGCAGAGCTTGGGCATCCCCGCCAACCATTTGTCCAGTGCTGCAATTTTACAGAGGGTCTAAGCCTAAAGTTGGGGGGGGGGGGCTCAGGTCCCCAAAGCTATGCCACTGGTAGGAATAGGAGCCTGAAAATTAATTGAAGGGGTGCAAAGCTGAAGGTTTGCCTAGGGCCCAATACCTTTCCATTGGCTCTAAATTTATGAAACAAAGCAAGTGTATTTTATTGTGTTACTAGGTGGAAAGGCCCATCACAAACAATGGTGTAAAACCACCTCTGCCCTTATCCTGTCACTCCTAACTCTGTTTCAGTCCTTGTTTCAGCCTCTGCCATCACCTCTGTTGGCTTGCATGGGCCACTCCCTCTTCAGGCACTACAAACAATTGTGTTCTATCCAGCAACGTATTAAGGTATCAGTAGCCTAGGCATTTCCTTAAAACCCAGGTGCCCAATATTCAGCCAGTGGCAATCAGCGTTTTGCTGACTGCCAGTGGTGTTCAACCTGGTAATTCAGTGCCAGGCTATATCTAGGCACCGGCACTGAATTTCTGGGTTTCTGGAGCCAGCTAGCGCATAGCTGGTTAAGTAGAATATTCAGCACTTAACTAGCTGTGGGTTACTACATAAAGATAGGATTGACTTTTCTGCAGTCCTATTTATGCAATTAACCTGGCCCATTAAGTGCTGAATATCAGAACTTAACCAGCCAAGTGCCAACTCTGGGAGGGAGGAGTGGCCTAATGGTTAGTGCAGCACGCTTTGATCCTGGCAACCTGGGTTCAATTCCCACTGCAGCTCCTTGTGGCCTTGGGCAAGTCACCCAACCCTCCATTGCCCCAGGTACAAAAAACTTAGGGGTCTTTTTACAAAGGCTTGCGGTAGTGTAGGCATGGTTTTGGGCGCACACCGATCCATTTTTTAGCACACCTGTAAAAAAGGCCCTTTTTTATTTTTGCCAAAAAAGGATGTGCGGCAAAATGAAAATTGCCGCACGTCCATTTTGGGTCTGAGACCTTACCGCCAGCCATTGACCTAGTGGTAAAGACTCACATGGTAACCAGGCAGTAATGACCTATGCACGCCAAATGCCACTTGGCACGCATCTGTTACACGCGCCCGAAAATAAAAAATATTTTTCATGCGCGCGTATCTGACGCATGCCAAAAATGAAATTACCACAAGAGCCACGCGGTAGTTGGGCAGTAACTCCATTTTGGAACACCCCCAACATAGCTGGTTTTCAGTTTGCCTTAGGGAAACATGGACCTCTGCAACTAAAAGAAAAATAAAAATTAATCCAAGTTTATATTACATAGCAAAACGCCAAAACATTCAAATAGTGCTTTACTTCAAAAACTGTAATGGAGCCACTCTTACTAGTGTTATCCAACTGTGGCACACAAAACATGGCAGCTATATATAAAAATGAAAAAAGCATAATTGGGCCTTTAAGACTGGGGCAGAGTCCTTTATTAAAAAGACCTGACACGGGCCGTGTTTCGATGAGTATCCGCCTGCCTCAGGGGTCTGTAATGAAATAACATAAACAACACACAATTAGTGTAAAGATATACTCAGTGAATCCCCAAGAAAACATAACCATAATCACTTGACTATCAATACTTGTCTGTTATAAACATAAAACAGACAAATTTTGCGAATACACATACATAAAAATACATACTAGATTTAAATTAATGTTAGCTCTAAACATATATAGGCAAAATTGAACAAAACTGCAGGACTAGAATGTTTATACAGAAAAAATAATTATGCATTTACATTAATAATAATAAAATAAAAATGCTAATCTCATTAATAACGCTGTCTGTCTTACCAACATAAGCCAGAACTCTTTGAAGAAACACGGTGGTGAATGCTAGATAAGAAAACATCAAAATATAAAACAATAAACAAAACTATTATCTTAGCGATACAAAACATAAGATGAATCAGTGGCATAGCCAAGGGTGGGCCCAGGTGGGCCCAGGCCCACCCACTTTGGGCTCAGGACCACCCAGTAGCAGCACACCTATGATGTGGCTGGCAGGGATCCCCAAGCCCCATCAGTCGAAAACTCCCAACTACTCTCCCTCCTGCATACCTTGTAAATAGCATATCTTCGCCTGCAGTGAGCAGCGACTGATACATACTGTTCGCACTGGCCCCACAGCCTTCCCTCTGATGTATTCCCGCCTATGCGGCAACAGGAAATTGCATCAGAGGGAAGGCTGTACTGCTAACATAAGCAGTGTGTATTAGTTACTGCTTGCTGCTGGTGAAAATCTGCTATTTAAAAGGTATGTGGGGGAGGGAGGATGTTTGTGAGACCATATGGCATGCAGGCGAGAAGGGGCAGACCAAATCACTTGTGGGACAAGATGGTGTTCTGCCCACCCATCTTGGGCCCAGGCCTACTCAAAATTGGGTGTCTGGCTATGCCTCTGATATGAATTGATCTAGAATTCCAATAGAACTACATTTTTAGGAGAGAAAAAATAACTATGCATGTGTATTCACAAAAATTCTCTTTCATTTGTTCTTGTATCCCACTGTTATCCAAAAACAGGTTTGGGTTCAAAGTAGTTTACAATTTACAGTTAGGTGAAATTACAATTATGGTTCATAGTTAGGAGATAGAAAGGGCATTGATAGCTTATGGAAAGGACATCAATAGTTTAATTAGATTTGGAATTTTTAAGCTAGGTATTTATGTCTTTTCTGGGATGTAGATAGCTGTAGAATTTTTTGAAGAGGTACGTTTTCAGTTCTTTTCTGAATTGAAGATAATTGGTGATGCCTCTTGTGGCCTTTGGTATTGAGTTCCACCACCCCAGATAACTAAATCCTGCTGTGTATATGGTTTTGTAGGTTATGTTTCTGCAGTTGGGTAGGTGGAGGAGTACATAACCTCTGGTTTGTGGGCTTGCATTCCTTGGGGATAGTTCAATCATATCTAACATGTATTCAGGGGACATGCCAAATAGTATCTTGTAACAGAGGGTGCTAGTTTTGAAAAGTACATAAGAGTAGCCATACTGGGTCAGACCAATGGTCCATCTAGCCCAGTATCCTGCTTTCCAAACAGTGGCCAAGCCAGTTCACAAGTATCTGGCAGAAAACCAATTAGCAGCAACACCATGCTACCAATCCCGGAGCAAGCAGTTGCTTCCCCATGTCTGTCTGACTAGCAGACTATGGACTTTTCCTCCAGGAATTTGTCCAAACCTTTTTTAAATTCAGATATGTTAACTGCTGTTACCACATCCTCCGGCAAAGAGTTCCAGAGCTTAACTATTCGCTGAGTGAAAAAATATTTCCTCCTATTTGTTTTAAAAGTATTTCCATGTAACTTCCTCGAGTGCCCTAGCCTTTGTACTTTTGAAACGAGTAAAAGATTGATTTACTTCTACTTGTTCTACACCACTCGAATTTTGTAGACCTCAATCATACCTCCCCTCATCCATCTCTTTTCAAAGCTGAAGAACTCTAACATCTTTAGCCCTTCCTCTTACGAGAGGAGTTCCATCCCCTTTATCATTTTGGCTGCTCTTCTTTGAACCTTTTGTAATTCCACTATATCTTCTTTGAGATACAGCAACCAGAAATGAGCGCAATACTCATGGTGCTGTCGCACTATGGAACAATACAAAGGCATTATAGTATTTTCGGTCTTTTTCACCATCCCTTTCCTATTAATTCCTAGCATCTTGTTTGCTTTTTTGGCCACCGCCGCACATTGAGTAGAAGATTTCAGCGTATTATCTACAACAACACCTAGATCTTTTTCTCAAATGCTGATCCCCAAGGTGGGCCCTAGCATTAGGTAACTATTTCATGTTATTCTTTCCAATGTGCATCACCTTGCATTTGTCCACATTAAATTTCATCAGCCATTTGGATGCCAGTGTAGTATTTTGAGCATTGGATTTGCTCTTTCATATTTTGACTTCTTGAATATCAGTCTAGCTGCTGTATTTTTTAAGGTTTGAAATGATTTTAGTGTGTTTTCCTTGCACCCTACTTATACTACATTGCAAAAGTCTAGTTGTGATAGTATTAGTAATTGTACCATTGTCCGGAATGATTGTAGTCTCTGATCCTTCTCACTTTCCATAGTGTTTTGAAGCATTTTGATGTTATTGCTGATACTTTGACTGTCCAGTGATAGATGTTTATCAAGAATTATTCCCAGTATTTTTAGTTGTGTTTCAATTTGGTATGTTTGATGGTAGAATGTGAAATTTTGGTATGATGTGGGGTTGTATGGGCTTGATAGAATTAGGAATTTGGTTTTGTCTTTTTAGTTTGAGTTTGAAGGTTGTTGCCTAGTGTTCTATAAGGTCCAGACCTGTTTTGATTTTGTCCAGTATTTCTGTGATACTGTTGTGAAAAGGTATGTAGATGGTGACATCATCTGCATATATGAATGGGTTGAAGCCCATTAGTTCCAGTTTTTTGCCAAGTGGAGCCATCATTACATTGAACAGATATTGGGAAACCCTGTGGTACACCACACTCAGAGATCCAGGATGCTGATAGTTGGTTAGACATCTTTACAATATAGTATTTGCTCTTTAGGAAGTCATTGAACCATGCAGCTACTGCACCACTGATTCCCATGTGATCTAGCATGGCCATTAGTGTTGTGTGGTCTACTAGGTTGAACGCACTTGACATATCAAATTGTTGTAATAGTATGTTCTGACCTTGGCATATTAAGTTTCTGAACTTCGTTATCAGAGTGGTTAAGACCGTCTCAGTACTGTGTTGTGGTCTGAACCCCGATCGACCATTAGTTGTTGTGCTACCAGACCCTCCATCGTTTTGGTCAATAGTGCTATTGATGCCACTGGTCTGTAGTTTGTGAGATCACTGATCTTACTAGTTGTGTTCTTTGGGATTGGGGTAAGTATGATGTCGCCTTTTTCTGTTGGGAATTGTCCTTTTGAGAACATATATGTGATGTGTTTGGTAAGGCATTTGATGAACCATTCTGGTGGGTTTTTCATCATATAGTTGGGACATGTATCTAGTAGACAATTTGCGTGTGCATATTTTATCAGTAGTGTCTTTACTGTGCTTGTTTTGGGTGTTTTGAAGGACCAAATTCTATCTGCCGCAGTATAGTTTTCGTTGATTTCACATTTTTGTAAGAATTCTATGATGGATGTTTGTGGTGTCACAAGGTTTAAGCTTGTATTTGCTATTTTTTTTGTTCAAAATATTGTGCGAGCTTGTCTGCTGTTGGATGCCAGTACTTCTTGGGTTTTCAGTAGGTTATTCATGAGTTCGAGTAATTTTTTCATGTTGGTCTGTTCTGGGTTTGCATATTTGCTGTAATATTCTGCTTGGGCTTTCTTTATATTGTGTTTGTACGTTCTTATGGCTTTTCTCTGTATGCCTTTGTTTGAATCTGTTTTGTTTTTGGCCAAGGTTCTTTCTAGTTTTCTGCATAGTTTTTTCATGTGTTGTAGCTCACCACTGAACCAGGGCTGTGATTGTCTTTTATTTCTTTCATTTTGAGTGGCACTATTTTATTCAGTGTTTTTTTTTTCGCTTGCTTCATCCCAATTTCTCATGAATTAGATGTCATTGGGAGATAATTTGCTCTGTTCATTCCACGTTGTTGTCCAGAAGTTGTGGTTTTCCACCTTTCTTCTGGTTGTGATAGTATGCGGTTGTCTTGGTTCTTTGCTCTTATCATTCTCTTTCCACTGTAGTGTGAAAGTAAGCTTGCTGTGGTCTGACCATAATACCACTTCCCATTTGTTGTTTTCTATTATGTGATTGTTGTTTGCTATGAACCTGCGAGCTAGTATGTTTAATAGGTGTCCTTTTGTGTGAGATGATGTGCCTTGTGCCATTGTGACGTTCCATTGGTTTTGGAAGTTTGTTATGGTTTTGGTATTGGTGTCATGCTGTTTTTCTAGGTGCAGATTAGTATCACCTAGTAGTAGGACATTTTGCTGGTTTGTGCAGGTATTTGATATGAAATCCAAGAAATCATCTTGAGCTTTTGACCAGCTTCCTGGGGGTCGGTAAAACAGTATGGTGCATAGTTGCCCAGCTAATGTTGTGTCAGTGATTTTGCATGCCAGGATTTTAGTTTGTGAGGATATGTGTTTAGCGATAGGCTCAACTTTGAAGGAGGTTCTGAATATTATTATAACTCCTTCTCCCTTCTTTTTGGTTCTGTTAATGTGTATTATTTTGTATCCTGGTGGGCATAAGTCCAGCAGTGCTGGGTCATCTTCGAGGTGTAGCCATGTTTCTGTTATGAGCAGTAGTCCTAGTTGTTCCGTTTCTATCCAGTCTCTAAGTAATGCTGACTTATTTACTGCCAATCTCGCATTTTTATATCCTGTGGATATCGGGACCTATTTATTGTAGTTGATATTGATGTGTTTAACATTTTGTAATTGTCTGTGCTGTCTGGCTCTTTTGAGATTGTGGACTTGTTGATTGTTATTCTTATTTTTTTGTTATTGGTTGTTGGTTTGATCTCTGTTTTGTTGTGAGGGTTGTATTTGAGCTCTTCCATTTGATGATGGGAGTGTTGTTTGGCAGTGATACGTATGGGGATTTTGTTCCATTCATTGGGTGCTGCAGCTGGTATGCCAGTTATCCATATCATTGTATAATACAGTACCCATATCCTTAGGTTGGCCATTTTGGGGGTGTTTAGGTGTACTGAAGGATTCGCCTTGTAGTTAGTCTCAGGTCAATGTGTTCCCATTTGGGTCTGATTTTTTTTTCCCCAGACATATGTGTGTGTATATGCATGTGTTTGAGTGTATTGGGGTCTGGGTGTTCTTGTTTTGTGTGTGTATGGGGCAAGGCAGTTTGTATTTATCTACCTGGTTGCTGGTTCCCGCTGTGGGGTTGCTCCTTATGTTGGTTTTTTGCAACAGCCTACGTGTGCTGTTGGATGGTGTCACTGCAGTGTTCCATATCCTTTCCCTGACTTTCTACCTCAGTCATGCTGGTGGGGGCTAGGGTTCAGGTCCTTCAGGGCTGTACTGAATCACCCGTCTTTTCCCACCCTTGCGTTGGCCCTCTGGAAGCCAAGATGTCCACGTGCCTCTTCTGGTCTCTCCTCTCTGGTCTCGAGTTTGGTGCTGTCCCCCAGCCATTGTTCTCCACCACCTGCTCATCCAGATCAGCACCGCTCCTCTTCTACTGCTGCCTGCAGTGGTGTTTTGTCACTTCTAGGAGTGAGCGGCTTTTCTGCTGCTGCCAGCACCAGTACTCCCCGGTGGGTGTCCAAGCAGTAGGCGTCTCACTGGTCGTGCTGTGAGTGAGTGTGCTTCACCAGGTCTGTTGCCAGAAGTGATGTTGTTCCTTGGTCGTGTGAGTGTTCCATCACCTCAGCCTGTCCCTCTGGCTGGCTCAATCCTCAGCTCAGGGTCGCCTCGTTGGCCTCACAGGGAGTGGTCTCACTCCTCCTGCTCCTGGCTGTTTTCAGTTTAGCAGGGCCCTTTTTTCTATCAGGCTGCTTCATGAATCAGGCCTCCTGGCACTTGGTCCGTGATCTGAAGGTGCCTTATTGGCTGTGCGGGGGGGGGGGGCTCGCTCCTCTACCTTATGGGTGTTCTCCATTCAATGGGGCTCCATTTACCTGGTTGGTTTGAGCGGCGGACCTCCCAGGACCATTCACTGCTGTGGCATGTTTTTGTACTGGGATCCTGATGCATGCTCACTCCCAGGGCCATTGAGTGCTTGATCCTCGGTCCAGAGGTGCTTCGTTGGCCACACAGATGGTGGGCTCACTCCTCCAGCTCCTGGGTGTTCTTCATTCAATGGAGCTCCATTTTCTGAGCTGATTTGTGCAGCAGACATCCCAGGACCGTTGAGTGCCAGCGTCCCAATAACCAATCAATTTCAAAAGACCCTTTTCTTATAGTATGGGGATTAACTTAATCAACAGTTCAAAACATATCCCAAACACTTTTCAAATTCATATATTTATAGATCATATCCGTCACAGCGATCTTTAACTTTACTAATAATTGCACATTTTCCTTAAACGGGGATCAACAGATTGTTTCACCAACTCCACCATCTGGGGAAAACCCCAATCTTATAGTGGTGACACCCACTTCTTCATTGATCAACCTGTTTTTTTTAAATTTTTCTCTCTTTTTTCGTTTTCTTTTTGTTTTCTTTAAATAATGCAATTCAAGTCATAATATTATTCTTCTTAAAGCAGTAATCCAACTTCTTCCCATAACTTGTATACAACCAATATTGTTACTTAGCTTTTTAGATAACTTGCAGCAGCGATGTTTCTCCCAGACCAAACCTCTGTTGGTGAAACAATCTGATGATCCCCGTTTAAGGAAAATGTGCAATTATTAGTAAAGTTAAAGATCGCTGTGACAGATATGATCTATAAATATATGAAATTGAAGAGTGTTTGGGATATGTTTTGAAGGGTCCCAATGACTGCAGCATGAGATTCGGGTCTCTTTACAAACATTGAAACATCCAGTCTGCCCCTCCTTTTCCTAAGAGATCCCACATTCCTGTCCCAAGCATTCTTAAATTCTGGCACAGTCCACCGGGAGGCCATTCCATGCATCCACCTCTCTTTCTGTGAATGAGTATTTTCTTAGATTCCTCCTAAGCCTATTTCCTCTTAACTTCATCCTATGCCCTCTCATTCCAGAGTTTTCCTTCATTTGAAAAAGGCTCACCTCCTGTACATTAATACCACTGAGGTATTTAAACATGTCTATCATATCCCCTCTCTCCTGCCTCTCTTTCAGTGTGTACATGTTGAAGTTCATAAGCCTGTCCTTATGTTTTATGACAGAGACCACTTACCAATTTTGCAGCCAACCTCTGGACTGACTCCATCTTGTTTATTTCTTTCTGTGGGTGCAGTCTCCAGAATTTCACACAGTATTCTAAATGGGGCCTCACCAGAGACTTATACAAGGGCACTATCAACTCTGTGGTCATCCCTCTCCTTATGCACCAGAGCATCATTCTGGCTTTGACCGTTATCTTTTCTGCCTGTTTGGCCACTTTAAGATCATCAGACGCAATCACACTCAAGTCCCGCTCTTCTTTCATACACAGAAGCACTTCATCCCTATGGATTTTTATAACCCAAGTTCATGATCCTGCTTTTCTTAGCATTAAATCTTAGTTGCCAATTATTGGACCATTCTTCAAGCTTTGCTAGATCCTTCCTCATGCCATCCACACCCTCTGGGGTATCCACCCTATTACAGAGTTTGGTATCATCCACAAAGAGACAAACCTTACCAGACAGTCATTCCACAATATCACTCGCAAAGGTGTTAAAAAGAGCATTTGGACTTTAGAGGATTTGATACATGCAAATAGGCAGTCTTGGAAAACCTTTGCAGAAATGAAACTGGACTTTGGCCTTTCTGACGCCCAATTCTACCAGTGGCTTCAGCTTGGCTCCATGGTAAAAAAGCAGTACAAGGGTGGGTTTCAAGCCCAGTTCCTCTCCCAAACCCCAGGGCTTCTGGATTTTGGTCTGAAGCTTCAGCGCACTGGTCATGCGGCTTCCCACATTTACAAATATCTCCTTCATAAATCCAGCACTAAATGTACTGGTTTGTGAAGGTGCTGGGAGGAAGACTTGCAGCAACCTATTTCTGGCAAGCTGTGGGAATTGCTTTGGCAGTCCCTTTTCAGGTGCTCTAATTCTTCTACCACTACGCAGTCTATGTATTTCTTTATGCATAGATCCCTTTGGACGCCGTATAAGTTGCATGTTATCAATCCCTCTAGTCCAGATGTCTGTTGGTCTTGCCACTCCCAAACGGGTACGCTCAGGCATCTTATATTTGAATGTGTGTGCCTTCGCAAGTACTGGTCAGAAGTCTGGTCCCAGCTGGTAGCCATTTTTCCCCTCCCTGGCTCCATCTCTTATCAAATTGTGATTCTTCAGGAACAGTTCTTTGGGGGTCAGTTAACTCCTAGTGAGGGGGCTCTTGTTAGTGCCATGGTCTCTTTGGCATTGAAGGTGATCTTCTCCCATTGGAAGTCCTTACATCAGGCCACTTATCAGGAATGGTGGAACTCATTGCTCCAAATGTACAAATTCGAATTACATCTGGTGAAGAAATCTTCTTGCTTCGCTTCCTATAGGGAAAAACGGCTGCCACTGGTATCCTATTTTGCTTCGGTACAGAAATAAGCAATGAGGTTGATGTATGTTGTGGCCTATGCATGCTCCATGTCTGGATTTGTATACTCCAGCCCTCCCCCCCTCTTTTTTTTTTTTTTTAACTTCTCCACCTCCTCTTTCTTCCCCTTTTTCTTAATGTGATTCTAGTTGTGAATAGTTGTTTCTTAAATGTAAGCTCCAGTTTTGCCATGATTTGTAAATGTTGCTTGTTGAACTGTGGTGAGCTCTTGCTTCTATTGTATTATATTGAAATCCAATAAAAGATATTTAGAAATGAAAAAAAAAAGAGCCTTCCCAAGGACCAATCCCAGTAACATCCTTTTCCTCAGAGCAAGTTCCATTTACCACTACCTTCTGTCTCCTTCCATTTAACCACTTTTTAAACCAGTCACTTTAGGTTCCATACCTAGGGCACTCAGTTTATTTATCAGTTGCCTGTGTGGAACCGTGTTAAAGGCTTTGCTAAAATCCAAGCATACCACATCTAGCACCCCTCCCTCATCCAACCGTTTGGTCACCCAGTCAAAGAAGTCAATCAGATTTGTCTGACAGGCTGCCTTGGGTTCTGCAGACCATTCAGTTTGAGAAACCTCACAATCCTCCACTTTAGAAGTATTTCCATTAGTTTACTCAACATTGAGGTCAAACTGACAGGTCCGTAATTCCCAACCTCCTCCTCACTTCCGCACTTGTGCAGAGGGACCACGTGTGCCCTTTTCCAGTCCTCTGGGATCACCCCAGACTCTAAGAAAGCATTGAAGAGCTCAGACAGTGGAGCCACCAGAACCTCTCTGAGTTCCGCCATCGGACCCTATCGCTTTGTCTACTTTTAGTTTAGCTAGCTTCTCATGAACACAGTCTTCTGAGAATCAGTTCTGGTCTTCCCTACATCTACCCCCATTAGCATTTGTTTTCTGCGGTCCCACACCTAGCCTTTTATCTGTGAACACAGAACAGAAATAACTGTTATGCAGTTCAGCTTTATCCTTATCAGCTTCTACATATTCCTCCCCCCCTCAGCTTTGAGCCTCACAATGCTATTTTGGCACTTTCTCCTGTTACTTATATATCTGAAAAATGTCTTGTCCCCCAATTTTACTGTATCAGCTATATTTCTTCCATTTGCCTCTTTGCTTTCCTGACAGCTTTCCTAGCTTCTCAGCTTTTCCACGTATTTTTGCCTGTCTTCCTCTTTTCTTCCTATTTCTGAGTCAATAAAGGACTCTTGATTACCCCCGGCTTGTAGGCCCATTTGTGCTTTTTTCATTTTTGTTTGGTTGGTGTGCTTATGTACCCTCTCTTTTACCTGGCTATATATTTAAAAAATGCCACAAAATCAGAGCAAATCAAACCAGCTTTTGTTTTCAATTGTCAATCAAAGCACTCAATTAAAAAGCAGCCAATCCAACAGACAGAACAATTTCCAAAAAATGTCTCTCAAAAATATCTTTTTGAAAAAGTAACTTTTCAAATAGATTCTCTGTATATATGTATCTCAAAATCAAAAAAGTGGACCCATTCTATCTTCCCATTAAGACCTTGAGGTTCTATTGCATTCAAATGGAAGATCCACCACTGTTCAATTTGGAGAAGACTTTGCTGACGATCCCCTCCACGTCACATCAAAGACACAGGATCTAATACAACACTTCAACTCAAAAAATGTAGCCTGTTTGATATACAATATTGCGCCAAAGGAAAGTTCAGGTTCCATGTAACAATATTGCTCGTATGTTCCAGCAATCTTACTCAACATTTCCTTGAAGATTGTCCCACATATAGTTTATTGCAAGAACACATAATGCAATACACAACAAATTCTGACGCACACAAGATGAAAGGCTTTAAAATATGTTTTTCCATCCTACATTTCTTTAAATTCGGTAATGTCAATGGTGACTTCACAGGCTAGACAACTCCCACATATGCGGTGGCTGGCTTATGTCATTTCCATGTCGGATTCTGATCGATCTTTAACAGAGAAATCAGAGGGACAACTTCTTTAAAATTCTGCCCTCTACTGTATGCTATCCAGACTCCATTATTCCAGATTCCACTATTCACCAAACTTGGAATTGCTGACATTAATCTCCAGTATC
The DNA here is from genome assembly GCF_901765095.1 of Microcaecilia unicolor. Taxonomy (NCBI): domain Eukaryota; kingdom Metazoa; phylum Chordata; class Amphibia; order Gymnophiona; family Siphonopidae; genus Microcaecilia; species Microcaecilia unicolor. The sequence continues at coordinate 412,202,230 of NC_044033.1, forward strand.
ATTTAATACTTTTGGATATGAAATTTGCCGCCGCCACAGAGTACTTAAGAATACATGTCATCATGTCCTCTGAACTCTGTTGTCTGTTTAAAGGTTGCAACAATAAATCAAGATTGATTTATTGTTGCAACCTATAGGCTTTGGCAACAACAGGTTAAGCATAACCCCTATTCCAGTGGTTCCCAAACCTGGTCCTGGAGGCATCCCAGCCAGTCAGGTTTCCAGGATATCCACAATGAATATTCATGAGAGAGATTTGCATGTACTGCCTCCTCTGCATACAAATCTCTTTCATGAATATTCATTGTGGATATCCTAAAATCCTGACTGGCTAGGGTGCCTCCAGGACCAGGTTTAGGAACCACTGCTCTATTCAATAAATGATGTTTCAACTAACGAGCCTGCTTTTAGTATTCACGGTAGTGCAAAGTCAGCAGTACTGTAAAAATTGAGAAAATGGAAGGCTGTCCTTTAAAGATTTATGACGACAACTATCATAATTCAACAATATTTCTTTCTGTGGCCTTTCGACACACCGTCGTTAAAGAAACTATCAGATACTTTTCTATGACATCCAAAAAAGAAATCTCACTGTGATGGTAATTTAAGGTAAATTTTAAATTAGGATGGATCTGATTAAGACATGAGTGGAAATGCAGTAATTCTTGTTCAGAGCCATTCCAGAGAAAGAAAATATCATCTATAAATCTCACCCAAAGAGTTATAGAAGAATAAAATATAAAATATATAATTGCATGCTGCTCATAAGAAGCATCAAAAAGGTTGGCCACCAAGGGCACTCATTGTGACCCCCGAAATTTGCTGAAAATACTGAGAAGTATATTGAAAAACATTTTGTGTCATGCCCAGAGGGACAAGATGTATCAAAAATTGAGTATGTATTCTGGAATTGTTTCTGGGTGCCACAATGATTTGCACAGGGTGGCAAAAATTACTCAAACTGCCTTGTATATATGGGTTGGATATAGAATGGTTATTTCTAACATTCTACATTTGAACAGACAAGCTTTTACAAGAGATGAAAACAAAACTACACTATCATTGAGCCTCTGTGTATGTAGGGGTTAGTGCCACCTGCATGGGAATGTGAACCTGAGCAAAATGTATCATTGGCGTTGTTCTCTTCATGTTAGATATATAATTTTAGTTATACTATTACTACTTCTTAACATTTCTAGTTATCTGTCGAAAAAGATTACATGCTTACGAAGATATTTATTGAACAAGAGAAACGAGATACTCTATTACATATTTTTTAAATGTGCTGTATACCTTTAGTTGTGTAAAATCTTACCCATCCTTTTGGCAGTAGGCTTGAGAAACAAAAGGCATGTAGGTGTAGCATATAATTGCATTATTATAAAGCATTAGCCAAGTTCACATTTGGAGATATTTGGCACCAAGTTTGAAAAACAGAAAATTGCACTGGAAAATAGTTGCCATAGTCAATGACAGGATGATTCAGCTGTTATTCTACTTTGTGCATTAACATTGCCAAGAAATACTGCTGTAGGTGTTTTCAATCAATTTAGCCAACTTAAACCCCTTGGTATTTTACAGTACAATAAAATTGATATACACACATTGCTTTTCCTGGAGTTTGGTACACCCTTCAGGTGGAGTTTCCATCTCTACTAAGGAACTGTGCTCTCTGACAGCTGCTTCCTGATGTGTCAGGCAGGGATTCAGGAAGAGAGCAGGTGAACAGGACCCTGAGGAGAGCTTGAAATAAACAGTATTATTTAAATTAAAAACGCATCTTCCACTTATGGACAGAGAATGTCAGTCTTATTAAAATAGCTTGAAATGCTTCTTTAAACTGGCTGCTTTCACTTTTCCTCAGTTGTTTTTCTTCAGTATTTTTGCCACATGCACAAAGTATAGAAAATGGGAGTGACCCCTAGTACAACTGTTTTGTTCTCAGCTTTGTTTTCCTCTTTATTTCCCTCCTTTTTTCTTATCTAATGAAGAGTTATCAAATCCAGGGCTGGCCCTGCCACTAAGCAAACTAGGCATCCACTTATGGCAGCAGAATTTGGGGAGAAGAGGTGGTGGGGGCAGTGGGGTGGTTATAGTGTGCATGATAGCCTTTCCCCTGCCGTGCTTGCCACTACTGCCCCCTACCTTCTCCTGCACCAGCCCAGAAAAGATAGGGCACTTCTTAGGTCCTGTAAGTCCACTCCTATGCTCAAGCACTAACTTGTCCCACCCCCATTGAGACAGATTTTCAATCGGTGGGGGGGGGGGGGGGGGGGGAGTGACACTGCAGTGCTTCAGCCCAGGCCTGTATTTATAGGATCTATGCAGTGCTCTAAATTTGTCAAGCTGGTGGCAGGAGTGGGAGGAAGTAGAGGGCATTGGCAGCAGCCCAGAAAGGGGGGGGTGGGAGGGAAATGCTGGATATGGGGTGGGGTAGGGAAAGAGAGATGAAATGCTGCCAAGTGGGGGTGGGGGGTGTTAGAGGGGAAGAAGACATGCTGGCAACGTTAGGAGGTACAGAGAGGAATGGGTCATGCTGGCAACCTGCGGGACTTAGGAAAGGGAAGGGAGGATACTGGCCTACAGAGGGCATTGGTAGGATGTTGAACTGTCCCAGGGAAATGGGGACATGTAGCTGAAGGTTCACCTAAGGTGTCCCATACCCTTGGGCTGTCCCTGAGCAAACCTCTAGAACCACAAATAGCATCAGTGGTAAGGAAAGCAAAGGGCAGCTATGCCTAGTGTGACAAATAAGTTTGTTTTTGAAGCCACGCAATAAGAACAAAAGAAGAGCCATGCTGAGTCAGACTAAGGTGCTGTGAAGGAGTGCGTGACATAGTAGCAGTTATCCCTAGAACCACTCCTTCACTGAGGTAACAGTTCAGCCACCTTTTAGCAGGTAGTGCTAATCTGCTGAGACTGCGGCTGTCAGAGGGGTGGGGCTCAGGCCAGGAGGACTTTAAATGCCCTGAGTCAGTGAGAGAGAGAGAGAGAGAGAGAGAGAAAACCTGAGTGCAGAGGACTCCCAAAATCTTGCAATTGCTAACAGGTCAAGCTTCGGTGAGGTAGAAGTTTCCTTGAACCTCAGTGCTAAGAGAGTGAATGTTAACTAACCCGTGGAGTATATAAGAGAGACTACAAGAGCCTAGAGCCTAAGTTAAGAAGTGACTGTATATTTACCCTGTGAAGCCTAGGACAAGGTATGGGAACCCTGAACCAAGATGGTAGAGAGATGAATCTGACTGCCTTTTTGGAATCGTCTTTAGAGGTTGTAACAAAGAGGGCAACTTCATTGGTCTCATTTGCTTTGGAAATGGATAGGGATGCAGTATTGAGACTTTCATTAAGACATCTGGATTCAAATTTTTGGGGGTCTAAAATAAGAATTTATCCTGACCTATTGAGAGAGACTCAAAAGAGGCGTAAAGCCTTCTTGGCTTTGCGCACAAGAACTTTGGCAATAGGAGCCAACTTCCTGTTGAAATTTCCTTGTGTTTGTAGAATTGTATTTCAGTCTAAGCAGTTTCAATTCTTTGACCCCAAACAATTGGAGGAATTTTTAGTAAGTAGGGAAGAAGTAAATGCAGTGGTATAGTCCCACTGCATTTATCAGGCTAGGATGAAACACCCAGGACGGGTGCATCGTCTATATTTTGTATTACCTAAATGTTTCCTTTTAGATTATTACATAATCTTACATCTTAGATTATTTCTTTAACTTGTGGTCGATAATTACGTTTGAAATTTGAATTTAAGAATTATTGCCTTTTTATGTATAATTTCCAATTTGTGTATTATCACTCATAATTGTAAATTTATGTTTGTTAAACAGCTCAATAAAGTAAATTAGAAAAAAAACAAATACCCAGCAAGATCTCAAAAATGTACAAAACATTTTATACTGCTTATCCCAGAAATAGTGGATTTTCCCCAAGTCGATTTAATAACGGTCTATGGACTTTTCCTTTAGGAAGCCGTCCAAACCTTTTTTTAAACTCCGCTAAGCTAACCGCCATTACCACATTCTCTGGCAACGAATAGGTTTTGTGATTTGGACATTGTATTTTTTGGTCCATTTTCAGAAAAAAGCCCCCAAAACGTTCAAGTGCAAAGCGTACAAAATCAAGCCTTTGGGATATAGGAAGCGCCAGCATTTTTAGCAGACTGGTCACTCTAGGGGGCACTACAATGGACTTCATAAAATGCTCCCAGTTACACATCTCACTATTGCTCCCTTACCTTGTCTGCTGAGCCCCCCCAAAACCCATCCAAAACCCACTACCCCCAACTGTACACCAATACCATAGCCCTTACGGGTGAAGGGGGCACCTATATGTGGGTACAGTGGGTTTCTGGTGAGTTTTGGAGGGCTCACAGTTTCCTCCACAAGAGTAACAGGTAGAAGGAGGTAAAAACCTGGGTCCACCTGTCTGCAGTGCACTACATTCACCACTAGACTGCTCTAGGGACCTGCATGCTGTTCTAATGAACCTGAGTATAACATCTAAGACTGGCACAGAGCTGGCAAGTAATGTTTTTCATCACATGTTTGGGTGGTGGGAGGAAGTTAGTGACCACTGGGGGAATAAGGGGAGGTCATTGCTGATTCTCTCCAGTGGTCATCTGGCTATTTAGGGCACCTTTTTGTGCCTTGTTATAAAAACTGGTCTAGCTCAAAACATCTTAGTTTTAGTCCTGGACGGTTTTGTTTTCTTCCATTATGCCTGAAAAACATCTAAGTCTCAGGAACACCCAAGTCCTGCCCTGAACATGCCCCTAATATGCCCCCTTGCAATTTGGATGCACTTTTGACAGACTTCAAAGAAAAAGGTCTAAAAATAGGCTTCAAAAATACTGATTTGGACATTTTTGTGAGAAAAACATCCAAATGCTGCTTTATGCCATTTCTTAGACATTTTTCTGTTTTGAAAATGAGCCCATTACACTGACAGATGATGGAGCAGGGGAATAGCCAGACTTGACATTTGGGGGGGGGGGGCACTAGGCATATAGGTGTGAATATTGCTTAGTATACTCCTAAATAATGCCTTAATATGAACTTTATGATGGATTTCTAAGTAAACAGTCTGCTCTGCATCAACACAAACCACATTCACACTTATGGAAACTTTGGAAACAAACATTTTTAAATATCTTACTTCAGTCACTCACACAACACAGACAAATCCTCACTAATTTCAGAATAAAGGACCAAAAATTAAGTTCATACAAAGTTAATTATGTTCAGTGGAAAATAAATCTGTTGACTCAGGCTACTTGCTACGTGAATATTCCATCTCTGTTTTATTATTTCTGCCAAGTATTACATATTATGGGCGTTTGCGTTAAACTTTTGATTCTTTTAATTCGTTTATCCAGATCTTACATTGCTTTTTAAACCAAAAGACGAATCCTAAGGGTGGTTGAACAATTAGGTATAAACTATGTTGTTCTGACTTTATTTGTTTTGGACTGCTTTGGGTCCTACTGATCTGTACATCTGCTGTCTAGAATTTTGGACGATGGAAATGAGAAAATAAAAATTAAGTTTTGGATGTACGCTCTAAAAGTTGTTTACTTTTGAAAACATGTGTATGGATGACTGTTCTGGTGTGTGTATGTAATAATGTTTGAAAAACTGTCTATACATATGGTTATGATTTCTGAGCATGCAGCATCATTAAAAGACAGACTTTTAAATGCCCAGTTGAATATATATGCTAATCTCAAACATGTTTCAGACATTTCCATCTACTTGCTCCCATGATTTTACTGAATTATATCATTCTGTCTCACTATATTTTCAAATGTAAGCCACATTGAACCCAAGTTTGCATGGGATAATGTGGGATATAAATATATTTTTTTAAATCCTTCATTCTCCACATTTTAAGGTACTGCCTAGCCAACTGGATGGTGACGTCACAAGGAAAGCAAGTGTGGTCTAGTGAAAACTAACTCAAAATAACCTGTTTCTTAGCTGGGCCCTAGTATTACCATATTTAAAATGCAACCATACAATGCCTTTGTGGTTATGTTCACTAACAAGTTAAATGATTAACTGACTTTCTTGAAAGGATTATATAATCTTTGGATACATGACTAGGAACATAAGCATATACTAATATCACAATTCCTCATGTACAGCCATAAAACAACCTTTTAGGGTGGATAGTGTTTTATTATCAACCATTTAGAAGAGATAAGAGTCTTTAGTTTTGGCACAGTATGTCAGCACAAAATATAAGAAAACCAATGGACTGCATTAAGGGCTTATAGCCCATTTAGTTATGTTTAAACAAATGAGAGATCTGCATAAAACAAAATATTTATTTTTATTTTGACTTATAAAACCGCTTATCCTTGAAATATGCTCAAAACTGAATAATCTTTGTGTATTTAAAATGTAAATTTTTACAAAACAGATGAAATGAAGATGTGATTCCACCTGTCCCAATGAGAGTTTAATTTTACTTCCATTTAATTTTTATATATTCCATCTTTATAACACCAGGCTTCCCAAGACAGATTACAACAACAGTTAAGATGAACCCATCAGGAAACAGGATATCCTCACTGAAATTTGGCCACCTGTATTGTATAGAGAAGTGTAGAAAAATTAGTACAAAATACAGAGTTTATAACTGCTGGTTCCACCAGCCACAATAATTTTAAGCTGTTGATATTCAATTTTTATTTCATGATATATGGGAAACTTTCAAATAAATAAAAAGCTGTCAATAAGTTAAAAAAAAATCTTTTGTCCTGGAACATCTTTTGACTTTTTATGGATGGACTACACAAAGGCAGTCCCTTATCCTATATAATAATTCTCACCTCCAACGTTCCATGCGTCTGGCTGCCTGTGTCCGTGGCTTTCTTCAGAGTTGGTCTGCTAGGCTCCGAAGCCCAGGCTGACGTCACACGCAGCACTGACCAACCACATGACAGCAGCATGAGGCCCTGCCCCTGCCGCCCTCGCCACCACACCCCTCCCTCAAGGTCGCCATCGCTCCCCCCTCCACCACTGCCCCTGGAGCAGACCCCGGAGGAGCGCAGCAATGTGAGAGATGAGGGGAGCAGCTGCAGAGCCGACAGCCATTGCCTGGTGGCTGCTTGCGGTGCCGCGCTTGCTTTTTAAAAACATTTTTTGTGCTTTAAACAGCTCTTTTTGTTTTTGTAGCCGCCGCTGCTGCTCAACAGGAGAAGCAGCAGTGGCAGGAAATGGGAGTTGGCGCCACGTGTTTTGCGGGAGACTTGGCAGGTCTGTGTTGGGTGGGCGGGCCTGGATGGAAAGAAGGAGGATAGAGAGAGAGAAAGACACAGGATGGAAGAATCGGGATAGGGGGGTAGACTGATGGAAGGATGGGGAGATAAAGAGGGAAAACAGATGGAAGGATGGGGAGAGAAAGGGGGAGATGGATGAATGGATGCAGAGAAAGGGGAAAGACTGGAAGGATGTGGAGAGAGAAGGGACACTGAACAGAAAAAGGTAGAGAGACACTGGATAGAAGGAGGGGGACAGACATTAGATGGAAGGATCAGGAGAGAGGGTAGATGGGTGGAAGGATGGGGAGAGAAAGAGGGAAGACGTTGGATGGAAGGGTACGGAAAAAAAGGAGACCCTGGATGGAAGGATGCATAAAGAAAGAGGGGAGACATTGGGAGGGGGTCCTGAGACCAGAGAGGGGGAGGGGGTCCTGAGACCAGAGTGGAAGGGGTCCTGAGACCTGAGAAGGGGGGAGAGGGAGGGGAGAGGGAGGGGGAGAGAGAGGGAGGAGGTCCTGAGACCAGACGAGGAGGGGGTCCTGAGACCAGAGGGATGGGGGAGGTATCTCTGTCACACACACACTTTCTCTCTCTCTCACAGTCAGTGTCTTTCTCTCTCTCACTCACTGTCTCTCACACACTTTATGTCTCACACTGTATCACATTCACTCTCTATGTATCACATAGTCACTCTCAAACACTCTCTCGATCTCACAGACAGTCTATCGCACACATACTCTCACACTATCTGTCTCACACTCACTCTCTCTCACACACACACTCGCACCCACACTCACTCTCTCTCTCTGTCACACACATACACTCACACATTCACTCTCACACACACTCTCTCAAACATACACACTCCGAGTAAAACCTTGCTAGCGCCCGATTCAATTGTGTCAGAAACGGGCCTATTTTACTAGTTACTACATAAATAACTGAATAGATTCTTATGGTACACAAAAAGGTACACATCTGACTTCAAACTCTTTTGCATCCTTCGAGAGATGGTGTCACGGCTTCGACCCCGGGGCCTTGCCAAACTGTCACGGCCTCGGGGCCTTAGCAAACTGTCATGGCCTCAGGGAAACGTGAGTTCTTGGGCCGCTGCCGAAGGATGAACGGCAGCAGCAGGCAAACCTTCCAACCAGGACTGGAACAGACTAGAAGTGCAATAAGCACACAGGCAGGAACGGGGTACACAGGAACTGAGCTTGACTAGGCAGGACTGGAACAGACTAGAAGTGCAAGAAACACACAGGTAGGAACAGGGTACACAGGAACTGAGCTTGGCTAGGCAGGAACAAAGGAGCAGAGCTTGGCTAGGCAAGAACAGAGTACACAGGAGACGAGCCAAGTAAAGCTAGACAGAAGGGACTCAAATGGGCCACAAAGCCGAACTAGAACCCGTGCACACCAGTTCCCTCTCATACAGGCCAGAAGGCCAAACTGGAACCCAAGCACAATGGCAGAAGGAAAAGAGAAGGCACATACACACAGGCAGAAGCAGGCTAGGCAGAACTCAAGGCAAGGCAGACTAGGCAGAACTCAAGGCAAGGCAGAATAGGCAGAACACCAGGCTGGGCCACACAGGTAGAAGGAAGCCACACAGAGGAGCAAAGTTGTGCCACACAGCCACTCAGATTCAAATAACAGATCGTACAGGCAATAACCAAGACAGAAGTGCTAACCTTAGCACATAAACAGTCAATAACCCAGACAGAAGTGCTAACCCTAGCACACAGGCAAACAGATACGAACTAAGGCAGAAGTGCCACACAGGCACACTAGCTAGGAAACAGGGCAGAAATGCTACACAAGCACACCAACTAGGAAACAGAGCAGAAATGCTACACAAGCACACCGACAAACCTGGAAACCTTTAGCTATGCAAAAATGCAAAGGCCCTGAATGAATGTCCTCACCTTCCTTATGAAGGCCTTCACTGATGATGTCATGGCTACAGGAAAGAGGCTTGAAACACACTGAACACCAGAGTTAGGCTTAAAACACAGAAGTGGTAGCAGAGGCAACAATGCAAGGAAAAAACAGACTAGAGCTACCTCTGAAGCTGACCACCAGAAGGCAAGGTGAGTCTGAAAGTGGAGTCACGACCACAGTTGTGACAGATGGTTAACTAGCTTTACCACATTTAAATCTTTATAATAAGGTCTGTCAAATGTGACATCTGAGGGAATAGCTTAGAAATACTTCAACTCATACCTACTCAATTAGAGAGAAAGTGTTTGTTAAACCCCTGGATCTAGATTTGTTTTACATGTAAAGATCCCTCAGTTACCCAAGCTACTTAGGAACAGTGTTATTATTTATTTATTTATGACATTTATATCCCACAATATTCCCGCCCATGGGCAGGCTCAATGTGGCGTACATTAGTTAATAAGCAAACAATAGTACAATAGTACAAAGTACAGTAGACAAGGTCACAAGTGGGAGAAAGAAATAACTGAGGAGGAAGAGGAAGAGAGGGGAGGTGATAAATTATCACAGACTGAGCCATGGGCTAAAAGGGGGTGGCACCTGTAGGGCTCGTGGCGTATGCACTGCCAAAAAGGAAGGTCTTGAGTCGCTTCTTGAAAGTCGGGTGATCTGAAGTGAATTTGATCTCTCAAGGCAGCCCGTTCCACAATTGAGTGCTGAGATAAGGGAAAGAGGAACCACAGATGGTCTTATATTTGGGGCCACGGGGAGCAGGGTAGTGGAGATTGAGGTACGAGCGGGCCGACCTTCGGGAGTTCCTGGGCCGCAGGTTTATGAGAGTGTCCATATAGGAAGGGACATCTCCATAGATGATTTTGTGCACCAATGCGCAGGTCTTGAACGCAATGCTGTCCTTCACAGGAAGACAGTGCAGCCGCTCACGTAACAGTCTCGAGCTTTCAAATCTAGATTTGCCAAAGATGAGTCGAGCTGCTGTATTCTGAGCTGTTTGCAATTTTTTTAGGAGCATACTTGTGCATCCCCCATAAATACTATTGCAGTAGTCAAGACGGCTAATCACCAGGGACTGGACTAGATTGCGGAATACGTCTCGAGGGAAGTATGGCTTGATACGCTTAAGCCTCCAGAGAGAGTGGAACATTTGCTTGACTGTAGAGTTCACATGCTGCTCCAATGTCAAAGATCTGTCAACCAGGACTCCCAAGATTTTTAGGGATATCGAGATAGGCAGGACAAGCTCAGGAGTAATTAATGTAGGAGGCCAGAGTTTGTTGTAGGGAGAGGAGAGGATCAAACAGTACATTTTCTCGGTGTTGAGTTTGAATCAAAAAGAATTGGCCCAGTCAAGCATGGTGTTAAAGCCTTGATGAATCCGACAGGTAATTTCATTTAGGTCTTTCTCAAAAGAGATGAAGATAATGATGTCATCTGCATAGATAAACGGGTTTAGCCCCAGTTTGGAGAGAGCCGTTGCCAGGGTGATCAATATCACATTGAAGAGGGTAGGTGATAGTGGGGAGCCCTGTGGCACTCCGCAGTCTGCTTTCCAATGAGATGATTGTGTTGAGTTGGCTTGTACTTGGTAGGATCTGGATGTAAGAAAACCTCTAAGCCAGGCTAGTACGTTCCCACTTGCACCAAAATAGTCAAGGAGCCACAAAAGTATACCGTGGTGCACCATGTCAAAGGCACTGGACATGTCGAACTGCAAGAGTAAAATGCTCTTCCCTTCAACTATTTCCCTCTTGAAGTTAGATAGGAGAGTGACAAGTATGGTCTCGGTACTGTGGAGCGGCCAAAATCCCGATTGCGAGGTATGCAGAACATTAAATTTGTTCAGGTGCTCACTGAGTTGTTTATTCACCAGGCTCTCCATAAGTTTTACAAAAAGGGGGATGGAGGCTATTGACCGGTAGTTGGACAGATCACAACTTTTTTCTTAGCGTCTTTAGGTACCGGGGTTAGCAAGATGTTACCATGGCTTGTAGGGAACTTGCCTGTACCTAGCATGTAGTTGAGGTGTAGCGTCAAGTCATCTAGGAAACAGGCAGGGGCACTTTGGAGCAAATAGTTGGGACAAACATTCAGCCTGCAGTACTTCCCGACAAATCTGCGGAGCTCCAACTTGACAGAATCAACAGAGAGAGTGGAAAAGCTTGAGAGAAAACGGTCTACTGGTTGCACGTCAGGTCCCGGGTCCAAACCATTAATAAAGTCACTAATGCTGGAATAGTTTTGCGGAAGGGTGCTCTGTAGTTTCTTGAGTTTGTCTTGAAAGAATTTTGCTAAATCGGCAGCAGGCGGGGTGCATTCTCCCGTAGTGGTAAGTACTCTGGTATCCATTAGCTTGTTTACAAAGAAGAAGTGTGTCTTGGCATTGTTGTAGTCTGGGCCAATTTTTTTCTTGAAGTAATGTTTTTTTGCCTGTCTGATTGCATAGTTGTACTTTCTGTGAGACTGCTTCCACGCAATTAGATGCTGAGTGTCCTGGTGCTTTCGCCAGGCCCTTTCAAACCTTCTGGTATTTGCCTTGAGCGTTCTTAGGTGATCATTGAACCACGGGGCGGCTACTTTCCTCTTTGTGGAACACTCCTTGAGCGGCGCAATGGCATCTAAGGTAGTTCTGCAACGGTTATCCTAATTGGGTAGGAAGCTGTCTGAGTCTACTGGGTCGGGCCAGTCTGACTCATATATAGACTGCCAGAATGCCGCAGGGTCAACATACCCTCTCGTTGTGTACGATGTTGGGGAATGCTTGCGCCATGGTCCTTTTAACTGCCACAGAATTGAGCAGGTGAGCTTAAAGTGGTCAGACCAAGGGACAGCTGACCACAGGGCTTTGGCTATGCACTGATTGTTGTGGTTAGCCGATTTAAAAAAGAAGAGGTCTAGAGTGTGTCCTTTGGAGTGGGTAGCCTGAGTATTCCAGTAGGTAAAGTACCAAGAGCTGAGGAAGTCCAGACAGTCACGCGTGTGTGCAGAGGAGTAATCTTCGAGGTGCAGATTATGTTATATTACATCCAGGCTTATATCCCGCCTATTATCTTTACAGTTCTAAGCGGGTTACAGATAGCAAGAAAACCAGAACAGACTTCTGGGAAGATAACTAGTCAAGCAGAAAAGCTAATCAAGTTATACATTTTTAAATAAAAGTTTTTATATTTTTCTTAAAAAAGAAATATGAAGGAAAACATTCCAGCAGTATCTTTCCATAGGCATGCTGCTTGAATGGTCATAGATTTATCATAAAGCACTAATCTTTTCTTACCCTTAATTGATGGACATGTTAAAAAAAATAAATAAATATCAGTATCAAATCTCCTAACTCTGTGAGAAAATGCAATGCAAAAATGAGCAAGCAAATAACCAGGAATCTACGCATGCAATGTTTTAAAAAGAAAATAACCTAAATTGAAAAAGACTCTAGCCTCAATAGGCAACCAATAATGCTTAACATAAAAGGAAAAGACACTATCAAACTTGGATAAGCCAAAGATTAGTCTGATTGCTATATTCTGTATTGTTCGGAGCTTCCACAATGACCCCTTTGTACAACCCAAATAGATCAAATTGCAATAATCAAGAGATGACAATAATAATGAATGTACCAATCACTCAAAATAACTGAGTTAAAAATAAACATTTCTTAACAGTACATAGCTTTTTCATCAAGAAAAAACATTTTTGACTACAAAATTGACTTGTGGTTCCAGTGAGATAGAACAATCACTTTGAACCCCCATCTTAATTGGAGAAAGCAAAAAGTCAACATTATTAATGGTGATGTGTGGGTTTAAATCTGGATTGGTATTGAAACAAAGGAATTTAGTTTTCTCTGTATTTAGTTTTAACTAATGAACAGACATCCATTTTTCTAACAAATCAATGCAGCACTGTATCCTAGCAACATCAATGTTAAAAATGGATTGAATAAGAATTAATACAAAAATATCATCAGCATAGATATAATGGAAAAAGCTATGTTTTTCCAACAGAAAGCTTAAAGATTGCATAAAGATGTTAAAAAATACCAGAGAAAGAGGGGAACCCTGCGGAACTCCACAGGAATTACTCCAATTAGAAGATAAATCTGAGCCTAATTTAACCCTATATAATCTACTAGTCAGAACACCTCTAAACCACCTCAAAACTGCATCTGCAATCTGTAATTCTTCCAGCTTCTGTAGTAAAGTGAATGATATATACCTGTAAGCAGGTGTTCCACGAGGACAGCAGGCTGATTGTTCTCACGACTGGGTTGACGTCCACGGCAGCCCCTCAAACCGGACGAAAAATCTTGCGGAAGGTCCTGCACGCAGGGCACGCTCACCGCGCATGTGCGGCCGTCTTCTCACCCGTCCGTGACCGTTCCCGCTCAGTTTAATGACAAGCAAAGAAATGAGGAAAAAACGCAACTCCAAAGGGGAGGAGGGAGGGAAGGTGAGAACAGCCTGCTGTCCTCGGAGAACACCTGCTATAGGTATGTATCATTCACTTTCTCTGAGGACAAGCAGGCTGCTTGTTCTCATGACTGGGGTATTCCTAGCTCTCAGACTCACTCAAAACAAAAAAAACAAGGTCAATTGAACCTTGCAACGGCGAGAGCAAAACAGAAATTGACCTACAAAGAACAACTAACTGAGAGTGCAGCCTGAACAGAATAAAACCGGGTCCTGGAGGGTGGAGTTGGATTCAAACTCCAAACAGATTCTGCAGCACCGACTGCCCGAACCAACTGTCACGTTGGGTATCCTGCTGGAGGCAGTAATGCGATGTGAATGTGTGGACAGATGACCACGTCGCAGCCTTGCAAATCTCTTCAATAGTGGCTGATCAGGTGGGCCACTGACGCAGCCATGGCTCTAACATTGTGAGCCGTGACATGACCCTCAAGAGTCAGCCCAGCCTGGGCGTAAGTGAAGGAAATGCAATCTGCTAGCCAATTGGAGATGGTGCGTTTCCCGACTGCGACCCCCTTCCTGTTGGGGTCGAAAGAAACAAACAATTGGGCAGACTGTCTGTGGGGCTGTGTCTGCTCCAGGTAGAAGGCTAATGCTCTTTTGCAGTCCAATGTGTGCAACTGACGTTCAGCAGGGCGGGTATGCGGTCTAGGAAAGAATGTTGGCAAGACGATTGACTGGTTAAGATGGAACTCTGACACCACCTTCGGCAGGAACTTAGGGTGAGTGCGGAGGACTACTCTGTTATGATGAAATTTGGTATAAGGAGCATGAGCTACCAGGGCCTGCAGCTCACTGACTCTACGAGCTGAAGTAACAGATTCCATGACACTGTAGGAGGCTTGACAGGGGGCTTTGACAAAAGCAAGCCTCTCATGAATCGAACGACTACAGGCTTTCCAGAGACGGCTGTACCGTCTACACGATGATGGTAAGCGCTAATTGCACTAAGGTGATTCCTTACTGAGTTGGTCTTGAGACTCGACTCTGATAAGTGTAGAAGGTATTCAAGCAGGGTCTGTGCAGGACAAGAACGAGGTTCTAGGGCTCTGCTCTCACACCAAACGGCAAACCTCTTCCACTTACAAAAGTAACTCTTTTTAGTGGAATCCTTCCTGGAGGCAAGCAAGAAGCGGAAGACTCCCTCAGACAGACCCAACGAAGCAAAGTCTACGCCCTCAACATCCAGGCCGTGAAAGCCAGAGACTGAAGGTTGGGGTGCAGAAGCGCTCCATCGTTCTGCGAAATGAGAGTCGGAAAACACTCCAATCTCCACGGTTCTTCGGAGGACAACTCCAGAAGGAGAGGGAACCAGATCCGACGGGGCCAAAAAGGCGCGATCAGAATCATGGTGCTGCGGTCTTGCTTGAGCTTCAGTAAGGTCTTCCCCACCAAAGGTATGGGAGGATAAGCGTACAGGAGGCCCGTCCCCCAATGGAGGAGAAAGGCATCCGACGCCAGCCTGCCGTGTGCCTGAAGTCTGGAACAGAACTGAGGCAGCTTGTGATTGGTCTGGGAGGCGAAAAGGTCCACCGAGGGGGTGCCCCACACTCGGAAGATCTTGCGTACCACCCGGGAATGGAGTGACCATTCGTGCGGTTGCATGAGTCTGCTCAATCTGTCGGCCAGACTGTTGTTTACGCCTGCCAGGTATGTGGCTTGGAGAAGCATGAAGTACTGGCTTGCCCAACGCCACATCCTGACGGCTTCCCGACACAGAGGCGGGATCTGGTGCCCCCTTGCTTGTTGAGATAATACATTGCAACCTGATTGTCTGTCCGAATTTGGATAATTTGGGAGGACAGCCGATCCCTGAAGGCCTTCAGTGCGTTCCAGACCGCTCGGAGCTCCAGGAGGTTGATCTGAAGACCTTGTTCCTGGGGGGTACCACATTCCCTGGGTGTGGAACCCATCGACATGAGCTCCCCACCCCAGGCGAGATGCATCCGTCATCAGCACTTTTGTGGGATGAATTTGGAATGGGCGTCCCAGGGTCAAATTGGTCCGAATTGTCCACCAGTGCAGTGAATTGCGACAACTGATGGACAGGCGGATGACATCTTCTAGATCCCCGGTGGCTTGGCAATCACTGGGAAGCTAGGGTCCATTGAGCTGATCTCATGTGAAGACGAGCCATGGGAGTCACATGGACTGTAGAGGCCATATGGCCCAGGAGTCTCAACATCTGCCGAGCTGTGATCTGCTGGGACGCTCTGGCCTGGGAAGCGAGGGACAGATGATTCTGAGCTCTCGCCTCAGGAAGATAGGCCTGAGCCGTCTGTGAATTCAGCAGAGCTCCTATGAATTCCAGAGATTGGACTGGCTGGAGATGGGACTTCGGGTAATTTATCACAAACCCCAGCAGCTCCAGTAGTTGAACAGTGCACTGCATGGACCGAAGAGCTCCCGCCTCTGAGGTACTCTTCACCAGCCAATCGTCGAGATACGGGAACACGTGCACCCCCAGCTTGCGCAGGTACGCCGCAACCACCACGAGACACTTCGTGAACACCCGTGGTGCAGAGGCGAGCCCAAAGGGCAGCACACAATACTGAAAGTGACGTGTCCCCAGACGGAATCGAAGATACTGTCTGTGAGCTGGCATTATAGGGATGTGAGTATAAGCATCCTTTAAATCCAGGGAACATAGCCAATCGTCTTTCTGAACCATGGGTAGCAGGGTGCCCAAGGAAAGCATCCTGAACTTTTCTCGCACCAGATACTTGTTCAGGCCTCTCAGGTCTAGGATGGGGCGCATCCCCCCTGTTTTCTTTTCCACAAGGAAATACCTGGAATAGAATCCCTGCCCTTCCTGCCCGGGTGGCACGGGCTCGACCGCATTGGCGCTGAGAAGGGCGGAGAGTTCCTCTGCAAGTACCTGCTTGGATGGGAGCTGAAGGATTGAGCTCCCGGTGGACAATTTGGTGGGGTGGAGACCAAATTCAGGGTGTATCCGTACCGCACTATTTGGAGAACCCACTGGTCGGAGGTTATGAGAGGCCACCTTTGGTGAAAAACTGTCAACCTCCCCCCGACCGGCAGGCCGTCCGGCAGGGCTACTTTGATGGCGGCTATGTTCCCATGGATCCAGTCAAAAGCTCGTCCCCTGCTTTTGCTGTGGAGGTGCAGGGGGCTGCTTAGGCGCACGCTGTTGACGGGAACGAGCGTGCTGGGACTGTCCCTGTGCCTGAGGAGGCCTTTGGGCCGGTTGGGTGTACCTACGCTTGCTGTAGGCGTAGGGTGCAGCCTGCTGGGCCCGGGAAAAATGTCCACCTGCGGAGATGGATGCTGAAGGCGCCCGGTGGGAGAGCTTGTCGAGAGCAGTTTCCCGCTGATGTAGTTGGTCCACCAACTGCTCGACCTTCTCGCCAAAAATGTTATCCCCCCCCCCCCCCCCCGGCAAGGGACATCCGCCAGCTGCTGCTGGGTGCGGTTGTCCAGGTCAGAGGCACGCAGCCATGAGAGTCTGCGCATCACTATACCTTGGGCCGCAGCTCTGGATGCCACATCACAGGTGTCATAGATACCCCTGGACAGGAATTTTCTGCACGCCTTCAGCTGCCTGACCACCTCCTGAAATGGCCTGGACTGCTCCGGGGGGAAGCTTGTCAACCAGGTCCGCCAGTTGCCGCACATTGTTCCGCATGTGGATGCTCGTGTAGAGCTGGTATGATTGTATTCTGGTCACGAGCATGGAAGAATGGTAGGCTTTCCTCCCAAACGAGTCCAGAGTGCGAGACTCCCGCCCAGGGGACGCTGAGGCGGTATCCCTCGAACTCCGTGCTCTTTTGAGAGCAGAGTCCACGACCGCTGAGTCATGAGGCAGTTGAGGCCGCATCAACTCCGGGTCTGAGTGGATTCTATATTGGGACTCCGCTTTCTTGGGAATGGTGGGATTAAATAATGGCTTCAACCAGTTCCGAAGCAGTGTCTCTTTGAGGACATTGTGCAACGGTACCTTGGAAGACTCTCTAGGTGGTGATGGATAGTCGAGGACTTCGAGCATCTCCGCCCTCGGCTCATCCACAGTTACCACTGGGAAGGGAATGCTGATAAACATGTCCCGAACAAAAGAGGCGAAGGAGAGGCTCTCAGGGGGCGAGAGCTTCCTCTCCGGTGAAGGTGTGGGGTCGGAGGGAAGACCCACAGACTCCTCGGAGAAGAAATATCTGGGGTCCTCCTCCTCCCCCCATGAGGCCTCCTCCTCGGTATCGGACACGAGTTCTCTCAGCTCAGACTGCAACCGGGCCCGTCTCGACTGCGAGGAACCACGTCCTCGACGAGGGTGTCGAGAGGTGGACTCCCGCGCCGGCAGGGACAAAGCTCCCTCCATCGATGTCGACGGGGATTCCACCTGAGTGGCGATCGGCACCGAAGACCGCATCACAGGACCAGAGCCCACCGGCGCCTCCATCAACGGCACCGAGGGCGCAAGCATCCCCGGTCCCGACAAGGCCTGGCGCATCATCCCTTCCAGGATCCCCGGAAGGATGGTTAGGAGGCACTTGTCTAGGCCCGCTGTCGGGAGAGGCTGGGGGGGGGCGGTGCGGGCATAGGTGCTGAAAGCTGTCCGGGTCCAGGAGACGGTACCGGGGTACCCGACGACCTGCGCATCGACACCTCTTCGATAGAGGGGGAGCGCTCCTCCCGGCGCTGTCGCTTCTTGGGGGTCGAGTCTTCTCTCTACGTCCCGGAGCTGCCAGTCCCATGCGCCATGGGCGACCGATGACGGTGCGTCTTCGCAGCTTTCTTCCGATGTCCGTCATTGGCGCTCTGCGACATAGATGAGGAGGAGGTGGAGTCTCCAATGCCTCTGGGGATCGGATACGACGGGGTTCGGTCCCGATGGCTCTGAGCAGCGGGAGTGGCCGGGGCAGACTGCCCATGTGGCCGCTCACCACCGCCGTCGCTGGCAGATCTTCGGGCCATGGGAACCTCTGCTCCTGGGGTCGGTGCCATAGTCGGCGCCGAAGACGTCGACATCGGTACCGGTACCGAAGACCCGGCCGTCAACACCGATGCCATCGAGGTCGACGTCAAAGGGCCAGCGCAAGTTCCAAAAAGACGGTCCCAAAGAACTTGCCTTGCCACCTGCGTCCGCTTCCACAAGCCGAGACACAAGGTGCACGCTTTGGAATTATGCTCTGGGCCGAGACACTGGAGGTACCAAGCATGAGAATCGGTCTGCGAGATCTGCCGGCCGCACCGACCACACTTTTTGAATCCGCTCGGGACCTTCGAGGACATCGACGGAAATATCGCGTCGGCGAGATCAAAATCGTCGATGGTGGCAGTGAAAGGCACACCACAAAAAGGAAGTAATGGCCGCGCGGCCACAAGGCCGTGACAAGGCGACCCCACGAAGAAACTCGACGAGGGGGAAGGAAAGGAAAAACGCGCGGAAAACAAGAAAGAAATAAAGTAAAAGCACGGACTAGGCTGCAAATCGGTTTTCCAGGGCTGACACGGAGAGAGAAGAAGACGCATCTCTCTCCAGCGCGGAAAGCGAAAAACTGAGCGGGAACGGTCGCGCACGGGCGGAAAGACAGCTGTGCATGCGCGGTGGGCGTGCCCTGCGTGCGGGACCTCCCGTGAGATTTTTCGTCCGTGGACGTCAACCCAGTCGTTAGAACAAGCAACCTGCTTGTCCTCGGAGAAAAGGGAATGATCCACCAGATCAAAGACTGATGACAAATCAAACTGAAGCAACAAAGCACTCTTGCCTTCGCTCAATAATGTCCTTACATGGTCCAACAAGGAACATACCGTTTCTGGGCCAAAAAAAAAATAACCCCACACAGAACCCTGATTGAGATACTGTTAAGTCTATCATGCCGTTCCAAATATTGGTTATGTTGTATAGTCACTAGTCCCTCCATTAATTTAAAAAAAAATGGGATAGACGCCAATGGTCTGTAATTAGAAACCATGTGTTTGGATTGAGTTGGATATTTTGGTATTGGTGTGACAATAATTTCTGCCATAGTATTAGAAAAATGTCCCTGGGATAACTGATATTCAATCCACAGATAAACATTTACATGAAATATTGTTGGAGCTAATTCCATCAAATAATGAGAACAAATATCCAATATGCAATAAGAAGAATCATATTTTTGAAATAATTTGGAGACAGGTGACCATTCAATAACATTAATTTCCTCCCATACTCTTATCTACTGGAGTGCCCTGCCCAAAGATTAAATCAATACACAACTCTAGTTTCTCATTAATTGATGAGTTATTCTCATCAATTAATGAGGAACTAGTTCCTAGCTTGTAAATCTTCTCCTGAAAATAAGAGGATAACTGATTTACAGTGGGATATTTTTCTTTTGCAGCGCTTAAGAGTTTAAAAAGTGAATTAACGGAAAACAGTTGTTTTGTATTGCAACTCTCACTCAGAATAATATTTTCTTCTAGCTAAAGTTATTGCTTTCTTATACATATGAATCGCAGCTCTCCATTTGTCACTAGATAAAATAGATTTGTCCTTACTCCATTTACGCTCTGGTTTCCTGCAATCTTGTTTTAATTTTAAAAGATCTGGAGAGAACCATTTATCACTTTTCCACAATCATTTAACTTTAGAATGAAGGGGAGCTAATTTATCCAAGACCTCATGTCTAATATCAGGCCAATCATTTTCCAAATTCAGATATCTATCTTCAGGAAGCTCTAAAAGTATGACATCCCAGAAAGTTTTAGATTCTATGCTCCCTCTGTCATAAATGTTGCAAGTCTACACTAGTCAATTTCTGAAATTGATGCCACCATAATGTGAAAGAACATCGATAATGATCAGACCATAAAGACTCCTCCCATAAAACATCCAATAGCCTAATACCTGAATTCTCCAATCCTCCATTACTAAAGGTAACCAAATCCAATTGGTGACTTTTACTGTGAGTAGAGAAAGAGGGTGGTATCACATAATTTAAAGAAGACAAAAAAAGAGCAAAGTTCATTCCTCATGATGTCTTGTAAGTCGACCAAATGTATGTTAACATCTCCCAGTATCAAACTATAGGGACTTTCAGTAGAATTTTTAAGAACAAATTCACAAAATTAAGGATAAGCTTTGGATCACTTGCTCAGTGGACAGTAACATAATATACGTTAAATGGTCTCGAAGAGTAGAATCTTTAAACTGGCAAGCCAGTGTCTTCAACAAACTTTGCAATGAGTCTGCCACCAGAAGGGAATTAATCAAGAAAATCTCTCAGTGGTGACTCATTTGGGGAGATGCCAATTTCCTTGCAGGAATGTTAAGCAAAACATTTCAACAGAGGGTTTACAAAGGTATGATGAAAATCTTAGACTTAATAGAAGACAATGACAAAATTAGGTCTTTCCAAATTAAATGTTGCAGGATCAGGGCAATCTAACACATCAGGATGTTCTAGCTTATCTGTAAATACAACATTATGTTCGTTTATTAAACACTACAGATCTGCAAAAGGACGCTAAAGAAAACTTGGAGGAGTATTTGTTATTAGACAGTAAGAAGGTTGCGAGGATAGCAGTTTTATATTAGGTATTATCACAGAATAGGCCAGTTTTAGATTATTTAGGATGTACAGAAAAATTATAAGACTTAGAAATTCACATAGGTGCAGGTACACTTCAACAAAACTTGAAAACCATATTGGATCTAACAGTAAATATAGGATTACAGGAGCAACAATATCAGTATTAGATAGGAACGTACATATCTCCTAAGTGACCGGTCCCAATGGGGATGGCAAATGTCAAAAAAGTATGGAAGATAATGGCACCCTAACACATTTATTTCTGAAGTGTAATCAGATAGAAAAATATTGGGAACAGGTGTTTGGTTATTCAGAGCAAATTCTGGATGTTAATGTGGGAAAGTGTCTTGTCTGGAAAGAGGGTGAGCCCTTAGGTCCCGCAAGTCCCCGAAGGACCTCAGAGGACAGCCATGCAACCCCGTCTTCACCCGCGGCAACCGCCGTTCACCGGGGGTTGAGCCCCCAGCTGCAGGCGGCCAACGGGACTTCCGGAACCGCGGGGTTGACGAACTGACCCAGTACTGGAACCGGGGAGGGCAGGTGGAAATCAGAGTAGTCCAACAACAGGCCACAGGTCAGGACAGGCGGCTATCAGAGTCGTCTAAAAACAGGCAACAGGTCAGGGCAGGCAGCTTACAGCATCGTCCAAAAACAGGCAACAGGTCAGGGCAGGCGGCTAACACAGTTGTCCGGAAACAGTCCAAAGGTCAAACCAGGAGAACAAGGGAACGCACTGAAAACAAGAACACACAAAGACTGGCCTTGGGAAACAGAACCTGAAGCAACGTCCTGTTTCAGCCCCGCTCCTTAAATACTGTCAGCATTCAACCGCCCAGCCGACATGGCCGGCCAATCGGAACCCGGCTACTGGAGAAATCCCTCTGGTTGGTTCCGTCCGGCCTCCCAGGCGGGGCTACAGCACCGGCATCCCAATCTGGTTCCTCTGAGGCGGAGCTTCGGGTTCCCACGCCCGAATGTGGAGAAGACGCCGGCCATCGCGTCTCGGTGCCACCCTCCCCGCTGGCGCAAGCACGGACCCCATAGCCGGCGACCGAGAGCCCGGAAGCTGCGATCGCCGGCCCACGGGCTTGGCCCCGGACAGGGCGGCCATCGCCGCGGCCTCAAGAAGGGCAGCCCTCGCCGCAATGGACACCTGCTCAGCCCCGACTGCACCCGGAACAGGCGCCCATCTGGGAAACCGTCGGGTAAGCCCTCTCTGGCTGCGGGTCCTTCCTGCTGGCCCTTGCTTCCCGCAGAGGAGCAGCCGGAGGGAGCGAAGGATGTGACAGAAAGTCCGAACAAATCTTTCTATTTGATGTCTGACTCAGATTTATTGACAAGAGGGAAGAAACATTGTTGCAAAAAGCTTTGTAGCTGGTTCAGAAATGTATTTTAATTAACTGAAGATGTCTACAACCACCCTCTGTTACCAGTGGAGAAACCAACTATTTGATTTGATGGTGATGGAGCAGTTGCAAGTTTAAAAGGCTAAAATAGGAAAGTGAAGGAATTTTCAAAACATTTTGGGAGCCTTTATGAAACTCCCTCTCGCATAGGACACAGAGAGGCTTATTTTCAAAGCACTTTGGGAGGCTAAGTTCCATAGGTTTCTATGGAACTTTGGGAGGCTAAGTGCTTTGAAAATGAGCTTGAGAGTTTACTATTAAATTATTAAAAATTATTGGAGATACTTCTATTAACAGTACTGTAGTTACTGTCGGGGGGGAGTGGGGTTAATATAACTGGCACTGTGAAAAGCATGTTCCAGAGGGGTGATGTAAGGAACCACATTGCCTCCAGGGATACAGTGTAATAGCCTGGGGCAGGGGAAAATAGATGTCTATAAGATATTTTCATGGATATAGAGTTGGGAAAAATATATGATGGGGTGCATTGAATGATTTGTTCTTGTTAACAATTTTCCAGAATTACATGTTGCAATAGAGAGTATGGGGGGGGGGGGGGGAAATTCTGTAAATGAAGCACAAAGAGCCATGAGCCACTTCAATTTGTCTAATCATTGCTGTATAAACAGTTGTACAAAAACTATGTAATAAATTATTTAAATAACTTGAGAGAAGGGGCAAAAACCAAACACACACAAAAGATCCACCATACATAAGTCCTCGACGAGATTGTACCACTGAAATTTTAAAAAGGAGATAGACAGATCTCCTCCTGGTTCACTAACGAACTAAAAGAACTCAAAAGACTGTAGAAAACAAGAAATATAATGGTCCAAGAGCAAATCCACAGTTCACATGGAAGTGTGGAAGAAAACAATAAAAAAAACTACAAAACCAAACTAGGACATGCAAAAGCAAATTATTATAAGGAACAAGCTGGCCTCAACTACCAAAACATTAAAAACATATTTGAGTTAATCAATACCCTGCTAGTCACCTACTCATTTACATCACTAAACGACAAAGTATTGTGAGCACTCTGGAGGGCTGGTGCGAGGGAAAGGGGATAGTGGGTCTTTCAGCCGGCATCATCCCCGTTCATTCAGCCCAGCTAGGAGAACGGGGCGCCCTCTAGGGATCAAACTGCCAGGGAAAGCTGTAATGCAGGAGAAAAACTACACTTCCCAGAAGCCAGTGCAGGGTCAGCTGAACTCCCAGGAGGGGGAGGGTGGAGTGACTGATTGGGAGATGAGGTCTGATCCTGGAGATGGGGAACAGCTGGTGGAGCTTGGGGAGGAGGAGATGGAGTGGAATAAAGAGGAGGTAGAAGGAGAAGGTAAGGGGGAGTGCATGGAGGTTGGAAGGTTTGCTCAAACTTCCTCAGGAAAGGTAAAGGCTTTGGTGGCGGGAGTGTGGCCCAAGCTGTGCATACTTGGAGAGGATAAAATAATCCAGTGGGGAAGCCACTGGTGGAAGAAGTTAACCCATAAACTATCTAAGGGTAGAAGATAGTGCTGATGAGGGGAGGCTACAATTGGGAGCAAGACAAAGGTTTATATTCTGAGTTAAGATTGGACTGTGTTAATAAGCTGAATGTGGAAAAACTGAACTGACTCTTGCATTCTTGAGGAAGAAACTGCTTGAAGATTAAAGCTGTATTAAAAGATGCTGAGAGAATAAAGACCTGTGGTTTTCAAGAACTATAAGACTGCTGGAGTTTGTGTGTCCCAGTTGTGAGCTGATCCTGGGCGCAGGTCAGCTGGGCAGCAGTTAAACTAGGCCAGAAGCAGTGCAGCAAGGCGGTGGTTGCAGCTCGTACCGGGGAAAAGCTAGCCAAGCTAAGCAGGGTCGACCCCGGCTCTCACCTGGAAGAGTGACCTGGTTACAGTATTTAGCCAAAATGTCAGCTGAGTGGATGTTGAGAATAAGATCACCGACCTAAGAAAATCACTACCAGACAAAGCCTACAACCTGGACACATTTTTTCGACGTAACTGGACACCACACATGGCAACATAATAGCAGATAGAACTTGGTCCTCCTTCAAACCATTAACCATGGAAATAGAAAGGCACCTAGTGCAGAAAGTTTCCAAAGTACCTTGCCAGTTAGATAGCTGTCCAGCTACCTAATGCAAACAGCCCCTGACCACTTCATAGAACACCTAACATCCTATCTGTCCTCTATGCTGTCCAAAGGTCTGTTCCCAACAGAAAAAGGCAACATCATCCTAACACCAGCCTTAAAGAATGAGAAAAAAGAAAGAAACAAACCCTCAAACTACAGACCAGTATGGTATGTTTGTGTAAGTATTCCATTAGCGGAGTGGCAACATATCCCTCTGTTAGTTTTATCATGAGAGATATGGAAACTACAGGTCTGTAGTTTGAGGGTTTGTTTCTTTCTTTTTTCTAACTGTAACAGAAGAATTTTCTTGCCTTTGCTGATCTCCATTCTGAGTTTTGTCAGAAGGGTGTTTCAGTGCTAAATAAAGGGTGGAAACCTGATTGGGATTCATGCAGTATGGTATGTTTGTGTAAGTATTCCATTAGCGGAGTGGCAACATATCCCTCGGTTAGTTTTATCATGAGAGATATGGAAACTACAGCATGAATCCCAATCAGGTTTCCACCCTTTATTTAGCACTGAAACACCCTTCTAACAAAACTCAGAATGGAGATCAGCAAAGGCAAGAAAATTCTTCTGTTACAGTTAGACACGTTTAGTGCCCTTCACATGGTTGATTATTCAATACTTGTAAGATTGCTGGACAAAATCAGAATCAGTAAAGAGGTGCTCCAGTAGTTCAACAGTTTCTTGACATCCAGATCCTACCAAGTAAAAATGAGATCATCCCTATTGCTCACATGGAAAGCTGAATGTGAAGTCCCCCAAGTTTCCCCCATTTTTTCTCCCACCTTAACATTTTGATGATTCCACCAGTACAAACCTTGGCAAAAAATGGCTTCAGTCCTTTCCTGTACACTGATGATGTATCAATCTACATCCCATTCAACAATAAACTAGACTACAGCGCAGCGTACATCGAGTAGCGCTATAGAAATGATAAAGTAGTAGTAAATCTGGCATAAACATCCTACAATCATGGGCCACGACATTCAAACTCAAACTTAACACAGAAAAAACCCAATTCCTGGTGTTAACATCTCCTCACTGCACTGACACTTACTCAAACATCAACATAGGAGTCAATTAGCCAATAGCCAAAAACCTGAAACTTCTAGGAGTTACTCTTGACCGTAAACTATCACTTGAAAAACAAATCTCGACCACCTCTTCAAAAATGTTTCAAACAATGTGGAAGCTTAGAAGAATAAGAGACTACTTCCCCAGGGAGCTCTTCCGCATGTTAGTCCAATCGATGGTCTTAGCACATGTTGACTACTGAAACAGAGTGTATGCTGGTTGCAGAGAACAACTACTGACCAAACTGCAGACAGCCCAAAACACTGCTGCCTGACTGAGCTACAGGAAATTGTGATACAAAAGTGCTAAACCAGTACTCCTTAAACTACATTGGCTCCCGATCAGAGACGGAATTCTTTTCAAAATCTGCATACTAGTCCACAAAATCATCTTTGGTCTTGCTCCAGAAAATATAACAATCAACCTCACCCTACGCAACAGTGCAATTGATACATGAAAGTACCTGGTGCTTCAATTCCCTACCTGCTCAGAATTAAGATATAAATCAGTGCACTCGTCAATCTTCCCCTTCCTAAGAATGAAAAACTGGAACTCTCTACCTAAAGAATTAAGATCTGTAAGTAACTACATCTGATTTCACAAACACATGAAAGCATCATATTTCAGAAAATCCTTTCACACTGATGACACATAACCTAGAAATCTAAGAACTTTGAGTAGCCATAATCAGTTCTGCAAAACACCTGAAAGCATTCAATTTCAAGAAATTTGTTTAAGTTGATGTCATATAACTTCCTATCCTCGTCCACAACTACTCTCCTTAAACCAATGTAATCTCCTGCTTAATTAATCAATTTTCCACTATCCTCTCTGCGCCCTCGCCTTCATTCTCTCAATCAACGCCTTGAACTATAGCCAGATTCTACTCTTATTATCTGAGCTGTCCCCTCTGACTTTATTGTAAGTTGCATTGAAACCAATCACATCAAGAAAATGCAGGATACAAATGTCAAATAAATATATAAAAATAAAAGTCATTCAAAATTATGTCATTCAATGGTGGAAAAAAAAAAGACATGCCACCTCGCAACTGTGCAAACTGTTCACAATACAATGTGGCTCAAGTTACAAATGTTAAAAAGAAAAGAAAAAAAAACTTTAAAAATTCAAAATCGATTTTAATAGGTGAAGAAACTTATTTCAAAAATTCTATCCAAATAGTGCAACAAAATCAAAAGGACATCATTTATCTCAATAACTTAGTAATGTGATAAAGCAGTGGAACAGACAATGGGCAATATTTTTGCCCCTAAAGGCTACATTAGGGCATTACTTAAATCCTATTAACCATGCGGCCTGGGAGTCAGTATGAGGTCTGGGTGCCATAGAAATGTATATTGCCCTTGGGTTTTGTTTTGTTTTTTTTGTTTCTTTGGAGGTATTGTGAATAAGTGTGTCAGTACACAGATGTGAATTCTTCTTTTATCCAAAGTGAAAGCTTCAGTAAATACTCTCATAAGCTCTACTTCACCATTAGATTTTTCTGGCATCTCTCAACAATAAAAATCAGGTTAAGACAAATGGTATGTGTGTACAATCAGTTTATTTAAGATTCAAGAGCACTTCAGCTTTGCACAGCAAACAAAAATCACAGCAATAAAGTGTTCTTTTGTAAACAGTCCAAAGAATTCAAGTTTTCAAGCAATGAATATTGATATTTAATATTCATGAAAATATTCACCCAGTAACCAAAAACTGTGTGAAAGAGTTGTGCCATACTTAAAAGGCCATGGTTATAAATGACTTCACCCTACATAAGTTCCATTTTTCCAGAAGTTACATAAAGGTAATTGTGTCAAGCTCCTCTTAACAAAAATTTGTACAGTATCAGTTAATATGGGTTCTCTGGTCTCAAAAGGAGCATCTGGCCATTATATATCTAGTGGGCATGGAGGGGAAACAGAGGTAGAAATGAAAATGCACCAACAGCATAAAAATAAAAATCTATTTGGTAAGACTGACAGCTCAGAAAGAACTGGTCAACTACCTTCACCCTGTGCTTTAGTGGTAATTACCTTAAAAGTGATTTATACCTTTATAAATATATAGAATGAATATTTTCCTAGCATGTGGCGTGTCATTTAATAATCTTGCTAATAGCAAAGGTGCTTTCCTTCTTTTCTATTATTAACCTTTTGCCTAAAAAAATTATTATGAGGTTGTTTTTCTTCTCCTGGTGAAAAACTAGATCTAGAGTGGCCTAAATTAAGGACAGTTACAATTGAACAAAATGGTAATACTCCTATAATAAGTAATAATGCTATCCTAGGGAGGAAGTGACGTCACGGACTGGGATGGCAGCTTGAATGCGGAGCTCCGTTGGCGCATTAAGAGCAAGCAAATCCCACAGACTTGAGCAGTATCCCGCAGCGTGGATCGAAGGGGAAAGGTCCCTGAGTTATGTCGCCGAAGAAGGGACTGGAGCAATTCCGTTTTTTGATGGATCAAAGTAAGAAAACGCCGGTGGCTTCGGCGGGGCCAGAGCGGAGTGAATCAAAGATGGCGGCGAGCCCGGCTGCGGCCGGGGAAGAGCACGCAGAGGAGGGACTCGAAGAAGCTGGCAAGATTGCAAAATCGGACATAGTGGCTAGGTTTCAGGACTTGAAGGCCGATCTGGCGGGGGTCCGAAAGGATATGCAAACTGCCCTGAGAGAAATTAGGGCTGAAAGTCACGACTTGGGAACACGTGTTGGTGAGGTGGAGGAGGGGATGGAGACTCTTAAGCAGGACATGGGGAAACTGCATTAAATAGTGAATACTGACACGCTGGAATTGCAACAACTCAGGGAGCAGGTGGAAGACCTGGGGAATAGGTTGCGCCGAAACAATTTGCGATTCAAAGGAATCCCTAACTTGGATATATTTAGCAACTGTGAAGCAGTGATTTGAGAGCTGAGTGGGTACATTTTGAATCCTGAGGAAGGTGGTCAACTACCAGACCTCCACATCCAGAGAGTGCATAGAGTGGCTGGGCCCGCAGTGAGAATCCAACCTGAGGGACATTGTAGTGTGTTTTGCTGATTTCCCCATGAAGGAGAAGATATTGTCTAAAGCGAGACAGCAAAAAGAGATTCTTTGGAAGAACTGTAAGATTGGTGTGTTTCAAGATCTGGCATGGATTACTTTGCAAAAGCGTCTATCCTTTCGAGAAGCCACGATATTTATGAGGTCAAAGGGGATCCGATACAGGTGGCTATTACCATTTGGGATGTGGCTAACGGTGGACGGTAAATCACGCAAAGTAAAGACCCCGGATGAAGCATGGTTAACACTGCGATCTTTGGGGTGCAGAGATGTTCCAATTCAGAAGGAGTTACTGGAGACCGCCAAGGAACCCAGAGCGTATTCAGAATGGCAGAGGGAGGTGGATCAGGGGAAGAATTCTGACAAGCAAGCTTCCTGAAGGAAAACAGACTTATGCGGACTAGTGGAAAATTGATTTATTCATTGAGAGCATTATGCAGATAAGTAATTATTTCAGGGGGTGCCACATATAGGGGGTCTGTAGGGGAGAGGGAAGGGAGGGCAGGGTACCCTGGTGAGTATGGGGAGCATGGGAATATGTTGGAAGATGGTGAGGGGTGAGGTGAGAGATTGAACTGGAGGGATTTTGGGTGTGGGAATTAAAATTATGCGGGTTTGGGGGTGGAGGGATGGAGAGATGCTTGGCAGAAGGGTTAGGAATTAGCTTTTGAGAGGTCAAAGTCCCGGGAGAGTGCGTTGATTCCTCGTGGGATGGCTGATCTACTGATAGAGAGATCAGCTAAAGGGAGGGAGAGGGAAGGGGAGGATGGGGGAGGGGTTGGGGATATGTTGGAGCAGAGGAGAGTGGGTTTGGAGCAAGGGGGAGGGCAGAGATCGCCTGTGGGGAAGGGGAGGGAAGGGGAGGGGCGGGGAGGGGAGAGACCTTATTAGTGGGTACATGGAATGTAAACAGGCTAAATAATCAGGGGAAGCGCAGTAGAGTATTTAAGGAGTTGGGAAGGCTTAAATGGGATGTAACATTTTTGCAAGAAATGCACTTAAGACCGAGAGATACTCACATGCTGCATCATAGGCCTTTTCGGGAAGTGGTGGTACATCAGGGAATAGGACCAAAAAGAATGGGGGGAGTGGCCATTTTGATAAGAAAAACTTGTGGATTTGTGATTAAAAAGGTGTTTCGAGATACCAGTGGGCGTTGTGTGGCCCTTACAGAGTGTGGTTGCAGAGCAAGGAGCTGACATTGATTAACATTTATGCTCCAAATGTGGGGCAGAGGAAATTCTTTCAAACATTAAAAGAAGAAATTTTGGGATTTGTTGGCGGGCAAGTTGTGGTAGGGGGGATTTTAATATTGCCCCGGATGCAAGGCTAGACCATTCGACAGGAGGAGGGCAGCAGAGTGGCCCTGGGCGGAAAGCATTGTTACAATTTTTGAAGGGGTTGGAGGTGGTGGATTGTTGGAGGTTGCTACATGGGGTGCAGCGGAATTACATCTTTTACTCGCATGCAGCGCAGACTTACTCCTGTATAGATGGGTTGTGGGTATATCGCAATGGATGGCCTATGGTGGAGGCAGCTGAGATAGAGGCGATTTGTATTTCAGATCATGCACCAATATGGATTAAATTAATTGGGCTGGGCCAATGCAGGCGACAAGGAGTCTGGAGACTTAATGACTCATTGCTAGGCGATGATGAAATGCGGGATGATAGTAAGCTTACTATTCAAGAGTTCCAACGATTTAATGATAATGGGGAAGTAACTGATGGGGTATTATGGGATGCGTTGAAGGTAGTAGTGAAAGGGGCTTTGATTAAGTGGGGGTCGCGCAAGAAAATGGAAAAAGGGCAACACTTGCTAGCACTGCGTATGAGGTTATTGTATTTAGAAAAGCAACATAAGCGAAACCCTACGCCACAGATCTGGGAAGATCTTAAACAAGTGAGAGGGGAAATAGCACAACTGCAGATGGCTGACGATTATATGAGAACCAAGCTAAAGCAGCAATATTTTGAGTTTGCCAACAAATCGAGTGCAATGTTGGTCCATTATTTACGGGTGAGGAGAGGGCATTCCCTTATCCAAAAGATGAAAGATGACAGGGGAGGCTGGCACTATGCTGATTCAGATATTGGAAAATGCTTTGTGAAATACTACCAGGATTTATATAGAGCCACTGGGGGTACTCCGGCTGCAGATATAGCTCGTTATTTGGACCAAGTTCCATTACAACGTTTGGATGAGGTTGAAAGAACTCAGCTTGGGGAACCTATTAGAATAGGGGAGGTGCAGGGAGTGATAAAACAGCTTCCTAATGGTAAGGCGCCAGGATTAGATGGATACTCAGTGAGGTTTTACAAGTGCTTTGGGGATGAGCTTGGAGATTTATTGGTGCGAGTGGGTAATGCGGTTTTGGAGGGTAATGGGCTGCCGGTATCCATGTCCGAGGCTGGAGTAACAGTCCTACCTAAACCTGGGAAAGAACCCACTGATTATGGGTCCTATACGCCTATTTCACTTTTGAATGTGGATGCAAAGATAGTGGCCAAGGTCCTGGCTAATAGGTTGGCTAGGGTGTTGCCGAAATTGATTCATATGGATCAATTGGGGTTTATCCCAAAGAAGCAGGTAGGGGATAACATAAGGCGTACTCTACATTTAATATGGGAGGCGCAAAGAACCCGGTCTGGTACAGCACTGTTGGCTATAGATGCAGAAAAGGCCTTTGACCGGGTAAGTTGGGGGGTTTTGCGAGAAGTAATGAATTGTATGGGCCTTGGAGATAATTTTGGTGCTTGGCTGGGAGCCCTGTATGCAACCCCAAAGGCATGCCTTAATATTAATGGGGGGATATACATTTTTTTCCCAATAGGTAGAGGGACTAGGCAGGGCTGTCCCTTGTCGCCCCTCTTCTTTGCACTGTACATAGAGCCATTGGCAATAATGATACGTCAGAATCCAGATGTTTGAGGGATTAGGGTTGGGGGGATGGAACATCGTATTGCACTGTTTGCGGATGATGTGCTACTTTATGTGGTGGATCCTGAGCAGACACTGCCAACGGTGATGGAGATCCTTAAGGAATTTGAACGATATGCAGGCCTAAGGGTTAACATGGATAAAAGTGAGCTATTGGGGATTTCTTTGACCCACAGGGAGGAAAGTAGATTAAGAGCATTGTTTACTTTCAAATGGGCCAAATATCACATTCGATATTTGGGGATTCAGATTCCCTGAGACCGGGGAAGGGTGTATATTCTTATTTATTTTTATTTTATTTGTTACATTTGTATCCCACATTTTCCCACCTATTTGCAGGCTCAATGTGGCTTACATAGTACTGTAAGGTGTTGGCCATTTCTGGTAGAGAAAACAAATACAAAGAAATGTTATGGTCGGTTAAGGTTCATGTGTTATAGACACATTGGGTAATCGTAGAGAGGAAGAGTTATGCAGTGTCTTTTACAAGCTTTGGTTTCGTTGTGTTGCAGGGTTCAGGCACTTAGGTTGGGTCGATAGGGTATGCCTTTGTGAACAGGTTGATTTTTAGTAATTTCCGTAAGTTTATGTGGTCGTACGTTATTTTCACAGCTTTTAGTAGCGCGTTCCACAGTTGTGTGCTCATGTAAGAGAAGCTGAATGCATAAGTTGATTTATATTTGAGTCCTTTGCAGCTTGGGTAGTGGAGATTTAGGTATATTCGTGTTGATTTAATTATGTTTCTTGTTGGTAGTCTATGAGGTCTTTCATGTATCCCGGGGCTTTGCCGTAGATAATTTTATGGACCAGGGTGCAGATTTTGAAAGCAATACATTCTTTGATTGGTAACCAGTGTAGTTTTTCTCGGAGGGGTTTGGCTCTTTCGAATCGCGTCTTTCCAAATATAAGCCTGGCTGATGTGTGTTTGAGCGGTCTGAAGTTTCTTTATGAGTTGTTCTTTGCATCCCACATAGAGTCCATTGCAGTAGTCCGCATGGCTTAGTACCATTGATTGTATCAGGTTGCGAAATGTTTCCCTCGGGAAGAATGGTTTCACGCGTTTGAGTTTCCACTTGAGTGGAATATTTTCTTAGTTGTAGAGTTAACTTGGCTCTCAAGTGTAAGGTTACGGTCGATAGTAACGCCGAGAATTTTCAGGCTGTCTGAGATAGGGAGGGTGTAGTCTGGGGTGTTTATATTTGTGGGTTTGTTCGTATTGTGTTGGGATGAGAGGATGAGGCAGTGTGTTTTTTCTGTATTGAGTTTTAGTTGAAATGCATTTGCTCATGAGTCAATGATGTTTAGGCTGAGCTTGATTTCGTTGGTGATTTCTGTCAGGTCATGTTTGTAAGGTATGTAATATTGTGACGTCGTCTGCATAGATGAATGGGTTGAGGCCATGGGAAGATAGTAGACCAAATTAGGGTGGACTTGTCCCGATGGAAGAGGTTATGGCTTTCTTGGTGGGGGCGCATGGCAGTAGTGAAAATGAATATGTTGCCTAAATTGTTATTTCTGTTTCAGGCACTGCCAGTAGCGGTTCTGAGACGGACACTTAAAAAATTGCAGGATTTTCTGTCTCAGTTTATTTGGGAGGGTAGGCATCCCCGTTTGGCGGGACGAGTATTGTGGGGGGCTCCTGAGAGGGGGGGTAGAGCGGTGCCCAATATTGAGTGGTATTATTTTGCTGCCCAACTGCAGATGATTATGGACTGGGAGAGGGGGATAACTAAGCCAGCTAGTCAGTTAGAGCAGTCGTATAGCCCGCATAGGCCAATGAGTTCTTACTTATGGACTACTGAAGGTGTGGGAGGGATCTTGGCTGGGATACAAAATCCATACGTGAGGCATTTGGTGGAATTGTGGCGACATGTGCGGAGGAAATGGGGACAGACTGATAGGGTATCGACACTGGCGCCTTTGCGATGGGAGCCTAAACTTGGGGCTGGGAGAGAAATGATATATTTGTGCGGTGGGAACAAGTGGGTATTTTGAATTTCCGAGATGTGCTGCAGGGAGGTAGGATGAAGAGTTTTGATACGCTGTGCTCCATGTATGGCCTGTCCAGAGGGGATATTTTTTCTTATATACAGATTTAACATTTTGTGGGGACATTAGGTTGGAAAACCTGTGGCTTTTGTTGAGGAGGGTGCCCAGACCACTAATCAGTGATATATAAATTTCTTAGGGGATGGGATCTCAGGCCATTTGGGTTTCAGGGGGCCTGGGAGGCTGATTTAAATTGCGTTTTTCTGATCGGGAGTGGGAAATTATTTGTGGGGAGGTTCAAAAAGCCTCGGTATGTGTTTCGGTGCAGGAAAATACATATAAAGTCCTATCCAGATGGTATTGCACACCTGAGAGATTGAAGCGGATGTACCCTGGTGCATCAGACTTGTGCTGGAGGTGTAAATCACAACTGGGTTCTTTTCTACATGTATGGTGGACCTGTCCCAGAGTGGTTCCTTTCTGGCAGGCCGTTATGAAATCATTGGTAATGTTGATTGACTCATCCTCGGTGTGCAGTCCTGTGGTATGCCTCTTGGGTTTACATAACGAGAGGGATTCTTGGGAGGAGAGCAAATGGATGCGATGGGGGTTGGCAGCAGCTAAGTGCCTTATAGCATGGCATTGGAAGAAAGTAGACCTGCCGACTTTGGGTGATTGGAAGTGCAAGTTGGGTCAGTTAATACAAATGGAGCGTCTTACGGCCTATCACAGGGAGGGGTTTCTGCGACATAAGGGTGGATGAGCTTGATTCCAACAGCGATTACTACGCATTTAGGATGGTGAATTAGAGGATGTAGATGGGCTTGGCGGGGGGAGGGACAAGAGGGGGAGGGGGTGAGAGAGCGTGCCTCAAAGAACCAAGAGGTACTCTCAAGTTATGCAGGGGCTGAAAGTGGTTGGAGGGTTGGGTGGGGGGGTGGTGTATATTATTGATGCACAGCCTAGTTGGAGAGCGGATGTTGTTTATGGGACTATTATTAAAACAAATAAAGCAGAGGAGTTCAAATAGATGATAAGATTGTGCATGATGTATTAGTTAAGTAACTGTTAGCCCCTGTGTGGGCTAGAGTGAGCAGGATGTGCTCTTTGAAAAAGTTGACTGTTACAAAATTGTTATAATAAAAAAAAAAAAATTTAAAGTGAAAAAAAAAATAATGCTATCCTAATAGAAGGTGCCTGGTTAGAATTAGAATAAAGTCCAACATTCAAGACAAAAGCATCTGAAATACTCTTTTTTAAACATTTTCCCAATTCATTAAAAGAAAGAGTGAAAAAGTTCCACTTTTTAGTTGGTATTAAAACCTAGAGACAACGCAGCACAGCAAGTCAAACTATGCTGAATGTCACTATGCTATTTATATGACACTTTTTCTTTTTTTAAACATGCTATGTTACATAGTCTGGATAAATGGAGACATTCTGTTCAGGTTCAGCCAACAGCAATCTGAAGGCCTCAAATGCTACATGTTTGTCATGTTCCATTTTTTTTCTGGGCCGGATCTTGATTTAGGACTCGTCAATCCAGTGGGTATACCATGAAAGGCAGCTGCTGTTAAACTGGCAGTCTGCACTAGCCAATGAGCGTGCACCTTTGAGGAGTTTGGGTTCCTGAACCTGCCCAAACATTTCATCTGAAAAGGGGAAAGGATAAAGGCAGAGTAATAGAAGTAGGAAGAGAAGATAGGAAAGGTGTACCGAAAGGTGTTGCATACACAAATTTTCAAAGTAGAAGATTCCATGACCTAGAAATTTTAACATAAACTCATTTCTTTTCCCACTACAGACCAAATAAACAATCCAACAGAACAATTATGAAAATATTGTTCCTGGTATGCTACAATGCTGAACTCTACTGATGAACTGTTTTTCACTGTAATTAATCTCCATTAACTCACTCAGGTGAAAGTGTGCACTGTACTTTGGATGTGGTCTACTTTCGGATGTACCAATTTTGTAGCCTACTGTGCCAATTATGGATTTGTACAAAAGAAAAGGCATAGCTATTTAGAACAAAAACAAAGAAAATGTGAATTCAGCCCTTGACATTATTGCAGTATATGAGCATATCCTTTTAAATCATATTTCTTAGATTAATGTTTACCTAACAAAGAGAAAATAATCTAGACAAATAAGTCTAAACCTATGGCTTCCTTTGGAGCTTGCTTGGCAAGTTCACCAGTGCTTTCACACCACCCTGAGTTTGGAAGCAGCCTCAGCATTTCTGTTTGCTAGGTTGATAGGAGGTCAGATGCTTCCAAAGCATTATGCAAAGAGATTACAAATATGTACGTTTGTAGAATACTTTCTTGTTAATCTTGTAATTTCACTGTAAACTCAGACTTCTGCTTCTCAGGCAGACCAGGCTAATATTGCTGAAGCAGAAATCACAAGCCCTGTAGACAGCACTACATAGCATTCTTGTTAATTCTTGCTGACTGCTGTGTAGTAACTCCAAAGTAATATCCAGCAGATCCAGCAAAGAGAGACTGCTGTACTATTCAGCCTGGGAAATCAGGAGGAAGATAATTAATGGGAGCAAGCAGGTGAAAGCAAGTCATCACTTCATGGTTCCACTTGACTGTGACAACTATACTAAGAGCTGGCAGATATTCACTACAGACCTGACCAGATTAATTAGCTAGCAGTGATATGGTAACATTAAAAGAGGTTTTCGGAAAATGAACATATTAAGTCAGGAATAAAAAGACAATTACTTTGTAGTGCTATGAATTATGAAACTGCCCTTAAAG
This sequence comes from Microcaecilia unicolor, assembly GCF_901765095.1. Taxonomy (NCBI): domain Eukaryota; kingdom Metazoa; phylum Chordata; class Amphibia; order Gymnophiona; family Siphonopidae; genus Microcaecilia; species Microcaecilia unicolor. The sequence continues at coordinate 412,238,814 of NC_044033.1, forward strand.
GTTTGTGATTTTGATCTCAAGTTTGATCATTTAATATAGCCTATACCCAATCTTCACAACCAACAAATATTTGTGATTAATGCAGATTACTATATTCTGCACATTCTATCAAAAGGATCAGACAGTACAAAGTTAAGAGAACTAATCTGGTGTGATACTTTAGGTATGTTCACTGCCAGCAATTAATCTTGCTGCTCAATCCCTCTGCAAACTGATGGATTTTACTTTGCTCACAACACACTATGGGGAAAAAGCCTTTGGCAATTAGTTGAAGTCTTAATTAACTTTTTACAATCATTTTTATATACAGTAATATCTATAAAGCCTACACAGTCTTTAGAGCAGTAATAATTTCTCAAAATGTTGTGGAATATTCCCCAGATTCATAAGTGTGAGTGATAAAACATTAACTATCTACCTCCAATCATTTCCTGGAGAATGAAATCTCAGAATGAAAAAGGAGTTTTTAGCCCATCAGTTTTCCTTTAGCCTTTCCATTCAATTGGAACCAACCTGGGTAACAGTGCCAAAAAATCTTCATTCACAACTACCCAGGGTCTCTACCCTTCCCTGTCCATCCTAATTTTATACCTTTCTCCCACTTTTCAGGACTAGTCAATGTAGTGACAATCTTGACCACGAGCCATGTACCAGGGCTCCTTCAAGAACCCATGGTCTAGCTACTAGGTGTCATCATTACTTTAAGTCTGGGGCTCCTTTCCAGGGAGCTGTGAACACTGCCTCTGCAGCATCCTCCGCCCCAGCCAGCCTTGGGAATGGAGATATGATCCAGGAAACAAGCCAGGTCTTCTACATGGCAGTTGTTTCCACTGACCATATATTGTGGCATAATCACGAGCCATTACAACTTTTCCAACATTTTTTTTTTCAAAAAAAAAAAAAAAAAAGGGGGGGGGGGAAGGGCCTCTGAAAGTCTGTGGAACGTCACTTTATTCTATCTGTATATCTACTGTATGGCCACGAAACATACTTTTGCCCAGTTCAGTTGTTCAAGTGAAGACCCTGCCGTCTCCTGCAGCAAGAACAACCAGTGGGTTTAAACACTGCAATTGAATGGGCATCTCTCCTTTAAGATCTTCATTCGGTTTACGGCCGATGTCACATGCTGGGTACGTCTGGAACGTTCAACGTCTTTGATGGTGTCTGAGTTCAAAGGGACAGCAATGCTGAGAGGCACTGTGAAAAACGCCAGGGTTGAAGAAACCGGGCTACTGACAAGTAAGTGTGATGCAAAGTAAATGAGATATTAATAAATGTTAAAAGAGGAAGAGAAGTTTTCGGGTTGGATGTGAAGAGATTCCAGTGAATGTCTTTAAAGCCATCAGTCAAATGGGTGGTTACAACTTGAATGTTTTTAAATCTTGCAGATGGCATTGGGCACATTTACTCCCTTGAAAAAGCCCTGGCAATACCGTTGGATTAAGATAAGTGCTTAATTGTCACAGTTGTTTACCAAATATGGTTTATATCAAATCAAAAATTGAAAAAATTCAACAGCCTGGTGTAAGACAGTAATAAAATATGATGAAATTTTGAGGGGTTGGCCTATGATAAATTGAAGTTCTGTTGGTACTATGTGCTGTTAGAATAAAGTGACATTCCTCAGACTTTCGGAGGCCTTTTTCCCCCTTTTTTGAAAAAACAATTTTGAAATAGTTGTAATGGCTCATGATTATACCACAACATATGGTTTTTGAATGTTGTGTTCAATATATGGTTTTATGGAAGGTTCCTTTTGGATTTGTAAGGGTTCTTTTCACTGAACCAGCTCCTCAAAAAGAGGGTGTTAATTCAGTTGGTAACTGGAACAAATTAACATTTTTTTCCCAAGTGCTGCTTTTTTAAGAGAGCTTTCTATACTTCTACTTACTTATATTTTGGCAGTAAAGCTTAAAATTCATTAGCATAATTTTTAAAATGCCAGGTACCCAATAAAAAGTGTAATAAAATCAGAATACTTAGCAAAATCGAGGACCTCCATATAGTTATTACTCTTAAGAAAGAGAAGAATAAATATATTTCTTTAAAAAAGTGACTATGACTTTATGTGCCAACATTGTCAAAAAAAAGATCATCCCCATGACAGATGACAACTACTCAGCAAAGATAAGAACATCTTCCAAACACGGGGGGGTCCTTGTGCTACAAAGGCCACCTTGCTAGTTTGCATTCGTACTTCTAAAGCCAACATCATGCTCTGCAAATCTTTGTCCCTTCAAAGCAAACAAGCAGGTATTTGGCAGCAAAACACAGTCAAATAAATAGGATGCAGTGCATTCAAATATTTAAGTTTTTTTTAGGCATTTTCTTTTTAAACCTTGATGTGACTCCCAAATTTCTACTTGGTAATTTATCTATGTTGCTGTTTTACCTAGCTGGCCTTTGATTGATGTGCACATCTGAAACCAGCAATTGTTCTGTGCATTTCAAACTATAAGTCCTCAGGAAAGCTTTCTGTTGTTTTCTTAAGTCTTTGAACCAGCACAGCATTCTCCAGGTGAGCTTCCTCCAGCGTGAGCGTTTCATCCAATAGCTCCCGTAGAGGAAGAGAGGTTGTCAAAGTAAATGGAAGGCTTCTTCTACATCCCTGGGCTTTCTCAATGTAGTCTCGCACTTGGCTAATTCTGGAGAGATAGAGGAGGCGGTTTTAGTGCAAAAAAAAAGACTTTTTAAAATACTACTAAAATTATGAGCAAAAAGCAATTTTGTGCACAAAAGTTTTTCATCCCCTAAACTCTACCGTTCCCTTGGGATTTGTAGCCAAATGAATGACCCTGCATTGTTTAGCATTAAATCTTAGCTGCCAATTCTCAACAATTCTTCATACTTCACTAGGTCCCTCCTCATGTTATGTAAACTGTCAGAGGTGTCAACTTTACTGCAGATTTTGGTATCATCCACAAAGTGGCAAACCTTTTCACATAGTCCTTCTTCAATAATGCTTACAAAAAATGTTAAAAAGAACTGGACCAAGAACTGAATCAACCTTGCAGCAAACCACTAACATCCTTTTCCTCAGAAGTATGCCTTTGGGGACAGGTGGAGGTTCCGGGAGAACTGCTAGACACCAGGGAACAGGACAAGGAGGGGGAGGGAAAGGACGAGGAGGGGAAACAGGACAACGAAGGGGAGGGGAAACATACAGAGTTATACAGAGATTATACTTTCTGGCTTTTGATGTGTCACCTATAACTATTGCTGCTGTGGTTTCTTGTTTGCAGTGCTATCTCCCAGAAATGATGTCCCCGGTACCGATTACTTCATCTTGCCCCTAGCAGTGCATGCCACATAGGGGGCGTGCCATGTGCACGTGCCGAAGCAGCACATATAAGGAGCAGGTCCTGCTCCTTTGTATGCATTATGAGTCAGATTTTATGTATTATGGCCCCTCTTCCTGTTCATACTTCTGTTCCTGATCTTCTCCTCATTTATTTCCTCTACCTTATGTGTCTATTACAACCAATTCCCGTTATCTAAGGCTGCCACCCATAGAAACCTGCCCACAGGTCCAATTACGTACAGGTAAGACAACAAACTCCGGTGCAAAATGTAACTCCTTTAGCCCTTCCTGCTCCTACGAATTCTCTCCATAGAATTGGACTTCTTAATTCTCACTCAAAGGGAAACATCATCTCCTCAATGATCTTATATTACCACAAATTGGATATTTAATGCATAATAGAGACATGGCTTATGGATTCAGAAACAGCCTACATTAAAGCAAGTTGCCACCTTGGGATACACATTCTATGTAAACAATCAAAATATCGCCACAGTGGAGGCGTAGTAGTCATTTACTGCCAGGCTCTACCACTATACAATTTCAATACTAACTCACAACCCCCCACAGATTCGCTTACCTTCAGGACTAGAGCCCCTACTGCAATAGATTTTCTACCTTTGTACCATCCTCCACCACCGACCTCTTACTCCTTTCAACTACTTCAGGTTCTACTTACAGATCATTGTATTAACTCAAAAGCTCCCTTTATATTAGGCGACTTTAACATTCAATATAATAAATTTACAGCACCTTAAACCTCTGACTTGACTGATGTATTTTCAGACCTAGATTTAAGTCAACATATTACTCAGTCTACACATTTATTTATTTATTTATTTATTCATGGCATTTATACATTAGCCCAAAACAGACTCAAGTTCAATGTGGCTTACAAACAAACAATAAAGTGAATAAAACATAATAATGTACAGAATATAACACAAATTACAATAGCTTCAAGAAGCAAATTAACACATGTGCATTAAGTAACCAGAGATTTAGACTATCTCAAGGACAAACAAATAATTAAGGGTGGATAGGTGAGAATATAATTAGGCAGGACTAGATGGGAAATGAGATTAAGAAAAGGGTGTGGGTAAAATTCAAATAGAGTTCTTTGTATTCAGAAAGGACAGACTGAAGAAATGTATTTTTAGAAGACTTCTAAAAGTTAGGTATCATCTGTAAACTTGATTGGTTTAGGAAGAGAAGAATTCCAAACTTTGGTGCCTTGATAGGAGAAATTAGCAAAGTGAATTATTTTATATATCACATTATTACGGATACAGAAATGTAAGACAAGATATTTTGTAGATGATGGAACAACATTACGTTGGGGTAATTCAATAAGATTATTCATATATGATGGGGCTTGACCAAACAGGATTTGGTGAATGAAAAATTTGAAAGATAATCTCTCTCTTAGTGTCAACCAATGTAGCTCATATAAAAGAGGAGTGGCTTTGGCGAAGCGAAATCTACATATAAGACCAGCAGCATTTTGAGCAGGGCACACATTAGACCTAGTTTTGTCTTCATCCACGTCCCCTGCCAGCCTCATTCCTTTTCTCTGTCTATTCTACCATGGACTGATCACTCTCTCACAACTTTTACATTCACTCTTCCTAAATCCAAAAATACACATTCAGCCCACTCTACAAAGACCAGAGAACTCAGCAAGCTTACTCCTTCTATCCTAGAAAAATTGTCATTGGATATAGATACATTTCAGCACCTTCAGACGTGGAATGATGGCCTCCACTACTTCTTGAAAAATTTTGCCCCTATACAGGACTCCACATCAATAACATTAAAAAAATACAAAGAACCATGGTACAACCACAGCTTCAGCTACACAAACGACAGTTAAGAGAAGTGGAACGTAACTGGAGACATCAACAAGTACCCTCACATAAGGATACAGCCCAATCATATAAATTAGCTCTACTAGCAGCCAAAAAGAGCCATTATTCCTCCAAAATAACTAACGCCCCAAATACAGCTATTCTCTATCAGATATTTCAGTACAACTAGTCCCCCCCCGTTTCTGATCCAACATCACTGCCCACTTGCCAAGATCTTGCAAACCACTTCAATAAAAATATGTTCACTCTGTGTAGCACTCTCAACAACCCCGACTATTTCTACAACACATCCCTCTTCAGACTCTCAACTGCTGACTAGTAAGCTATCTTCATTTCATTGCCGATTGGACTCCCAATTGAACTGCATCATTCAAGGCATGAAATCAATAGCACCTCATGATCCTATTCCCTCAGTATATATTAAATGAACTGCTCAAGGTCTGAGCCCATTCATATTGCATATGATAGATTCCTCATTTTCTACCAGGACAGTCCCAGAGGCTTGGAAACATGCTATACTATGGCCTCAAATTAAAGATCTGACTAAACCCATCTCTGAAATAACGAATCACCCTATAGCCAATCTCCCATTTCTCATCAAAACTGTAGAAACAATAATCCAACCTCAACTACAAGATTTCCTAACTAAAACAAATACATTACATCCAAATCAAACAGGCTTTCGACCACACCACAGTACTGAATCCGCTCTCCTAGGTATTACCACAACCATTTGCAGATAATTAGACCAAACTAAGTTAATCATTCTTCTGTCACTCAATTTATCAGCAGTGTTCGATCTGGTAGACCATGCAGTACTTTAAAAAGGCTCCATCAAACAGGAATTCAAGATCTGGTATTTGGTTTAAATCATATCTTTCACACCACTCATATGTTGTTCAATATCAAGAAAAACAATCTATGCCATTTTCACTTGATTCTGGAGTACCACAGGGATCAACTCTTTCTCCCATGCTGTTTAAACATCTATTTGGCACCACTTCTTATTCTCACTCAGTCTCTTGGGTTCACAGCTGACGACATCCAATTATTACATTATATCGATCAAACAAACACCCAATTGATTCACAACCTTAACTGCAACTTAACCCAGATCACTAACTGGCTAAAGCAAAACCAGCTAATTCTCAATCCCGAGAAATCAAAATGCATTCTACTACTACTAATCATTTCTATAGCGCTACAAGGCATACACAGCGCTGTACACCATACACAAAAAAGACAGTCCCTGCTCAAAGAGCTTACAATCTAGATAAGACAGGTAAACAGACAGAACAATAAGGGTAAGGGAATAGAGAGGTAAGGATAAAAGGACAGGGCAAGTGAGTAGTGGTTAGGAGTCAAAAGCAGTGGTAAAGAGGTGGGCTTTAAGTTTGGATTTGAAAACGGCCAAAGACGGGGGTAGATGTACAGGCTCGGGTAGTCTATTTCAGGTGTGAGGTGCAGCAAGATAAAAGGAATGGAGTCTGGAATTAGCAGTAGAGGAGAAGGGGACAGATAAGAGAGATTTATCTACAGAACGGAGTACCCAAGAGGGGGCATAGGGAGAGACAAGAGTGGAGAGGTATTGGGGAGTGGCAGAGTGAATGCACATATAGGTCAATAAGAGAAGTTTGAATTGAATGCGGAAACGGATAGGGAGCCAGTGAAGTGAATTGAGGAGAGGGCTAATGTGAGCATAGCAACTTTGGCGGAAAATGAGTCGCACAGCAGAGTTTTGGACTGACTGAAGAGGAGAGAGATGGCTAAAAGGGAGGCCGGTGAGAAGCATGTTACAATAATCAAGACAAGAGGTGATAAGAGTGTGGATAAGGGTTCTGGTAGAGTGCTCAGAGATGAAGGGATGGAGTTTGCTGATGTTATAGAGAAAGAAATGACAGGTTTTGGCAATCTGCTGAATGTGAGCAGAGAAGGAGAGAGAGGAGTCAAAGATGACCCCAAGGTTACGAGCTGATGAGACAGGGAGAATGATAGTGCCATCCACAGAAATAGAGAAAGGGGGGAGAGGAGAGGTGGGTTTAGGGGGAAAGATGAGAAGCTCGGTTTTGGCCTTGTTAAGTTTCAGATGACGTTGAGACATCCAGGCAGCGATATCAAATAGGCAGGCTCAAACATTGGTCTGGATGCTGGTTGAGATTTCGGGGGTAGAGAGGTAGATCTGGGAGTCATCAGCGTAGAGATGGTATTGAAAGCCATGGGATGATATTAGAGAGCCAAGGGAAGAAGTGTAAATGGAGAACAGGAGAGGATCGAGAACAGAACCCTGAGGTACACCAATTGGTAGTGGGATAGAAGTGGAAGAGGATCCACCAGAGTGTACACTAAAGGTGCGAAGCGAGAGGTAGGAGGAGAACCAGGAAAGAACAGAACCCTGGAATCCAAGTGAAGACAACGTATCAAGGAGTAAGCTGTGATCAACAGTGTCAAAAGCGGCAGATAGATCGAGAAGGATGAGGATAGAATAGAGACCTTTGGATTTGGCCAGTAACAGGTCGTTGGAATCTCTGTATAAAAAGCATTATTTTTGCCATTCAACTTTTTAAAAAACTTGTCTGTTCTGCTAGGGGCAAAAGCAATCCCTGTATAAAAAGCATTTTGTTCTGCCACTAATTTTTTCATTGCTATTTCTTTTACTGGAGCTGTGCTCATTTTTTTTTTAACTTGTCTGTTTCCTAGGTGAACACTGCTAAAAGAAAATAAAAGAATTTTTTAAAAAAGAAAAAAAGTTTGCTTATCTGTAACTTTTCCCCCCAAGCTCTAAAAAAACAGAGCGTGAGAACAGCATGCATGATCTCATACAGCTGACTGCAGGGACAAGGGAGGTGTGTGTTTGGGGGGGGGGGGGGGGGGGGTTGAAAATTCTCTCACACAAAACCTTTTTTCCTGCACAGCCTGCTTGTTTGCTTTAAAGCTGAGAGAAACCAGGGCACAATCTCATACAGCTGTCTCTGCAGAAAAAAAAGAGAGGGGTGCTTACTCTTGAAACAGCTCAGCTTTTGTCTATTATGTACCCTTTAAAGCAAAGAGGAGGAGGAGGAAGAGGACGGTCTATCTTTTTGTTTTAAAATCTACAAGGGATGAGTTTATGTGGATAGTTTCAATATGGCTGTGTATTGTGGCGTCATATTTGGCGGGTTTAACAAATGGTTGTTACATTAGATGAACGTCACTGGTTGGCAGTTGTCAACGACACAAGCCTGGAAAACAATCTTGTATTGAAAGGTTAGTTATAAGATGAATGTTTCGGTTTGGTTGCACAGAACAGTATATTAATCAAACTGCTTTAAAGGTACACATAATAGAGGCGACACTTTTAGATGAAGGAAACAAGGCCCTTTGAGGTATATACTATTGCACGGTATTAAGCTGCATGTAGTAAGAAGATCTGTGTACTGCTGACAACTCCTGGTTGTACACTTTGTTGATGATAGCTTTATCTACATTGAAAGAAGCAGACTTACGCACACAATGTTGAAGCATAATATGATGAAGCTATAGAATAAGTATGTGGTTACGGAGAGGGGATTGGGAGGTGGGGAGAAAATGGAAAACTGTATGGTGACATTAGCTACGATGATAACATGTTGTGATTGTGTGTTGCTTTGAGACTTTGTATATGTTATGTTACCGTCAATAAAAAGCTTTAAACATAAAATCTACAAGGGAGATCATTCAGCAGTCAAGTCTGTCACTCTTAAAACGCAGACGTACCTAACACGATCCAACTTAAAAGGGTATCCTTTTTTTTTTTTTTTTTGAGAGAGAGAAAAAAAAGAAAAAGAAAAATGGTGAGTCTGGGGCTAAAAAATGTCCATTTTCTTTCCTGTGAGAAAAAAGTGAAACTGTGCATGTGCAAATAAATTTCACCAAGGCTTTAGGGGCGGGATTTTTAGACATCACTTTCAGTCATGTGACCCCATCCAAGGTGGGTGCCAGTAGTGGAAACAGGAAGTGACATAGGATGACTAGCGGTAGCTACCATCTTGGAAAAAGGGTTGTGGCTATGGCATCACTTCCTGTGATATCACCAAAAGGGGTGTGGCTATGCAGATAATGTGGGGGAGGAGCGGAGTTATGTAAAAGGGGTGGGGCTTGGGAGGACTATAATGTCACACCCAGTGACATTATGGGGCAGGGCTTGGGTATGTCCTCAATTCTGATTGGCTGTTGGGACCGGAAGTGGGTGTGATCACTTGTCAAAAATATGCACACTAGCTTTGACGAAAGCTAGTGAGATATATTACTCACAAAAAGGGAATAGGAAAGAGTAGCCACATATTTAAAAAGACTAAAATTTTCCAGAGAAGATGATCCTACCTGGAAGAAACATTGAATTTCTGTATAATCCTCCTCCCATCTGCTAACCAGATCTGAATACTAGTGATTGGTTCCAAATCATTGACAACAACCACAGGAAGACTTCTGTCTGCCGCTGCTTCTTCGTAACCCTTCTGCACTTTAGAAATTATCTTTGGTGTGGCACTGAGAAACAAAAAAATACATATTTAAGACCATGGGACATGATAAAAATAGGGAATTTCAATACTTTTAAGTTATTAGAATTTTATCCACTATTGCGAAAAAAGTGTTGTTACCTTCTGAATTCCTTTGGAACTGAAATTCAAGCTAACACAAACATAGTTAACACAACATGTTTATAATTAAATACCCAGCAAAATTAAACATTTTAGGCACAATATTCAACCAGTGGCAGTGGTTTCTTTAGATGCTCACTGCCACTGGCTAAGTTAGGCCTGTATATTCAGTGCCAGCCCCTATCATAGTACTGGCACTGAATATCCTGGGTGTTTGGTGGTGCCCAGAATTTATCCAAATACAGCCAATATTCAGTGAAATACCTGGACATCCAACAAGGCATAGTTAACACAGCTAATTGGGCATGTTGGGCAGCATATAATGCTATCTGGGCAACAGAACTGAAAATCTATGCTACCTGGATAATTTCTGGCTCCACCTCCAGACCACCCCAGCACTAAGCAGACAGTGCCACAGCAGACAACCAGATAGTACTGCTAAATATGTTCTCTATGCTGCTCAGTATCTGCTCTAGGGCTGGTCAGCAAATTTAACTGAAAAGGAGCCTCTCCTGCTCGGTTAAATATCGACCCTTTCCTGAAAAGGATGATAAAACCTGTTGAGAGCAAAAAGCAAGCACTAAATGCCTACTCATTTATCGGTTCAGGCATTTCTGAATTTCTAGATTGTAAGCTCCTAGGAGCAGGGACTGTTTCTTATGCATTATCAGTACAGTGCTGCATTTCGATAATACCAATCCCTAATACTATCCATGGTGCTTAAATACCTGAATCAAACAGGCCCGTCCAATCTTAGAATTACTATCATATGCCCCCTATCGAAATCCTGAGCACTCAGAACCACTTTTGACTACTCCCTTCTCATATTCTGGCCAAGCTGTTTTCTATAAATCTACATCGTCCTACACCAATGTGGAACCCAATTGCATTAGATATCTGCCAGAACCAAAGTTATTCTTCTTTCAAGTAGCAACTACAGCAACGTTTATCAAACTTTCTATGGCTGTGACACCATTACTGCAACCACAGGAGCACATGACCCCAGAGGTGTAGGCTGATGAACATTTCTATGGACAGTCTACCCAGGTCATGACCCCAAACGCGCATTTTGTGACCCCATTTGAGGTTATAACCTACAGTTTGAGAAGCCCTGAATTAAAGTCGACTCAGAGTTCTATTGAACATCTTAAAATTAAGGGATAGGCTGAATAATTCTTGAGAACAAGTTCTGTCCAGCCTTGGTTTGGAGAACTGTCATTTGAATTAGCTTGAATATTATATTTGTAACTGTTATTATTTAGATAGAAACAGTATACATTATGTAAATTCTAATTCATCTTGGAATTCCTTAAGTAAGGAAAGAAATCAAGTTCTAACAAAAATATTAAAGGAGGAATAATTGAATTTTATTTTAAGTGAGCACATTGCAAGTAACTGTAATTTTAGAAACATTCTCTTTCTATTCTTTTTATTTTGTTGGGCAGACTGGATGGACCATACAGGTCTCTTTATCTTCCGTCACTTACTATGTTACTATATTCTAGTAAAACAGGAATGTGATTTCTGATGTTGTTGCAGAAGAGCAATCACTATAATCTCAGCTCCTATTAGATTGCACTGTATATGCAGCTGGGCTTAAACCACAAGAGTAAAGGACAGGTAAATCAACCATAACTGCTTTACTCTCCTCTCCAAACAAAAACTCATCCTGCTGGTTTAGCTGCATAATTATAGAATGTGTTCTCATCCTGTGTTTAGCAGACTAGAACTCTACTACTATAACTGCCTCTTGTTTAACTGCATACAAGGGCAACAGTACTTTTTTTTTTCTAAGTTTCATTGTTCCTAGCTGCACATGCATCACTATATCGTATCCCAATATAATGTTGTGGTCAAATATCTGCAGCTAGTCAATAAAAACTACTTTTAGATCTTGCAGCAGAACTAAAGTTTAGGGTTGCTGCAAAAACAACACACAAACCCAACCCCTCCCCTTCCAAAAAACAAACACACCCCTCTTTCACGCATACAAGATATAAGATGAGCCTACACACTCACTTTATGACGTCATTCCCTATTAAACTCTGGTGATTCATATCTTGTAGGGATGCAAATCTACTTTTCTCGCGTGTTGCAAGTTCTGCAGCTAGCACAAAATGCTACAACCCGACTACTTACTAGAGCAAGCAAGTTTGAGCATATTGCCCCACATTTTAAAAACTTGCATTGGTTGTCCATTGTCTAGCAGATTCATTTTAAACTACTGGTATTGGTTTTTAAGGCACTATATGATGGATGAGGCTCCTTATGCTATGGTTCAAAAGCTGCAGAACTATTATCCTACAAGATCCTTGCGATCACAGAACCAAGAATTGTTGACTGCTCCCTCTACTCGCAGTATTTGACTGCAGACTGTTCGTATGCAAATTTTTTTCTGTTGTAGGACCTCAATTATGGAATGCTTTGCCTCTTTATGTACGACAATCAACTTCTTTAGCAGCATTTAAGAAACAGATAAAGGCTTTGCTGTTTTCAGAGAGCATTTCCTGAAGCATAGTTGGTGGGGGGCTTGGCCAAGATTAAGGTTCTGTTTATGTTCATTGAGTGCACTGATGGTGTTTTATGTTATTTGATTATGTTTGTTTTATTGTAATCCACCCACATTTTTAGATGGGTGGATTATAAATTTTTGTCAATAAAGAATTTTGTGCAGGTAAGTGATAGTTGATTTTAGTGAGATGTACAAATTACGCTCACTAAATCATATTCCTCCATCAACTCAGATGCCACAGTAAATTAATTAGACAACACCATGTGACAAAATGTGTGAAATGGCTCAGATATGACTGCCCCAAGGTGTTAGAAGGGACAGTTTAAGTCATTATAGAAAAGGTGGTGAACCCCGTGGGCTCAGGGAACAAAGACAGAGTACAATATAAAAGGAGAAATGAAAAAAAGGAGCTTTAATGATTTGGAGTGTATGTTTGAAATTTTAATTTTCTTCTAAACCATAACAGCTGTGCTGAGGCTTTCCAAAAAAAAGGTGGTGATTTCAGAAGGGGTAAGCATCATTTACTCGTGTAAAAAAGCATTCTGAGATTTGGAGATGTGCTCTGGACTGACCTTCAAGGTATACATGCATTGCACTGTGTGTATATCACAGAAAATTTCCCTGATATTTCCATTTGCTTTGAGTTATTCATAACTGTCAGCAATCTTCTCGTTTGGACTTAGGCTTCGGAGGAGAGCTTTAGAGAGGAATCATGCTCACCTCTTTGGCATTCAAAACCACTTTGAATTGCAAAAATTAGCAACTTGGAGGGTAGTTCCATGATCAGTTCCCTCAGTCACACAGGCTTCCAAAACTACCATTTCCACTGTAGGAGTATTTGCTGTGATCTCACCCACCCGGTGTGCACATGAGAGCACCTTTACAGCCAACATGGACGCTGCAACCTTTCACCTATATGTCTGACTACCAACTGTGCAGAAGTCAGCATTTCAGCTTGTAATAGATTTACTGAAGCCTGCACCACCTCCAAGGTCACTCTGTATCGGGGGAGAATGCATGTCCCTGAGAGAGAGAGAGAGCTTACGAGATAAGACGGACAATGGAAGCTTCATACAGATGCTGGGAGTACATGGTGGGATTATTTCTGATTGGCTCCCAGAAAACTGATGGGTCGGAGGAGCGGGAACAGAAGGGGAAGAAAGCTAGAGTTGGCGGGAAGAAGAAGGAAGAAAGAACAGAAGAAAAGAAGAGGAGAGGACTTGCATTTCTGCAAGCACCTGATTTACCTGAGAGACTTACTGATAATACCTGGCAAAGCTTTTCCCCAGGTTACAGCTGTCTACAGGATCTATACTGAGTCTGTATCATCTGTTGCTGAGCAAGACAAGTGCATCACCTAAGCTCGTGGGACCTTGCTGAGACATTCAGCTGAGGTATCGGAAGGAACCTGATCTGGTGACCGGAACGGTGAGATCATAGCTTACTTCCTTCAAGCTGGGTTAGATAATTGGTCTGTGCTCGGACCCCTCAGATGCGTGACGTCAGGATTTATGATCTCTACTCGCTGTTAGCCTAGTATAAGATTTGTGTGGTAATCATTAGGATCTCGGTATTGTGTTTATCTGTCATTACAGATTAGCCAATAGGATAATCATAGTTAGTCTCTATATTTTTGGTATCATTGTGCATGCAATCAGGAATTGCTGATGCTATAAGCTGATAAGGATTTTTCTATATTTTTGTATATAACACTGTATAAATAAACTAATATATTCCATTGGTCTGTCCGTTATTTTCCATGTAGCGAATGTCGGGCGGAGGCCACACCCCCTAGACATAAGCGAGTACGTATGTAGGAATTGGCCTCTTACAAAATCTATATAACCACCTACAAATTGGGGGCGTTCGTCCGGGACGGTTGGTGCAAGAATAGCAGAAGTTAAAACTTTTCTGGGTCTTTTCAGAAAGCTGGTTTGACCTTCTGTTTCTCTTTGCACGAACTGCAGTTCCACCCTAGCTGACGGCAGACCTTTGTTTATACAGCGGTGTTTTATTGCTGTAATTGGTTGACAGATTTATTACTCTGAGCTCCAAAAGAGAAAAAACGGTTTCTCTAACTCTGTAAGGAAGGAACACAGGGTGTGTTTAGTCTTTAACATGGCGACCGGCACGGTTGGCACATTGCCTGAAATGCTCCTAAGTGAACAGGAGAAGGGCGTGCTGAAAATATTACTGCCACTCTCTCATAGTAAGACGAAACCAGCACCTCCTACAGTAGAGTCTGTACGTGCTTTATTTAGTAGCAGTTCACCGAATAGCTCAGAAGTATATGCTACGGTTTTAAATACAATTATAAAAGAGAAACAGCATTTGTCACAATGGATGCTTTGTGAACTGGGCGTGTCTCTTTTGGCAGTTAAAGACTCTTTGATGAATGAGATAAGAGAGGTATCTGTACCTCTAACAGATCGCATAGCGGATTTGCAGTTAGATTTGTCCCAGACTAGGGAAACTGTCCAGGAGCGAGACAGCGAGTTAGCTGCATTACGAGTTGATTTAGAGACTGCCAAATCTGCTTTAGCAGGAACCAATGTAAGCCCCGCCCCACCTCACTCCTCGGAAGAGATGTGTACGGAGTGCCAGACACTGTATGATAAGTGTAAAACTTTGCAGTGTGACCTATCTGATTCTGAAGCACGTAATTACACATTAAAGCAAGAAATTGCCCAGTACCTCGTGTCTTTTGATTCGTTGCAAGAGAAATTTTCTCGTTTGACTGGTGCTTTACACAACCAGACTAGGGAAACAGATAAGTTGCAGACATTATATCGGGAGCTAAAACAGGTCTCAGAAGGGGTTCAGAGTGAGTTGCGCAGGGAGCTAGTGACCACTCAAGAAGAATCTGTGTCTGTGTTTCAAGATTGGCACGCGGCCAAGCTAGAGTTGGTGGAGTTAAAAGAGAAGCAGGAGACAGTCTCACTGCAATTACAATGTACAGTGAAGGACAGAGATTCATTGTCTAAAGCATTAGATGAGTGCACTGTAAAGATTTCCACAATGCAGCAAGAGCTTACGCACATGGCGCAGGAAGAAGTACCGTATACCTTAGAGTTCCCCGACAGTTTTGCTGCGGGTCACCCAAGCCCAGCTCCCGAAATGAACCGTTACGTGAGCCGGGAGGGACCCGAGTTAAACACACCCATTGGGGGCACGGCTTCGGCTCTTTCCCGCCCCTCTGTACAATCCAGCCCCATAGGGGCTGGTGACCGAAGCAGCAGACCCGAGACAGTGACACACCCATTGGGGGCACGGGACCAGGGACGGCCTGCGGAAATCATCAGCTCACTTGGTCAGGTGCCTAGCTCAGGGTTTCAGCCTTCGGCAGATCCACCCAGTTTTAGCAATACACCTGCCCCGAGGTTCTCTACACCTGCTAGTGATCAGCGGCATGTCAGGCCGGAACCCAAGAAAGGAATGTCTATGGAGAGGCAAGCATATATTATAAAGATGCTACGCACCGTAATAGCGCCTTTTAAAGAGTCTGCCTCGGTATCCATAGAAACCCATCTTAAGGCAGTGCATGAACTCCTGCAGACCATGCACGTCTCTTCTGAGGATGACATCAGAGCCCTCCTCAAATGGACCTTTAGTACCGAGTGCCATGAAGTTCTAGATTTGATCATGTCCGATAACCCCGATTTACGGTCAGTGGAGCAAGCCTTAGCGAAGCGCTACGGTCTCTTTGCCAACTCTCTTGAAGCTAAGCGTGCAGCGTATACTATTAGTTGTAATCCGGAGGAGAGTCCGCGGGAGTGGGCCCATCGCTTGAAGCGTGCATTTTACCAAGGGGGGGTGCCGCCTGATTCTAAAGATCTTGAATTTGGTGATTTCAGGGAACTTTTTATACAGGGTCTGCCTGATCCGATAAAGATTCCCTTGGCAGGAAAAAACGCAGAACCCTATTCCAGCCTTCTAAAGCAGGCTGAAGGAATTTTTGAAATCTGCCGCGCCAAGCCAATCGCAGAGACTCCGAAACCGGCATCCAAGAGTCGCAACAGGGTGATACCACCCGCTGTTTGTGCGGTCACTTCCACGCTTTCTCTGGAAAACAAAGCGCCGAGACCAACTACGCCGCCGGGCTCTCAGGCCATGCCGCGGGATGCAGCGCCTCCTATTGCACAGGAGGGACAGCAACAACCTAAAAAGAAGCGGTTTAATCAGAAGAAGTGGAATGCAGAGAAGATCCGTGCTATGCAAGCTCAGCTGGACCAATTGATGGCAAGATGTTCAATCGCGGAGTCTAGCAGTGTACCTAAGACACCTTCATCTCATAAAAAGGTCAAATTCCAGAAGCAGAAGGACCAGTCTTCTAGACCGCCGACCCCTCCGGGGCTGAGTGTTAAATCTGTTGAGGTGGAACAGCCATCCTCTTCGGAGGAAGAACAAGCATGACTAGACGTGGCCACAAAACCTGTTACCGCAAGCGTCCCCACTGTCCACGTGGATGCGTTGTCGTCCATCAGTGAGGAGTCCCCCGTGAACCATGCTGCGTCGCAGCCCTCGAACCCGGAAGGGCCTCTTTCAAAAGACTCATCCCAGGAAGTCAGGTATTTTCTAGGTAAGCTTATATCTAAAGGTTACAGATATACCGTGGAGTTGTTAATTCAACAAGTACTTTCCTGTGAAGGTCTCCTGGATACAGCATCAGAGGTGACTTTGGTCACCCAGGGCCTGTTTCAGAAACTCGAGGCATCTCTAGGGGGGGGGTCAGAATGTGCTGCGTGTCACACCGTGCGACTTGTCACTGGTGGCCTATGGCAATCAAAGTATTGGAACTGTGGGACAGGTTTGGCTATCTTTACAGCTTGGACAGATGACCGTCAGGCACCCTGCCATCATCACTACCAGTGAGGGTGAAGAATTTCTGATTGGAAATGACCTTTTGAAGAGATTTCGGCCTGTTTTGGATTATGACGAGGAAACGATCTGGTCTAAGGTCACTCGACCCCTTAAATATGTGCGAGGGAGATACTGGCGTACAGTCGGTGATGCCAACTCTGTGGAGCTACAGGACACTCCCCTGCGGACTGATCTCCGGTGTTCCGCGGATCCGCCCATGCGGGAGCCTCCGTTGACAGAGGCACCAAAAGGGGGTCAGAAGCATGAAGAGCTGGTGCAACAAGCGGACCATCTAGAGATTGTTTTACAGGACACAGCATCACCTGAAATCTCATCTCCTATCTCTGGTCCTGATTTTGCTCATCCTTGCAAGGTGACTGTCATCACCCAGAAAGGTGATGAATTCACCATACCAGTTCAGGTGGCTAACACCCAATTGCTTCAAGCTACTTTACTGTTCACTAGTGATCTCTCCTACATCAGTGACTCGTTGTACAGCCAAATTCGTAAGTCTGTACAACTTCCCTTCAGCAGATGTTCCTCTACTTCGGTACAGGTACCGGGACAAGGCTCCAAGCCGCTTGACGGAATATGTGGCCTTCCCTTGACTGTGGGAAAGAAGACATTCACTCACCACTTCTCTATTGTCCGGGGCTTGAGGGAACCCTTATGTTTGGGGTCAGATTGCCTTGCACGACTGGGAGTTTATGTGGACCTGGTGAATCTAGTCCTGTGGAGTAGAATGCAGAACAACCCAGTGGAACTTGAACCTACGGCTGTTTGTTTGAAGTCTGGACAGACCATTCCCCAGGTCTGTGAGGTAGTCTGTGACAAGGATGTAACCATTCCAGGTAGGGTACGGGATTTTTCCCTCAAGCTTCGTCTCGCTCAAGGACAACGTCTGCTGGATGAGGTTGTGTTCTTTAACCCACATGCCCACTTTCGAGACCTTGGATTGGCAATTGGTGTTCTGCCATGTTTGGAGGTCACCGGTACCACCTTATACCTGTTGGTCACCAATCCACAGTCTGCTGAAGTTGAGCTATCTGCTGGAGATTCTTTTGGCTTTCTGGTTGGCCAGTCTTTCCATGATGTCGAGGTAAGTTTGCCTATCCTTGGCAGGCTGCCTTCTTCTTGGGACACCTGCCAGGGGGGGGAGACGACTGACAGTTGGTTTACCTCTCCCAGGGGCCTCATATCTCTCGAGTTTGTTTGGCCCTATGATGCGACGTGTGCTCAGGTACAGGTGGAAGATGACTTCTTGTTTCTGTCCAGGGAAATGTCTGTACCTCAGAAGCCTCGAAGGGTGAATTCTGTGGAAACCTCAACCTTGCAGGAGGACATTGAAGAACAGGTGGAAATTTCATCCAACCAACCTTTCTCAGAGTTTGATGCTATGGTGAAAGAGCAAGTGGAACAGGCTGATGCTTGTACTACTCACACAGAGAAGAGGAAGTTGACTCAGTTGTTGTACAATTACAAGGACCTTTTTGCTGTAGATTCGTATGACTGTGGACTTACGAACCTACATGTCACCAGAGTGCCTACGGAACCTGGTGGCAAGCCTGTCTTTGTGCGTCAGTATAAGATTCCATTGGCTTCCTATGAGTCTGTACAAGAGATTCTCAACACTTTGGAGACCAGGGGTATCATCAGACAATGCAACAGCACGTACAACTCCCCTCTGTGGCCCATCTTGAAAAAGAATAACAGCTGGAGAATCGCTCTGGATTACCGTCAGTTGAATAAGCGAGTACCCTTGTCCCGGTGGCCTATGGCTCCACTGGATCAGAACCTTGCAACCATCAGGGGGGCTAAGTATTTCACCAGCCTGGATTTGGCATCAGGGTTTTGGACAGTACCAGTCCATCCCCACGATCAGCATAAACTGGCTTTTACGTTTGGGAAGAAGCAGTATACGTGGAACAGGACACCCTTTGGGTTTCTCAATTCACCTGCTGAATTCAACATTTTCCTACACAAAGCCCTACCAGATGCTGAAGCTCGAGGAACAGTGGTCTATGTGGATGACATTCTGATCAAGAGTCCTACCTTTCAGGAACACCTGGAGGAGATGGAGCATGTCTTCACGCAGTTGGCAGATGCTGGAGCTAAACTGACTCTTGCCAAAGGACAATGGTGCAGGAAATCACTGAATTACTTAGGGTATGGAATTTCTGCTGAGGGTCTGCGACCCCAGAAGAAGCGAGTGCAGTCTTTACAACAGTTGAAACAGCCCACCAATATCACTGAACTTCGTTCCTTTCTAGGAATTTGCAACTACTCCAGACAGTTCATAGATGAGTATGCGGAGATCACCCGACCGTTGGTCAAGTTGTTGAAGAAAGATACACCTTGGGTCTGGGGGCCAGAACAGAAATCTGCTATGCAGGAGCTGAAAGACAAGCTTAGCTGCTTCCCATGCCTCGCATACCCCGAGGGAGGTCGTGAGTTCTACGTGGACTTGGGATATTCCCAACACTCTATGAGTGCTGTCCTATATCAGAAGTATGACACGGATAAGAGGGTAGTGGCGTATGCCAGTAAAGGACTAACGGATGTGGAGAGGAAGTATTCCGAATGTGAGAAAGCACTCCTGTCTACCGTTTGGGCTTTGCAACACTTCAGAAGTTACATCCAAGGTGAGAAGCTAATTGTGGAGACTTGCCACCAGCCCATCAGTTTCTTGGGTAGTGACCGAATTAAGACCGGTCGAGTGTCAAACAGCAAAATAGTCTCCTGGACATTGGCTCTTCAAGGCTGGCCTCTGGAGGTAAGGTATGCTCAGAAACATCGTAACGCAGTAGCCCAAGGTATGGCTGACCTACATGATTGTGCAGAACAGGATTCCATTGCAGGTATTCACGAAGCAGATGTTCCCCCGCCAGAGAAAGAACCTCATCGACACCATCTGTATGATGAACAGACTTGTGCTACCATGCCTAAGGTCTATGTAGATGGTTGTGCTTACCGTCGTGATACAGTCAAGGAATTGGTTGCAGGAGTAGGAGTGGTATGGGATCCAACCAATCTTGAAGAGACCCTGAAGCACAGCTTGGGCTCGCGAACTAATCAGTACGCTGAGATTGTGGCAGCTCTGGTGGCGGTACAGTCTGCAATTCAGAAAGGAGTCCGCCAGTTGGTCATATGTACGGATTCGGACTATGTGAGACAGAATTTTGTGTCCCATTTGCCCATCTGGAAGCAGAAAAATATGTTAAATTCCAAAGGAAAACCAGTACATCATGGAAACTTGATCCAGATTTTAGATCAACTGGTAAGGGACCATGACATGACCATCTATTGGAAGAAGGTCAAGGGTCATGCAAAAGTTGACAGTCCCGACAAGCTGGGAAACGACTTGGCCGATCACCTGGCCAAGGAGGGTGCGCTTACAGGAGAATTATGGCGACCCCCAGATGTGGAGACTGCGGCTGTCCATGCGGTCACCCGACGACAGGCGAAGCAGTCCAACGACACGCCGGTGGTCCAGTGGTGCAGGGAAGTCCCATCCTTTGATCTTGTCATGGCACAGAAATCCGACCCGGTGATCGGTAGATTTTATGAGTACACTAGTTAAAAAGGCCCGTTTCTGACACAAATGAAACGGGCGCTAGCAAGGTTTTCCTCGGAGTGTGTATGTTTGGGAGAGTGTATGTGAGAGTGACTGTGAGAGTCAGAGTGAAAGTGTGAGTGTGTGAGAGAGAGAGTGTGTTTGTGAGAGAGTGTGTGTGTGAGAATGAGAGTGTGTGCAAGTGTGTATGTGAGACACAGTGTGATAGAGAGTGTGTGTGTGTGTGCCCATCCATGCTCCTCTGTCCCCTGCCCCCTCCATTCATCCCTATCCAGCATTTTCCCTCTCTGCCTGAGGCCTGCCCTGCAATCCATATCCATCCATGCCCATCTGTCCCCTCCATTCATCCCTATCCAGCAAATCCCCTCTCCCTGAGTCCTGCCCTTCCAATCCATGCCCATCCATGCTCATCTGTCACCTGGCCCCTCCATTTTTCCCCATCCAGCATTTCCCCTCTCTGTCTGAGGCCTGCTCTGCAATCCATATCCATCCATGCCCATCTGTCCCCTCCATTCATCCCTATCCAGCAATTCCCCTCTCCCTGAGTCCTGCCCTTCCAATCCATGCCCATCCATGCTCCTCTGTCACCTGGCCCCTCCATTTTTCCCTATCCAGCATTTCCCCTCTCTGCCTGAGGCCTGCTCTGCAATCCATATCCATCCATGCCCATCTGTCCCCTCCATTCATCCCTATCCAGCAATTCCCCTCTCCCTGAGTCCTGCCCTTCCAATCCATGCCCATCCATGCTCCTCTGTCACCTGGCCCCTCCATTTTTCCCTATCCAGCATTTCCCCTCTCTGCCTGAGGCCTGCTCTGCAATCCATTTCCATCCATGCCCATCTGTCCCCTCTATTCATCCCTATCCAGCAATTTCCCTCTCTCCCTGAGTCCTGCCCTCCCAATCCATGCCCATCCACGCTCCTCTGTCCCCTGCCCCCTCCATTCATCCCTTTCCAGCAATTGCCCTCTCTTCCTGAGCCCTGCCATCCCAATCCATGCCCATCCATGCTCCTCTGTCCCCTGCCGCCTCCATTCATCCTTTTGCAGCAAGTCCCCTGTCTCCCTTTCATGACCCCCCCTTGCATCCATGCTCCTCTCTCTCCCATGTCCCAGCCTGGGCCGCCCTCTTCTTCCCCCCCCCCCTTCGCATCCATGCTGTCGTTTCTCCCCTGCCCTCCCGCTCCCATTGTTGTTCTTTAGTGGCCACCCTCTTCTCTCCCCCCAACATGGTTGTTTTGTTTTTTTTTTCTTGTTTTCAAATTTACCTCCGTGCCGGTTCCGGCAGCGAAGCGTCAGGGAAGGAGGCGGCGCTCCCGACGTCTAGGTTTCCCTTCGCTGTGTTCCGCCTTCTTTTGACGTCATCCTTGACGTCAGAAGAAGGCGGAACACAGCGAAGGGAAGGCTAGACGTCGGGAGCGCCGCCTCCTTCCCTGACGCTTCGCTGCCGAGCGTTGCGATTGGTTGAGTGTCATTGCTCCGCCCTCGACGTCATCACGTTTGACGCGTGGGCGGGGCAGACACAATGCGATCTCACCCCCTTCACTTTAGAATGTTGGCTAACAGAGGCTTCATTAGAACGTTGGAGGTGCGTTTTATATAGAGAGATATGGAATCCGCAAGACTGTTCCCTGACGGAAGAACACAAGCAAGATGAGGAAATGAGGATACTCTACGCCTCCCGAGAGAAGTTCAAACTTCACAAGGACCTGCTTATTCGGACGAGCAAGCATGGCATTGAGCAATGGGTGGTGCCTAAAGAATATCGAGGCATTATGTTGCAGCATGCCCATGACGAACCATGTGCTGGACATCGAGGGGAGAATATCACCTATGAGACCCTAAAGCAAGTAGCTTATTGGCCTCACATGCGACAGGATGTACAGTTGTACACGCGAGGGTGTTTGACCTGTTGTCGGTTCCAGCCATCTTCACCATCTCACCGAGCACCACTTAGGAAGAAGGGTATCGCCATGCCCTGGTCGGATATCCAGATTGATTGGGTTGGTCCTGTAGTTCGATCCACTCGTGGTAACAAGTACTTGCTCACAGTCACCTGCTTGTTCACCAAGTGGTTGGAGTGTCTGCCTGCACCCAACTGCACGGCAGAAACCACGGCTACCTTACTACTGAATCATGTGTTCAGCCGGTGGGGTTTGCCTATGCGAGTGGATTCAGACCAAGGTTCTCAGTTCACGGCAGAGGTGATTCAACATATGTGGAAGATGCTTGGAGTAAAGAGTAAGTTGCACATAGCTTACCGACCTCAATCTTCGGGACAGGTGGAAAGAGCTAATCGCACCATCGTGACCATTCTGAAGAAGTATGTGTCATCCTCAGGTAAGAATTGGGACCTTGTCTTACCATTGGTCCTTATGGCGATTCGTTCCACACCCCACCGTTCCACCGGAGTGTCTCCTTTTGAGATGATGACAGGTAGGGAAATGACATTACCAATTCATTTGTTGTACAGGACTAATGATGTGAACTTGTCCAGTGCTACCTCCACTCATGAATATGTCACCCATTTGCGTAAGCATTTGCAAAGTGCCTTTGCCTTTGCTCAGAAAAATTTGGAAAGTAGCGCTAGAGGTAGAAAAGCCTATTATGATCAAGGGACTACCTCTAAAGAATACCAAATTGGCGACAAGGTATTCTACTTCAATTTTGCCAGAAACAAGGTTAAAGAAAGGAAGTTTCTGCCTAGTTGGCGTGGTCCATTCCCAATAGTGGAAAAAGCTTCACCTGTGGCTTACCAAATTTGCCTCAAGAAAAATACTAAGGGTGAAGACACCCTTAAATGGGTCCACATCAATCAGTTGAGACCACGTCATCCCAGTCATTTGATTCCAGACGTATGTGTTGATGACACGAACTGTACTAACACCCCAACAGCATAGTCTGTTTTCTTTGTACCTTGCAGATGCAGAAAAGAACCCTGATGATCGTGTTCTGGATCTCCGTGCTGCTGGGATCGTGGTCCAAGATGATCGAACCTGGTCCCATATCTGGAGTTGTTCTGCAAGATACCCCTGGCTTCCTGATTACCCAGTCCCAGATTGTTCCCCAGAAAGTAGTTGTGTCCCTTGACCCAATGCATGTACTACTGAAACATTTCAATATGAGTAACTTAACTCTGTCTGCTGTTACCCATTCCTGGTTTCTCAATTATATGCAAAATGCCCGTGCACAAGTGAAGAACATTTTGCATCAACTGGACAAAGTCATGGTACAACCTATGCAACCTTATAATTCCAGGTCCAGATCTAAGCGTTTTCTTGGTCTGGCCGGTGGTTTGATTTTTTCGGCCATTGGTTCACTTTTTGGTATTTCCATGTCTGTTGCCAACGTAGTTTCTGTCCAAAAGCTGCAGGCCAATATACAAGCCATCCAAGCAGACTTGAAAGCCATCGAGACCAAATTGGTAGTCCAACAGAGCCAACTTGTGGCCCAGGGTAAAACTATTGCTGATACGGTCACTCTTGTGAATTTACATACACATAAAATTAGGGCTAACACAGCTGATTTGTTGACAATTAAAGGTACCATGAATGAAGACCGTGTGTTTATACAACCTGTTAAGGACCTTATCCAGGATTTATTTAGGGAAGTAGATACTAGTGTTAGTAAGCTAATGCAGGGACAGATACCAACGTACCTGATACCATCTGATGTTGTTAAAGATGCCTTTGCCAAAGTTACCCGTTTGTCTATTGAACCTTTTCAAATTCAAATCGCATTTCATTTAGGTACTGCCCTTCCCCTTTATTTGGATATGGAGCGTATGGAAATTGCCTTCATCCTTAATTTGCCATTTATTATGCCTGAGAATGTATACCAGCTTAAACAAGTTGTAAATGTAGGTACGTGGCATGAGAATTTGTACCTTAATGTTGATACACCTAAGTATGTTGCTTACCAACAGGATGCTCCGCAACATTATTTGGTCCCTAACTTAGACCTTTGCCACAAAACTAAAGATGTTAATTGGCTATGCCCTGGTAAACCTTTCCTGAAAGACACAACAGAAGCTCTTTGTGGCTTGTCCACAGAGAATGTCCAAGAGAAGTGTAAGGTTACCGTGTCAAAATATGACGATTTTCTGATACCACTGTAGCTGTACTGGATACGGTATGGTTAGTTAGCACACCTAGTACGGAACTTACTGTCACCTTCCAGAAGCATGATGTAATCAACCGTTACGCTCTTCCTTGCAATGTTTGTGTGATCGCTGTACCCAAGTATGCTGTTGCCCATGTAGGAGGAGTTTCCCTGTTTTATCTTGACACAGACCCGGTTGTTTCTGAGTTGGAAGTGCTTGATGTATTTCGTGGACATCCTATTGACTTTGCTATGGACCTTATACCATTTTTACAGTCCAAAGACTCTCACACTGTTGAATTATCTGTCGACCATGAGACTCTCGAGGTTGCAGATTACAAACGTCGTTCATCTGATGTCACCCAGTTCCACATGTCCACTCACGTTGTCATCCCACTTTTGACCATCTCGTGGTTCATCATGTTCCTGTGTGCTGTAGTGTTTTGGAGAGACCTTCGTCATTTACGCTATCGCGTAAACACTTTGTCACCTACGGCGATGAGATTGCAAGACTTTATGTAGTTACATCTGACCAGCGTTTTGCCAACAATTTATTCTGTTTTCACTTTTCTGTACTAATATGCTTTGCTTTGCATGATGTGATTATGGTTCATGATTTGTTTGATTAATTTTCATGTGTTAAGACTTTTAACTAACTGCACATGCGGGTTCTATTATTCAGTATTTTGCTGTATTAGCATTTTTGATTTCCTTGTGAACATTATTTTGCTTAATAGAACTGTTGGAAGTGTGTTAGTTTGCATTAGTTGAGATTTACTTTGAAACTTTTTGTAGTTGACCATGAAGTTGTACCTGAATCCTGACTGAACTGTCTGGCTTATTTTTGTAGTTAGGTTGGAGAAGGCCATTACTCCTTTGTAGTAATTTCCATCTCCAAGGGGGGGAATCTGTAGGAGTATTTGCTGTGATCTCACCCACCCGGTGTGCACATGAGAGCACCTTTGCAGCCAACATGGACGCTGCAACCTTTCACCTATATGTCTGACTACCAACTGTGCAGAAGTCAGCATTTCAGCTTGTAATAGATTTACTGAAGCCTGCACCACCTCCAAGGTCACTCTGTATCGGGGGAGAATGCATGTCCCTGAGAGAGAGAGAGCTTACGAGATAAGACGGACAATGGAAGCTTCATACAGATGCTGGGAGTACATGGTGGGATTATTTCTGATTGGCTCCCAGAAAACTGATGGGTCGGAGAAGCGGGAACAGAAGGGGAAGAAAGCTAGAGTTGGCGGGAAGAAGAAGGAAGAAAGAACAGAAGAAAAGAAGAGGAGAGGACTTGCATTTCTGCAAGCACCTGATTTACCTGAGAGACTTACTGATAATACCTGGCAAAGCTTTTCCCCAGGTTACAGCTGTCTACAGGATCTATACTGAGTCTGTATCATCTGTTGCTGAGCAAGACAAGTGCATCACCTAAGCTCGTGGGACCTTGCTGAGACATTCAGCTGAGGTATCGGAAGGAACCTGATCTGGTGACCGGAACGGTGAGATCATAGCTTACTTCCTTCAAGCTGGGTTAGATAATTGGTCTGTGCTCGGACCCCTCAGATGCGTGACGTCAGGATTTATGATCTCTACTCGCTGTTAGCCTAGTATAAGATTTGTGTGGTAATCATTAGGATCTCGGTATTGTGTTTATCTGTCATTACAGATTAGCCAATAGGATAATCATAGTTAGTCTCTATATTTTTGGTATCATTGTGCATGCAATCAGGAATTGCTGATGCTATAAGCTGATAAGGATTTTTCTATATTTTTGTATATAACACTGTATAAATAAACTAATATATTCCATTGGTCTGTCCGTTATTTTCCATGTAGCGAATGTCGGGCGGAGGCCACACCCCCTAGACATAAGCGAGTACGTATGTAGGAATTGGCCTCTTACAAAATCTATATAACCACCTACACCACATGCATGTAGCATTATTTACATGTACAAAGCCCAGACTGATGCTGCTCTTTTTTTATGTTCTTTTGTAAAATAGCTTCTTTTTATATACTGAAGAAATATGTTAGCCTTGCTAGCCCTTGCTCTCAGTAAAATCCAGGCCAATGGCTCATAATAAGAGCTAGGCTTCTTAAAATCAAAATCATCTCTGATACAAAAGAGAGCTAGCCTGTAAAAATCAGAGATCACCTTTGACACAGTTATATTTCACTGTAGCAAGTGCTGCGCTGGCAAGGAAGGGGGTTTTTGCTCTTGGAAACATTCTTGGGACTGGCACCTGTGAGAAGTTATGAGCAAAGCTGTTAGGGCTAATGTACGTCATTAGAAGGTCGGATGCAAGGGGGGTAAGCACACCAAGGGAGGGGGTGGAGCGGAAGAGGGCAACATGACCTGTGAGATCATCTCACAGATGGGCTCTCAAGAGATTTTGTTTATACTTAGGGCTTGAGAACATGTGAAGTCATTTTACTTAAACTGATAAGTGCTAGGAGCCCTGTTGAGACAGCTGGAGTCCATTGGAACCAATGAAGCCAAAATGGTATATAAGGACCATTCTGGAGAGTATTAGGGCAGACAAGAGGAGGAGAAGAAGAGAGAAGGAAGACTCCAGAAGGCCAGACAGAGAGGACGTGCCATGTAATGCTGTTCCACCATGTGACTGTCTGATTTGCTTGTACTACTATTGGTAAGATTGTAATAAACTATCTTATTATATCTATTGAATACTGGGTTCCTTTCTAATTACAGACCTAGCTACAGCCTGGTCTGTGCAGACCTGCCATGAGCAGATACAGGGTTGGGGTAATTAAGCATCTAGAGGGGATTTGCAGTTCTCTCTAGGATAGTACAGAGAGCCCATGGCTTCCGCTGCCCAAATGGGTGAGGCAGATCTAATTATATACAATACATCATTACATATACACTATAGTGCCACAAAAAGTATGCTGTTTTATGGTCATCAAGCCATTTATAAAAGGCTATCAGTTTTGCACATGATATAAACATCCATGTTTTTAAAATCTAAAAGCCCTATACAGAGTTACCCTCAAAATCACAAAAGTTCATATTTTTGGAAACTACCTTGTATTCTCCTAATTGTTAAAATCATAGAGGGCTTGGTGATGTATCAATTAACAGAATATTTGGATAATTTTGGCCTGCTTCATGACTCTGTCAGCATTCTGTAACTACTTTAGTATGGAGACAGTTATTAGTTCTCTTCCGGCGGAGGGTAGAATGCTGCTGAGTAAAGGCCAAAGAGTTGTCATCTTACAATTTGACTTGTCGAGTGCTTTTGATCTGGTTGACCATCAAATGTTCCTGAGCATAACAGACAGTTTTGGAACTGGTGGTAATGTTCTTACATCGTGGACATACAAGGTTAGATTTAAGGAGGCCCTTTCAGAGTCTTGGTGTGCTAACTGTGGAGTCCCACAGGGATCCTCGCTCTCTCCAATTCTTTTCCATGTATTGATGTCCTTTTTGGGTTCGGTATTAAATTCTGCAGGTTTTAAAAGTCTTTAGCTGTGCAGATGATATTACAGTTTTGCTACCATTAGTTCAAACTGTTGGATACTACTGTTAGAATTAGGTACTGTATTTTCCTACTTGAAGACTGGATTATTAACCACTCTCTGAAGTTAAACAAGGATAAAACTCAGTTCCTTTTTCTAGGTCAAACAGATGGAATTTGGAACAAGAATATGTTGAAGTTGAGGGGGTAACATTTTTCATCTGAGAAAAATATTAAGATCTTATTATTATTCTGTCTGGTACTCTTTCCTTAGACTCTCAGGTGAACTCATTTGTTAAGAAATCTTTTTTCTTAATGAAAAGGCTTAGAAGAATTTGCAATTTGTTTGATATACAATTGTTCAGATTGGTTTGTCTAGAGTCTACTTCTGTCAATTTTAGATACCTGTAACAGTATCTGTACAGGCTGCCAAAAAGTCCTGGTAAAAAAAGATCCAAACCATCCAAAATATATCTGCTCATCTGATCTTTTCTGCTTGTAAAAAGGACAGGGTTTCACCATTACTATTGGCTCTCCACTGGTTACCGGTAGACGCATGTATTCGATTCAAAGTTTGTACACTGGTCTTTAAGATGTTTTATGGGCTGGTTCCAACCTATTTATCTAAATGGGCTCAGACTGAAAATAGTAGTATTGGTCTCTGTGACACTCTTAATCTTCATTATCCTATTCCAAGAAATCTGAAATATAAAACCATTTTCTCTGACAATTTATTATATCAGGCTCCTGAAATTTGAAACTCCATTCCACAAGATGGTAGACAAATTTGTAATTATCTTAAATTCAGGAGATCATTGAAAACTTTTATGTCAATGCTGAACTGGGTTTAGTTTTCTGCTGTTTTTATATGTATGATTTTTTATAATTTTTATGTTACATCACAGGTTTTGCCTGTTTAATCTTTTTGTGATCTGCATTTAACTCTTAAGGGCTATTGCGGAATATAAGCAGTTATGTAATGGGTCTCCACCTGTCTCAATGTCAGCTGGACAGGGCCCTCGGGACCTGCCAGTGTGGGACCCGACCCCAAGGTGACCTGAGGATTCGACATCTCCTCGTCGAATCTCAACACCGAGCTTTGGGTGAAGGCCAAGATGCATCGGCATCGGTCGTCCTCGATGCATGGAGCCAGGAGCTCCAAGGTGTCAAGGAATTTGGCACTCAAGAAGTGTCAGCGCCAGGAGGATCACTCCCTCTCTATTCAGGAGGTACCGATTCATCTGCAGCCTGTCTCGGAGTTAGCACCTCAGTCTTTCCGGGTGTCTGTTCTCGATCAGCGTCTCTGGGTCCTGCTCCCTGAGATGCTGGATGGCTACTTGCAATGGTGTGTGTCGGTATCAGAGGTGCTTGTGCCTGCCCCACTGCCCACTGTGGCTCTGCTTAGCCCTCAGCCTGCAGTGTGGCCTCTCATGCCGGCGCCATGTGCAAGCCTGGTGTTGACTGCCACCCATGCTGGTACCCCCTAGACGTTGGTGGAGGAAGCTTCGCCGGAGTCAAGGAGGGAGCCAGCTTCTTGACGCCCCTCTCATGGACATGGCTCCTCAATGACAAGGCAGGCTCGGTCTCAGCACTCCCACAAGGAGTTTCTATCCGATATCGATGAAGAACACTTGTGGGTGTCAGAGGAGAGATCCAAGCTACTTTTCCTCTAATGAATTCTATGGAATTCCCCCTGAACCCTCCTCTCCACTTGAAAGGAGAGTCTTTCATTCCCCTCTTTTGTAAAGGAAATGGCTGAGGCTATTGCATTTCGTTTGGAAGTGGAGGATGAGCCCAGGGCTAAGATACTCGAGGTCCTGGACTACAAGTAAAAACCCCGGAAGAAGCATGGTTAACACTGCGATCTTTGGGGTGCAGAGATGTTCCAATTCAGAAGGAGTTACTGGAGACCGCCAAGGAAACCAGAGCGGATTCAGCATGGCAGAGGGTGGTGGATCGAGGGAAGAATTCTGACAAGCAAGCTTCCTGAAGGAAAACAGACTTATGCGGACTAGTGGAAAATTGATTTATTCATTGAGAACATTATGCAGATAAGCAATTATTTCAGGGGGTGCTACGTATAGGGCATCTGTAGGGGAGAGGGGAGGGAGGGCAGGGTACCCTGGTGAGTGTGGGGAGCATGGGAATATGTTGGAAGATGGTGAGGGGTGAGGTGAGAGATTGAACTGGAAGGATTTTGGTTGTGGGAATTAAAATTATGCGGGTTTGGGGGTGGAGGGATGCTTCGCAGAAGTGTATGGGTTGAATGAATGCAGTGGATGTGGAAGAATGCAGGGTGTTGGGAGGGTTAGGGATTAGCTTTTGAGTGGGTTTGGAGCAGGGTGGAGGGCAGAAATTGCCTGTGGGGAAGGGGAGGGGAGAGACCTTATTGGTGGGTACATGGAATGTAAACGGGCTAAATAATCAGGGGAAGCACAGTAGCGTATTTAAGGAGTTGGGCAGGCTGAGGTGGGACGTAAAGTTTTTGCAAGAAACACACTTAAGACCGAGAAATACTCATGTGCTGCGTCGTAGGCCTTTTCGGGAAGTGGTGGTACATCAGGGAATAGGACCAAAAAGGATGGGGGGAGTGGCCATTTTGATAAGAAAAACTTGTGGATTTGTGATTAAAAAGGTGTTTCGAGATACCAGTGGGCGTTGTGTGGCCCTTAGAGGGTGGTTGCAGGGCAAGGAGCTGACATTGATTAACATTTATGCTCCGAATGTGGGGCAAAGGAAATTCTTTCAAACATTAATAGAAGAAATTTTGGGATTTGTTGGAGGGCAAGTTGTGGTAGGGGGGGATTTTAATATTGCCCCGGATGCAAGGCTAGACCATTCGACAGGAGGAGGGCAGCAGAGTGGCCCTGGGCGGAAAGCATTGTTACAATTTTTGAAGTGGTTGGAGGTGGTGGATTGTTGGAGGTTGCAACATGGGGTGCAGCGGAATTACACCTTTTACTCGCAGGCAGCGCAGACTTAGTCCCGTATAGATGGGTTATGGGTACATCGCAATGGATGGCCTATGGTGGAGGCAGCTGAGATAGAGACAATTTGTATTTCAGATCATGCACCAATGTGGATTAAATTAATTGGGCAGGGTCAATGCAGGTGACAAGGAGTCTGGAGACTTAATGAGTCATTGCTAGGTGATGAGGAAGTGCGGGATGATAGTAAGCTTACTATTCAAGAGTTCCAATGATTTAATGATAATGGGGAAGTAACTGATGGGGTATTATGGGATGCGTTGAAGGTAGTAGTGAGAGGGGCTTTGATTAAGTGGGGGTCGCGCAAGAAAAGGGAAAAAGGGCACCACTTGCTAGCATTGCGTATGAGGTTATTGTATTTAGAAAAGCGACATAAGCGAAACCCTACGCCACAGATCTGGGAAGATCTAAAGCAAGTGAGAGGGGAAATAGCACAATTGCAGATGGCTGACATTGATTATATGAGAACCAAGCTAAAGCAGCAATATTTTGAGTTTGCCAACAAATCGAGTGCAATGTTGGCCCGTTATTTACGGGTGAGGAGAGGGCGTTCCCTTATCCAAAAGATGAAAGATGATAGGGGAGGCTGGCACTATGCTGATTCAGATACTGGAAAATGCTTTGTGAAATACTACCAGAATTTATATAGAGCTACTGGGGGTACTCCGGCTGCAGATATAGTTCGTTATTTGGACCAAGTTCCATTACAACGTTTGGATGAGGTTGAAAGAACTCAGCTTGGGGAACCTATTAGAATAGGGAAGGTGCAGGGAGTGATAAAACGTGTTCTAATGGTAAGGCGCCAGGATTAGATGGATACTCGGTCAGGTTTTACAAGTGCTTTGGGGATGAGCTTGGACATTTATTGGTGCGAGTGGGTAATGGGGTTTTGGAGGGTAATGGTCTGCCGGTATCCATGTCCGAGGCTGGAGTAATGGTCCTACCTAAACTTGGGAAAGATCCCACTGACTGTGGTTCCTATAGGCCTATCTCACTTTTGAATGTGAATGCAAAGATAGTGGCCAAGGTCCTGGCTAACAGTTTGGCTAGGGTGTTGCCGAAATTGATTCATATGGATCAATCGGGGTTTATCCCAAAGAGGCAGGTAGGGGATAACATAAGGCGTACTCTACATTTAATATGAGAGGCGCAAAGACCCCGGTCTAGTACAGCACTGTTGGCTATAGAAAATAAAGGCTAAAGAGTTGGCGTTCCAGAAATACACAAAAACTCAAGAACAGGAACACGGGGAGGAATACCAGATGAAACTGAAAGAAGCCAAGAGAGAGATACGTCTGGCGAAAGCGCAAGTGGAAGAACAAATGGCTAGAAATGTAAGGAGGGGTGACAAAAATTTCTTCAGGTATATTAGTGAAAGGAGAATGACTAAAAAGGGAATTGTGAGACTAAAAGTTACTGCGAACCACTATGTAGATAGTGATGAAGAAAAAGCAAATTTGCTAAATAGATACTTCTGTTCTTTTTTCACAGAAGAAAATCCTGGAGCAGGACCGCGATGGACTGGAAAAAGTACAAATGAAAATGGAGCTGATACAGCATCATTTACAGAAGAGCGGGTGTATGAACAACTTGTAAAGCTAAAGGTGGACAAAGCCATGGGACCGGACGGGATCCACCCCAGGATATTGAGGGAGCTCAGAGAGGTTCTGGCGGGTAAGATTTATTTGTTTAATAAATCCTTAGAGACGGGAGAGGTTCCGAGGGATTGGAGAACGGCGGAGGTGGTCCCTCTTCACAAAAGTGGTGATAGGGAAGAAGTTGGAAACTACAGGCCGGTAAGCCTCACTTCGGTTATTGGAAAAGTAATGGAAGCGATGCTGAAGGAAAGGATAGTGAATTTCCTGGAAGCCAATAAGTTGCAAGATCCGAGACAACATGGTTTTGTAGGAGTATTTGCTGTGATCTCACCCACCCTGTGTGCATATGAGAGCACCTTTACAGCCAAAATGGACGCTGCAACCTTTCACCTATATGTCTGACTACCAACTGTGCAGAAGTCAGAATTTCAGCTTGTAATAGACTTACTGAAGCCTGCACCACCTCCAAGGTCACTCTGTATCGGGGGAGAATGCATGTCCCTGAGGGAGAGAGACTGAGGGAGAGAGCTTACGAGATAAGACGGACAAAGGAAGCTTCATACAGATGCTGGGAGTACATGGTGGGATTATTTCTGATTGGCTCCCAGAAAACTGATTGATCTGAGAAGCGGGAACAGAAAGAGTTAGTTCCTGAGAGAAGAAGAAGAGAGAAGAAGAAGAGAGAAGAACAGAAGAACAGAAGAGGAGAACACTTGCATTTCTGCAAGCACCGATTTACCTGAGAGACTTATTGATAATACCTGGCAAAGCTTTTCCCCAGGTTACAGCTGTCTACAGGATCTATACGGCGTCTGTATCATCTGTGGCTGATCAAGACAAGTGCATCACCTGAGCTTGTGGGACCTCGCTGAGACCTTCGGCTGAGGAATCGGAAGGAATCTGATCTGATAACCGGGACGGTGAGATCATAGTTTACTTCCTTCAGGCTGGGTTAGATAATTAGTCTGTGCTCGGACCCAACAGATGTGTGACGTCAGGATTTATGATCTCTAGTTGCTGTTAGCCTAGTATAAGATTTGTGTGGTAATCATTAGGATCTTGGTCTTGTGTTTATCTGTCATTACAGATTAGCCAATAGGATAATCATAGTTTCTCTATATTTTTGGTATCATTGTGCATGCAATCAGGAATTGCTGATGCTATAAGCTGATAAGAGTTTTCTATATTTTTGTATATAACGCTGTATAAATAAACTAATATATTCCATTGGTCTGTCCGTTATTTTCCATGCAGCTAATGTTGGGCAGAGGCCACGCCCCCTAGACATAAGCGAGTACATAGGTAGGAAATTGGCCTCTTACAAAATATATATATAACCACCTACAGTTTTACCAAAGGGAAATCGTGCCAAACGAATCCCATTGAGTTCTTTGATTGGGTGACAGGAGAATTGAATCAGGGACGAGCTATGGATGTAATCTCCTTAGATTTCAGCAAAACTTTTGACACGGTTCCCCACAGAAGGCTTTTAAATAAACTGGATGGGCTGCAGATAGGACCCGAAGCGGTGAACTGGATTAGGAACTGGTTGACAGACGCCAGATGGTGGTGGTGAATGGAGTTCGCTCGGAGGAGGGAAAGGTGAGTAGTGGAGTGCCTCAAGGATCGGTGCTGGGGCCGATTCTGTTCAATATATTTGTGAGTGACCTTGCCGAAGGGTTAGAAGGTAAAGTTTGCCTATTTGCGGATGATACTAAGATCTGTAACAGAGTGGACACCCCAGAGGGAGTGGAAAACATGAAAAAGGATCTGAAGAAGCTAGAAGAATGGTCTAAGGTTTGGCAATTAAAATTCAAAGCGAAGAAATGCAAAGTGATGCACTTAGAGAATAGAAATTCACAGGAGACGTATGTGTTAGGCGGAGAGAGTCTGATAGGTACGGACGGGGAGAGGGATCTTGGGGTGATAGTATCCGATGATCTGAAGGTGACGAAACAGTGTGACAAGGCGGTGGCCGTAGCTAAAAGATTGCTAGGCTGTATAGAGAGAGGTGTGACCAGCAGAAGAAAGGGAGTGTTGATGCCCCTGTATAAGTCGTTGGTGAGGCCCCACCTGGAGTATCGTGTTCAGTTTTGGAGGCCTTACCTTGCTAAGGATGTAAAAAGAATCGAAGCGGTGCAAAGAAAAGCTACGAGAATGGTATGGTATTTGCATCACAGGACGTATGAGGAGAGACTTGCTGACCTGAACATGTATACCTTGGAGAAAAGGAGAAACAGGGGTGATATGATACAGACGTTCAAATATTTGAAAGGTATTAATCCGCAAACGAACCTTTTCCGAAGATACAAAGGCGGTAGAACGAGAGGACATGAAATGAGATTGAAGGGAGGCAGACTCAAGAAAAATGTCAGGAAGTATTTTTTCACAGAGAGAGTGGTGGATGCTTGGAATGCCCTCCCGCGGGAGCTGGTGGAGATGAAAACGGTAACGAAATTCAAACATGCGTGGGATAAACATAAAGGAATCCTGTTCAGAAGAAATGGATCCTCAGGAGCTTAGCCGAGATTGGATAACAGAGCCGGTAGTGGGAGGTGGGGCTGGTGGTTGGGAGGTGGGGATAGTGCCGGGCAGACTTCTACGGTCTGTGCCAGAGCCAATGGTGAGGATAGTGCTGGGCAGACTTGTACGGTCTGTGCCCTGAAAAAGACAGGTACAAATCAAGGTAAGGTATACACAAAAAAGTGGCACATTTCTTGGGCAGACTAGATGGACCGTGCAGGTCTTTTTCTGCTGTCATCTACTATGTTACTATGTTAGATGCAGAAAAGGCCTTTGACCGGGTAAGTTGGGGGTTTTCACGAGAAGTGATTAATTGTATGGGCCTTGGAGATAATTTTGGTGCTTGGCTGGGAGCCCTGTATGCAGCCCCGAAGGCATGCCTTAATATTAATGGGGGATATACATCTTTTTTCCCATTAGGTAGAGGGACTAGGCAGGGCTGTCCCTTGTCGCCCCACCTCTTTGCACTGTACACAGAGCCACTGCAGTAATGATACGTCAGAATCCAGATGTTCGAGGGATTAGGGTTGGGGGGATGCAACATCGTATTGCACTGTTTGCGGATGATGTGCTACTTTATTTGGTGGATCCTGAGCAGACACTGCCAATGGTGTTGGAGATCCTTAGGGAATTTGAACGATATGCAGGCCTAAGGGTTAACATGGATAAAAGTGAGCTACTGGGGATTTCTTTGACCCATAGGGAGGAAAGTAGATTAAGAGCATTGTTTACTTTCAAATGGGCCAAACATCACATTCGATATTTGGGGATTCAGATTCCCCGAGTCCGGAGAAGGGTGTATAGTCTTAACTATGGGAAGATAGTACACCATGTCAGGTCATGTTTGTAAGGTATGTAATATTGTGACGTCGTCTGCATAGATGAATGGGTTGAGGCCATGGGAAGATAGTAGACCAAATTAGGGTAGACTTGTCCCGATGGAAGGGGTTATGGCTTTCTTGGTGGGGGCGCATGGCAGTAGTGAAGATGAATATGTTGCCTAGATTGTTATTTCTGTTTCAGGCACTGCCAGTGGCGGTTCCGAGACGGACACTTAAACAATTGCAGGGTTTTCTGTCTCAGTTTATTTGGGAGGGTAGGCATCCCCGTTTGGCAGGATGAGTATTGTGGGGGGCTCCTGAGAGGAGGGGTAGAGTGGTGCCCAATATTGAGTGGTATTATTTTCCTGCCCAACTGCAGTTGATTATGGACTGGGAGAGGGGGATAACTAAGCCAGCTAGTCAGTTAGAGCAGTCGTATAGCCCGCATAGGCCAATGAGTTCTTACTTATGGACTACTGAAGGTGTGGGAGGGATCTTGGCTGGGATACAAAATCCATACGTGAGGCATTTGGTGGAATTGTGGCGACATGTGCGGAGGAAATGGGGACAGACTGATAGGGTATCGACACTGGCGCCTTTGCGATGGGAGCCTAAATTTGGGGCTGGGAGAGAAAATGCTATATTTGTGCGGTGGGAACAAGTGGGTATTTTGAATTTCCGAGATGTGCTGCAGGGGGGTAGGATGAAGAGTTTTGATACGCTGTGCTCCATGTATGGCCTGTCCAGAGGGGATATTTTTTCTTATATACAGATTCAACATTTTGTGGGGACATTAGGTTGGAGGGGAGACGGAAAGTCTGGAAAACCTGTGGCTTTTGTTGAGGAGGATGCCCAGACCAATATCAGTGATATATAAATTTTTTAGGGGATGGGATCCCAGGCCATTTGGGTTTCAGGGGGCCAGGGAGGCTGATTTAAATTGCTGTTTTTCTGATCGGGAGTGGGAAATGATTTGTGGGGAGGTTCAAAAAGCCTCGGTATGTGTTTTGGTGCAGGAAAATGCATATAAAGTCCTATCCAGATGGTATTACACACCTGAGAGATTGAAGCGGATGTACCCTGGTGAATCAGACTTGTGCTGGAGGCATAAATCACAACTGGGTTCTTTTCTACATGTATGGTGAACCTGTCCCAGTGTGGATCCTTTCTGGCAGGCCGTTATGAAAGTACTGGTAATGTTGATTGACTCATCCTTGGTGTGCAGTCCTGTGGTATGCCTCTTGGGTTTACATAACGAGAGGGATTCTTGGGAGGATAGCAAATGGATGCGATGGGGGTTGGCAGCAGCTAAGTGCCTTATAGCACAGCATTGGAAGAAAGTAGACCCCCCCCTCCCGACTTTGGGTGACTGGAAGTGCAAGTTGGGTCAGTTAATACAAATGGAGCATCTTACGGCCTATCGCAGGGAGGGGTTTCTGCGACATAAGGGTCGATGGGCTCGATTCCAACAGCGATTACTACGCATTTAGGATGGTGGAGTATTAGAGGATGTGGATGGGCTTGGAGGGGGAAGGACAAGGGGGGAGGGGGGGGGAGAGAGCGTGCCTCAAAGAACCAAGGGGTACTCTCAAGTTATTCATGGGCTGAAAGTGGTTGGAGGGTTGGGGGGGTGCATATTATTGGCGCACAGCCTAGTTGGAGTGCGGATGTTGTTTATGGGACTATTATTAAAACAAACATTGCAGAGGAGTTCAAATAAATGAAAAGATTGTGCAAGATATATTAGTTCAGTAACTGCTAGACCCTGCGTGGGCTAGAGTGAGCAGGATGTGCTCTTTGAAAAAGTTGACTGTTACAAAATTGTTATAATAAAAACAATTTAAAGTGAAAAAAAAAAAAAAGAAAAAAAGATAAATTGCTCTTGTGACTTTATAAGATCAGAGTTGAGTACTATCTGAGTCCTGTGCTGTGGATCCTTGTCCTTTGTACAGAGTTCATCTTGTTCACTAAAGTTCTGTTTTCTTCCAAAAAAAAAAAAAAAGATAGGAAAGAAGACAAATTTTTAAGGTTCTCATAACATTCGTTTTGTGAACCATTCTGATTTGCTTTGCAAGAAGTGACGGTAAAGTAAATAAATGATAACCTTGTTGGACTTGGCGGACTCTCTCCCACCAGAGCAGTTGGCCAAACAGCAGAAGGCATGTTGTAAATTTTTGGCCAGGGGTGTCTAAGACACATTTGACATGGCATCCAGGATCTCTGCTCAAAAGTATAGTGTTTCTAACTTGGAACAGTCAGTTCAGCAGAGGTTGGCGTTTACCCCCTGCCAGGGGGGGGGGGGATAACCTTTTTGGAGAGAAGGTTGAGGACGTCGCTGACCAAATCAAAAAACAAACTGATACCATCTGTACTCTCCCACTAGACGCCTTATGCACCAGCCTCCTCATCTATGAGGTCCTTTGGCAAGTTGAGGAGGAGTGCTTAATACCCACAGCGATGTAGGAATGCCATCTCTTCTCACCAGCCCATTTAGGGTCAGCCCAAGTGCGCTCCTTCTCGTCAGCAGCATGCGCATAAGGCCCCTGCTGCTCCCCAGTCGAAGCAAGGGACGACCTTTTGACTGGCTCCAGCAAAGCACAGCCGCTCTCAAAGTGTCCGACCCGGACGACTTACCTGTTGGGGGGGGGAGGGTGAAGATTTTCTACAAAAGGTGGTCCCCTTGTGCTCTCAATTGGCTTCAGAAACCTCCAAGTTGCCCACCAAGAACTCATTACTTCAGCTCTCAGCATAAGGACCATGCAGTCAAGCCCGTTCCACCAGGGGAGGAAGGGCAGGGATTCTATTCCAATTACGTCCTTGTGCAAAAGAAGACCGGGGGGGGGGGGGGGGGGTGAATGTGTCCCATCCTATTCCTGAAGGACCTGAACAAATTCCTGGTCAAAGAAAAGTTCAGGATTGTTTCCCTGGGCACCCTCCTAACCATAACGCAGGAAAATGATTGGCTATGCTCGCTGGACTTGAAGGATGCACATACTCACATTCCGATACTTCCAGCCCACCAAGTATCTCAGATTTCAGCTGGGAGCACATCACTACCAGTAGCTCGTGTTGTCCTTTAGCCATGCGTCAGCTCCCAGGGTCTTCACCAAATGTCTAGCAGTAGTCGCAGCATCACTACACAGACTGGAAGTCCATAGGTTCCCTTACCTTGACAATTGGCTGGTGAAGAGCACATCTGAGGATGGTGCTTGGGAGTCTATGATGAGGGTTACTCAGGTGCTAGAGCTACTAGGGTTCATTATAAACTACCCCAACTCATTTTAGACTCCCCGGAATCGTCCCTAGAATGTTTACTGCGGGTGATATCAAGATATGGGGAGATGTCGGGATTTAAATTAAATTTAGCTAAGTCTTAGCGTTACCTCTGAGCGATGACGTCCAAAAAAGGTGGAGGGGAGAATTCCCACTACAGTGGGCAGAGGGAAAGATGAAATATTTGGGGGTTATAGTACCAAGAGATTTAGCATTGACCTACGGGCTAAATGTGCTCCCGCTTTTGACGGAGACCATGAGCACATTACAATTTTGGGGAGCATGCCCACTTTCTCTGTCAGGATGCATAGCGCTGTTCAATATGATAATGGTACCCCAGTGGTTATATATTTTCCAAATGTTACCCCTGTTTTTGAGGCAAAAGGAAGAACGGACATTGTGTCAGATGGTGCAGCAGTTTATCTGGAGGGGAAAGCGCCCGCGACTCCCCATGAGTATTATACAAAAGCCCAAACAACACGGGGGAATGGGTCTGTTGAACGTTAGGTATTTAACTATATCTTGAACTATGAGACACATGAGGGATTGGCTGACAGGGAACCACAGCTTCTCGGCGACTCTGGTGGAGTCCTCCAGTTTTCCTAAAACTCATTTAAGTTGGCTGATGCATACAACTAAACGGAGGCTGGAAGCAGGAATTTTAAAGAACCCGCTTGACTCTCGGCCAGGGCAGCCTGGAGATGGCTTTATAGTAGGCACGGGCACACGGTGAGGTCCACCCCCTTTTTGTCGATACATTGGAATCCGGATTTCCCAGCTGGGACCACATCGCACCCTGGCGAAGGAAAGGGATCCTATACCTGTATCAGCTGCTGGACAAGGAGGGGAAGTTGCGGGCTTTTGTGGACTTAAAGCAGGAATTTAATCTGCTAGACATTGATATATTTGCATATACCCAGCTGAAACATTATGCCTCCTCGTTAGGATGGATTAACTTATGTGAGGACATGCAGGACACGTTGAGTACAGCTCTCACCCTGGGCTCTCAGAATATAGTCCCTCTCAGGTTTCATAACCGGTACCTGCTAGATACTACAGAGGACATAGATTATAAGAAGTGGTCACAGGCGTGGACTAAAGATTTGGGAACCGAAGTGACTGAGCATGCATTACAGAGCTATGTACTGTCTATCTTGCATAATTCTCTATTAGGGCTAAAAGAAACGCCTTCAGAAAATGGAAGAAGGAACCGTCTGAAAATAACAAGAAACAGCATAAGGAGTGTCAAAGCAAATGCAAGGCGCAGATTAAGAAGGCCAAGAGGGAGTATGAAAAAAAGATAGCATTAGAGGCAAAAAAACATAGTAAAAATTTTTTCGGTATATTAAAAGCAGGAAGCCGGCAAAAGAATCGGTTGGGCCGCTGGATGACCGAGGGGTAAAACGGGCGATCAAGGAAGACAAAGACGTAGCGGAGAGACTGAATGAATTCTTTGCTTCGGTCTTCACCGAGGAAGATTTGGGTGGGATACCGGTGTCGGAAATGGTATTTCAAGCGGATGAGTCGGAGAAACTTACTGACTTCACGGTAAACCTGGAGGACGTAATGGGGCAGTTCGGCAAACTGAAGAGTAGCAAATCTCCTGGACCGGATGGTATTCATCCTAGAGTACTGATAGAACTGAAAAACGAGCTTGCGGAGCTACTGCTAGTGATATGCAACTTATCCTTAAAATCGAGCGTGGTACCGGAAGATTGGAGGGTGGCCAATGTAACGCCCATTTTTAAAAAAGGCTCCAGGGGAGATCCGGGAAATTATAGACCGGTGAGTCTGACGTCGGTGCCGGGGAAAATGGTAGAGGCTATTATTAAAAACAAAATTACAGAGCACATCCGAGGACATGGATTACTGAGACCAAGTCAGCATGGCTTTTGTGTGGGGAAATCTTGCCTGACCAATTTACTTCAATTCTTTGAAGGAGTGAACAAACATGTGGACAAAGGGGAGTCGGTTGATATTGTGTATCTGGATTTTCAAAAGGCGTTTGACAAGGTACCTCATGAAAGGCTACAGAGGAAATTGGAGGGTCATGGGATAGGAGGAAATGTCCTATTGTGGATTAAAAACTGGTTGAAGGATAGGAAACAGAGAGTGGGGTTAAATGGGCAGTATTCACAATGGAGAAGGGTAGTTAGTGGGGTTCCTCAGGGGTCCGTGCTAGGACCGCTGCTTTTTAATATATTTATAAATGATTTAGAGATGGGAGTAACTAGCGAGGTAATTAAATTTGCTGATGACACAAAGTTATTCAAAGTCGTTAACTCGCGACAGGATTGTGAAAAATTACAAGAGGACCTTACGAGACTGGGAGACTGGGCGGCTAAATGGCAGATGATGTTTAGTGTGAGCAAGTGCAAGGTGATGCATGTGGGAAAAAAGAACCCGAATTATAGCTACGTCATGCAAGGTTCCACGTTAGGAGTTACGGACCAAGAAAGGGATCTGGGTGTCGTCGTCGATAACACACTGAAACCTTCTGCTCAGTGTGCTGCTGCGGCTAAGAAAGCAAATAGAATGTTGGGTATTATTAGGAAAGGTATGGAAAACAGGTGTGAGGATGTTATAATGCCGTTGTATCGCTCCATGGTGCGACCGCACCTTGAGTATTGTGTTCAATTCTGGTCGCCGCATCTCAAGAAAGACATAGTAGAATTGGAAAAGGTGCAGCGAAGGGCGACTAAAATGATAGCGGGGATGGGACGACTTCCCTATGAAGAAAGACTAAGGAGGCTAGGGCTATACAGCTTGGAGAAGAGACGGCTGAGGGGAGACATGATAGAGGTATATAAAATAATGAGTGGAGTGGAACAGGTGGATGTGAAGCGTCTGTTCACGCTTTCCAAAAATACTAGGACTAGGGGGCATGCGATGAAACTACAGTGTAGTAAATTTAAAACAAATCGGAGAAAATCTTTCTTCACCCAACGTGTAATTAAACTCTGGAATTCGTTGCCGGAGAAAGTGGTGAAGGCGGTTAGCTTAGCAGAGTTTAAAAAGGGGTTGGACGGTTTCCTAAAGGACAAGTCCATAAACCGCTACTAAACGGACTTGGAAAAATCCAAAATTCCAGGAATAGCATGTATAGAATGTTTGTACGTTTGGGAAGCTTGCCAGGTGCCCTTGGCCTGGATTGGCCGCTGTCGTGGACAGGATGCTGGGCTCGATGGACCCTTGGTCTTTTCCCAGTATGGCATTACTTATGTACTTATGTATTTATACGAAGTTGGGAACTACAGTACAAATTTGCATTACGAATGTATGTGTCAACCTATAGGGCATATCGAGCGGGATTCGAAGAGTCTGGGGCATGCCCTAAATGTGCAACAGAGCCAGCCTCCTTGGGGCATATGTTCTGGAAGTGCTCAAGAGTGCTCTATTTCTGGTCACGGGTATTAAAGTCACTTCAGGAATACTGGACCCAGGGAGTGTCATTACAGCCGTTGATCTTATTTGATGTATGCAAATGTACAAGACCCACCTTACCGGGCTTCCAGAACTTTTTGAGAAGGTCAATACTGACTGGGAAGAAGGTTATATTATTAAGCTGGAGAGAGGCGGGGGGGTCCCTCTTTGAGCCACTGGAGGACACATATGATCGAGCTGATGAAAATGGAGAGGTGTGGAGTACGAGATCTTGAATCTAGAGAAGGCAGGAGCCTTAAGCAAACGTGGAGCAGGTTTTGGGATACACTACAGCCAACAGCAAGGAGTAAACTTCTCAATTAACTGTGCACCAACATACATATAATGAGATGGAGGAGGACTGCCTGACTGAATGTGAAGGGGGGGGGGGGGGGAGGGAAGTTGGATGGGAAGGGATAGAGAGTGTTAATGTTCCTGGTTTATAGAAGTGAGTTTTGTTACTGTTTAAGATAAACACTGTTAAAGAGTGCATCCTCGGGGAGAAGGGGGATGGGATATGTGGGGGGGGGGATGGGGTAGTATAGGAGGGACATTGTTGTAAAATGTTATTAACATGCTGGAATTTTCTTGCAACCAGTTTAATAAAAATGATTGAAACATAAACTACCCCAAGTCCCATCTTCATCCTGCTCAACAATTGGAATTCATTGGAGCCCTGCTTGATACACAACAGGTTCAAGCTTTTCTCCCAAGACCGAAAGAAGACACTCTACACACTCTGGCTTCTCAGGTTCGAACCTCACAGCAGATCACAGCTCAGCAGATGTTGAGGCTGTTGGGCCACATGGCTTCCACAGTTTATGTGACACCCATGACATGCTTTCACATGCA
Organism: Microcaecilia unicolor; assembly: GCF_901765095.1. Classification (NCBI taxonomy): domain Eukaryota; kingdom Metazoa; phylum Chordata; class Amphibia; order Gymnophiona; family Siphonopidae; genus Microcaecilia; species Microcaecilia unicolor. Next base: position 412,282,608 of record NC_044033.1, read on the forward strand.
ATCTGGCCAATAGACCTTAGCTACAGAAGATCTAGCAGATGTCATCTGAGTGTCTCCAGAGCTTGTTCACTCTCTGCTTTGGTGGACCATTCGATCCAATTTGACTCTGGGACTACCCTTCCAAATTCCTCAGCCTCAAAAGGTACTGATGACGGATGCATCTCTCCTCAGTTGGGGAGCTCATATAGATGGGCTTCACACTCAGGGAGCCTGATTATTCCAGGAAGCATGTCTTCAGATCAATCTTCTGGAGCTCCGAGCGATCAGGGATGCTCTAAAGGCTTTCAGACATCGGCTGTCCAACCAAATTTTGCTCATTCAAGCAATCAGGTTGCAATGTATTACACCAACAAGCAGGGGGGCACCAGATCATGCCCTCTGTGTCAGGAGGCCGTCTGGATGTGGCACTAAGCTAGCTAACACAGCATATTCATTAGGGTCACTGATTTGGCAGGCAAAAACAAGTCTGGCTGACAGTCTGAGCAAGGTTATGCAACCGCACGAGGGACCCACGAGATCTTCCGAGTGTGGGGCACACCCTCAGTGGATCTCTTTGCCACTCAACTGAATCACAGAATCCCACAATTCTGTTCCAGACTTCAGGCTCACAACAGACTAATCTCAGATGCCTTCCTCCTGCAATGGGGAACAGGTCTTCTGTATGAGTATCCTCCCATTCCTCTTGTGGGGAAGACTATGCTGAAACTCAAGCAAGACCACGGGACTATGACACTGATCACACCTTACTGGCCACGGCAGATCTGGTTCCCTCTTCTTCTAGAGTTATCCTCCGAAGAACTGTGGAGATTGGAGTGTTTTCAGACCCTCATCATGCAGAACGAAGGATCTCTTCTGCATCCCAGCCTTCAGTCTCTGGCCCTCACAGCCTGGATGCCGAGAGCCTAGAATTTGCTTCTTTGGTCTCTCAGAGGGTGTCTGCTGGGTCTTGCTGGCTTCCAGAAAAGATTCCACTAAGAGGAGGAGGTTTGCCATGTGATGTGATGACAAGGCCCTAGATCCTGTTTCCTGCCCTAAACAGACCCTGTTTGATTACCTTCTACACCTCTCCGAGCCTGGTCTCAAGACCAACCTCATAAGGGTTCACCTCAGTGCAATTGGTGCTTATCATCACTATGTAGAGAGTAGGCCCATCTCTGGACAGCCTTTAGTTGTTCGCTTCATGAGAGGATTGCTTCTGGCAAAGCCCCCTGTCAAACCTCCACCAGTGTCATGGGATCTCAACATCGTTCTCACCCAGCTGATGAAATCTCCTTTTGAGCCAATGAATTCCTGCCATCTGAAGTACTTGACCTGAAAGGTCATTTTCTTGGTGGCAGTTACTTCTGCTCGTAGGGTCAGTGAGATTTAGGCTCTAGTAGTGGACGCACCTTATACTAAGTTTCATCATTACAGAGTAGCCCTCCGCATGCACCCTAAGTTCCTACCAAAGGTTGTGTCAAAGTTCCATCTGAACCAGTCAGTTGTCTTGCCAACATTCTTTCCCCAACCTCATGCCCATCCTGGTGAAAGCACTTTGCACACCTTGGACTGCAAGTGAGCATTGGCCTATTACATGGAGCAGACAAGGCCCCACAGACAGTCCAACTAACTTTTTGTTTCTTTTGATCCAACAGCTTGGGGGTCGCCATTGGGAAACACACAATCTCTAATTGGTTGGCAGATTGCATTTCCTTCACTTATGCCCAGGCTAAGCTAACCTTGGAAGGTCACATCAGAGCCATGGCTGCATCAGTAGCCCACTTGCGGTCAGCCTCCATTAAAGAAATTTGCAAGGCTGAGATGTGGTCTTCAGTCCACACATTCACATCTCTTTATTACCTTGAGCAGGATACCCGATGCAACAGTTCAGGCAGTGTTGCAGAATCTGCTTCGGGTCTAAAATCCAATTCCACCCTCCAGGCCCATTTTATTCTGTTCCACGCTGCACTCTCATTCAGTTTGTATAAAGTTTCAGGTTGATCCGAGTTATGTCCTTGCTATTGTGAGGTCCAATTGACCAATGTTTGTTGTTTTTGGTAAGCCAGGATACTAGTGATACCCCACTTGTGAGAATGAATGGCCTGGCTTGTCCTCAGAGAAAGCGAAGATAGTTACCTGTAACAGGTATTCTCCAAGGACAAATCCTCTCCACCTCCCCTAGGAGTTGCCTATTTTTATTTTTTATGATGTTAACAGCAGTACCTGCACCCATGCAGCAGGCGGGAAGGCACTCGCACATGTGCAGTGGATCGTGTCTCATGCTCCACAAAGCTCTGTAAAAGCTTCTTATAAGGTCCAGACCGAGCAATGTGGCACTGTATTACCCACTTGTAAAAATATAAAGCCTGCTGTCCTTAGAGAATACCTGCTACAGGTAAGTATCTTCACATTTCAACTGCTTCAGATGTCTGTTAGAGGTGTGGAAGGGAGAGGGGTACATATCTGGTAGACATGTGGGACCATCCAAACCTTTTGGCTCTTTGTGACTCGGTCTCTCTCCTCAGTGTTGGGTCGCTCCTTCTCTCATTCACCTCAATGGTGCTTGCTGGGGTTGGGTAACCATAGGGATTTTTTAAGTGGCAATGACTTTTGAAGCGAATGAGTCTGGCAGCGGCTAAGATTGTCAAATCTGCCCTTTGGAAAAAGGCAAAGGAACCAACACCTGTGGATTGGGCTGCAAAGTTGATCATTGTTGAGGAGCTGGAAAAATGAACAGACTGCCGTTTGGCGTGTTATGTCTTTACTGCTGATGAATGGACTGTTGGCTGTAGTGCAGGACTCTGGGGGAGGGGGAAAGGGGCATGTTTTTCTTTTGGGCTCAAGCTGGGTTTCCTGAAGAGTCACTGGGCACTCAGTATAGCTGGTAGGCATAGCTGTGGGTGGGGATGGGGGTGGCTGGAGTGGGTGTGGTTAACTTTTCTGTATCTTGTTGCTTTTACTGTTTCAGAGCAGTTTTATGTTGTGGCTTTCAATGTGTCTTTTTTTTTTTTTTTAGTGCCTGTTCAAAATACTTTCAATAAATATTTATTGTTAAAAAAAAAAGAATGTTTATTAGGTACAGTACTCTCTCATCACCTCTCTCCTTGACTACTGCAACCTACTCCTCACTGGCCTCCCACTTTGCCATCTATCCCCCCTTCAGTCCGTTCAGAACTCTGCTGCACATCTTATCTTCCACATGGACCGATATACTCACATCACCCCTCTCCTCAAATCACTTCACTGGCTTCCGATCAGGTACCGCATACAGTTCAAGCTTCTCCTACTAACCTACAAATGCACTCGATCTGCAGCCCCTCCTTACCTCTTTACCCTCATCTCCCCTTACGTTCCTACCCGCAACCCCCGCTCTCAAGACAAATCTCTCCTTTCAGTACCCTTCTCCACCACCGCCAACTCCAGGCTCCACCCATTCTGCCTTGCCTCACCCCATGCTTGGAATAAACTCCCTGAGCCCATACGCCAGGCCCCCTCCCTGCCCATCTTCAAATTCTTGCTCAAAGCCCACCTCTTCAATGTCGCCTTTGGTACCTAACCATTATACCTCTTATTCAAGAAATCTAAGAAATCTAGACTGCCCCAACTTGTCATTTCGTCCTTTAGATTGTAAGCTCCTTTGAGCAGGGACTGTCCTTTTTTGTTAAACTGTACAGCGCTGCGTAACCCTAGTAGCGCTCTAGAAATGTCAAGTAGTAGTAGTTCCCTGTCCCCAAAAGGCTTACAATGCAACTTGAGTTAACATGTTAATGCAATCTAACGCACATCATATAACACAGAATTAAGTAGCTTGCGTTAAACACAATAAAGCACACTAAATTAATGCAGGTTAGTAAGTCTCACCGTTAGTTTGCACCTCAGACAACAGAGAGTGAAGTAACTTGCTCAAGGTCACAAGGTGCGTCAATGAGATTTGAACTTTGGCTTCCTTGGTTCTTAGCAGATGCTCTAACCCTAAACTACTCCTTTACTCCATGTTTCTTCACACTTATGGACTGATGTTCAGAACTCCCACGGTAAAGCCAACAGCACAGAACCCATACTGCTGAACAGCACAGAAAATTAGCTTGCAAATGCTCAAAGGAAACGGTATTCAAATGATATGAGCACTGTAAAAGCAAAAGCAGGGGGGCGTGTGCTTGGCACATGTGCAGGAGTTTCATGGTATCATGCATCAGGCAAACCCGAAAGTGAAACACACATTAGCGCCTGTTTTCTGTGCCTTTAAATACAAGCTTTTCAATTTTATTTTATTTTTTTACCTGGAAGACTTATATTTAAGCGAAGAAAACAGGCGCCAATGTGTGCTTTCACTTTTGGGTTTTCTCTGACTTGCGCTACCAGCACCAAGCTGTTAGGTTTTCTGAGGTAACGGCTGCTTTGTTTTGTGCACTGCTCTCTGAGCATTGGTAGAGAATAGGAAATTACCTCATTAACATCCATTTGACTACATTTGCATGCTATCTGTGCTCATCTTTGGCATGCACATTGTCTCCTGCACTAGAGCCCTCTGAGCATTCAGCACCCACTAATTCTGGTGCTAGTCCGGCACCAATTGCCTCGACCACTGGCGCTGCATTTTGAGAATCAGCCCATCAACATCTTGAGGCTGAACAGCCCATGTTTAGTCTAGGGGTTAGGGCTGTGTACCCTGAATGCAGGAGATGTGGATTTGATTCCTAGTGTGGGTGTTTTGGGTTACTATTGTAGCACAGAATGTTGCTACTAACTGGGTTTCTGCAAGGTTTCTACAAGGTACTTGTGACCTGTATTTGCCACTGTTGGAAGCAGGATACTGGGCTAGATGGACCATTGGTCTGACCCAGTATGGCTATTCTTATGTTCTTTGAAAAGCCTCACCTTCCCAATCGGTAACCTTGTCCAGAAAAGGGATAAAATACTGGCTTCCGTGATGCACATTCCTCATCTTTCTTATCTTCAACCTTCACATCCACTTCATCCTTATCATAAATCTTTTGTAGTTCTAAAGGTAGCTCCCTTATAACACAAATTAAAATTAAAATCAATTTCTTCTCCTCAATAATACCTTAATACATAATCGATTAGGGCAGAAAAAATCTCAGCCTGCTAGCAAGACAAGTCAGTCTCTTATTAAGAGCAGGAGCTAAATTAACATGGATATCATCGTTAATTGTTGGGCTGGAGATACAACTATGGTGATAATTACATTAGTACATCATTACTCAAAATGCTGTCTACACTGTAATTAGCAACTCCATTAGTAACTGGATTTCAGCTATCCTGGTAAAAAGCTAAGCTGCTTACCTACAACAGATGTTTTCTGTTGACAGTGGAATTAAATTAGGCACACAGCTGGGTGACATCACACACTGCTGGACAGACCAGCCCTTCCAGCTCAGAACTACTGTAAAGTTCTGTGCATGGGTAGCCCTTCCTGTGTGCAGCAGTCTCCTCAGTCTCTACATTTCGTAGTTCAATAGCACTACAAGTCTTAGAAAGAGGAACTATGTGCCTGATTAATTCTTCTGTCTATAGAAAACACCTGTTCAAGGTAAGTAGCTTAACTTTTCCATCAACTAGCACAATATAATCAGGCATACAGCTGGATGACTCCCAAACTCAAAGCCACTCCGCTGTATAGGTCCTCTATTGTAGGAAAATTATCTGATCAGAAACACAAGGGTTGCACAGTTCATGAAAAATTGTTTAATACAGCTTGGTCAAAAGTATTGTTTATGACGGTTGACTGTCAAGACAATAATAAGAAGTGCAGATATGACATGATGACCAGGGAGCTGTTTTGTAAATGCTCTGAAGTGAAGCCGATTTCAAAATAGCTATGATAGTCATAATGGTGCTGATGATTTGAGGAGGCTTGACTTAAGTATTTAGAGGAACTGCAATCTGCTTGTACCAGAAATGGATACAGCAATTAGCAAATTAGTTAAGGTCTGTTTTGCCTCTGGAATGCCAAGTTGGTTACAAGCAAATGAGACAACAGTTGTGTAGATTTTTTGATGGATTATTTCTTTTCAGATAATGAGCAACAGCTTATTATTTGCAGTTTCATGTATATGTGCTTCTCCCATAGATGCTTTTGCAGTTTAGGACAATATAGGTAGCACTATTTCTTCTTTCATATGAGAAGGCACAGCCATCTTTGGCAGGAATTCAGGTGGAGTAAAATACTACCGTATTATGGTGAAACCGGACATCAGGGAGCCGATACCATGAAAGTGCCTCAAAAATACCATACAACGATGAAATAATCATTCAGAAAAACAGTGCACACCATAGCAGTGATCTACAGTTCATTGCGAAAATGTTCCCCTCCCTTTCACTTTGTGAGCAGTTATTGGTTCATACACTGACAGGAAGGGGGACATTAAAAAAAAAAATCCTCTAGTTGTACACCACAGTAACACCACCACCACAGAAAAAGCCCTGGTAGTCTCGTGTCCCCCGCCCCCAAAAACAAAATCCCTGATGGTCCAGAATCCCTCCCCTGGTAGTCTAGCAGCCCTGCTCCATCCACCCACATTAGATATAATCTCTGGTTTCCTAATGTACCAAACTCCCCTCCTCAGCTAGTTTAAAAACTTAAAAAGGCAGGAGCAGTTCCCATTTGCTCTTACCTCCAGTGCAGCTGTCATTCAAAATGGGTCAATCAAATAAAGCAACACTAGAGATCATGCACCACTATTTTGAATGACAGCAGCTCTGGAAGCAGGAGAGAGTGGGAATCACTCCTGTCTAGACTACCAGGGATTTATATTTCTATGTTTGGGGGGGGGGGGGAGATTTGGGTCAGGTCAGGTCAGGGGCATTCAATCCTTGTAACTCACCTTTCTATGCTGCCTAAGACCTAGTGGTAAATTTCTTGCATTGTGCTTGTGTTGCTCTCCCTCAAAAACTTCTGTGCACTGCAGTGGATTAACTACTTGCTTCCTTTGTGTACAACTTAATATGCTGTGTGCTAGTCTACCACATCAGTTAACTTTAGCACTGAACCATCGTGCACAAAGATAGTTTTTTTTAACCACATGCTTCTGCCTATGGTAGCTTTCTGCATCAGCCCTAAGTTCATAGGAGACTAAGGTTCAGAGTTCAAAGATTCTTCTAGCCCAGTGGTTTTCAGCCCAGTCCTCAAGATACAACTACCCAGTCAGGTTTTCAGGATACCCATAATGAATATACATGAGATAGATTCGCATTTGATGGTAGAAGCATATTTAACTCGTGTATATTCATTACAGATATTTTGAAAACCAGATTGGTTAGGTGTGTCTCAGTGATTAGTCTGAAAACCCCTGCTATAGCAGGAAAGAGTCTTTGTAGTGCAGGCAGGGGAGTCCAGGTTTTTTCAACAGTGAGCTGCATGATCAGAAATCCCTATATATGTGCAGGCAGGCCCCATGAATATTTTAGCTTGGGACAGCATGACTAATACTATTCTGAAATTAAGACTTTATAATTACCAAATGGTTCTGTAATACTTCACTATTATGTGTGCTAGCTAAATAAAAACAATACATATTTTGCTAAAAATCTCACGGGCTTCATTTGGCCTGCAAGTCACATGTTGGATGTACCCATTTTATAGGCTTGAATGGCAGTTTCATGAGAGAAGAAAGGACGAGAGGCTTCTGCATCAGAGCTTTAATATTAAGGATCCCATTCATGAATCTTGAAATAATAGGGCAGTAAGAAGTTAGAACTCTGTCTATGAAGATATTAAAGGCTAAGAGTGCATTAAGCTGGACTCTGCTAGAGAAACGTTTCAGTCCTATGTAATAAAGATAACTCAAGTACTACTACAACTACTACTACAAATCATTTCTATAGCGCTACCAGTCGTACTGCAATATGTAAGTATAATACTACTGAAAGGATCTTATCCATTTGTCACACGCAATGCTGTAAACCTTTTCCATCTGATAACATATGTACACCTTGTGAAAGGTTTTTGTGTTACAACCAAAATGTCTTGATGACAACAGGCCTAAAGAGACCACTAAGTGCTATTTAACTTCCATGATTTTGGAGGCTGTATCTTGCTAAGGATGTAAAAAAATTGAAGCGGTGTAAAGAAAAGCTACAAAAATGGTATGGGATTTGCATTACAAAACGTATGAGGAGAGACTTGCTGACCTGAACATGTATACCCTGGAGGAAAGGAGAAACAGGGGTGATTTGATACAGACGTTCAAATATTTGAAAGGTATTAATCCACAAACGAACCTGTTCTGGAGACGGGAAGGCAGAAGAACTAGAGGACATGAAAATGAGGTTGAAGGGGGGCAGACTCAAGAAAAATGTCAGGAAGTATTTTTTCACAGATACTTGGATACTTGGAATGCCCTCCCGCAGGAGGTGGTGGAGATGAAAACAGTAACGGAATTCAAAAATGCGTGGGATAAACAAAGGAAACCTGTTCAGAAGGAATGGATCCTCAGAAGCTTAGCGGAGAATGGGTGGCAGCACCGGTGGTTGGGAGGCGGGGCTAGTACTGGGCAGACTTCTACGGTCTGTGCCCTGAAAATGGTAGATACAAATCAAAGTCAGATATACATATAAAGTAGTGCATAGTAGGGAGAGGGAAGTGGGAGGGAACGGGTAAATAAGGGGGGGAGTGGGTAGAGGGTAGGAAGATGGGAAATGGGATGACAACTGTTATATATACGATACTGACATATTGTTAAATTGTGATGTTTGTAAATCAAAAACAAACTTGAACTATGGAATGTTAAAGCTGTTGAATTATAAATAATAAAAATGTTGAAATATGAAGTAGTGCATATGAATTTATCTTGTTGGGCAGACTGGATGGACCGTACAGGTCTTTTTCTGCCATCACCTACTATGTTACTATGATGTTAAAACATAAGGACACGATTGGGATGCAGAAGGGAGCGTCTGTCTGCATTATCTTTTGAAGAGAGGAACTAGGTTTTTTTTTTTTTTTCAATCTCCAAAATGTATTTCAATTTGCAAAACAGACAAAATCTGAAATACAACAGCAACAAGTTGGCTTATAGATAAACAACATGGGCTTTAAAGACCCCCCCCCTCTCAAATCAAGTATAAATCGACAACCCCCCCCCCCCCCTCCACACAACTACAGCTCTTACTACTATGGACAAAAGGGTGGTAACGCCATAGTAGATTATGAAAGAGTATCTGGGTGAGAGTTGTTTGAGCAAAGTTGAGCATTTTCAGACTTGGTTTGATTGTAAACTGAGATTACCTGTGTCCTAGTCCCACCCACCCCTAGATGAACTCCCTTTATATAGGACAATCAAGGGACACGTATCTTCATTACACTTAATTGGTCAATTCTACTCCTTGTTATTTCCTATCACAGCATACCTTTTCACATTTGTTAATCACATCAATATGACCTTCATTCAGTGCAATACATGTTCTGCTTTAAGCCTAAGGCAAACTATCTGGAACCTTAGAGCTTGTCCTATCTGTCTCCAAATATCAGCTCTGAAAGATGAGATCAAGAAGCTCAAGAAGGAATTAGCTACAATTAAAGAAGCATCCAGGATTACTCATTTCCCAGCCAATTTACTAGCACCACTTCCACAGAGAATGAAACAACAGAGGAATAGATGTGTCATAGTAGGCTCTGGTAGACTAAGATCTGTGACACGGAAGCACTCACCCTGCCAACCTTTGCCCGTCAAATTCTTTTGCTGCGTTGCATCATCATGATGCTGGAAAAAGAAGTACTATGGTGGAACCAGAGGCAATGAAAGTAGCACAACCCAAGAAACATCCCCAAACAATGACAGATTGGTGAAAAGCAGAAAACTATTACTGCTTGGAGACTCCATTATCAGAGGAATTAACTTAGGAACACAGTTCAAGGGTTTGCAACCTAGTGAAATGCCTTCCAGGATCTTCAGCTACCAGATGTACCGACCAAATATTGAAAGTGATCAGTGAAGAGAGCAAGGCTTCAAACACTGATGTTGTAATTCACATGGGGACAAATAACCTGGCCAACAATAGCAAGTTTACAGCACAGAGTGTGTTCCAGAAGCTTGGGGAAGAACTGAAATCTTTGGTTTGGACTGTGGCTTTTTCTGAAGTAATTCCTACATGGGGAAAGGGAGAGGAAAGACTACGCAAAACAGTGGAATTCAATAAGTGGCTTGAGTCTTGGTGTAAAGAAGAATGTTTTAGATACAGAGGACCATGGGGTAATACGTGGAAAAATAACAGGCTGTACTGTAATGATGGGCTACATCTTTCTATGATGGGAAAAATGATCCTTGGGGAGAAATTCAGACAGTATGTTTCTAGACATTTTAACTAGAGGGTGGGGGTGACAAAAGGAAACAAGGAAATTCAGAAAGTCACCCCCAGAATAAACAAGATGGCAGAGGGAAAGGTCATCTAAGTATAGAAAACCACCTAAACTCACCAAGCACATGGAAACCAATGAGCACAAATGCTCGTAGTCTAAGTAAAAAGGTTCAAGACTTGCAAGCCCTGATGTCTGAAGAAAACTTGGATATTGTTGCTATACAGGGGTTCAACGATTCCCATGAATGGGCTATAATCTTTTTATGAAGGATAGAGAGGGCCGAAGGGGTGGAGGAGTGGCACTGTATGTGAGAGACAATATCTGAACGGCTGAAATGCAGGGAACCTGGGGAAAGGAAAAAGCTTTATGGATCGTCCTGGAAAGAGAAGACAGAACCTGAATCCACACGGGGGTTATCTACAGACCTCTGGGACAAATGGAGAAGTTAGACAAAGATCTGATAGAAGATATTCAAAAGATTGGTATGAAAGGGGAGGTGCTACTGTTGGGAGATTTCAATTTGTCTGACGTGTATTGGAACCTCCTGTCTGCAGAATCGGAAAGAAGCAGGGAGACTGTGGATGCCTGTCCAAGTACCTTGCTCAGACAAATGGTGACGAAACCCACGAGGGAAGGGTCAATGCTGGATGTAATGCTCACGAATGAAGTGTTTTCAATATCCAGGTCGGTGCCCACCTATGTAATAGTGATCATCGCACCATATGGTTTGATATAAGGGCAAAGGTGGAGGGCGGACGCACAAAACTCAAAGTACTGGATTTCAGACGTACTGATTTTGCTAAAATGGGGGAATACCTGAAGAAGGAGCTGTTGGCGTGGGAAGGTGCAGGAGATGTGGAAAAACAGTGGTTCAAGCTAAAGGCTGCTCTAAATATGGCTACTTATCTTTTTGTGAGGAAAGTAAACAAAAACAAGAGAAGCAGGAAGCCTATATGGTTCTCCAAACAAGTAGCTGAAAAAATAAGGGCAAAAGAGGCTTTGTTCAAGAAATACAAAAGAACACAACGAGAGGATCATGGAAAAAATTATCGTATTAAACTCAAAGAAGTGAAGAGGGAAATACAGCTACCGAAAGTGCGAGCGGAAGAAAAAATGGCTAAAGATGTAAAGAGAGGTGACAAGACCTTTTTCAGATATATTGGAGAAAGGAGAAAAGATAGGAATGGAATTGCAAGACTGAAAGATGATGAGAATAGCTATGTGGAGAGTGATGAAGATAAAGCGAACGTGTTAATTACTTCTCTTCAGTATTCATGGAGGAAAATCCTGGTGAATGACCGTGGTTGGCTGCCGAGGGAACATCTGGGAATAGAGTGGACACTGTGCTGCTTACGGAAGAAAGAGTTTATGAACAGCTTGAGAATCTGAAAGTAGACAAGGCTATGGGGCCGGATGGGATGCATCCCATGATACTTAAGAAGCTCAAAGAGGTACTGGAAGGACCTCTTAAAGATTTATTTAATAGATCTTTAGAGGCGGGAAAGGTTCTGCAGGATTGGAGATGAGCTGATGTGGTCCACAAAAGTGGAGACAAGGAAGAAGTGGGAAACTGGTAAGTCTCACGTCAGTGGTAGGAAAAATAATGGAGTCACTGCTGAAAGAAAGGATAGTTAACTTTCTAGACACCAATGGGTTACAGGACCCGAGGCAATGTGGCTTTACCAAAAGAAAATCCTGCCAAACGAATCTTATTGATTTCTTTGACTGGGTGACCAAAGAACTGGATGAAGGACATGCGTTAGATGTAATCTACTTGGATTTCAGCAAAACCTTTGATACGGTACCCCACAAAAGACTCGTGAATAAGCTGAAAGGGTTGAACTTAGGACCGAAAGTGGTGAACTGGATAGGAAACTGGTTGATCAACAAGTGGCAGAGGGTGGTAGTAAATGGAATCCGCTCGGAGGAAAGGAAGGTGAGCAGTGGAGTTCCTCAGGGGTCGGTACTGGGGCCTATTCTGTTTAATATATTTGTGGGAGATATTGCTGAAGGGTTAGAAGGAAAGGTTTAACTTTTTGGGGATGACACGAAGATAGCCAATAGAGTGGATACCCTGGAGGGAGTAGAAACAATGAGAAGGGATCTCCGAACGTTAGAAGAATGGTTGAGGGTCTGGCAGTTAAAATTTAATACTATGCTAACTCTAGGATAACTTGCTGTTCTGGTTTCAATATTATATTATATGTTCTACTAGAAACCGTTTTCTTCTCTGCCCTATTTTTTATTTGTTTGTTTGTATGCTGTGATTTAAGTGACCCTAAAATCTATTAGTGTTCAATTTTAAGTGCTCAGTAAAACACACATTGCTCCGGCTGGTCAACTGATAGGCAATATGTAGTACCCGACATAGTAACGTAGTAACATAGTAGATGACGACAGAAAAAGACCTGCACGGTCCATCCAGTCTGCCCAACAAGATAACTCATATTTGCTGCTTTTTGTGTATACCCTACTTTGATTTGTACCTGTGCTCTTCAGGGCACAGACCATATAAGTCTGCCCAGCACTATCCCCGCCTCCCAACCACCAGCCCCTCCTCCCAACCACCGGCTCTGGCACAGACCGTATAAGTCTGCCCAGCACTATCCTCACCTCCCAACCACCAGCCCTGCCTCCCAACCACCGGCTCTGACACAGACCGTACAAGTCTGTCCAGCACTATCCCCACCTCCCAACCACCAGTCCTGCTTCCCACCACCGACTCTGGCACAGACCGTACAAGTCTGCCCAGCACTATCCCCGCCTCCCAACCACCAGCCCCGCCTCCCGATCTTGACTAAGCTCCTGAGGATCCATTCCTTCGGCACAGGATTCCTTTATGCTTATCCCACGCATGTTTGAATTCCGTTACCATTTTCATTTCCACCACCTCCCGCGGGAGGGCATTCCAAGCATCCACTACTCTCTCCGTGAAAAAATACTTCCTGACATTTTTCTTGAGTCTGCCCCCCTTCAATCTCATTTCATGTCCTCTCGTTCTACCATCTTCCCATCTCCGGAAAAGGTTCGTTTGCGGATTAATACCTTTCAAATATTTGAACGTCTGTATCATATCACCCCTGTTTCTCCTTTCCTCCAGAGTATACAGGTTTAGTTCAGCAAGTCTCTCCTCATACGTCTTGTAACGCAAATCCCATACCATTTTCGTAGCTTTTCTTTGCACCGCTTCAATTCTTTTTACATCCTTAACAAGATATGGCCTCCAAAACTGAACACAATACTCCAGGTGGGGCCTCACCAACGACTTATACAGGGACATCAACACCCCCTTTCTTCTGCTGGTCACACCTCTCTCTATACAGCCTAACAACCTTCTAGCTACGGCCACCGCCTTGTCACACTGTTTCGTCGCCTTCAAATCCTCAGATACTATCACCCCAAGATCCCTCTCTCCGCCCGTACCTATCAGACTCTCCCCGCCTAACACATACGTCTCCCGTGGATTTCTATTCCCTAAGTGCATCACTTTGCATTTCTTCGCATTGAATTTTAATTGCCAAACCTTAGACCATTCTTCTAGCTTCCTCAGATCCTTTTTCATGTTTTCCACTCCCTCCCGGGTGTCCATCATAGCACTTCAGCCCTCCCTCTCTCCTAATATACCTTAGAATGTATGTGAATAAGCATCAAACTTATCAATATTTACTTGATGAGTACTTAGCTTGGGGCTGGAATTATCTTATCCTCAGGTTACTACAGTGTACTCTCAGTGGGTCACCGGAGCTCTGTGGTGGAATAACGTGCTTGTGATAGAAGTGAAGTCTTTGCTGACTCAGTAGAGAGAACGATTAGTTGAAAAACAACGGACTAATCTGTTAGGGTCAAATGATACAAAAAGTTGGGAGGACTTCCTATGAGGTTTAGTATGTTCCAGATAATATGCTAGACCATGCTTCAGTTTAAGATACGCAGTGCTGCTTCTCCAGGATGAGAGTGTGGCTTAGGGAAGAAGACAGGAAGTACAATGGACTGATTGAGGTGAAATTCCAATACCACCTTATGGAGGAATTTGGGGTGGGTTCGGAGAACAACCCTGTCATGGTAAAACCTGGTGTAAGGCGGGTCTGACACAAGGGCTTGAAGTTCGCTTAAAAGCACTTACTTCTGCCAGATGAGTAAGAACAATATTTTAGAAGTGAGGAACTTCAGAGACTAGGAATGGAGTAGTTCAAATGGAGGTTTCATGAGAGCTGTGAGGATGACAATGAGATCTCACACTACCAGAGATGGTTTGATAGGAGGTTTGGTATGAAATACATCTGGTACTCAAGTGTACTCTGAGTTAGTTTTGAAACCAGAATCAGAAAGATGAAGAACATACTCCATAAGGGAAGGAAGAGAGCACATAGTAGGGTCACCAGAGGGAAAATCTTCTCCACTTGTTAACGGTAACATTTCTGTATAGGCAGCTTCTTAAAGGCTAGAAGTATTCTAGAGACACCGTGTGGAAAATTTAAGAAGTTAAGTCTATGACATCATGAACCACACTGTCAGGGCCAGAGTGCAGAGGGTTGGATGAAGTAGGAACCCCTCATTCTGTGTTATCAGGGTTGGAAAAGGATGTAACCTCAACGGTTCCTTGGACGATAACTCTAGGAGAAGAGGGAACCAAATCTGACGTGGCTAGTAGGGAGCAATTATGGCTCATGGTCCCTTAGTCCCAACGTAACTTGAGAAGTGTTCTCCCAATGAGCGGCAATGAGGGAAAGGTGTATAGAACATCTGTTCCCCAATGAAGTAGGAAGGCATCTGGAGCTACACGACTGGGAGCACAGAATCTGGACTAGAAGCGGGGGAGCTTGTTGTTCTGAGAAGTGAAGATGTCTATTGCTGGGGCCTCGCACTGCTGGAAGATTCGGTGAGCCACCAGCATGCTTAGGGACCACTAATGAAGCTGAAGAACTCTGCTCAATTTGTCTACCACAGCACTCTGTATGCTGGCTAGGTAAATAGCCCTTATAGAGATGTTTCAAGAAGTTGCCCAAGTCCATATCGGGATTGCTTGTCAACAGAGGAGATAAGAACCTGTTCCCCCTTGCTTGTTCAGGTAATGTCGTAACCTGGTTATCTGTGCGAAAGAGATCTGATTAAGGAGGCAGTCCTGGAAAGTTTTGACGGTGTTCCAGACTGCTCATAATTCCAGGAGATTGATATGATGTTGTATCTCCCGTGGGAACCAATAAACCTTTGTATGGAGACCATCGAGATGAGCACCCCAACCCATGGAAGCATCCGTGGTGAGAACTTTGCGATATGGAAGGGGATGAAATGGAGCTCCTCTGGTGAGATTCTATGGAAGCATCCACCACTGTAGAGCGTGGCACAGCTGTGGAATAACTCAAATACAGACTGAGAGTGGCTCCGTGGCTTGAGACCATTAAGAAGAAAGAGTCCACTGAGGTGTTTGGAAGTGGAGCCGAGCCAATCGTGTTACATGGACTGTTAAAGCCATATGGCTGAGTAGGCGGAGCATCTAACAAGCAGATACTTGGCTGGAGCTGAAAATATGTGCAGAGAGATGTATTATATTGTCTATCCTCTGTTGTGGGAGAAAGTCTAGACCTTAAACAGTGTCCAGGAGAGCCCTGATGAACTGCAAGGTCTAAACCAGTTGAAGCTGTCATATGGGGTAATTTATCACAAATTTGAGGAACTCCAGGAGACCTATAGCAGAGAGAATGAAAATCTGTGCAGACTGCAGGGAGGCTGCTTTGATTAACCAGTCATTGAGGTAGGGGAAAACATGTATGGCCCACCTGCGGAGCATTGCAGCTACCACTATCACGCATTTTGTGAAAACATGAGGAGCTCAGGCCACGCCAAATGGCAAGACTTTGTATTGATAATGCAAAGTCCCACAATGGAAGAGCAGAAACTTCCTGTGAGCATGAAGAATAAGTATGTGGGTGTATGCCTCCTTTAGATCTAGAGAGCAAAGTCAGTCATCAAGTTGGATCATGGTGAGAAGTGATCCAAGGGAAGCCATGCAAAATTTTTCTTTAAGTAGGAATTTGTTAAAATCCTATAGGTCAAGAATTGGTCAAACTCCCCCCCCCCTGTCTTTTTTGGTATGAGAACATATCTGGAGTAAAGCCTCGACCCTTCTCTGGCAGAGGACCTGGTTCCATTACATTCTGTCGGAGGAAGGCAGAGAGCACCATCATTTTGAGGGAGTTGAAATAAGACTCTCTTGGTGGATGGTCTGAAGGCCTTCCTTCCCAACACAGAGCATAACTATGCTAAATGATCCAAAGTATCGAATGGTCAGTGGTTATGAGGGGTCATCTATTTTGAGTACAGGATTAGCCTGCCTCCCACCGGTAGGTTGTTTGGCACAGACAACTGGATGGTGGCAATGCTCTCTAGAAAGGAGTCAAAAGCTGGGTTGTTCAGACTGAGAAGGGGTCCGTGACTTCTGTCCTCGCTGCTGACATGGGCATGAGCACTAGGACATAGTCCTCTGAGGAGGTGTCCCGTTCCCCGGTCCTACCTGTGCTCCAGGTGGAGGGGGCGCGGTTCAGCGACCCCCGCGACGCCCGGGGTGGCGAAAGGGGACCTCCGGGAAGACCGACGCGGTCGCGGGGACCGGCGACCCGCTCGGGCGACCTCAGGGAACGGGGCGTTGCGCCAACGAAGATGGTGGCGCCTGCATCGACGCCTCCAAGGGCGGACCAGCGCACAGGCTCCGCCCATCGCTCCCGGGATTGGTGCGCCGGTCCCGAGGCCCCGCCTGGAGAGCGGGCCGACCAATCCCGAGGTCCATTGCCTCCTGGGGTCAGGTTGGTTGGTTCCTCTCTCGGGGAGGGGGTGGGACGGCGCGATATTTAAACCTGGAAACAGGGAAACTCACTGCTTCCGGTTCGTTGGTTACTGAAGCCGTCACAGTGGGTTTCCCTGTGTTTACTTGCTAACCTCCTACAGAGACTGTACCTTCTGCTAGCCGTCCTGCTAGCCTCTCCGTCGGAGTTGTGCCTTCTGCTAGCCGTCCTGCTAGCCCCCTCGGAGACTGTTCCTTCTGCTAGCCGTCCTGCTAGCCCCCTCGGAGACTGTTCCTTCTGCTAGCCGTTCTGCTAGCCCTCCTTCAGAGACTGTGATTTCTGCTAGCCGCCCTGCTAGCCCTCCTGCGGAGACAGTGCCTTCTGCTAGCCGTCCTGCTAGCCCTCCTACAGAGACTGTACTTTCTGCTAGCCGTCCTGCTAGCCTCTCCGTCAGAGTTGTGCCTTCTGCTAGCCGTCCTGCTAGCCCTCTTCAGAGACGGTGACTTTCGCTAGCCGTCCTGCTAGCCCTCCTACAGAGATTGTATTTTTTGGCTAGCCGTCCTGCTAGCCTCTCCTTCAGAGTTTGTGCTTTTGCTAGCCGTCCTGCTAGCCCTCTTCCTTAGACTGTGCTACGTGCTGGCCGCCCTTGCCAGCTATCCTCCAGAGACTGTGCTACTTGCTGGCCGCCCTTGCCAGCTATCCTCCAGAGACTGTGCTGGGGCTAGCCGTCCGCTCGCCCTCATTCTGAGACAGTGCTGTTCCCTCTCGGAGTGCTAGCCGCCCCTGCTAGTCCTCCCTTAAAGACTGCGTTCTGACTACCAGCCAGGTCAGCCGTCACCCCGCGGTTCCAGCAGTCCTGCTGGCCGCTTGCAGCTGAGGGCTCAACCCTCGGTGAACGGCGGTCGCCGCGGGTGAAGATTCGGGGTGCTCGGCTGTCCTCTGGGGCCTTGCGGGGCCTTAGGGAACCTAAGGGCTCACCAACAGAAACACAACAGAAACAGAACAGGAACCGGAAGCCATGAGCTCACCGACGCAACCTGATCTACGGGACCTAGCCAAAGTACTTCAGCAGCAGCAGGAGCAGCTGAACGCCCTGTCCGGGGCGCTCCAGAACGTATGCTCTCAACTTTCAACGCTTCAGGTACAGAACCAGGCCGCTGCGGTCCAGGGGGCCGCAGCAGCTCCCCGTTTGGGAGGGTTCTGCACGGGACCTCGGTTCCCTGAACCGGCACGATATGATGGGGCCCCCGGAGGTTGTCGGGGGTTCCTCAACCAGTGCAACCTGGCCTTCCGGATGCAACCGGAGGCATTTGCTTCGGACCAAAGTAAAGTGGGCTACATTATGGGCCTCTGTGAAGGGAAAGCCCAGGCCTGGGTGGCCCCACTAAACGAACAACAGGACCCCATCTTGGATGACTACAGTGAATTTCAGCGCCGGTTCCGGATGGTGTTCGACCTTCCTGGCAGACCATCTTCCGTGGCGTCGGAACTGCTGCGGATCCGTCAGGGTGAAGGGACGGTGGCCGATTATGCCATTCGTTTTCGGACCTTAGCCACGGAACTGCGTTGGAATCCGGAGTCCTTGATGGCCATCTTTATGGAAGGCTTACAAGAACGGATCAAGGACGAATTGGCTGGACGGGAGGTCCCAGGACAATTGGATGCCCTGATTTCACTCTGTATACGGGTAGACACCCGGTTCCAGGAGCGAGCTAGAGCCCGGGCGGAGCGGCAGAAGTGGGCGCGGGGGACGTCCCGGATGGGCAAAGGACCGTCCCCTCGCCGTGGGAACCGGGACTCCAAGGAGGATGGGGAGGAGCCGATGGTAATGGGCCATCAACGGCTGGCTCCCTCCGACAGGAAGAAACGCTTGTCGAACGGATTGTGCCTCTATTGTGGTGAGGCTGGACATTTCATCCGGACCTGTCCCGCCCGGGCGGGAAACGCCTCCCCCAAGGCACCTTGAGGGAAGGGGTCTTGGGGCACTCCGCTCCCCTACCGGACTCCCTGATAACACTGCTGGTAATGTTACGTTGGTAACAGACCACGATCCAGACCCGGGCCCTGGTGGACTCTGGGTCAGGGGGTAACTTCATCGGGCACGAACTGCTGCAACAAATGGGCTGGCCTACGCTCCCGCGGAGGCCGGCGCTGCAAATAACCTCCATCCAGGGAACTACTCTACCACAGCCGGTCACGGAGATCACCCCCTTGTTGGGATTGCAGGTGGGGGAGGATCACCGGGAGGAAGTTCAATTCCTGGTACTATCCCGGACCATTCACCCAGTGGTCCTAGGATTGCCATGGCTACGGTGTCACAGTCCTGTTATCGACTGGACCGGGGGAAGTATCCAGGCTTGGGGTAGTTCCTGTCAGGAGAACTGTTGTAAGGGTCGGACCGGCAGCTGCCCTGCATTTAATATTGTGCCCGGTAGGGGACGGGTAGAGCTGGGCTCCCTGCCTATGGATTATAGAGACTTTGCAGATGTGTTTAGTCCAAAGGAAGCGGAGGTGCTACCGCCTCATCGGTCTTTCGACTGTGCCATTAATCTGAGGACGGATACCATGCCACCTCGGGGCCGACTGTATACCCTGTCCCGGGGAGAGTCCAAGGTAATGCAGGAATACATCCGGGAGAACCTGCGGAGAGGGTTCATCCGGCCCTCTACGTCCCCTGCCGGGGCGGGATTCTTTTTTGTCACCAAGAAGGATGGATCCTTGAGGCCCTGTATTGACTATCGAGGGTTAAATGCCATCACAGTGAAGGATTGCTTTCCTCTACCGCTCATTCCCGAGCTCTTTGACAGGCTGCAAGGAGCCCAGGTGTTTACTAAGTTGGACTTGCGGGGGGCCTACAATTTAGTTCGTATCCGGCCAGGGGACGAATGGAAGACGGCTTTCAACACCCACGAGGGACATTTCGAGTACCGGGTGATGCCGTTCGGCCTATGTAATGCCCCTGCGGTGTTTCAGCGACTTATCAACTATGTGCTTGAGGATTTGCTGAACTCCACGGTGATTGTATACCTGGACGACATCCTGGTTTTTTCCAAAGACCCCGCTGAGCATACGGGCCACGTCCGCGCAGTGCTGCAACGGTTACAACAAGCCCGTCTATTCGCTAAACTCAGCAAATGCGCCTTTCATCAGCGGTCACTACCCTTTTTAGGACATATTCTGTTACCCGGGGGGCTACAGATGGAGCCGGACAAACTCCGGGCGATTCGGGAGTGGCCATAACCGCTGGGATTGAAAGCACTGCAACGTTTCCTGGGGTTTGCGAATTATTATCGCCAGTTTATCCCTCAGTATTCCCAACTGACAGCTCCGCTGACGGCGCTCACCCAAAAGAACGCGAAAGTCCGGGATTGGCCGCCAGAAGCGCAAGCGGCCTTTCGCCACGTAAAGGAGGCGTTCAATTCAGCGTCCATCCTGTTGGCTCCAGATCCCGAGAAACCTTTTATTGTAGAAGTGGACGCGTCCGCCTTGGGGGCCGGGGCAGTCATCTCTCAAGTCAACCCCGAAGGCCGGCGTCAACCTTGCTCATTCTTCTTGCGTAAATTCTCCCCGGCAGAACGGAATTATACGGTAGGGGATAGAGAACTCTTGGCATTGAAACTAGCCCTGCAGGAATGGAGGCATCTGCTGGAGGGAACGGAGCACCGATTTACGGTGATCACGGATCACAAGAATCTCCTGTATCTTCAAGAGGCTCAGCGGTTAAATCCCCGACAGGCCCGATGGTCGTTATTCTTTGCCAGATTTCACTTTCAGTTAGTGTTTCGGGCGGCTTCTCAGAATACCCCGGCGGACTCGCTCTCCCGAGCATTTGAAGTTCCTGAGGAGACCAAGGAGATCCACCCTATGTTAAATCTGGCATGTCTCAGTGCGGCTACGGGGGAGGTCGCGCCGACTAAGGAGTTAGTGCCGGCCGCCGACCGAGAAAGAATAATGCAATGGGGGCATTCATCTAGATGGGCTGGGCATTTCGGGTATCAGAAGACCCTCCGGTTCATTGCTAGACAGTATCAATGGCCTCATATGAGGCGGGATATTCTCCAATTTGTTACTACGTGCCCTGTGTGTGCACGGACTAAGCCACTAGTTGGGCCTCCCGTGGGGGACCTGCAACCACTGCCCATACCGACCGCTCCCTGGACGGAGTTATCCATGGATTTCATCACCGACCTCCCCAGCTCCCGGGGTCACACCGTGATTTGGGTGGTGGTAGACCGTTTCTCCAAAATGGCTCATTTTGTTCCATTACCGAGCCTTCCATCGGCGGCCTCTTTAGCTCAGTACTTCATTCAGCACATTTTTCGGTTACATGGGCTGCCCAGTCGGATCGTCAGTGACCGAGGACCCCAATTCACCTCACGCTTCTGGAGAGCCTTGTGCACGGCTTTGGGGGTAGAGACTCACTTTTCATCCGCCTACCACCCCCAAACCAACGGCATGGTCGAGAGGATTAATCAAACATTGAAAGGATTCTTGCGGGCATTTGTCAACAAACGTCAAGATAACTGGGCCTCTCTGCTTCCATGGGCCGAGTTTGCATATAACCAGAGTGACCATTCATCCTCAGGACACTCTCCGTTCTTCGTGGTATACGGACGACATCCTCGGCTTCCAGGGCCGTTCCCTTCTCCAGCCCTAACCCCCGTGGGGAACCAAACTCTAGCGGATCTGCAGAAGGTCTGGGAGATGGCCCGGGAACAACTACAAAAAACAGCTGCCAAAAATAAAGTCTTTGCAGATCGCCACCGGCGACCCGCCCCAGTGCTCCAGCCGGGGCAGAAGGTATGGTTAAGCACAAAGTACCTGAGACTCCGGGTGCCCTCCCGGAGGCTGGGACCTCAGTACATTGGACCTTTTGCTATCCAAGAACGAATTGGAACAGTAACGTACCGGTTGCGGTTACCGAGGACCCTACGAGTGCACAATGCCTTCCACATCTCCTTATTGAAGAAATTTCGTGGGTCCAGATGGCACCCTCACCAATCCAAGGATGAAGCTCTCGAGGTTACTCCTGATCCGGAGTATGAAGTAGAGGAGGTGCTAGATTCAAAGAAGCGGCGGGGAAGGCTGTATTATTTGTTATCCTGGAAGTATTTTGGTCCCGAAGACAACTCCTGGGAGCCCGCGGCGAACGTCCATGCGCCAGACCTGATCAGAGCTTTCCACGCCCGGTTTCCGTCTAAACCCGGCCCCGGGGGAAGGGGGGCATCCGGGGAGGATACTGTCCCGTTCCCCGGTCCTACCTGTGCTCCAGGTGGAGGGGGCGCGATTCAGCGACTCCCGCGACGCCCGGGGTGGCGAAGGGGGACCTCCGGGAAGACCGACGCGGTCGCGGGGACCGGCGACCCGCTCGGGCGAGCGCCGACCTCAGGGAACGGGGCGTTGCGCCAACGAAGATGGCGGCGCCTGCATCGACGCCTCCAAGGGCGGACCAGCGCACAGGCTCCGCCCATCGCTCCCGGGATTGGTGTGCCGGTCCCGAGGCCCCGCCTGGAGAGCGGGCCGACCAATCCCGAGGCCCATTGCCTCCTGGGGTCAGGTTGGTTGGTTCCTCTCTCGGGGAGGGGGCGGGACGGCGCAATATTTAAACCTGGAAACAGGGAAATTCACTGCTTCCGGTTCGTTGGTTACTGAAGCCGTCACAGTGGGTTTCCCTGTGTTTACTTGCTAACCTCCTACAGAGACTGTACCTTCTGCTAGCCGTCCTGCTAGCCTCTCCGTCGGAGTTGTGCCTTCTGCTAGCCGTCCTGCTAGCCCCCTCGGAGACTGTGCCTTCTGCTAGCCGTCCTGCTAGCCCTCTTCAGAGACGGTGACTTTCGCTAGCCGTCCTGCTAGCCCTCCTACAGAGATTGTATTTTTGGGCTAGCCGTCCTGCTAGCCTCTCCTTCAGAGTTTGTGCTTTTGCTAGCCGTCCTGCTAGCCCTCTTCCTTAGACTGTGCTACGTGCTGGCCGCCCTTGCCAGCCATCCTCCAGAGACTGTGCTACTTGCTGGCCACCCTTGCCAGCTATCCTCCAGAGACTGTGCTGGGGCTAGCCGTCCGCTCGCCCTCATTCTGAGACAGTGCTGTTCCCTCTCGGAGTGCTAGCCGCCCCTGCTAGTCCTCCCTTAAAGACTGCGTTCTGACTACCAGCCAGGTCAGCCGTCACCCCGCGGTTCCAGCAGTCCTGCTGGCCGCTTGCAGCTGAGGGCTCAACCCTCGGTGAACGGCGGTCGCCGCGGGTGAAGATTCGGGGTGCTCGGCTGTCCTCTGGGGCCTTGCGGGGCCTTAGGGAACCTAAGGGCTCACCAACAGAAACACAACAGAAACAGAACAGGAGGAGCAGTAGAGTATAACGACACTTAGATGTGTAGTAATTACAGAATCAAAATCCTCCCACAAATCTTCTATAAGAAGAAATGGTAGAGTGCTGTGGGACCTGGAGAGAATACTAATGGTATCTGTATGATTTTCTTAATTAGGTTGGCCACTTCCTTGACTTTATCACCAAATAAGTTATCCCCATGAAAAGGGTCATCTGCTAGACATTCCTGGACTGCAGATTTGAGGTTGGAAACTCAGCCAGGAAAAACGTGGCATTATTCCTAAGGTGGATATGGGAGAAGAGACTTCAAAGACCTGTCTTGCCAGATATTTGTGACAATTCAGAAGTTTTCTGTGAAGTTTAAGAAACTCAGCAGCCCTTTCAGAAGGAAAGAAGGAAGTCTGCAAAGGAGAAAGCACTCTGTATCACAGAGTTTAAGTAAATTGTAGAATAAACTTGATAATCTAATATGCGGTTGGTTAGCATAGAGGCTTGAAACGTTTGCCTTTGTTTTTAATTATAAAGGCTGCTCTATCCCCTCCCAATTAGCATGAACTAGCCATTCTCAACTGGGAGGGATAACAGAAACCAATGCTAATCAAACAATATATGAGAAATATCTTTATTATTCTGGCTTACCAATTACAAATACATTTCTGAGAGAATTATACAGTAACATAACTGGATGTTATTCTGTTTTCATCTCCCAAAATATTCTTCTGAGAGGACAGTTTATATACCATTTCAAACAATAATTCCTTCTTCTGCAAGACTGTCTTTCTCAGAGCTTATCTGATTTCCAGGGACTGGCAACATTCTTTTTACTGTTTACACTAGTCTCCTTTCCCAGGCCTGTTTGTAGAGGTACCATAAATTCTAGGGACCATAAATCCCAGAGTCCTGCAAGTACTATCAATTTGATAAATTCCAGAGCTGTACAGACTTTATCAATCTCTAACCTTTTAACCCTATTCCATAATGCATAACTTGTGCTCATAATTTCTTCACCTTCCAAAAAAAGTCTAATGTTCTAGTTTCTCTATCTGGAGGAGCAGAAGCATGAAATCTCACACTGAGAGTGCACTTTAAGGCAGATTCCACAACTAAGGAACAATGGGGGTAATTGTGTTTTTCAAACCCAGTGCATTTCTGTATCCTGTACATAATATCAATTTTCTTTGGCGCAACCTGACTGTTAGAGGAGCTTTCCAGTATTTGAAACAGCATCCTTTATCACTGTATGAAGGGGAACAGTGATTTCCTCTCTAGGAGGAAAGTCATAATCTAGAACATCAAAGAACTCTGAACGAGGTTCCTCTTCAGTTTCCAATTTGAAAGGTTTGGTCTGGGCCATCTCTCAGACAAAACCAGGAAAGAATATACTTTCAGGAGAAGACTTACGCTTTTCAGGTGGCTGAGAAGGTTCAGACAGAATGCCTTAGGACTAAATTTAATAATGAGAACAAACAAATATATGACAGAAAAATATCCCAAAAAGGGAAGGAACCAAAAATAGAAAAGGTTTTACAGGCTGAGAGAAAAGGTTTTACACGCTGAGGAGAGATTTAAAAAAACAACCTCTCTGCTCTGCAGAAAATGCAAGACTGCTGGTCCCACGCCTCACAGTTTTAAAGTGACAGTGCACTATGGCAGCGTCCACACTGGGTTCCATGGATGACTTCACCCATGTGAGATTATTATGCTTGCTTGTCCTTGGAGAACTAATATATGCAAACTTATAGTACACATATTCATTGTGGATATATAGAAATGGGGATCCAAAGCCTTGTTCTAGTGAATAAAAAGAATAAGGAAGCAATCAGAACTGCACAGAGTATAACATGACCTGTTAAGCACTTAAATTATATGGGATAATTCTCAACATTTAAGCATATGTATTCTCTTCCTTGGAAAATTCATAGAAGTTCACATATGGAAAGATAGGAACATACTTTATATTTTTACGCAGTAGAAAACTTTGCACTTTGGAGATCTAGTTATAAGGAAAATGAATATTCCAATACCAACAAATGCACAAGGAACTGGAGTAAATTCACACTAAGCTATAATCAAATGATAATTAATCCAAAAATACTTTGGTACCTGTTTTTGTTGGGGGGGGGGGGGGGGGTTTAGATGAAAGCTGTGTATGTGTGTGGGGGGATGTTTCTTGGGGGTGGTGGTTTGCTTGCTTTCCTAATTCCTCAAGACTTTCTCCAATTGAAACCATAACAGAAATAGGACCGGCCTGTTAGCTCATTGGCAA